>NC_140993.1:54924973-55598109 GCF_052327205.1 Somniosus microcephalus | reverse complement strand
CCCCCTACTCCCCCCCTCTTTCTCGCTCTCTCTCTTCCCCCCCTCTTTCTCGCTCTCTCTCTTCCCCCCCTCTTTCTCGCTCTCTCTCTTCCTCTCCCCTCTTTCTCGCTCTCTCTCTTCTCCCCTCTTTCTCGCTCTCTCTCTCTTCCCCCCTCTTTCTCGCTCTCTCTCTCTTCCCCCCTCTTTCTCGCTCTCTCTCTCTTCCCCCCCTCTTTCTCGCTCTCTCTCTTCCCCCCCTCTTTCTCGCTCTCTCTCTCTTCCCCCCCTCTTTCTCGCTCTCTCTCTTCCCCCTCTTTCTCGCTCTCTCTCTTCCCCCTCTTTCTCGCTCTCTCTCTTCCCCCCTCTTTCTCGCTCTCTCTCTCTTCCCCCCTCTTTCTCACTCTCTCTCTCTTCCCCCCCTCTTTCTCGCTCTCTCTCTTCCCCCCCTCTTTCTCGCTCTCTCTCTTCCCCCCCTCTTTCTCGCTCTCTCTCTTCCCCCCCTCTTTCTCGCTCTCTCTCTTCCCCCCTGGCGCTCTCTCTCTTTCCCCCCGGCGCTCTCTCTCTTTCCCCCCGGCGCTCTCTCTCTTCCCCCCCGGCGCTCTCTCTCTTCCCCCCCGGCGCTCTCTCTCTTCCCCCCCGGCGCTCTCTCTCTTCCCCCCCGGCGCTCTCTCTCTTCCCCCCCGGCGCTCTCTCTCTTCCCCCCCGGCGCTCTGTCTCTTCCCCCCGCGCGCTCTCTCTCTTCCCCCCCCAGTCGCTCTCTCTCTTCCCCCCCCAGTCGCTCTCTCTTTCCCCCCCCAGTCGCTCTCTCTCTTCCCCCCCCAGTCGCTCTCTCTCTTCCCCCCCCAGTCGCTCTCTCTCTTCCCCCCCCAGTCGCTCTCTCTCTTCCCCCCCCAGTCGCTCTCTCTCTTCCCCCCCAGTCGCTCTCTCTCTTCCCCCCAGTCGCTCTCTCTTCCCCACCCAGTCGCTCTCTCTCTTCCCCCCCCAGTCGCTCTCTCTCTTCCCCCCCCAGTCGCTCTCTCTCTTCCCCCCCCAGTCGCTCTCTCTCTTCCCCCCCCAGTCGCTCTCTCTCTTCCCCCCCCAGTCGCTCTCTCTCTTCCCCTCCCAGTCGCTCTCTCTCTTCCCCCCCCAGTCGCTCTCTCTCTTCCCCCCAGTCGCTCTCTCTCTCCCCCCCAGTCGCTCTCTCTCTTCCCCCCCCAGTCGCTCTCTCTCTTCCCCCCCCAGTCGCTCTCTCTCTTCCCCCCCAGTCGCTCTCTCTCTTCCCCCCCCGTCGCTCTCTCTCTTCCCCCCCAGTCGCTCTCTCTTCCCCCCCAGTCGCTCTCTCTCTTCCCCCCCCGTCGCTCTCTCTCTTCCCCCCCCAGTCGCTCTCTCTCTTCCCCCCCCAGTCGCTCTCTCTCTTCCCCCCCCCAGTCGCTCTCTCTCTTCCCCCCCCAGTCGCTCTCTCTCTTCCCCCCCCAGTCGCTCTCTCTCTTCCCCCCCAGTCGCTCTCTCTCTTCCCCCCCCAGTTGCTCTCTCTCTTCCCCCCCAGTCGCTCTCTCTCTTCCCCCCCCGTCGCTCTCTCTCTTCCCCCCCAGTCGCTCTCTCTCTTCCCCCCCCAGTCGCTCTCTCTCTTCCCCCCCCGTCGCTCTCTCTCTTCCCCCCCCAGTCGCTCTCTCTCTTCCCCCCCCAGTCGCTCTCTCTCTTCCCCCCCCAGTCGCTCTCTCTCTTCCCCCCCCCAGTCGCTCTCTCTCTTCCCCCCCCAGTCGCTCTCTCTCTTCCCCCCCAGTCGCTCTCTCTCTCTCTTCCAACAACAACATGCCCTCGAAAAAGCCTCGGCACCGCCGGGCACTCCAGCTAGTTATTAATAAAAGACATACTGGGGGAGAAATTGGGTGAGTAGCGCCACCTGTTAGCGCCTAAAGAGGCAGTCAGTGGCTGTAGCGCCACTGGCAGCGCCTCCCGCGATATTCAGCAGCCATTTGCGCTACGCCACCACCGATGACGTCATCAGTGTGCGCAGTGCCCCGTTCGCGATATTTGGTAGCGAATGGCGCAACCCGCGCCTGGTTCACGGGGCCTTACTGTGCCGGCAGCGGCGCACGTTAAGGTGGAGGTGCGGGGCGGCCGCCTTTTTCGGCGGCCGCCTGCCAGCACCTCTGTCCCCGGCCTCCTAACCCCTCCCCACCGCGGCATTGCCGGCTGTTTCCCGAGAGCCCGGCACTTCTCCTTGGTGCCGGGCTCATTACCCGGCACTCGCGAGCGGGGATCACGCTGTTGCAGGCACCTCCCCCTTATCAGTGGGAGGAAGGCCTGCAGTACCGCAGCGTGTGGCGCTGCGGCACGTTGCGCTGCAATATTCAGTTTCAGCGCCCTAAGAGGGACGCGGAGCGCCTCGAGCCTCGCCCCGTGTCCCTCGAGGGGCAATGAAACTGAATATCTGACGATCGCTGAAGCCTCGAACGCTGTGCTAAATCCTGTGCTCAGGCGACTTTTGCGCCACTTTGGCGCCCCAACCCAATTTCTAGGCCACTGGGTTTAAAAGACACAAGTCTCAGCAGAAAGGCTGTAAACAGAAATACAGGATTCTGAGAAAAGATCAGTTGATAACAAAGTTGTAAACAAGCTTTGAAATGGGAAGTAGTTAAATATTCTAAAACAATGAAAGATTGAAGCAAACCATTGGTGGTTCCGAAAGGTCTACGGTTTGCAACGAACACAATGGGAAGACCCCCAATTTAGGTGTTACAAACTAACACATTGAAACAGAAATACAAACATTAAAAGAGGTATGTGCCTTTGAAAATATGACATCAAGTAAAGAAAGCTGCGGGTCAAATAGTTTTATGTTAAACTTGGATGACACGAAACATGATTAAATATGCAACCAATTGAGACAGTTAGAAAACAAGTAAACACGCAGTTTAAGTGGTTTTGATTTACATATAGTAAAAACCATTCCAAGACTTTGCAGATATAACTTCAATAGATGACACCAAGCAATTGCATTGTGTTTGTATTAAACTTGAAGCAGAACAGAGTTAAAATGTCTGCTAAAAAGCAGTTAAGCCAATATTAAGAAATGAATGAAGAATCTTCGGTAAGAATGACATCAAACAAAAACCATAGCTGTCATTGTTTTTATGATGGTTTTTGGAACACCTAAAAGTAGAGAAATAATTATGCATGCAATAGTTGAATTGATAGTAACATAGAAAGCATTCAAACAGAGATATCAATAAAGACAATTACCTTACATCAGCAGAGAACATCAAAGAATAAACCAATGTCAAAAGGGTATAAAAATAAGACCTTTTTAGCAGAATGTCAGAACACGCTGAACGGGCAGGGCGCTTCTCAACTTTCCAGAGGCATCTCTGTGTTTTTAACTATGAGTCTCGGGTATCAAAGTGATTGATTTTTGGTGGAGGTTCTGGATTTAGAAATAAGAAATAAGATGTTCTGGATGTAGAAATAAGAAATAAGAAATATAACGAAGTAAAGATTTGAGAATAAGGATCACTGAGAAATAAAAAATGTAAGCTAATTGTACTTTGAATTGTTAATGTTGCGACTCAACAGATGTTAACTGAATCTTAATCTGCTCTTAAATAAACCTATATAAACCTGGTTCACTAATGTCCTTTAGGGAAGGAAATCTGCCGTCCTTACCTGGTCTGGCCTACATGTGACTCCAGACCCACAGCAATGTGGTTGACTCTTAATGCCCTCTGAAATGGCCTAGCAAGCCACTCAGTTGTAAACAACCGCTACGAAAAACAATAATAAAACCGGACGGACCACCCGGCATCGACCTCGGCACCGGAAACTACAACGACAATGGCAAACCCAGCCCTGTCGACCCTGCAAAGTCCTCCTTACCAACATCTGGGGGCTTGTGCCAAAATTGGGAGAGCTGTTCCACAGACAATCAAGCAACAGCCTGACATAGTCATAATTACCAAATCATACCTTACAACCAATGTCCCAGACACCACCATCATCCCTGGGTATGTCCTGTCCCACGGGCAGGACAGACCCACCAGAGGTGGTGGCACCGTGGTATACAGTCGGGAGGGAGTAGCCTTGGGAGTCCTCAACATTGACTCAGGACCCCATGAGGTCTCATGGCATCAAGTCAAACATGGGCAAGGAAACCTCCTGCTAATTACCACCTACCGCCCTCCCTCAGCTGATGAATCAGTACTCCTTCATGCTGAACATCAATTGGAAGAAGCACTGAGTAGCAAGGGCACAAAATGTCCTCTGGGTGGGGGACTTCAATGCCCATCACCAAGAGTGGCTTGGTAGCACCACAACTGACCGAGCTGGCCGAGTCCTAAAGGACATAGCTGCCAGACTGGGTCTGCGACAGGTGGTGAGGGAACCAACAAGAGGGAAAAACCTACTTGATCTCGTCCTCACCAATCTACCTGTTGCAGATGCATCTGTCCATGACAGCATTGGTGGAAGTGACCACCGCACAGTCCTTGTGGAGACGAAGTCCCGTCTTCATGTTGAGGATACCCGCCACCGTGTTGTGTGGCACTACCACCGTGCTAAATGGGACAGATTTCGAACAGATCTGGCAACTCAAAACTGGGCATCCATGAGGCGCTGTGGGCCATCAGCAGCAGCAGAATTGTATTCAACCACAATCTGTAACCTCATGGCCCGGCATATCCCTCACTCTACCATTACCATCAAGCCGGGAGATCAACCCTGGTTTAACGAAGAGTGCAGGAGAGCATGCCGGGAACAGCACCAGGCATACCGAAAAATGAGGTGTCAACTTGGTGAGGCTACAACACTACTTGCATGCAAAACAACGGAAGCAACATGCGATAGACAGAGCTAAGCGCTCTCGCAACCATCGGATCAAATCAAAGCTCTGCAGTCCTGCCATATCTAGTCGTGAGTGGTGGTGGACAATTAAACAGTTAACAGGAGGAGGAGGCTCCGAAAATATCCCCATCCTCAATGATGGTGGAGCCCAGCACGTGAGTGCAAAAGACAAGGCTGAAGCATTTGCAACTATCTTCAGCCAGAAGTGCCGAGTGGATGATCCATCTCGGCCTCTTCCTGAGGTCCCCAGCATCACAGATGCCAGTCTTCAGCCCATTCAATTCACTCCACGTGATGTCAAGAAACGGCTGAAGACACTGGATACTGCAAAGACTATGGGCCCTGACAACATTCTGGCAATAGTACTGAAGACTTGTGCTCCAGAACTAGCTGCGCCCCTAGCCAAGCTGTTCCAGTACAGCTACAACACTGGCATTTACCCGGCAATGAGGAAAATTGCCCAAGTATGTCCTGTCTACAAAAAGCAGGACAAA
Organism: Somniosus microcephalus; assembly: GCF_052327205.1. NCBI lineage: Eukaryota > Metazoa > Chordata > Chondrichthyes > Squaliformes > Somniosidae > Somniosus > Somniosus microcephalus. The sequence goes on along the minus strand of NC_140993.1, from coordinate 55,592,818 downwards.
TCCGACCCGGCCAATTACCGTCCCAACAGTCTACTCCCAATCATCAGCAAAGTGATGGAAGGTGTCGTCGACAGTGCTATCAAGCGGCACTTACTCAGCAATAACCTGCTAACTGACGCCCAGTTTGGGTTCCGCCAGGGCCACTCAGCTCCTGACCTCATTACAGCCTTGGTCCGAACATGGACAAAAGAGCTGAACTCAAGAGGTGAGGTGAGAGTGACTGCCCTTGACATCAAGGCAGCATTTGATCGAGTGTGGCATCAAGGAGCCCTAGCAAAACTGAAGTCAATGGGAATCAAGGGGAAAACTCTCCATTGGTTGGAATCATACCTAGCACAAAGGAAGTTGGCTGTGGTTGTTGGAGGTCATTCATCTCAATCACATGACATCACTGCAGGAGTTCCTCAGGGCAGTGTCCTAGGCCCAACCATCTTCAGCTGTTTCATCAATGACCTTCCCTCCATCATAAGGTCAGAAGTGGGGATGTTTGCTGATGATTGCACACTGTTCAGCACCATTTGAGACTCGTCAGATACTGACGCAGTCCGTGTCCATATGCAGCAAGACCTGGACAACATTCAGACTTGGGCTGACAAGTGGCAAGTAACATTCGCACCACACAAGTGCCAGGCAATGACCATCTCCAACAAGCGAGACTCTAACCATCTCCCCTTGACATTCAATGGCATTACCATCGCTGAATCCCCCACTATCAACATCCTGGGGGTTACCATTGATCAGAAACTGAACTGGACCAGCCATATAAATACTGTGGCTACAAGAGCAGGCCAGAGGCTGGGAATTCTGCGGCGAGTGTCTCACCTCCTGACTCCCCAAAGCCTTTTCACCATCTACAAGGCACAAGTCAGGAGTGTGATGGAATACTCTCCACTTGCCTGGATGAGTGCAGCTCCAACAACACTCAAGAAGCTCGACACCATTCAGGATAAAGCAGCCCGCTTGATTGGCGCTCCATCCACCACCTTCAACATTCACTCCCTCCACCACCGGCACACTGTGGCTGCAGTGTGTACCATCTACAAGATGCACTGCAGCAACTCGCCAAAGCTCCTTCAACAGCACCTTCCAAACCCGCGACCTCTACCACTTAGAAGGACAAGGGCAGCAGACGCATGGGAACATCACCACCTACAAGTTCCCCTCCAAGCCACACACCATCCTGACTTGGACCTGTATCACCATTCCTTCACTGTCGCTGGGCCAAAATCCTGGAACTCCCTTCCTAACAGCATTGTGGGTGTACCTACACCATATGGACTGCAGCGGTTCAAGAAGGTGGCTCACCACCATCTTCTCAAGGGCAATTAGGGATGGGTACTAAATGCAGGCCTAGCCAGCGACGCCCACATCCCATCAATGAATTTAAAAAAATTAAAAAAAATATATTTTTAGAATTGTCTCAGAGTCAATCTGAATAGACTCGCGAACCCACAAATTCTGTACACTCTTTTGTAAGGAGTTGCAGAATTCTGGGGGGTATTCCGGACCCTTATAATATCCGGAAGGTTACAGTCTCGTTCAACTTATTAAAAGTACTATCCAGAGGACGGTAACATCTTCAGTCATTCCCTTCCTTTAGGGAGATATAGCCTGAACCTTTAGACCCATTTAAGCGTCTTATGGAATTCAGCTATCTCTAACTTAAGTTGAAGGTGAACGTCTGGGGAATACGCCTGATCTGGGGTAGCCCAAAAGGGCTAGGGCTGTAATTAACCCTTCAGGTGAACCTTTTTGCACTCCCTCTATGGCAAGTATATATCCTTCTTTAGGTAAGGAGACCAAAACTGTACACAATACTCCAGGTGTGGTCTCACCAGGGCCCTATATAATTGCAGCAAGACATTTTATTCATATACTCAAATCCTCTCATAATAAAGGCCAACATACCATTTTCTTTCCTAATTGTTTGCTGTTCCTGCATGTTAATTTTCAGTGATTCTTGTACAAGGACACTCAGGTCCCTCTGAACACCAGCATTTCCCAATCTCTTACCATTTAAAAAATCTTCTGCTTTTCTATTTTTCCTACCAAAGTGGATGACTTCACATTTCTCCACATTATATTCCATTTGCCATGTTCTTGCCCACTCACTTAGCCTGTCTATATCCCCTTGAAGCCTCCTTGCATCCTCCTCACAACTTACATTCCCACCCAGCTTTGTGTCATCAGAAAATTTGGATATATTACCTTTGGTCCCCTCATCCATATCATTGATGTAGATTGTGAATAGCTGAGGCCCAAGCACTGATCTTTGCGGTACCCCACTAGTTACAGCCTGCCAACCCAAAAATGACCGGTTTATTCCTACTCTCTGTTCTGTATGTTAACCTCTGTTAATCCTCAATCCATGCTAGTATATTACCCCCAACCCCATGAGCCCTAATTTTGTTTAATAGCCTCTTGTGTGGAACCTTATCGAATGCCTTCTGAAAATCCAAATGCACCACATCCACTGGTTCCCCCTTATCTATTCTGCTAGTTACAACCTCAAAAAACTCTTAACAGATTTGTCAAACACGAAATGCACTACAAGGTCCCGCTGTTCCTCTACACTTCTCCGTATCCTACCATTAATTGTGTATTCCTTTGCCTTGCTAACCCTCCCCAAATGCATTACATCAGAGTTCTCCGGATTGAATTCCATTTGCCACTTTTCTGCCCACCTGACCAGTCCTTTGATATCTTCCTGCAGTCTACAGTTTTCTTCCTCTCTATCAACCACACGGTCAATTTGTCTATCATCTGCAAAGTATTTAATCATGCCCCCTACATTAAAGTCTATTGATATACACCACAAAAAGCAAAGGAACTAGTACTGAGCCCTGTGGCGCCCCACTGGAAACAGCCTTCCAGTCACAAAAACATCCGCCACTGAGCCAATTTTGGATGCAACTTACCACTTTCCCTTGGATCCCATGGGCTTTTACTTTTCTGACCAGTCTGCCGTATGGGTCCTTGTCAAAAGCCTTGCAAATCCATGCAGACTACATCAAATGTGCTATCCTCATCAACCTTCCTTGTTACCTCCTCAAAAAATTCAATCAATTTAATCAGACACAACCTACCCTTAACAAATCCATGCTGACTGTCCTTGATTAATCCGTGCCTTTCTAAATGACGATTAGTACTGTCCCTCAGAATTTTTTCCAATAATTTCCCACCACCAAGGTTAGACTGACTGGCCTGTAATTACTCAGTCTATCCCTTTCTCCCTTTTTAAACAACAGGACAATGTTAGCAGTCCTCCAGTCCTTAAGCACCACACCTGTAGCCAGAGAGGATTGGAAAATGCTGGTCAGAACCTCGGCTATTTCCTCCCTTGCTTTTCTTAACAGCCTGGGATACATTTCATCCGGGCCTGGCGATTTATCTACTTTCAAAGATGCTAAACCCCTTAATATTTCCTCTCTCACTATGTTTATCTCATCTAATATTTCACACTCCTCCTTCTTAACTACAATGTCTGCATCGTCCCTTTCTTTTGAGAAGACAGACGCAAAGGCCGCAATTTTGCCAGCACTCAGAGGGCGGGTTTGGAGGCGGGTCAGAGGTTAAAGTCGTTTTGATTGATGGCGGGCCGCCTCCACACAACCTTCCCAAGTATCGGGTCCCCAGTGGGGACCCAACACCTAGCAGCGGGAAACGGATTAAAGGCAATTAACTGCCTATTACCAGGTACTTGTGAGCAGTTTTCAGGGTGTTTTCCAATTTTCCAGCTTCTGGGTCGGGTTTCATGTGTGCCTGGTCTAATGTTTGTGAAAAGATCACCGCTGCAGAAGTGGTGTCAAGGATGCCATGTTGCAAATGGTGAGTTTCAGAGCAAAGAAAATGTTGGTTACTGCATTTTTAATACTGATATACCTATCAATTCATCCAATGAAAAGCGACGAGTTAAGATAGTAACTATAGGTTTTTATTGGCTAAATAACAGAGCCCACCCTCGTGGGTGATCGGGTCCAACAAGGAGGAATACCAGCCAGTCGACCACCTTTATACCTGGGCAAGCAGGCGGAGCCATGGGCGGAGTCAGCTGTGGTCAGCCCAGGTATAACAGCGTGACAAGAGGTGACCTTGTGTAGTGATACAACAGTGTAAACAATGATAACCATAGTGTAACGATATAAACAGTGATAACCATAGTGTAACGATAGTGAACGATAAAAGTGGTTTACCACATTCACCCCTTGTTTAGATTTGAGTCCGGCGGGGTGAAGTGTACTACCAGTTCGGGTATGTCAGTCGGTCCGGAGGCCTCGTAAGTCTTTCTGATCGGCGCAGCAGCGGCGGCGGTGGTGCAGTATCCGATGTTAATGCTGTTGTCTGCGTGGTCGGCGAAGGCTCGTGGGGTTCCGGCATGCCGTCTACCTGGGCTGGATTTGGGGGGGTGGTGGGGGGTAACGGTGGTGTCTCAGGGGTGCCCGAGGGTGCAAGGTCTCGTAAGGAGACTGTGTCCTCCCGCCCGTCTGGGTATGCCACATAGGCGTACTGGGGGTTGGCGTGCAGGAGGTCCACCCTCTCGACCAGGGGGTCTGTTTTATGGGCCCTCACGTGCTTTCGCAGCAAGACTGGCCCCGGAGAAGTCAGCCATGTTGGTAGCGAGGTTCCCGTAGTCGACTTCCTGGGGAAAACAAACATTCGTTCATGGGGGGTGGTGTTAATGGCCATGCAAAGCAGTGACCGGATGGAATGCAGCGCTGCCGGGAGGACTTCCTGCCAGCGAGAGGTTGGGAGGCCCTTAGACTTTAAGGCTAGGAGAACGGCCTTCCAGACAGTCGCGTTCTCTCTTTCCACCTGGCCGTTCCCTCGGGGGTTGTAGCTGGTGGTCCTGCTTGCAGCAATACCTCTCGCTAGTAGGAACTGGCGAAGTTCCTCGCTCATGAAGGATGAGCCCCGGTCGCTATGTATATAGTTCGGGAACCCGAACAAGGCGAAGAGGTCGTTCAGGCATTTGATGACCGTGGTACTGGTCATGTCTGGGCAGGGGAAGGCAAAGGGGAAACGGGAGTACTCATCAATGATGTTGAGGAAGTACACATTACGGTCAGAGGACGGGAGGGGCCCCTTAAAATCGATGCTCAAGCGCTCGAAGGGGCGGGTGGCCTTGATCAGGCTTGCTCTGTCCGGCCTAAAGAAATGCGGTTTGCATTCGGCACAGGTTTGGCAGTTCCTGGTCATGGTCCTGACCTCCTCGATGGAGTAGGGCAGGTTGCGGGCCTTAATGAAGTGGTAAAGTCTGGTGACCCCGGGGTGGCAGAGGTCGTTGTGGAGGGTCTGCAGTCTATCAATTTGCGCGTTGGCGCATGTACTTCGTGATAGAGCATCTGGGGGTTCGTTCAGTTTACCGGGCCGGTACAAGATATCATAATCATAGGTGGAGAGCTCGATTCTCCACCTCAAGATCTTGTCGTTCTTGATTTTGCCCCTCAGCTTGTTATTAAACATAAAAGCGACCGAACGCTGGTCGGTGAGGAGGGTAAATCGTTTGCCTGCCAGGTAATGCCTCCAGCGTCGTACTGCCTCCACGATCGCCTGGGCCTCCTTCTCGACCGAAGAGTGTCGGGTCTCAGGGCCCTGGAGGGTCCTTGAGAAGAAGGCCACAGGTCTCCCCGCCTGGTTAAGGGTTGCAGCTAGGGCGAAGTCGGATGCATCGCTCTCCACTTGGAAAGGGATAGACTCATCCACCGCGTGCATTGTGGCCTTAGCAATGTCTCCCTTTATGAGGGAGAAGGCTGCGCACGCTTCTGCCGTCAGGGGGAAGGAGGTGGACTTCATGAGGGGTCTGGCTTTGTCCGCATAATTCGGCACCCATTGGGCATAGTAGGCGAAGAGCCCCAGGGTTCTCTTCAGCGCCTTTGGACAGTGGGGGAGGGGAAGCTCCATGAGGGGGCGCATTCTTTTGGGGTCAGGGCCGATGACTCCGTTCTCTACTACGCAGCCGAGGATGGCAAGACGCGGGGTGTTAAACACACATTTCTCCTTATTGTAAGTGAGGTTCAGCCGTTCGGCTGTACGGAGGAATTTCTCCAGATCAACATCGTGGTCCTGCTGGTCGCGGCCGCAGATGGTGACGTTATCTAGATAAGGGAACGTGGCCTGCAGCCCGTTCTGGTCAACCATCCGGTCCATCTCCCTTTGGAAGACCGAAACCCCATTGGTGACGCCGAAGGGAACCCTAAGGAAGTGGTAGAGGCGGCCATTCGCCTCGAAGGCGGTATACTGGCGGTCCTCAGGGCGGATAGGGAGTTGGTGATAGGCCGACTTAAGGTTGATGGCAGAGAATACCCGGTACTGTGCAATCTGATTGACCATATCAGATATGCGGGGAAGGGGGTATGCGTCCAGCTGGGTGTACCGGTTTATGGTTTGGCTGTAGTCGATGACCAGGCGGTTTTTATTGCCAGTCTTAACGACTACGACCTGGGCACGCCAGGGGCTGTTGCTCCTCTCGATGATGCCCTCCTTCAGGAGACGCTGCACCTCAGAGCTAATAAAAGCTCTGTCCCCGGCGCTGTACCGCCTGCTCTTGGTGGCGACGGGTTTACAGTCGCGGGTGAGGTTAGCGAACAGGGAGGGGGGCGGGACCTTAAGGGTGGATAGGCCGCAGGTGGTACGCGGTGGGCGGTTTAAAGGCTGCTGGTTGTCGACTGTGAGTGGGGGGAGGGGTCCACCGTATGCCAAAGTGACACTTTGAAGGTGGGATTGGAAGTCCAGCCCTAGTAGGACGGCAGCGCAGAGCTGGGGCAGGACGAGGAGTTTAAAATTTTTATACTCCGTGCCCCTAACCGACAAGGTCACAACACAGTAGCCGCTGATGTCTGTAGAGTGGGACCTCGATGCCATCGAGATCCGGTTGCGCGTTTGCCAGACAGTGAGGGAGTAGTGGCTCACCGTGTCTGGATGGATGAAACTCTCCGTGCTTCCGCTGTCGAACAGGCAGGTCGTGGCGTGGCCGTTTACTTTGATGTCCATCATGGACTTGGACAGGTGATGCGGGCGAGCTTGGTCCAGTGTGATGGAGGCTAGTGTATGGCTGAGCGAGCTGCTGTAGTCTGCGGGTGAGGCGGTGGTCGGGTCTGGCGACAAGGTGGCGGTCGAGTGTGGTGGACAAAATGGCGGCGCCCACGACGTTGAATAAAATGGTGGAGAAGATGGCCGCCCCCCAACTCACATGAGGCACTGCTGGCGTCGGTGGCCTTGATCAAAGATGGCCACCCCCATGACTCACACGAGGGGATACTGGCATCTGTGGCCTTGATGAAAGATGGCCGCCCCCACAACTCGCATGAGGCACTGCTGGCGTCTGTGGCTCTCCCCCTGCAGGCCTTCGCGAAGTGGCCTTTCTTGTGGCAGTCGGAGCAAGTCGCGTTTCTTGCAGGGCAGTGCGTCCTCGGGTGTTTCGTCTGGCCACAGAAGAAGCAGCCGGCGGCCCGATCGCGGGGCTCCGATGTCGCAGCCGGTACCGGGGGTGGCGGTCCCGATCGGTTCTGGGACGCCGACGCTGAGGTAGGTCCCAGAGGCGGCGGTGCGAGGGGTATCGCGGCCGGGGTCGGGCCCGAGTCCCAGGGTCGCGCAGCACAGTACCTGGAGTACGCCTCGAGGTCCCGATGGGCCACTTCCAGAGAGCGAGCGAGGGCTGCAGTTGTATTCAGGTCGAGGTCCTTTGATTCGAGCAGTCTTTGCCGTGAGTAGTCGGACCGAAGGCCTTTCACGAAGGCATCGCGGATATTCCCTTCAGTATTTTCTGCAGCCGTTACAGCTTTAAAGTCACAGTCCCTGCCGAGTGTTTGTAGCGCTCGTAAAAATTCATCTACAGACTCTCCTGGCTGTTGCGAGCGGGATCTTAGGAGGTGTCTGGCATACATAGAATTTACTGGGCTCCGGTACTGCTCTTTCAGCAGGTTGAGGGCGTCCTCGTATGTAGCAAGGTCCCGGATGAATGCAAACACTTTAGGGCTCACTTGGGCAGTCAGAACTCTTAGTTTGGATCCCAGAGGCACGCCGGATTCTCCCAGGTAGGATTCGAAACAGCTCAGCCAGTGTTCGAAGTCGAGGGCTGAGTTCGCTGCCTGTGGGTTTAGATCCAGGTACGGCGGTCGGAGGGCTCGCAGCCAGGCCGGCTGCTGTGGCTGTTGTAGCTGGCCGTTTGGCTGGTCGTTTTGCTGCTCCGATCCACTCATTTCAAAATTTAGCCAATAAAATTGATATACCTATCAATTCATCCAATGAAAAGCGACGAGTTAAGATAGTAACTATAGGTTTTTATTGGCTAAATAACAGAGCCCACCCTCGTGGGTGATCGGGTCCAACAAGGAGGAATACCAGCCAGTCGACCACCTTTATACCTGGGCAAGCAGGCGGAGCCATGGGCGGAGTCAGCTGTGGTCAGCCCAGGTATAACAGCGTGACAAGAGGTGACCTTGTGTAGTGATACAACAGTGTAAACAGTGATAACCATAGTGTAACGATATAAACAGTGATAACCATAGTGTAACGATAGTGAACGATAAAAGTGGTTTACCACAAATACATATACAGATTTCTTTAGCTTACAAGTTTTTAAATCCAACTGTATGTCCAGTGCCACCTCATTGGGAGAACCTCTCTCACCAGTGACAGATGGCTTCTGTTATCTCACCTGCAGCTGCCATCTATTCCAGCAACATCGGAGCCAATGAAACAATCAGACCATGGTCCTCTGAACCCATCCACAATCATCCCGAACACCAACATCACCAACCTCATCACCAACCTTCACCACCATCACCTGATGCTGCACTGGACACAGGGCATCAGCCCTTGATAAAATTGCTGGCCAGAAGGCCAGCGATGGCATCACCATGGCTAGATTTTCTTCACTTGATGCTGTAAACCCTGGCTGCCACATGATGCGCCAGGTTGACATCATCCCATACCAGCACCGTGAAGCATCCCTTTAATGTCCAAACCATTCCATGCACACACATCACTATAGCGGGGGGGGGGGGGGGTGGGTGGTGGGGGCGGTGAAGTTATGACTGAACAATCACTGGAACTCAGTAAGACACTTCTCAATGTGCGCTCAGGTTTGTCCAATAAGGGGCACTTTTTGAAAAAGAGATTTCACTGTATGACAACACATTACCAGAAACTTCACATGGACATTGGCTAAACCTCTCAAGTGCCCACCCTTGTGTGCTGTTAGTTGGTATGCTTGCAGTAGAATGAGGGTGAGTGTGAGGGGTGGCTAGCGAGATGGGGAAGTGATAAAGTAGATACAGAGAGTTGGGTGGAGGTGCAAGGTAAGTTGGTGTCCTGGGGAGGTCTCTTCCGCTCATGGAAGGGAAGAGAACCTCTCTGTGTACTGTCACTCCCTCCATAAGCGTGGGTGTAAGAGTTCACCTTTGTGCAGTGATTGTCAGTGTTTTCAGCGCCTCAATGCTGTCAAACACTGCAAAATCAACTGTCAAAATAAAATTGTGCATGATCTCTTTAAGGAAACTGGCAGATGACGCGTCATCAAATGACATCATCAGACCCGCTTCCTGTTAATTGGCCGGTGGGCTTAACAAGGCCAAATAAGGGAAAATCACGTCTGCAGAGCGGAGGCATCTGGGGGCAGGACTGAAACCCAGAAACCAGCTGACCCGCACCCATCCCGACACCGAGGAGAAAATCGCGCCCAAAGTATTCATTTAGAACCATACCCACAGCTTCCGCCTCCACAAAGAGGTTACCTTTTTGGTCTCTAATAGGCCCTACTCTTTCCTTAGTTATTCTCTTGCTCTTTATGTATTTATAAAACATCTTTGGGTTTTCCTTGATTTTACTTGCTAATATTTGTTCATGTTTTCTCTTTGCTTTCCTAACTTCCTTTTTAATTTCACCCCTGCACTTTCTATACTCCTCTAGGCTTTCTGCAGTATTTAGCTCTCAGTATCTGACATAAGCTTCCCTTTTTTGCCTTATCTTACCCTGTATGCCCCTTGACATCCAGGAAGCTCTAGATTTGGGAGTCCCACCCTTTTTCTTTGTGGGAGCATATTTGCTCTGAACCCTCCTTGAATGCCTCCCACTGCTCTGACACTAATTTACCTTCAAGTAGCTGTTTCCAGTCCACTTTTGCTAAATCACATCTCAGCTTAGTAAAATTGGCCTTTCCCCAATCGAGAACATTTACTCCTGGTCTATCTTTGTCCTTTTCCATAACTATGCTAAATCTAACTGAATTATGATCACTACCACCAAAATACTCTCCCACTGTTACCCCTTCCACTTGCCTAGCTTCATTCTCTAAAACTAAGTCCAGAACTGTCCCCTCTCTTGTTGAGCTTGCTACGCACTGACTAAAATGTTCTCTTGAATGCATTTTAAGAATTCTGCGCCCTCTATACATTTTTACACGGATTCTATCCCAGTTAATATCAGGGTAGTTGAAATCCCCCACTATTACTTCCCTATTTCTTTTGCACTTCTCTGCAATTTGCCTACATATTTGCTGTTCTTTCTCCCTCTGACTGTTTGGGGGTCTATAGTACACTCCCAGCAGTGTGATCATCCCTTTTTTGTTCTTCAGTTCAACCCATATGGCTTCATTTGATGATCCTTCTAACATATCATCCCTCCTCACAACTGTAATTGTTTCTTTAACCAATATTGCGACCCCCCTCCTTTTATATCCCCCTCTCTCTCATCTGAAAACCCTGTAACCAGGAATGTTGAGCTGCCATTGCCGCCTCTCTTTCAGCCATGTTTCAATAATAGCTATGATAACATACTTCCACATGTCTAGCTGTGCCCTCAGCTCATCAGCCTTATTTACTAGACTCCTTGCATTGAAGTATATTGTGGCAACACGCCACCATTGGACATAATCCGCTCACGGCGGCACGGACAGTTTACGCAGGCGCACTGCCGGCAGCAGCCGCCCCCAGCCGGGGGCCCTTTCCTCCGGCAACTTGTTTCCCACAGGGACAGGCTGCCGGGAGCACTTCCTGTCTGGGGAGTATTTAAGTGGTTGCGCGGGCTTTTCAAGCTCTCTTTTTGCCATGATGTAGATTAAAGCAGTTGTGTTTCACTAACTCTGGTCTCGACTCCCACATTTGCCGCGGTATCTCAACACTGGTGGCCCCGACGCTCAGGACGAATCCTAAGCTAGCATAGCGGATACAAATGCAGTCACGGTTAAACTACCGGACTTTTGGGAGAACCTGGCCGAGGCCTGGTTCATTCAAGCCGAGTCCAGATTCCGGCTGAGAAGCATTACAGTCGACGCCACGAAGTACGACTACCTCGTCGCCTCTCTCACCTATGCCACAGTCCCCAAGGTTTGGGCAGCGCTGCAGGATCCACCAGTGGAAGGCAAATATGAACATCTGAAGGCCGCGCTTCTTAAAAAATTTCAGGCGCCCTCTTACCAGCGCAACTGCCAACTCCTCGACCTCCCCGGCCTTGGTGACGCTTCACCGTCGGACCTGCTTTCCCACATACTGTCCCTCTCGGACGACAAAAACCCCGGCGCCCTCTTTCGCACGCTTTTCATTCGGCAGCTCCCCGCCAGCATCCGCCCGCTCATTGTGGAGTCTGGCTCCACGGACCTGAATGAGATAGCTGAAAAGGCCGACCAGCTGCTCTCCGCGCAAACCGCCCGTGACGTCGCGCCCGACCTCACGGCAACGACCACGCGGTCTCCCCGGCCCACTAGGCTCGACCGCCCTTCCACTCCGGGTCACTGCTACTACCACACCCGTTTTGGTACTAGGGCCCAACGCTGCACGCCACCGTGCACTTTCAAACCCCCCCCCCCGCACCGGCCCCCACGATGGCCACGGGGCAAAAGGGGCCCCTACTGTATGTCACCGACGACAGCACCAACCGCCGATTTCTGTGCGGCACAGGAGCCCAGCACAGCATCACCCCCGCCTCCGCCCTCGAAATCCAACGCGGCACACGAGGTATCACGCTGGCCACAGCCAATGGCTCTGACATCCACACATACGGCACCCGCATGGTCACGCTCGACCTCGCAGGCTGCCGCTACCGCTGGGAGTTACTCACAGCCAAGGTCCTCTGCCCACTCCTCGGCGCCGACTTCCTACGCGCCCACGGCCTCCTTGTCGACATTCCGAGGCACCGCCTCGTCGACATCAACACTATGGCCCCCATCCCTGACGCATTCACCCCGGCCCATTCGGCCGGCCTGACGACCTACTGCCTCGCCAGAGCCACGGACGACTACTCGGCACTTCTAGCCGAGTTTCCCGCCCTCACTAACCTGACCTTTTCGGCCAAAGCCGCCAAACACGGTGTGGAGCACTATATCCCCACCACCGGCCCCCCGGTCTCTGCCCACGCCCGCAGACTCAACCCGGCCAAGCTGGAAATCGCGCGGGCCGAGTTCACCACCATGGAGCAACTCGGCACCATCCGCCGCTCCAGCAGCCCTTGGGCCTCGCCCCTCCACATCGCCCCCAAGCCCGGCGGAGGCTGGCACCCCTGCGGGGACTACCGCTGCCTCAACGACGCCACCACCCCCGACCGATACCCGGTGCCGCACATCCAGGACTTCTCGGCCCGACTGGCCGGACGAACCGTCTTTTCCAAGGTCGACCTGGTGCGCGGTTACCACCAAGTCCCCGTACACCCCGCGGACATTCCCAAGACGGCCGTCATCACCCCATTCGGCCTGTTCGAGTTCCTGAGAATGCCCTTCGGCCTCAAGAATGCAGCCCAGGCTTTCCAGCGCCTTATGGACTCAGTCCTCCGGGACCTGAACTTCCTATTCGTCTATCTAGACAACATTCTCGTGGCCAGCTCCTCCCAACAGGAACACCTCGAACACCTTCGCATCCTGTTCGGGCGCCTAGCCCAACACGGGCTCATCCTCAGCCCGGCGAAGTGCCAATTCGGCCTAGCCGAGATCGATTTTCTCGGCCACCACATCACCCCTGCTGGGGCCATCCCCCTGCCCAACAAGGTGCAGGCCGTCCAGCAATTCCCCCACCCCAAAACCATCAAGGGCGTCCAGGAGTTCCTCGGGATGGTGAACTTCTACAACAGGTTCATCCCCAGAGCAGCAGCCCTCATGAAGCCCCTATATGACTCCCTCCGAGGTAAATCCGGCAAGATGGCCATAGCCTGGTCCACTGACACGTCAGCCGCCTTCGACGCCACCAAAAACGCGCTCGCCGACGCCACCCTGCTCGCGCACCAGAGGGCCGTTGCCTGGGTCGTGCTCACCACCGACGCCTCCGACCACGCGGTCGGAGCCGTGTTCGAGCAGTGGGTCAATGGCGCGTGGCAGCCACTTGCCTTCTACAGCCGCCAACTGCGCCCCCCGGAGGTCAAATACTCTACTTTCGACCGCGAGCTCCTCGCGCTCCACCTGTCGGTCCGCCATTTCAGGTTCCTCCTGGAGGGCCGTCCCTTTACCGTGTACGTGGACCACAAGCTGCTCACATACGCGATGGCGAAGCACACCGAACCCTGGTCCGCTAGGCAGCGACGCCAGCTCGCGGCCGTGTCCGAGTTTACCACGGACATCCAGCACGTCTCCGGTAGAGACAACGTTGTCGCCGACTGCCTTTCCCGTCCCGCCATCTGCGCGAATCACCTCGCAGTCGACTACGCGCAACTAGCAGCGGCCCAGCTCACGGACCCAGACCTCCTCTCGGCGGCTACCAGCCTGCCAGGGCTACGACTAGCCAAGGTCGCGCACGGGCCCGAAGCCATGGCAGTCACTTGCGACGTCTCACTCGGCCAACCCAGGCCGGTCGTCCCTGCAACCTGGCGCCGCCGCATCTTCGACGCGCTCCACGGGCTCTCCCATCCGGGTTCCCGCGCATCCGTCAAACTCCTCTCCCAGCGCTTCGTCTGGCGCGGCCTCAGCAAAGATGTTCGGACTTGGGCCACCTCCTGCCTCGCCTGCCAACGGGCTAAGGTACAGCTGCACACAAAAGCACCCCTGGGAGACTTCGAGGTACCCAGCCGCCGCTTCGACCACGTACACGTCGACATCGTCGGTCCTCTGCCGCCATCGCAAGGCCAAACTTATCTCCTCACGATGGTTGACCGCTACACACGCTGGCCTGAGGCAGTGCCGCTGACCTCCACCACCACAGCCGACATCGCCAGGGCATTCGTTAACACCTGGGTCGCGAGGTTCGGTGTACCGGCCGAAATAACCTCTGACAGAGGCGCCCAGTTCACCTCCGAACTCTGGACGGCCACAGCACGCAACCTCGGGGTGATGCTCCACCGAACCATGGCATACCACCCGCAGGCCAACGGGCTTTGTGAACGCTTCCACAGGTCACTCAAGGCCTCACTCCGCGCCGGCCTGCAGGACAGTACCTGGGCTGACCGCCTACCGTGGGTGCTACTAGGCCTACGCACCTTGGTCAAGGAAGACCTCCAGTCCTCAGCAGCGGTGTTAGTCTATGGACAACCGCTGCGCGTACCAGGCGAATTCCTCCCGGAGGCTACCACGCCTTGGTCGGCCGAACAGCAGCGGCTCAATTCTTTCTCTTCCGCTCAGCAGTTTGCCCCACTTACGGTCAACCGACATGGCGAACTCGCACCTCACGTCCCGCCAAACTTACAGCAGGCACGCTTCGTCTTCGTGCGACACGACGCGCACCGCGGACCCCTGCGACCCCCGTACGACGGACCGTACGAGGTACTACAAACCGGGGACAAGGTCTTCAAGCTGCGACTCAGCGACACGGTCGAAACAGTCTCCATCGACCGGCTCAAACCAGCACACACAGAACCAGGGGAACAGGTCCCCGTGGCCCAACCTCCAACTAGAGGCCGTCCCGCCAGCAAGCCAGCACAGCTGGCGGCGAACCGCCCGGCCCCACCAACTAGACCGGCGACCACTCAGAGCCGCTCCGGCAGAACCATTAGACCACCGTCACGACTTGTCCACTCCTCCTAAGCGGATTCTGGGGGGAGCTCTGTGGCGACACGCCACCATTGGACATAATCCGCTCACGGCGGCACGGACAGTTTACGCAGGCGCACTGCCGGCAGCAGCCACCCCCAGCCGGGGGCCCTTTTCTCCGGCAACTTGTTTCCCACAGGGACAGGCTGCCGGGAGCACTTCCTGTCTGGGGAGTATTTAAGTGGTTGCGCGGGCTTTTCAAGCTCTCTTTTTGCCATGATGTAGATTAAAGCAGTTGTGTTTCACCAACTCTGGTCTCGACTCCCACGTTTGCCGCGGTATCTCA
Source organism: Somniosus microcephalus (assembly GCF_052327205.1). Taxonomy (NCBI): domain Eukaryota; kingdom Metazoa; phylum Chordata; class Chondrichthyes; order Squaliformes; family Somniosidae; genus Somniosus; species Somniosus microcephalus. The sequence continues at coordinate 55,577,591 of NC_140993.1, read as the reverse complement.
ACAATATACCATTAAGCACTGCCAAACCCCTTTGTTGTTTATTTTATAGCCTTTGTTTCCTCTGCCTTCCAAACTCACTTACTAATTTACTGCCTTCCATTTCCAGCTTTGCTTCTCTCCCTTCTGAATCTACACTCAGGTTCCCCCTGCCAAGCTAGTTTAAACCCTCCGCAATGTTGGTGTTGTGGCTGCCTGTGGTATATATTATACAAGGGTGTTAGCCTTGGCACAATGGCAGTACTCTCGCCTCTGAGTCAGAAGGTTGCAGGGTCAAGAACCACTCCAGAGACTTGAGCACATAATCTGGGCTGACACTTCTCTGCAGTACTGAGGGAATGCTGCACTGTCACTGGTGCTGTCTTTCAGGTGAGACGTTAAACTGAGGCCCCCTCTTCCCTCTCAGGTGAACATAAAAGATCCCATGGAACTAGTTCTCCCTGGTATCCTAGCCAATACTTGTCCCTTAATTAACATCTAAAACAGATGATCTGGTCATTTATGTCATTGCTGTTTGTGGGAACTTGCTGTGCCTAAATAAGCTGCCGAGTTTCCTACATTGCAACATTGACTACACTTCAAAGTACTTCATTGGCTGTAAAGAGCTTTGAGTAATATTCCCATTAAGCTGCGCGGCCGTACAGCTGACTGGAACTCCCGCACAGCCAGCGTACCGGATTTTAAATAGAGAAAATCACGTATGCGCGGGAATTTGAATGGGCCGCACAGCCCGCGCACCCAAAAAAGAATTATAGGGAACATTGGCTTGGAGATATTCTGAGGTTGTAAAAGGCGCTATATAAATGCAAGTCACGATTCGTTTCTTTTTATACTATGGCTGCCTGGGTAATACATTACTTATCCTTGTTACTTCAGAAGCGAACAGCCAGTCAGCCTCATTGTGCCCCTCCTCTCTACCCCAGTAGCGTGTCAGATTTCAGCTTACAACCTCTGTGTCTCACTACTGTACATCACATTGTTGGTCCTCCTGCATTACCAAGCTTCCATTCAATCAAGAGACTTTCCCTTCATTTTATTTAAGTGACTATGTCTTCTGAGAAGTATATTTACCTGCCACCATTTGAAGGACTCTTCGGAAATCGTGTGGTTACTTTTGGTCAGGAGGGGATACATATTGGGATTGTATCGTCTGTCAAACCACACCGATACACCTAATTCAGACACGCAGCGGCTACATTTGCACTGTCTCCTGGTGATGAGATTGCGGAGTGTTAAGTTCATCTTGTTGGTGTAAGTGAACAAGACAGAAAGCAGCAGCACTCCAAAAAACAGCAAATAGAAAAACCCATTCAGCTTGAGAACAATTTTCTTGAGAAGCATTTTGAAAGCTGCTTGATGACAATGCTCCTCCACTTAGGCAATGGAAAAAAAGGATGGACAGAAAACAGATCCTGTCAGTGAAACGGTGTGGATGAATTCTGCAGTATGTGCACTCTACACAGAGATCTCTGTGTATGACTCCAGTCTTCTAAAATGGCTGGTTATTGAGCAGGAACAGCAGCAGTTTTAAGAATACTTCCACACAAATGGAATCTTCTCGTCAGAACAACCAAAGTTTTCAGACAGGAAGCAACAAATTACAGTATGTTTTCCTTAGCAGCAAGCCAGTGACGGAGAAAGTTAATGCGGAGTTGAGTCAACTTTTAATATCTTTCCTTCAGAGTAGGCAGGGTGAATAAACAGTTGCATTTGGGAGGTGCATTCAAAATAGAAAGTATGACGTCTGTCATGTTGATGCCTTGAATTCCAGTGACATGGTTGGCCTCACTGTTTGAATTTACCTTTATGCTATTTTGATTTGGTAATCTCTTGACTTGCACTTGAGTTCAAAATGGCTGAATAAAGCTTCCTCCTAAATGAAGAAAACAAGAGAAAAAGGTCACAAACCACACTTAACTTCATCAACTACTCCACCGGAAGGAATAAGGGACCCCTCTCTGGGACAATAACTCCTCCGTCTTTGTGGCAGATTCAGGGTGCTACTGGGAGAAGTGGGTTGGATTTTGGGCCCCAGCCTGTTCCAGAAGCGCTGGGGTTTATAGGATGGGAGTGTGTAGAGGCGGTTCTTGTAATCACCCCCTTACAGCTCAACATCACAGATGGAAAAGGCACGGGCAGAATGACATCACCTGCCTGAATTTACACCAGTCCCACCTCTGTTCTACTGTATGCTTGCATATATTTGTAGTTCAGTTACTTATTAGAAGTGATTTTCCTCTACTTTGGAGAAAAAAAAAGCAGAGACTCGCTAATTCTCCTCCCTCTTTGAGTTGCATAGCGCTTGGAGCAGGTGAAGAATTTAAGTGTCACGGAAATTAAGTGGGAGTGATGATACCACACATCCCACCCCATTTTCCTGGGTCTCCACTTTGGGTAGGTCCAACAAAGCGATGCCCACACCAAGTGGGCCAGGAGTCTGTAGGGGTATTTAGAAGGGGAAAAAAAATCAGAAAAAGTTCCTTTTTCTAATCTCTATCCAGTGATAGGTTTAGATGTGGTTCCCTCCTTGGTTCACTTGTTTGCTCAAACTTCAATATTAGAATGGCCACTTGAGTTGAGATACCAGACAGGGTCAATTAGTGGCAAACCAGACTCATATCTAGTGGAAACTGGAGTAATGTTGTGGAAGATCAATTTATCCTCAATCCTTAGCTACTTGAGTTAGGAGAATTTCATCCCAGTGTTTGGTCTGGCTGTACAACAGTGTTTGATCCGGGGACAGGGCCAAACATCTACTAGACTGGATGTTGATTTGACATTCCAATTAGGCCTCTTCTGACAGAAGGGATTAGAAGGGTCCAGATTGGACAGGTTGCCCGTCAACCTAATTGCAGTTGATGCACTACTGATGTTGTGACACTAGAGGGTAAAATATGGATGCACAATTTTGGGGAACGTGTGCAAGATTTTCTAATATGTGCTCCCGGCAGGCGAGTCTTCATAGTGGGAAAGCGCATTCTCAATATTTACCTTTAGATGGTAATATACAATCAGCAAAGCATTATAAAGGAGTTCTGGGGGCGGGGGTCGCAGGAACCGCACTCCCAAAGAATTTAGGTCATAGAATTGGGTCCCTCTCCGACCCACACAGTCTGAAAATGGGGCCTCCCTCTGGCAGAACAGGATCATAATATTAGACCTTAAATCACATCTACAAAGGGTGCCGATGACATCTTGGGCCATTGATATAGCAGAAACTCTTTCTACTTTAGTCCAATATTGGACTCCTGCAAATGAAGTGGGCAGTCTGATTAGATTAAATTAGCAAACCCAGTAAAAAGCAGGGATCAAAACCAAGACCTTCTCGCCTGGTACAGCTCAGTGTATTTCCCAATTAGGCAGTGTATTTACCAATCCAGTTGTTAAGGAAACGCAGCAAAATTGTTATCAATGTGTTTGAGGAGATTGGGAGAGACACAGGGAAAGAAAGAGGTGTTGCTGTGTGCTCCAGTGTCTGATTCACCGGGATGGTAACAAGCAGCTTGGAACAAGCAGTTCAAGTGCAGGTTCCGAAGTCCAGAGTTTGCTTCTTTCCCCTGACACGTGCTGAGCTTGTGCTCTTGGCAAGCTACTGAGTGGACAACCGCAGCACCCTATGATTTCTGAATTCTTTAGCAAAATAAGTGCATGTTACGTGTACCAAATAAACCGAAATGTATAAATACATATTTAAATGTCCTGTCATACAATCAGAACAATGTAATCCTGCTCAATGTCTCACTGGCATATAGTCAGAACCATGTCGTGTCTGATAGAAAGGAATTAGAAAAAGGTAAACTTTACAGAGCCAAATGTCAGCAGCAATGGCCCCTGTCCTATTTTGTAAACCTGAATGAGCAGCTTGCTCTGGAGTAAGACAGTGAAGGGAAAGTGAGCCTCTTCTGGTCAGTGCCAAGCTAAGCAGCTGACTCCAATTAGATTTATTTACTCTGTCTCTAGTTTTTTTTCTCCCACTCCTCTCCTAAAGATACTAGTTCATGTTTCTTACAGTCAACTGGCATGGGTGTATTTTTTTTAATTCATTCTTGGGATGTGGGCAGCATTGGCAAGGCCATCATTTATTGCCCATCCCTACTTGCCCTGTCTTAATACAGCTGAGTGGCTTGCTAGGGCAGTTTAGAGTCAACCACATTGGTGTGGGACTTGAGTCACATATAGGCCAGACCTGGTAAGGATGGCAGGTTTCCTTCCCTGAAGGACATTCGCGAACCAGTTGGGTTTTTACGACAATCCGACAGCTTTGTGGTAACTTTTATTTCCAGATATTTTAAAAACTAAATTCAACTGCGCAAACTGCGATTTGAACTCGTGGTCGCAGGATTATTAGCGTAGGCCTGTGGATTACTAGTCCAGTTCCCATTCTTCACATATGAGCCTAGATATGCGAGTGTTGGTAGATTATTCAACCATGGAGGATAGCTTAGTCAAATCTAAAAATGACAAGACTCACGCGCACTTTCCGACAGGATTCCCCACAATGCAGTTAGGGGTGGGAACCGTGCCTGATTTTCACCTTCCTGGCAAGCGATGCTGAGCTCAACTGTGGCACCTGTACTGTTGCTCCATGAAACACATGCCAGGGATTCATACGCTTAACAGCAGCACTTACAACAAAACCTTGCAAGGTTTAGCCAGAGAATCCAAACACGTTACAGTTCCCAGCTCGGTATACTTGGTTGATTAGACCTTCATCGAATTCCTGAGTATCTGTTCCAGCACCCACTTTTTTTTTTACCCATTTTTTGTTTTACAACCCTTCTACATGACATATTTCGAAGAAGAAAGAGCAGGGGAGTTATCTCTGGTGCCATATGTAAAAGGCAGAGACCTGGTGAGAAAGCAAGATATAGAACCTGCTGTTTAAAGGGAAAATGGGAACAGAATCATACAGTAGTTACAGCACAGGAGGCCATTCGGCCCGTCGAGCCCGTGCCAGCTCTCTGCAAGAGCACTTAAGCTAGTCCCACTCCCCCGCTCTTTCCCCGTAGCCCTGCAATTTGTTTTCATTCAGGTACTTATCCAATTCCCTTTTGAAAGCCACAGTTGAGTGTGCCTCCACCACCCTTTCAGGCAGCACATTCTAGATCCTAACCACTCGTTGAGTAAAAAAGTTTTTCCTCATGTCGCCTTTGGTTCTTTTGCCAATCACCTTAAATCTGTGTCCTCTGGTTCTCGACACTTCCACCAATGGGAACAGTTTCTCTATATACTCTGTCTAGACCCCTCATGATTTTGAACACCTCTATCAAATCTCCTCTCAACCTTCTCTGTTTTAAGGAGAACAACCCCAGCTTCTCCAGTCTATCCATATAACTGAAGTCCCCCATCTCTGGAATCATTCTCGTAAATCTTTTCTGCACCTTCTCCAAGGCCTTCACATCCTTCCTAAAGTGCGGTGCCCAGAATTAGACAAAATACTCCAGTTGCGGCCGAACCACTGTTTTATACAGGTTCATCATAACTTCCTTGCTTTTGTACTCTATACCTCTATTTATGAAGCCCAGGATCCTGAATGCTTTTTTGACCACTTTCTCAACCTGCCTTGCCACCTTCAATGATCTGTGCAGGTCTCTCTGTTCATGCATCCCCTTTAGGATTGTTTAGTTTATATTGCCTCTCCTCGTTCTTCCTACCAAAATGTATCACTTCGCACTTTTCTGCGTTATATTTTATCTGCCACATGTCCGCCCACTTCACCAGCTTGTCTATGTCTTCTTGAAGTCTATCGCTATCCTCCTCACTATTCACTATACTTCCAAGTTTTGTGTCATCTGCAAATTTTGAAATTGTGTCCTGTACACCCAAGTCCAAGTCATTAATATATATCAAGAAAAGCAGTGGTCCTAATACCGGCCCCTGGGGAACACCACTGTATACCTTCCTCCAGTCTGAAAAACAACAGTTCACCTGTTTCCTCTGTTTCTTGTCACTTAGTCAAGTTCGTATCCATGCTGCCACTGTCCCTTTCATTCAATGGGCAGCAACTTTGCTGGCAAGTCTATCAGGTGGCACTTTATCAAACGTCTTTTGGAAGTCCATGTACACCATGTCAATCAAATTGCCCTCATCAACCCTCTCTGTCACCTCATCAAAAAATACAATCAAATTAGTTAAACACGATTTGCCTTTAAAAAATCCATGCTGGCTTTCCTTGATTAATCTACACTTGTCCAAGTGACTGTTAACTTTGCCCCTGATTATTGTTTCTAAAAGCTTCCCCACTACTGAGGTTAAACTGACTGGCCTGTGGTTGCTGGGTTTACCTTTACACCCTTTTTTGAACAAAGGGTGTAACATTTGCAATTCTCCAGTCCTCTGGCACCACCCCGTATCTAAGGAGGATTGGAAAATTATGGCCAGTACCTCCGCAATTTCCTCCTTAACTTCCCTCAGCATCCTAGCATGCATCCTATCCGGTCCTCGTGACTTATCAACTTTAAGTACAGACAACCTTTCTAGTACCTCCTCTTTATCAATTTTTATCAATTAGTATCTCCACTACCTCCTCTTTCACTATGACTTTGGCAGCATCTTCTTCCTTGGTGAAGACAGATGCAAAGTACTCATTTAGTACCTCAGTCATGCCCTCTGCCTCCATGCGTAGTCTCCTTTTTGGTCGCTAATCGACCCCACCCCTCCTCTTATTGCCCGTTTACTGCTTATATGCTGTTAGAAGACTTTTGAATTCCTTTCAATGTTAGCTGCCAATCTATTCTCATACTCTCTCTTTGCCCCTCTTATTTTCTTTTTCACTTCCCCTCTGAGCTTTCTATATTCAGCCTGATTCTCACTTGTATTCTCAACCTGACATCTGTCATACGCGCACTTTTTCTGCTTCATCTTACTCTCTATCTCTTTCGTTATCCAGAAGCTCTGGCTTTCCCCCTTGTGGGAATATACCTTGACTGCACCTGAACCATCTCCTCTTTAAAGGCATTCCATTGTTCCATTACAGTTTTGCCTGCCAATCTTTGATTCCAATTTACCCAGGCCAGATCCATTCTCAACCCACTGAAATTTGCCTTCCTCCAATTAAATATTTTTACTCTAGATTGCTCCCTGACCTTTTCCATAGCTAATCTAAACCATATGATACTATGATAACTGTTCCCTAAATATTCCCCTACTGACACTTGCTCCACTTGACCCATCTCATTCCCCAGAACCAGATTCAGCAATGCCACCTTCCTCGCTGGGCCAAAAATGTACTGATCAAGGAACTTCTTCTGAATATACTTCAGAAGTTCTTCCCCCTCTCTGCCCTTTACACTATTACTATCCCAGTCTATATTAGGATAATTGAAGTCGCCCATTTTCACTACAGTTCTTGCACCTCTCTGTAATTTCCCTGCAAATTTGCTCCTCTAGTTGGTGGCCTATAGAATACACACAGTAGTGCAATGGCACCTCTATTATTTTGTAACCAGTAGAGTAATGGCACCTCTATTATTTCTTAATTCTAACCAAATAGATTCTGTCCTTGACCCCTCCAGGACATCCTCTCTCTCCAGCACTGCAACATTCTCCTTAACCAATACTGCCACCCCACCTCCTATCTTTCCTTCCCTCTCTTTCCTGAACAATTTATATCCAAGAATATTTAAAACCCAATCCTGCCCTTTTTTGAGCCAGGTCTCCATTATCGCCACATCATATTCCCATGTGGTTATTTGCGCCTACAGCTCACCAACTTTATTTACCACGCTTCGTGTGTTTACACACATGCACTATAAACCTTAGACCTTCTTGTATTTTCTCTTAGCCTGACCCCATCTAATACCATACTATTTCTTACTCTAGTGTTGTCTGTCTCTCTCAATCCTGTAAGATTCTGAAAATTGTAATAAAACCGCTGCTACCGTGTGGAGATCAAAGTTCAGAATGAATTGTGAAATGGTTACAGACGGATTCAAAATGTAGGAAATCAGCATGTGTTCTTTGTTTGTGAAGACACAAAATGACAGAAGTCAGCAGGGGGGTCCTTTGCCTGGTGGTCAGCATGGTCCTTTGTTTGAAAAGGCACATGGGCAGGAAGGAGGAACACGATTAACAAGGAAGTCCTGCCCCCACACATCTCACAGGAACTCCAATCAGAGAAGGTTTGGAGTGAAAGTGACATATCAGAGGGAGGTGGATAGTGATATATGAGGGAGGCCGGCAGAGAGGCCCTAAAGCAGAAGTAACCCAGGGGTGGGATATTCAGAAACACAGAAGGAACACAGAAGGAAGAACAGACGAACAGAGAAAGCTGGCCAGTCTATGACTTACGACTTACGACTTACAGACTTACGACTCTCCCTGGACCGATCACCCAGAGATAAAGGAGTATGTATGAAAGTCGGGCATAACGCTTAGATATTGTTAAGGGGATACTTTTATGTACGAGTGAATTAGTAAATTGTGGGCATCTACATTGTCGAGGGTTCTTTGAATTAATAAACTGTGGGCATATACATTGCCGAAGGTGCTTCTACGTACACTTGAATTTTTAACTATAGTGTGAATAAAGACCAATTTTATTGATCACATCCTTGTCTGTCATTGTTATGTTTATTCGTAATTCTCGAAGTCCGAACCGTAGTAAGAGAAAGGTTTCCAATCCTTTATGCACTTTATTTTTCCATTCTAATTCTACATCCTGGTGCCCACCCCGCTGCCAAATTAGTTTAAACCCTCCCCAACAGCACTAGCAAACCGCCACCCCCTCCCCCCGTGAGGACATAGGTTCCGGCTCTGTTGAGGTGCAATCCGTCCGGCCTGTACAGGTCCCACCCCTCCTAGGACTGTTCCCAATGTCCCAGGAATCTGAAGCCCTCCCTCCTGCACCATCTCTCCAGCCACGCATTCATCTGCCCTATCCTCCTATTTCTATACTCACTAGGTCATGGCACTGGGACTAATCCAGAGATTATTACCTTTGAGGTCCTGCTTTTTAATCTCTTTCCTAGCTACCTAAAATCTGCGTGCAGGACCTCATCCCCCTTTCTACCTATGTCGTTGATACCCTTCCCCCTCAGAATGTTCTGCAGCCGCTCAGTGACATAATTGACCCTGGCACCAGGGAGGCTACATACCATCCTGGAATTACGTCTGCGGCCGCAGAAACACCTGTCTGTTCCCCTAACTATTGAACCCCCTACCACTATTGCCTTCCTGATCTTCCTCCTCCTTCCCTGTACAACTGAGCCACCCGTGGTGCCATGGACTTGGCTCTGTCTGTACTCCCCCGAGGAGCCATCGCTCTCACCAGTATTCAAAATACTGGTAGGAGAGTGAGATGCACTCAGGGGACTCCTGCACTACCTGCCTGGTCCTCCTTGTCTGCCTGGCAGTCACCCATTTCCTCTCTGCCTGCACACCCTTATGCTGCGGGGTGACCACCTCCTAAAACGTGCTATCCATGTAGCTCTCAGCCTCACGGATGTTCTGCAGTGATGCCAACTGCTGCTCAAACTCCAAAACCTGGAGTTTGAGTTCCTCCAGCTGAAGACACTTCCAGCACACATGGGTGTCCAGGACACTGGAAGCGTCCTGGAGTTCCCATATGGCATAAGATGTGCATTCCACAGGACTGAGGTGCCCTGCCATGCCTCTACTCAACAGATTATTAACTAACTTAATAGAAATAAACTCAAGACTTAAACAAGAACAATCACCAGCTACTCACCAGTTTGGGTAAGAAGGATGATAGCCATATTGAAGAAACAAGCAGCAAATTTCAGGAAGCTGGAGTTGCACATCCTTGCAATGGAGATAAGGAGCAGAAGAGATGGTTTGGGATCGGGAGTCAAAGATGCACCAAGAAGGTGGTTTGCCCTCTGTGGAAGGAGGTGACTATAGCAGTGAGAGTCACCTCCTTGAACCCCAAGACTCCTTCGCATTGCAGGAAGAAGTCTTAACGACCAGAGCAGCCAAATTTGAAATATCTGACCCTTCCTTTGTGGACTCTTTTTATGGAAATAAGTTTAACTTTCGACGCTGGTGTTAAAAGGGCGATATCGGTTCAGCCACCCATTGAAGTCAACGGAAAGGTAAATCGGGCAGTGTGTATATTAAGTGGTCAATTCGATTTTGTCTGGTATATATTATCGGCAAAAGCTAAAATTATCCCTAAGTGTGGCATTCTTTTCTTCATTATCCTCAATGTGCCAGAGGAATCAGAGGTGAAAGTGGGATCTGACAGTGAATAGTGGACATTCCACTGTATTAAACCCCTGGCTCCCGACCCTGCGGCCTCAGATCTCTGGGAGCCTCAGATCTCTGGGTTCCTGCTCTAAAAAGGTTGCTGGATGAGCATCAGCCTCACACAGAGGCACTGAGGACTACCTCAGAGGACCAGAGACAGATGTCAGGAGTCACAGAAAAATCGAATTCTATTCTCAGTGTCAATATCTGAGAATGATCCAACACAATACAGTGCCACCTAGAGCAGGTGGTGGCACCATGAACATCTACATCCATCCTTGCCTGACAGAGAGGCTTCCAGACAAATCAGTTCATTCAAAGTCAATGCTTTGACAGCTGACCTCAGGCCTTGGGTGACTGTTTGGAGAGAACAATGGAAGGTAGTTTTTGAGAGCTTCTGGCCAACATCTATGTGGATCTTCAGGATTGCACTGATAGCATCAGGTCTCCCCTCCTGCTGATCAGTGGGCACTCAGATCCAGGACCTAGCACAAGTGAAGTTGCCCAAAAGCTGCCTTCTTGTTGTTGCCCTCTCTCCTTGTGTGACCTGTTTAGCCAACCCCCCTCAGACGCTTGCTTGTGTAGGAATCAGGACACAGGACCAGCCTGCCATGTACCGGTAGTAGCCATCCTGACCATCCTGGCGGGAGTAACTATGACTCTCTTAAGGGCGCGGTGGACGAGCTGCTGCCGTGATTGACTAGAGTTGGGAAATCTCTCGGGGTTCTACCAGGCGAGTGAATCCCTCAATGGTCTATTGGGGTGAGAGCCCGCTTGGGGTTCTACTGAGTTGAGGACTCTCTCAGGCTCCCCTAGAGATGAGTCTAGAGTTACAATGTAACTGTGTAATCTTGGAGTTCTATAACACAGTGAGTCGTACCTCCACGCGGTCCCGCTGGGCAGCACATCGGTGCTGGTTAAACGACTGGCCGAGAACCTCCAACCAAATAGGCAGAGTAACCAAACCTTCTCAGCCTCTTGTGATTTAGCAGGGCCTTGAGCAGCTCGGGGAGCCTCAGGTCTATAAGTCTTCCTTCTCAATGCTGGGGAGCTGGTGTTACAAGTAGCTGTGGCTTCTTTTGAGTTGTAAGTCATGGCGGGTCGTACCATTAAGTTGTCCTGCCGGCGACACATCGGTGCAGCCAAACCGACATGGGAGTAACTCATAGACAATGGTTGACGGCAATCATTGCCGTAGGAGGGGGCTTAGCAATAAGCAATAACAAAGAAAACGAGACTTTGATTCCCGGTGGGGATCTAACTGAGACGGGGCCTCAGATAACTGCCCTATGTCAGCACCGCTCCTACCGGCCTGACATGAATAATGGCTCTGCCAATCAAGACCCAAGACTAGGCGAGAGTGCTGACGATTTTGAACGCTACCAACCGAGGTTTTTCGACTCGGGTTACCTGGACGGAAGACGCCGCTATTCCGAGAGACCAGGGCCTAGAGAAGATTCTCCAAAGTTGATGATGACTTTAAGGACACAGGAGAAGCAGCTCGTGTAACGGTCGAAGAGACTGTAACATCCAATGACTGTCCTAGATACAATTACCAGAGCCCCAGAACGTGGGTATGGAACCAGGTCGGATTCCACACGGGGGTGTGCTTATAATTTGTTGTTATTGTCGTTATTAGTTTTTCTGTCTGTTAATCACTGATGTATTGTATATATTATAATTACGCGTGTCAATTGTAATAAGCTAGCCGCATCTGTGATCGGATGATTAAACAGTAAAAGTCACGACTTAAAGCAAAAAATTTACACATCAGATGATGAGGGATGACCATCATACCGAACGGTACTGGCTCAGCTCACTTACTTCGGTGGAGGCTTTCATGGTTGGTAGACTTGTATGGCCGTCGCAAGATCAGACCAGTCCTTATAAGATCCTGGTTTTGCCGGCCACTTTGGTTGTGGTTAGCTGATGGACTTTGGCTACGTGGACGAGCCACGTTAAGACTCGGAATGGACACTCGCTTAATGGGGCTTCGGCCCCACGAGTGTGACAAAAATAGCACTGCGGCACAGCACCAGGAGAGGTTTGAGAACAGCAAAGAGAGGCACCAGGGGTTTGCATAGTGGTGAAATGTAGCACTTGATGCGCACAATAAAACAGCTTTGGGATATGGAGACCAGTGTTCTGAAGTTGGTTGGTTCTTTTGTTTTTTTATGTGAGAGGATGTTTAAACTTCAGTTTGTGATGAGACACAGAGTTCCTTCTATGCCTCCTTGATGAACTGTTGCCACCTTAAGCAAAGCTCTTATGAGACATCATTGAGGGAGCATCATGGTCTGCAGAATCTGGTGGTTGGTTACCTCCTAGTTAGATTTCTTCTCCCTTGATGTAGCCTTATCTTGTGTGCCTCTCTCATTTCCTCTCCTACTTCTTTTCTGCTCCTACATATGGGAATGACCATAATGAACCCAACAGTAAAGTTAAGTGACAGAAGGGAGGGAAGAGAAAGATTTCCCCACCTGACACCGGGGAAAGGCAGTTAACAGAATTCTTTCCTGGCAACTGAGAAAAGATCCTTCTACTTACTTCACTCCAAGCTGTTGTTTTAGACAAAGTTTATGAACTCCTGGTTTGACAAGTTATGCATTTACCCCTCTTTTCTACAAGCTTAAATTAAGTCAGGTGCAATTCTGGTGCAAACGGCAGAATTTCTAGGTCAGCAGCTTTGGCTCTCACCATCCTGCCATTTGCAACCAGGCACCACTTTGTAGACAAGCGTACCTTCTGCCACCAGCCACTCCCATCGGAATTTAGTCTGTTGAAGATTTTCCACTGATCAGTGCCCAAGCAGAGCAAGAGCCCAGTACTGGTGGCCTGGCAGGTGTGCACATGCATGATGAAACTGCTTCTTGTGGCAGTATCCTCGATGTACCCTCCTGCCAGTCCTCTCACATGCAGCTGAAAGTAGCCAGGTTGCCCTTCTAGCAGCAGTTGAGACGCAGCCTTTCGCAGGTCCCTGAGATGAGGCCCACCTCAGTCCCCAATGGCTCCTGCTGATAAGCACCAGTAATTTCAGGATCTCGTGCCCCTGAGGGGAGCACCGAGGAGAAGTAGGAGATTGGGGTTGAAAGTAGACACAGATTCAGGCAACAAGAAAACACAACATATTTCTGTGGTTTAAAGATTTGTTTGTATTCATGGTGTAAAAATTGATTAGTGGCAAGGTGGGAGAACGCCTAGGAGAATGTATCTGCGAATGTCTCTGAGAATCTATCCAAAACAGGTACTGGAGAGCTAAATGTCAAGATATGCCTGATGTATTCACAAAAGTGCTATTAGTTAGGTGAAGATGTCCCTTATGAGCTCTTCCACAGATACCTCAAGGCTAGGAAAAGCTTCTCCAGTGCCTTTGCTGCCTGCTGGTCTTGTTTACATTCCTTTCGTGCACCCACCCTTCCCCCGCCCCACTGGGACATTAATGGCATGTGAATGGCAAACTATAACAATTGTGGCAACCTGGATGGACTGCACTGGAGCACTGTCCAAGCTTTAGGTTCATCAAGGCACTGAACCATGCTTCCAGAATACAGATGGTCTGCTCGGTTACAATCCTAATGATACTCTGACCCTCACTGTATCAGTATTCAGCAAGGGTCCTCGGGATCCAAACTGGTATCATCATCTATATACAAAGACAAGCACAACCATCTGTATCTACCAAGTGGTGTTGAAAAGTTAGTCAACAGCCTTGATTCTTCATCTAATGCCAAAAACCCATTCTTTGCATCCACAATAGTTTTTGCTTTTACTAGTTCAGGCAGAACATCATTTATTATGGTTTAAAATGGTTAATGATTATGTTTCCGGGCCTTGGATCAATGCACAGGTGCACGTTATCATTCCTTTTCATTACTACCACCATTGAAAAGACCCAGTTAGTTGGAACACTGATGGGCGCAATAACTTTCCACTCATAAAGCTCATTAATGTTTTAGAAATTGTCCCGCTTACTGCCACGAGTCACCGCCGCGATCCGGTCTAAAAATGGCGGCCGCCACTCTAGCGCCTTTCTGTGGCGCAGGACTCGGCGGCTGCCATTTTGGGGAGGGCCTTAGTGCTGCCGATAGCAGCGCTGGCCCAGGAAATGTAAATGAAGACAGGGTGATAGCAGTGCAACGTCCACTTAACATCACCTCAGCAAACTTGGACCGTAGCGCTGAGTTCAGCACTGGGTTCTAAGCTCGCCATGAAAACCCCTTCTTCTTCAACGTTCAGTAGGCTGACAGAGATGTTGTCAGCACCTCTTAAAGGGACATACACATCTTTCAGGTAAGATTGCATTTAAGCTTTTGGACTGTTTTTTTTTGTTGAAGTAATGGCTTGGTGAAATACATGTTCAAAGTTTTTTATGTGTGCAGAGAGTGCTTTTTATGGATGCTTGCAAGGCCTTGGATGGTAAAGGAAGGCCTCTGAGTAGACAGAAAATGCTGGAAATACTCAGCAGGTCAGGCAACATCTGTGGAGGATGAAACAGAGTTCATGCCTCAGGTTGAGATGCTGCCTGTCATGCGGAGTATTTTCAGCATTTTATGCTTTTATTTCAGAGGGAAGAGGACGCAGAAGAGGAAGATGCAGAAGAGGAGGAAGTAGAAGAGAAGGAAGCAGAAGGAAGGATGCAACCCAGACAGCCACTTTCTGGCCAGGATATCCGAGATGGAATCATCTGTCCGTGATACCAGTGACCACAACCCCAATTCCCCTTTCAACATTTGTCCCACACCTTACCTTCCCTCTGTTACTGACCATCACAATGCTTGGCCACAATGCTGAAATAAAAGCAAACTTTCCAACCCAGCATTATACATCTAACAATCTAATATGACAGGAAGAAATCAATTCATCACCCTTATGCATTCCCTTAGTGAGTGTCTTGTGTGTGTCTTTGCCTATCCTACTGATGTCATGCAGTGCTACCCCAGTGGCTGCAGCATGGCTGGTGGAAGGCTGCTAACTTTCAGTGGGGGACACTGCAAATGGCCCCGCTGGTCGACCTTGAGGAGCTGGTAGCTGGTGGCTGGGAGTGTCAAATCGGGTGACAGTGTTTCTTCTTCTTCTTCTTCTTCATCTTCTTCTTCACTCTCCTCTCCCTCTTCTTGCTCAACCACTGGCTGGGCAGGTTGCATTTCTTGGGTGTGTGAAATGAGGAAGGCTCAAGAGTAGAGTTATGGTGGGAAAGCAAGAGGAGCATGTGAAAAGGAGGATAACGTATGAGGATACCAGCATCTTGTATCCTTTCAGCCCCACCGCTGGCCAAGGGCTCAGCCATGCCCCTGTCAAAAATGGCCAGCACCATTTCCTCCAAGGGGATGAGGTGAAGCTAGGAATAGGAGGTATGATTGGTACAGTTGGTAGGTGAGTGATTGGTGGAGGGGCGGGGGAGTTGTGCATTGAGAAGTGTGTGAGGCTAGTGATGCAGTTGGTAGGAGACGGCTTTTGAAGATGCATTCACTGACCTTGACCACTGGTCTGAGATCATGAAGCTCCTTTGGGCACTGGAGCCAGATGGTGGGGGCAACACTGCTGGAAGTGATGGCCTTGGTGATGTGGTCCCACATTGTTCTTTCTGGAGGGCCTCCTGGCCTCTGTGCATGGAGGACCTCTCTTGCAGTGCTGACCCTCTGCGCAAAGCTGGAGTGCTGTGTGCAAGACCCTGGTAGCCCCTTCCCTGGCTTGCTGAGCCATTTGTGTTAGTGCTGAAGCACTTTTCCCATTTTTTGAGGTGCAGATGGCAATTCAGCTTTAACAGCTGAAGATTCCCATTTGGGAACTCTTTTTAACATTAATTATTTTTTTCAGAAGGCAGTTGAGCTGTAAGATTGAGAGAAAAATTCGGTATCGCCCATTTTGGGGCGCTAGTATCGGACGGGCACAAAGTTTAGCGCCCGGTGCTAATTATCGCCTCCGACTGCAAAATTAGCTTCTATCGCCCCTGGAGGTGATTTGAGCGCTAAATCAGGTGATACACACCTCTCTTAAGGCGCAAACATCAGGGACCGAGGCGCTACCTCAGAATGCTACTGAAGCTCAGGCGATGTCAGTTACCATGGAAGACAGACTGGCGCCATGCAGTTCTTAAAGGGGAGGGGCCATCTTGCTGGCCAGCCACATCCAGCTCATTGCAGCCTTGAATCTCGGCCTGGAGAGATCTCAAAAGCAATTGTGTTGAAAGCGCTAATGGAGAGGCCCAGTGAAAGAGCTCGGGCGCTTAGAAACCTCAAAAGTGGTGCTGCGGGCCAAAACTCCTTAGGACACCGTTAAAACCAAAAATTTTGCCGACAAGAAAAGGTAGGAAGCACCCGCCTTTAAATAGCGCTCCCCCAGCCCCTTCCCGACTTGAAAATGTTCCCCTCTACCTGTCGTTCTTAGCGGCAGGCGCTAAGGCAGGGGGCACGGCTCATTATCCTGTCCGGGGCGCTACCGGGGCGTTGCACGCTTGACTGACGTCTGTTGTGTCGGTACCTTTCTACCTAGACACAATTTAGGACTCAGAACTCAGAGATTCAAACATGAAGTGCTTTATTCAGGAAGGAAAGGAAGTTCTGGAAAGTTCCGAACAAAGAGAGCTAAACTTAACCAAGAGAACACCCAACCATTTATCTGCTGTGACAGTGCCACCACAGGTGGGAGGAGAACACACAATACATAACATATTCCTCCCCTCTTAAATGAAAGGTCCACATTATTCCTCAACAGGTAAGTTACTTTCAATGCACTCACTAACCAAGGGTAGAGGTAGACTGCCTCAAACCCTGACTTTACCCTGGGGTTTATTCTGCCCCAGTCTTGTGGGTAAGTCACTAAGCCTACAGATCCAAGCGTCTTGGAGGCCGCCGCTCCCTGACAGGATACCAGCAGTCATCGCTGGCTTCCACAGCAGTAGGCATTGACACAGGCCTGGATGGAGAAGGTGCCTGTGTCAGTCGAAAGTCAGGAGTTTGCACAGGTGGAACAGTGTCTATGACTTCCTATGTTGGAGAAGAGCACTGTGGCAAAGGATGCTGGTTTGCGGTATCATCTGTAAACAGTTCAGGCCAACCAGCCGTTGGAGCCTCTGTGGCTGTCTCTGCTCCTAGCAACAGTTGATCTGTGTGTCTTCTCCAGACGACATCCTCGGCAGTCTCAACCGTGTAAGACACAGGGCCTGTCTGTGCGATCACCATAGCAGGAACCCATTTCGGTCCAGTGTTGTAGTTTCAAGCTAGGACGTGCTCTCCAGGGTGAAACCGTCTCTCCTTGGCTCTTTTCTCTCTCTTTTCAACTTGAGCTTGTTGTTGACAATGGACAACCTGTTCTGTCCTTGGAGGTTTAAGTCAAAACTTGTCCGCAACTGCCTTTTCATCATGAGCGAAGTGGGGGAGGTTTTGGTTGTGGCGTGCGGCTCGTTCCTGTAGGACAACAGGAAGCTGTTCAGACGTTGGTGGATGGAGCCCTGACCTTGCGATGCCTTCAAGACGTGCTTCAAAGTTTGCACGAACCTTTCTGCCAGGCCGTTAGTAGAGGGATGATAGGGCGCAGACCTGATGTGTTGGACACCATTCACATGCAGGAAGGTTGCAAACTCCTGTGATACAAATTGTGGACCGTTGTCACTTACGAGTTGTTCCGGTGAGCCATAACGGCTGAACATCTCACCAAGTTTCTCAATTGTTTTCTCTGCCATGGTAGACCTCATCACAGCGACCTCCAGCCACTTGCTACGAGCATCCACAACCACCATAAACATCTTCTCTTCGAAAGGACTGGCGAAGTCCACATGTACTCGCTGCCACACTTCTGCAGGCCAATCCCAGGGGTGTACGGTTGCCAGCTGTGGAAAATTCCGGACCCTTTGACATGGGGAACATGTTTTGGCTTTCTCCTCAATATTTCCATCAAGGCCTGGCCACCAGAAGTAGCTTCTTGCCATTTCCTTCATCCGAACCATCCCACTGTGGCCTGTATGAAGTTGTTGCAGTATAGGTTCCCTCAGAGGTGGCGGAATGATGACACGGTGTCCCCAAAGAAGACAACCTGCCTGGACGGAGAGCTCATTTCTTTTTGAAACGTAAGGTTTCAAACTAGGAGAATCTCCTATAGCTCTCCCTCGAATGACATTGTCCATTACCTCAGACAGGACTGGATCGTTGTGGGTGTACCTTCGCACCTGAACTGCCGTGACAGGTGCTCCCTCCACTTGTCTAAAGTAGAAGATGTCTATCTGACGAGGCTCTGGGGGAGTAACAGGCAAGGGTAGCCTCGAGAGACCGTCTGCGTTGCCGTGCAAGTCTGATTTGCGATATTTGATGTCGTATATGTGTCCTGACAACAGTAAAGCCCACCTTTGCATCCTGTTTGCAGCAAGAGACGGAATTCCGGTGTGGGGCCCGAAGATTGAAGTCAATGGACGGTGGTCCGTCAGGAGTGTGAACCTTCTCCCAAACAGGTACTGATGAAATTTTCGAATTCCAAAAACGATTCCCAAGGCCTCGCGCTCAATCTGTGCATAGTTACTCTCGGCCTTGTTCAAGGTGCGTGATGCGAAGGCGATAGGTTTCTCTTCACCAGAAGGCATGATGTGGGATATGACTGCACCCACACCATATGGTGACGCATCACATGCTAGCTGCTCGGGTAGCTTTGGGTCAAAGTGTGTCAGGACCTCCGATTTCAGCAATGCTTTCTTTGCTTGGGCGAAAGTTTTGTTGCACAGTTCAGTCCATTTCCATGTTTTGCCTTGACATAGCAACTGATGTAACGACTTCAGCAATGTTGCTAAGTCTGGAATAAACTTCCCATAGTAGTTAAGTAGCCCCAGAAATGAACGTAACTGGCTCACATTCTGGGGTGCTGGGGCCTCCACGATCGCCTTGACCTTTGACGGCGCCTTATGCAGGCCAGTAGCGTCAATCACATGCCCCAGGTACTCAACTGAAGACTGAAAGAATTCACATTTTCCTTACGAACTCTGAGTCCTTACTCTTTCAGTCGTTGTAGTGTCGCATCCAAGTTCAGAAGATGATCCTCCTCATTTGTCCCAGTGACAAGGATGTCGTCCAGGTAGCACTGGACTCCTGGCAGTCCACTCAAAATCTGATCCATTGCCCTTTGGAATAGAGCAGGGGCCGACGTAATTCCAAACGGAAGGCGGCAGTACCTGTATAGCCCCTTGTGTGTCACAATTGTCAGCAGCTCCTTTGATTTGTCATCGACATGCATTTGTAGATAAGCCTGGCATAAGTCTATTTTGCTGAATGTTTGCCCTCCAGCCAGGCCCGTAAAAAGATCATCAATGAGCGGAAGAGGGTACTGTTCCGCAGACAGCACCGGGTTAATAGTCACTTTAAAATCCCCGCAGATTTGAACAGATCCATCCTTTTTCAGGACAGGAACAATGGGTGTGGCTCATTTGCTCACGCTCACAGGCTCCAGGACTCCATTCTCGACTAACACCTCCAAGTTAGCCTCAACTTTTGGCCTAATTGCATAGGGTATAGGTCGGGCTTTGTGAAACTTCGGCTTGCTGTCAGGTTTAATGTCCAGTCTCACGCTGATCTTTTTCATGCTCCCAAGTTCCCCATTGAAGAGTTCTGCATGTTTGTTTAACACTGCAGTCAGACCTGACTCCCCTTTTGACATCATGCGGACTGCAGGCCAGTCCAGCGTGATTTTCTCTAGCCACGCATGTCCCAGTAGCGATGGGTAATTTCCCTTTACCACATATAGTGGCAGATTCGCAGCCTCTCCGTTCAATTTAACTGTCACCTCAATGGCGCCTCTCATGGCCACAGGTTCGCCGGTATACGTCTTTAGCACAATGTTTGTTGGCTGAAGGGTAAGATGCTTTAGCATTTTTTTGTAGACAGTGTCTGAAACAAGGGACACAGCCGCGCCTGTGTCCACCTCCATCCGCACTGATTGTCCCTCCACCAGTGGCGACACCTAGTAGCCATTTGAACCACCTGCAACCATCAGTATGTGCACCTCTTCCTCCTCAGAGGTGTCGCTCCCCTCTGTTTTGCTTGTTCCATCATACTGCACTGAATGAACACTCCTTTTTGTCTCTTGTCCAAATACAGACATTTTGCTTTC
Source organism: Somniosus microcephalus (assembly GCF_052327205.1). Classification (NCBI taxonomy): domain Eukaryota; kingdom Metazoa; phylum Chordata; class Chondrichthyes; order Squaliformes; family Somniosidae; genus Somniosus; species Somniosus microcephalus. The sequence continues at coordinate 55,557,299 of NC_140993.1, read as the reverse complement.
ATGCTTCCCAGCTCTGTCTGTTCTTTTTTTACCTCTACAGGCGCATTCAATGTGACCCTTTTTGCCACAAATTCGGCATTCCAGCTCCGTACACCAGCAGTCGTTAGTGTGATGGCCCATTTTCCCACAACGGTAACATGTACCGTTCTGCGCACCTTTAGGCTCAGAAGACACCTTGTGAACTCTCCCTGTTGAACTCAACTGGCGAGCCTCCTTTTCCGCCATCTCCATGGAGACACTAACTTCAATGGCCTTTTCAAGAGTAAGGTTGTCCTCAGTAAGAAGGCGCTTCTGTGTGGCTGCATTTTGCAGACCACACACGAGTCTGTCTCTAATGGTGTCCTTCAGCACCTCCTTGAACTCGCAGTGTTCTGACAACCTTTTTAAAGCAGCAATAATCATCGTCACTGATTCCCCCTCCTCTTGATTCCATTTGTGAAATCTAAATCTCTCAGCAATAACCAGAGGTTTTGGTGAAAAATGTGCTCCAAGAATTTCCACTAGTTGCTTATGTGTTTTAGTTCCTGGCTTATCTGGCTGCACGAGGCTGTGAAGTAAATTGAATGTCTTCGGCCCCATTACACTCAAAAAGGTAGGCACGACCTTTTCGTTTGCCATCGCATTCGCCAATACAAAATAGTCAAAACGTTCCGTATATGCGCTCCATTGCTCCACATTTTCATCAAAATCACCGATGTTTCCTAATATAGTAGTGTGGTAAACCACTGTTATAACCTGTCTGTGTCTGTATGTGTATTCCACTAGGTACAGGTCTGGACATGCCTCGGCTGACTCCTCCCACTATTCCAGGTATATAAGTGACTACCTCCCAGTCCCTTAGTATTCTGGACGGGTCGACCACTCGAGACTAGACCTTCATTCTTTAGTTAATAAAAGCCTGATTGTTACTCGCTCAACCTCAGTCTTTTGAGTAATTGATGGCGCATCAAGTAGCCATCTCACGTTTCAAATTAAAATTTCTGCTTACTCACTGCCGTAACGTTAATGTGATGCTGCAATCTCTGTTCCTAGTGTTTTGTAGTCGAAAACAAGAAAGTTCCCACAACGCAGATTCATCCGATCCTCGTCGCCACTTGTTGTGTCGGTACCTTTCTACCTAGACACAATTTAGGCTCAGAACTCAGAGATTCAAACATGAAGTGCTTTATTCAGGAAGGAAAGGAAGTTCTGGAAAGTTCCGAACAAAGAGAGCTAAACTTAACCAAGAGAACACCCAACCATTTATCTGCTGTGATAGCGCCACCACAGGTGGGAGGAGAACACACAATACATAACAACGTCACAATCTGCGGGCGCAGGAGATCATGGCGGTAGTGTTTAGCGCCGCTGCAAAATGACTGGTCAATTTTACGACTGGCGCTAAAATTGCCGCACTCGGGGGCTAAGTTCTAGCGTCCCAATTGCGCCCCCCGGAGGTGCTAACAGGAGGCGCTAACGAACCAAATTTCCCCCCAAAAAACTGCATATTTTTACACCATTTTTATATTTCATCATTTCAGAAGGCATTGCCCATTTAAATACCACAATACATTGCAAACTCATAGCCTCACTTTCAGAGGCTGTTCGAAGCTGCAATGCTGCTTGGGCCACACCACATTGGGGCCTGATGCCGGGACCAACGCCACCAGGAGGGCATTACACGGTGAGTTTAGCACTGGGCTAAAGCATTAGTCTCCAGCGCCAATTTCTCAGTCCTGCTGACACCACCTTTTTCGGTGGCTGTTAACTCTCAGCCGCGGTGGCTCCGGCAGCTTTCGTGACAGCCACGAATTTCTAGTCCTAATTCTTTTACAATTAAAAGTTGTTTCTGGTCTGGTAAAGTGCAAGTGCATCCATTTAAAGATGAGAGGGGAAAAATTGGGTTGCTTTGCGCCTCCCGTTAGCGCCCTAAGAGGGTGCTAACGGGGCGCAAACCGCTAGCACCCAGGCGCGGCGCCACCAATGCCTCCCACGAAATTCAGCGGGAGGATAGCAGCGGCGCTAACCGTTAGTGCCCCGCGGCGCTGCACCACCGGTGATGGCATCATTGCCATGTGCAGTGCCCTGCTTGCGCCCCGGCCGCGACCTTCGGACGCGCCCCCTGACTTACCGCCGGACGCTATGTCCGACGGGGTTAGGGATGCCTACCTGCGGCCGGGGAGGCACTATTTAAAAGTAAGATGCGGGGTAGCCATTTTTGTTGTTGGCTGCCTGCCAGCATCTGCCTCCGCTCCCGTCCCCGGCCTCCTTACCCGCCCCTCCCCCACCGTGGAGTGCCAGCTGCGCTCCATGAGCCCGGTACTTCTCTTGAGTGTTGGGCTCTTTAAGAAGGAGAGGAAGGCCTGCAATACCGCGGCACGTAGTGCCGCTATATTCCCTTGCAGCCAGTAGCAGCCCGCTTCCCTCTTAGGGCGCTACCACTCAATTTCCATCGCGGGGACACTAATTTTTCCGGGGCGCTAAAAGTCACGTCCCGGTAAAGGCAGCACCCCAAAGGGGGCGCTACTCAATTTTTAGCCTGAGGAGTGTCTTCTTCTAATACTGACAAATTATTTTACAGCTAAAGACAGTTTCTTGTCTGGCAGCTGGCCAGGAGTGTAATATCAAGTGCACTGGCACAAAAGAGTTGATTCTAGTGCACTGGCACAAAAGAGTTGATTCTAAGTCATCAAAGCGGCACCGAAATTCACTGCTGTGAAAGTCAGCACTGTGGGAGTACCTTCACCACAAGGACGGCAGTGATTCAAAAAGGCGGCTCACCACCACCTTCTCAAGGGCAATTAGGGATGGGCAATAAACGCTGGCATTGCCAGCAACACCCGCATCCCATGAATTAATGAAAAAAAAGAAAGAAGTCTTTCGAAACTATTTGAAAGATGATGGAGGAGCCGGCACAGGCACAAACTTGTTTTACAGGCAGAGCCCTGGAAGTAATGCTGCAAGAGCTGAAGGAAAGCAAGACTGTGATCTTTGGCACCCTCCTCAAAAGGGAGATGTCTTTTCTGTGTGCGAAGTGATGGCAGAGTAGGCTTACGCAATTTCTGTCAAGAGGAGGGGAGGGCCTCAGCTCATATCTGCAAGAAATTTAACTCATTAAAGAAGTTTGCCGAAGAACGTGTCTGCTGAATGGCAGGAACAAGGCCACAATTATGTGGGCATATCCAAGAGGCCCTCTCTTCACCATTTACACTTCACCAGCGAGAAGATCTTGGAATTTTGCCCTCTGCTGCAGTCAGACCAACAAACCTTGCAACAACTGCAAAGGCTCTGCCTATAGCAGTAGAAGTCTCCAATGCCTTGAACTTCCAAGCAACCTTGGGTGCTATGGTATGGCATGGCAGGAACACACTTGCATTTCAGTCAGCCGCATATTCACATGCTGATCATTTGGGAATCCTTCAACCTTTCTCAAGTAATCACAAGGCAGCCCATATTCATCTGTGACACACCTTCCAAACTGCAAGCAAATCTTTCAGCATACCAACTCTGTCCCAAAGTCCTCCCTGAACCCATGCCTGGCATGCACATGACCTCCTGGTGCATTGGAGCAGAACATTTCTCTTATAGTTGGTTGTCATATTGATCTTCTACAGATAATTTTTAAAATATATTCATTCTTGGCAAATGAGTGCCGCTGGCAAGGCCAACATTTATTGCCCATCCCTAGTTACAAAAGGGAGCAAAAAGTAGGCTACAGACTAGCAAAGCATTGACACATGAAAGGTTCCTTACCAAACTCTACAAATTTCTACTCCCTAAGCTAATAACAATACTGCAGGAACTATTTCAGTACAGGTTGAGCATCCCGAATCCGGCAGCCTCGGGACCGAGGCCGAGCTGGTTTTCGGGTTTTTCCAGACTTTGGAACGTGTTTCTGATGTCCGAAGTCCGGAAACACTCGAGCCCAGGTTGCGATATTTCCAGACTTCGGACATCAGAAACACGTGCCAGGTCCGGAAATGCCTGGGCCCAGGTTGCGCCATTTCCGGTTTTTGGTAAGCCTCCCTCAGGGTGTCTGGATTCCGGAACATTTTACGGATTCCAGACCCCTGCCACAAATCGTCCCCGAGCCCGGATTCAGGAACACCCCGGATTCTGGAACTCCGGATTTGGGACGCTCAACCCGTAGTTATAAAACCCTCCCAGACTCACTCAGGATAGCAAAAAGAACTCAAGAAGGGTAGAGGTCCTAGCTCATGCATCCCACAGGCCCAAGCCCTGCTCAGCATTGACTACAAAATACTAACCAAAATCTTGACCCCTCACCCCCCCCCTTCCGCCATCACCCCCCCTCCCGCCCACCACCCCAGACTGGATGATGGGGGAAATTTCCATCTCACTGCTGCCCCAGTTTGCAGCTTGAAACACATGGCAAAAATGTAAAACAAAACCTACTGCTCACTTGCAGCCTGAGATCTGCCCAATGCGATTTAGTGGTTGAGGCAGAAAGTATGTCGAAACTGAAGATTCGATGGTGGCAAAGGGTTCAAAGAGATATGCAACAGGGTGGGTAACTGTGAGTAGAACTATTTGCTTGGGCCAAATGGTTTGCTTTTGTGTTGTAACATCTATATATATTTCTATGTATTATACAGCTAACACTCCTGCCCAAAAGAGGCGATTAATACATTTAAATCAAGGGTCCTAAGACGTATTTAGGACTCCGATGCAATTTTGGTCTTCCATATGCAGAGCAAGAGAACATGGAATAGCACAAATGCCAAGACTAGTTTGCAGTTCTGTTAGATTCATTTCCCTGTCTGTTATGCCTGTTCCAATGGGTGCGAGATCTGCCTGAGGTGCACAGACCTGCACTGCTAACAGAAAGATGCATCTCCTACAGTGGCAAAACTCTACTCCTCCCCCCACAAACATGTGGATTAGGCACCTGATGTAAACAGTCAAGGATAGAGGGGTCTAGGGCATTTTTTTTTAGAAGGAGGTGATGATGGCAGATTTGAGAGGGAGATGGCGAGTACCTGAGGTCTGAGAATATATTCATTCTCGCTTGTGTTGTGCTACCATTGAAGACCAATCTCACCCCCTGTGTATGGTTCTACAGACCCTAGCCACCCACTGGTGCAAGCTTCTTCAAGGTTAGATAGGGTAGGCGGATGAAGGGTCAAAGGATTATGGGTGAATGTGATCAAAACGATTTGCTTGCATGGAGGGCAAGTGCCAACAAGAGCTGGTTGGCCCAAATGCCTCTCCCTGTGTTGTAACTTCTATATACTGTATGTGAGTGGGTTAACCCCAGTTTAGCAATAATGCCAAACACAAAAATGAAGGTGTGGATATTGACTGGGGAAGATGTCATAGCCGAGCCCGATCCTGAGCTCAGCTGGACTCTATACGTGAGCTCTATCCAGCAGGATTCATTGGATAATGGTCAGGAGTAGGAATGACAGCTCATTAACCCCATCTATCTAACTCGAGCACTGAGACCAATTCGAACACCACTGCCACGGCTATAGCAGCGGTTACATTTTTATTGGGGCAAAATACTGCCTAGTGATTTGGGAGACAACACTTCCTGTGCCTCTGCACAGCCAAATCAAATATTGTTAAATCAGGACAAAAACAAGGTTGCTGAGGCTCTCTGTGATTCTAGGAGGCTGCCTATTGCCGCTACAGCCCTGGCCCCATAACTATCCTGTACATGGTGATGTGCTGTGCAATTTGTTTTGACTCTTTACCCATATTTTAAAATAAATCCCTCAGGCTAAAACAAAGAACGTGACATACAAGCGTCGTTTTCTACTGACTTGTAAAGCGTTCATCATCCACGGAGGTAATAAGTTAAATTTGTTTGAGCATTTCTGAACCATGAAAATTATATCCTCAAGACAGATTTAACACAGATTATCTACTATTAACCCCAATCATTTTTGAGGAAATTGGCTTTGATAATGCAATACAACTAGTATTCCTGGTATCCCTGTGGACAACCTCCTCTGCACCCTCTCCAAGGCCGTGACATCCTTCCTAAAGTGTGGTGCCTAGAATTGGACAAAATACTCTAACTGAGGCCTAACCAGTGATTTTTAACATCAGTAAAACAGATTATCTAGTCAGTATCATATTACATAGAAACATAGACGTTGAAACATAGAAGATAGGAGCAGGAGTAGGCCATTTGGCCCCTCAAGCCTGCTCTGCCATTCAATGCGATCATGGCTGATCATCCAAGTTCAGTACCCGGTCCCTGCTTTCTCCCCATACCCCTTGATCCCATTAGCCTTAAGAAATATATCCAACTCCTTCTTGTATCTATTTAATGAATTGGCCTCTACTGCCTTCTATTGCTTTTTGTGGGAGCTTGCTGTGTGCAAATTGGCTGCAGTATTTCCTACATAAAGTCTCATGGCTTCAGGTCAAGCACGGGCAAGGAAACCTCCTGCTGATTACCACCTACCACCCTCCCTCAGCTGATGAATCAGTACTCCTCCATGTTGAACACCACTTGGAAGAAGGACTGAGAGTAGCAAAGGCACAGAATATACTCTGGGTGGGGGACTTCAAAGTCCATCACCAAGAGTGGCTCGGTAACATCACTACTGACCGAAATAACAACAGAAAATGCTGGAAATACTCAGCAGGCCAGGCAGCATCCGTGGAGAGAGAAACAGATATCTTTCCTGCCTCTTACAAAAGTACAGGATGTTCTTTCAATTCCTTCCTCCCCTCCTAACCTCCCCCCCATCTCTGCACCTGCTTAATATCTGTTACATCTCCAGCTTTTTCCAGTTCTGATGAAGGGTCCCAGACCTGAAACGTTAACTCTGTTTCTCTCTCCACGGATGCTGCCTGGCCTGCTGAGTATTTCCAGCATTTTCTGTTGTTATTTCAGATTTCCAGCATCCGCAGTATTTTGCTATCACTACTGACCGAGCTGGCTGAGTCCTGCAGTCTGGACCTGCGACAGGTGATGAGAGAACCAATCTACCTGTCGCAGATGCATCTGTCCATGACAATATTGGCAGCAGTGACCACCGCACAGTCATTGTGGAGACGAAGTCCCATCTTCATACTGAGGACACCCTCCATCGTGTTGTGTGACACTACCACTGTGCTAAATGGGATCGATTCAGAACAGATCTAGCAGCTCAAAACTGGGCATCCATGAGGCGCTGTGGGCCATTAGCAGCAGTATAATTGTATTCCACCACAATCTGTAACCTCATGGCCTGGCATATCCCTCACCCTACCATTACCATCAAGCCAGGGGACCAACCCTGGTTCAATAAGGAGTGTAGAAGAGCATGCCAGGAGCAGCACCAGGCATACCTAAAAATGCGGTGCCAACCTAGGGAAGCTGCAACACAAGACTGCATGCATGCTAAAAAGTGGAAGCAGCATGCTATAGACAGAGCTAAGCGATCCTACAATCAACAGATCAGATCAAAGCTCTGCAGTCCTACCACTTCCAGTCGTGAATGGTGGTGGACCATTAAACAACTAAAGGGAGGATGAGGCTCCATGAATATCCCCACCCTCAAAGATAGTGGAGCCCAGCACCTGAGTGCAAAAGACAAGGCTGAAGTGTTTGCAACCATCTTCAGCAGGATTGCCGAGTGGATGATCCATATTGGCCTCCTCCTGAGGTCCCCACCATCACAGAAGCCAGTCTTCAGCCAATTAGATTCACTCCACGTGATATCAAGAAACAGCTGAGCGCACTGGATACAGCAAAGGCTATGGGCCCCGACAACATCCCGGCTGTCGTGCTGAAGACTTGTGCTCCAGAACTAGCCGCACCTACAGCCAAGCTGTTCCAGTACAGGTACAACACCGGTATCTATCCGACAATGTGGAAAACTGCCCAGGTATGTCCTGTCCAAAAAAAGCAGGACAAATCCAACACAGCCAATTACCGCCCCATCAGTCTACTCTCAATCATCAGCAAAGTAATGGAAGGTGTCATCGACAGTGCTATCAAACGGCACTTACTCACCAATGACCTGCTCACTGATGCCCAGTTTGGGTTCCGCCAGGACCACTCGACTCCCAACCTCATTACAGCCTTGATCCAAACATGGACAAAGGAGCTGGATTCCAGAGGTGAGGTGAGAGTGACTGCCCTTGACATCAAGGCAGCATTTGACCGAGTGTGGCATGAAGGAGCCCTCGTAAAACTGAAGTCAATGGGAGTCGGGAGGAAAACGCTCCACTGGCTGGAGTCATACCTAGCACAAAGGAAGATGGTTGTGGTGGTTGAAGGTCAATCATCACAGCCACAGGTCATCGCTGCATGAGTTCCTCAGGGCAGTGTCCTAGGCCTAACCATGTTCAGCTGCTTCATCAATGACCTTCCCTCCAACATAAGGTCAGAAATTGGGATGTTCGCTGACGACTGCACAGTATTCAGCGCCATTCACAACTCCTCAGATAATGAAGCAGTCCATGCCTGCATGCAACAAGACCTGGACGACTTTCAGGTTTGGGCTGAGAACTGGCAGGCAACATTTGCATCACAGAAGTGCCAGGCAATGACTATCTCCAACAAGCGAGAGTCTAACCACCTCCCCATGACATTCAACGGCATTACCATCGCCGAATCCCCCACCATCAACATCCTGGGGGTCACCATTGAACAGAAACTTAACTGGACCAGCCACATAAATACTGTGGCAACAAGAGCAGGTCAGAGACTAGATATTCTGCGACGAGTGTCTCACCTCCTGACTCCCCAAAGCCTTTCCACCATCTACAAGGCACAAGTAAGGAGTGTGATGGAATACTCTCCACTTGCCTGGATGAGTGCAGCTACAACATAACTCAAGAAGCTTGACACCATCCAGGACAAAGCAGCCCACTTGATTGGCATCCCATCCACCACCTTAAACATTCACTCCCTTCACCATGGCTGCAGTGGTAGTGTGTACCATCTAAAAGATGCACTGCAGCAACTTGCCAAGGCTTCTTCGGCAGCACCTCCCAAACCTGCAACCTCTTCCACCTAGAAGGGCAAGTGCAGCACGCGCATGGAAACACCACCACCTCCAAGTTCCCCTCCAAGTCACACACCATCCTGACTTAGAAGTATATCGCCGATCCTTCATCGTCGCTGGGTCAAAATCCTGGAACTCCCTACGTAACAGCACTGTGGGAGTACCTTCACCACACAGACTGCAACAGTTCAAGAAGGCAGCTCACCACCACCTTCTCAAGGGCAATTAGGGATGGGCAATAAATGCTGGCCTTGCCAACGACGCCCAGATCCCATAAACAAACAAATTTAAAAAAAAGTCTGCACCTCATAATGAGGCAAGATGTTTTGGTCGTCAATATCCGCTAAAGAATTACCCCTTCTCCAAGACTAGCTGAAATGGATGCCATAATTGGTGTATCAATATAAGTGGCAATTTTAACCTCAGGCCTCATTTACTGAGGGTGCCAAGTTGCAGCTCACCGGTTACAGGAGGCCGAGCAATCAGCCAGCTCCATATTGAGACAGTTGGTGCTGGGATGGTGGTGGGGGTGGGGGGGGGGGAAAGCCGATCCCAGGGTGGGTCTCAGATTGGCCGGCAGGCTAGATTTTTCTTCTGGGGGTGCAGGAGGAGCTCCAGCGTTCCTTTTAAGGACCCCTTTAAGGCCGCTCAGCGCCTGATAAAAATGTGTAGAGCGTGCACAGCATACGCTTATGCCTATTGATACCTCAGACTAGCAATCAGGGACCTATGTACGTCATTGGACCCCGATTTGCATATTACAAGAGGCTTCCTGCCTGAAATAGGCTGACGCTCCGGCTGACTGGAGCCAGAGCGCCAGGGTAAACAGGGCGGTAAGTAACTGTTGGGGTAAAAGAGAAGTCTTCCCTCCTCTCAAGCGAACCCCCTGAAATAAGGGGTCAACGCTTGCCCTATAGCGAGCACGAATTCACCAGACGGACACCTTGGATAAGTTTCACGATCTTTATTCAAGCATATGCAGGGGGAACGTCTCAGTCTCAGCTGCCTGAGAAAGGATGCTTCCACTGAGTATCAAATACATACAGCAATTATATCTAACTCGGAGCATGCACGACCCTTCTATGATCATTGATTGGTGTATAGTTTATTAGAGGGGCTGCATCCATTCGTTGCCTCTTATCAGAAAGGTTGCTGAATGGTTCGCAGAGACCCATCTCTACAGCATGAGCATGCTAACTTGTTTGTTTCTACTCTGTTTATGAGGTGTTTACCTCGTTCTATTAGAATCTTGTTTGTCCTGTCATATCTATCGTTCTACGTTCCTAAGCAAGGATAGGCGATAAGCTTACTAGCCTTATTGTTTCTACTCACTTTAATTTTAGAAATCCTTTTAACTTTAATTCTAGATATCCCTTTGGCTCCTTACAGTAACCCAAAGGTATTTTAATGAGTTACCATCAGCCCTTTGGTGCCGACAACTTAGTGTAAAACATAGAATATAGGAGGTGGTCAAATGAGAAAACTCCCAGGGGGAGAAATTCGGTTGGTAGCGCCTGCGATTAGCGCCTAAAGAGGCCGAGAAGTGGGGCGTTAGCCAATTTTCAGCCGGGCGCAGTGAACCCAGCGCCTCTTGCCATATTGAGTGGGTTTTAGCACCGGCGCTAAATCTTTTTGGCGCCCCGGACCGGAAATTCAGTGGTGCGCCCCTTCGTTCTGCCTGGCGCTAATAAGGACAGCTTACTGGAACGTTCCCCAGTCGCTCTCGGGCTTAGGGGGGCGCTCTTTAAAGGGGACTGCACTGGTATAAAAGCGGCAGCCATTTTGGGAGCACAACTTCTTTGAGATTTTCACAGAGTTGCACTCTGAGAGCCATATCACTAGTGACTCAGCGCTGCCAGAGGATCTTCAGCCTTCAGACCATCACCCTGCTGCTGGTTGAGCGTTTACACCCTGTATAATTTCTTGTTACCTATTATTATGGGGGCTGCTTTGGAGGGGAACGTCCTGCTGCTCGACCATCTGGAAAGGGCACAGAGACGGAGGGAGGGCCAGGAATGGCCAGACGGAGGAGGGCCAACAGACGTCGCCACACCAGACCTTACGCTGCCAGGGTATTCAGGCAGCAGTTCTCTTACCTCAACATGTCGGAGGAGCAGTGTCTTAGGAGGCTGCGATTCAGAAAGGAGGTGGTGACTGAGCTGTGCCACCTGCTTCAGGCAGACCTTCTTCCGCAGATAAGGTGCAGGACCTCTCTGTCGGTGGCTGTCAAGATTACAGTAGCACTGAATTTCTATGCGACCGGCTCCTTTCAGGCAGCAACTGGGGACATTGCCAACATCTCCCAGTTTGCGGTGCATAGCTGCATCCAGCAAGTAACAGATGCCCTGTTTAAAAGGCGGCGGCAGTACATCTCCTTCACTGTGACACTGGAGAAGCAGCGGGAGCGCGCAGAGGGCTTCGCGGCAATAGCGGACTTCCCCATGTTGCAGGGCGCCATTGACTGCACGCACGTGGCTTTGCGGGCGCCTGTTTTGAATCCTGAGGACTTCCGTAACCGCAAGGGGTTCCACTCCTTGAATGTGCAGCTGGTCTGTGACCACCGGCAGCTGATCCTCGCGGTCAATGCTCAGTTCCCAGGCAGCAGCCACGATGCATTCATCCTGCGCCAGACTTCAGTAGCAGACCTTTTTGAGGCCCCGACTCACCCAGAAGGCTGGCTTCTTGGTGACAAGGGCTATCCTCTATGCCCATGGCTGATGATCCCGCTCCATTCGCCCAGCACCACTGCAGAAGAGCACTACAACGTCAGCCATCAGGCGACGAGGAACATTGTGGAGCACACAATCGGCGTGCTGAAGCAGCGGTTCCGCTGTTTGGACCATTCGGGAGGCGCCTTGCAGTACTCACCAGAGCGAGTCTCCCACTTCGTCGTTGGCTTCTGCATGCTCCTTAACCTCGCCACCCTGCGCACCCAGCCAATGCCAGCAGGCATTGAAGGACCAGCAGAGGAGGAGGAGGAGCAGGAGGAGGAGGAGGAGGAAGACGGGAGGGTCCCAGAAACTGGAAGGGCCGTCCGTCAGAGGCTGATAAGGAGTCAGTTCTAGGCCCCTCTCATGGAATGCTTGGTGCCAATCGAAGACCAGGAATGGAACCATTCGGATAACCCAAAGCCTATGAAGGCCAGTATGAATGTAAATACCAGACATGGCCAATGTCAATAAAATAATTTGTTTATTTTGAAAAATGTGCTTCCTTCCAACGCGACAAAGCAATGGCAACAGAAAGCTTAACTAACAAACGAACACATAAGTGGCTCGCACACCCGGGAGACTATCCAAAACATTACTAACATTCAGACCAGCATCCACGGCCTTGATTTCTAGAATCCAGCAGCACCTTCTACTCCTTCCCCTTTGATGGTGATCTACTTCTCTTGCGAGAACGGCCCCTTCCCTCCCTGCAGCTCCTCCGTAATGGGGCCCCAGTGGTTGCATAAAGGCTAGGGGACGCCTGCTGACTGTCCGAAAGCGCAGGTGCCCCTGAGGGACGGCCTGGACGGACTCTGGGCTTGGAGGGCCCGGATGCTGGCTGCTCCAACTGGGCATGGGTGGAAGCAGTCTGTCCTGCAGGTGATGGCAGCTGCAGTGGAGACATGCCAGCGGTGGCATCAGGAATGCTGACATCCTGAGAGCGGACACCTGCTCCGTGGTCGGCCGACACACTGGCATTCTGACGGGGCAGCACCGCAGCATGCGAACCAATCGGCTGGTCCACAGATTGCTGGCCTGCTGTGATGCTGCAAGGGCCCCGGGTAATCCTGTCTGATCCATCGAGGGTGGCAGCAGTCAGTGCTTGCATGGCCTCAATCTGCCTCTGCATGAGGCCAGCGAGTGACTGCGTGGCAGCACTCAGCACTTGCGTGGCAGGTGCCAGTGCTTTGGTGAAACCCTGGACAGTCCTTTCCAGTGATGTACCGAAGCCCTGGACAGTCCTTTCCAGTGATGTACCGAAGCCCTGGGCAGTCTTTTCCAGGGCTGCCCCGAAGCCCTGGGCACTCCTTTCCTGTGCTGCCCCGAAGTCTTGTACACTCCTCGCCTGTGCTGCCCCGAAGTCTTGCACACTCCTTGCCAGTGTCTCAATGGATTCAGGCATCCTTGCCACTGCAGCCATCAGCTCAGTGTGCCTGAGCCGAGCCTGGGCGCTCATTTCTGCGAGGGAACGCACCTCTCCTGCGCTCTGTGCAGCAGTCATCGTGGCCTGACTCGCCCTCCGGGAAGACGGTTCCTGAGCTTCCCTACCCCCCTTGTGTTGCTGGAGCCCGCTGGTTCCTGCAACTGGTTCCTCCTCAGAGCCACCCCCCGCCGATCCCCTCCAGGGAAGCACTATCCCCAGTCTGCAGATGGGCTGGCTCGCCTGGGGGTGGTACGGATGGTCCAGCTTCCTCCTGCTCGTCGCCTCTGGAGTCAGTGTCCCTGGCAGCTTGATGGCCTGGCTCCCGAGCTGGTGATGCAGCATCTGAAAGCAGGGAGGCTGAAGAGTGGCTTTAGCAAAAGGACAGGCTGGCAGCAAGGGATGCAAGAGTGCTGCAATGCTCTGACATGGGTCCAGAGTGAAAAAGCATGCTGGTGGGGGGAACAAGTGGAAGGAGACAGTTCAAAAAGGTGATGACTTTACCATCGCTGTACACAATGGGGTCGGCAGCTCCAGTGGTGACAGGACCACTCATCCAGCCTCCAACAATCTGGTGGACTCTTTCCTCCAGGTCCGTCAGTGTCTGCAGCTGAGGACGGCCTCCTCCAGTACGAATCTGTTCCCTCCGGTTCCTGGCCAGTTTGGCCTGCAGGAGAAAGGACGGGAAGTGATGAAAAATGCTGCCCTGAGTTGTCATCTCATGCCCCCCATGGTGGAACAGCCCTTACAGTATGCCCTGAGTTGTCATCTCATGCCCCCCCATGGTGGATCAGCCCTTACAGTATGCCCTGAGTGGTCATCTCATGCCCCCCATGGTGGATCAGCCCTTACAGTATGCCCTGAGTTGTCATCTCATGCCCCCCATGGTGGATTAGCCCTTACAGTATGCCCTGAGTTGTCATCTCATGCCCCCCATGGTGGATCAGCCCTTACAGTATGTCCTGAGTTGTCATCTCATGCCCCCCATGGTGGATCAGCCCTTACAGTATGCCCTGAGTTGTCATCTCATGGCCCCCATGGTGGAACAGCCCTTACAGTATGCCCTGAGTTGTCATCTCATGCCCCCCATGGTGGAACAGCCCTTACAGTATGCCCTGAGTTGAACGTGCGTGTGCATTCCCAGAAAGGGCCATGGGTGCTGGCTGACAGATGGCCATTGGGGCATCGCGCACCCTCTGGCCATAAAGTCAGGTGCAGATGGAGGGATGAAGAAGGTTGCCAAAAAGCCACTCACCCTAACGACCTGAGTGAGATCGTTGAACTTCTTCCTGCATTGCACAGGAGTCCTGGGCGCCACGCTGCTGGAGTTGACTCTTTGAGAAACTTCCCTCCAAGCTGTGCGGTACTCGTTCTGATGAGGCCTCCTGCCATTGTCAGGGTACAGCACTGCTCGCCGGCGCTCCACTGCGCCAACCAAAGCTTCCAATGCCCCATCGGTAAAGCGCTCCACTCTCTGCCTCACCCTCTCCATCAGGTCAAAGTTTGTCACGCCACAGAATACACAGCGCCGATTTTGAGGCCTGCAGGGCGATGAGTGTGGCTGCTGATCCTAAATGACCCGCCCCTTTAAGAGCTGGCCGGCGCCAGCATGTCTCGTGGTCATCGATTATTGACAGCACCTGCGCTGCGCCCGGCCGCCCAGATATTGAGTAGCGCCGCCAGGTCAGCGCCTTAGGAGTCCCGTGCAGCACCTGATTTTACGCCGCAATCACCTTTAGGGGCGATGCAACCCAATATCACTCGAGGTGGCGATAAGTTGCGCCTGGCGATACAATTTGCGCACCGCCAATTCTAGCGCCCCAAGTGGGCTATACCCAATTTCTCCCCCCCAGTGTTTGTTGCATTTGTACACAGCTTCGATAAAGTTTATGGGCTAAATTTTATTTTGTCTTTTCGAGAGAAAAAAATCAGGTCAAATGTTTGACCACCCACCTTGTTCACTAGGGTGGAACCGAGAGTTAGACAATCATAACAGTGCCCTCAGGTTAGGGAAGGTCATTTCGACCATTGTGCTGGCTTTTCTGATCACTCCCTTCAGCAAACAAAAACTGGAATTCGTATACCTTGTACAACTAGATAAAGAGCTAACAAAGCACAAACACAGAAATTGGAATTAATTTGAAGGCAAGAGGGGATTTCATTTCATATTGTGGCGGTGCTGCTGAACTTCTTAATTTGCGGGCCTCATGCAGCCAGCTGCAAGTTAAATGTAAAACCTCCAAGACCTCTTAAGACCAGCACCCCAGAAGATCTCCTAAAAATGGGTTCGAGAATTCTAGTGGTTTGGCATTTCCCCTGCTGGAGACCCATACTTCGGGAACCAGTGGCACTAGTGTGGGTCTTGCATAATATAACACTACGTTTTGGTTTGGAGGAAGATGCGAGGTTTTCAGTAATGCTTTGGCGGATACAAAGCCAGGACTTGCATTTATATAGCGTCTTTCATCACCTCAGGAAGTCCCAAAGCGCTTAACAGCCAATGAAGTACTCTTGATATGGAGGAGCCTTTATCAATAAGCAGGCTCACTGCTGTGTATAGTACCTGAGGGATCTCAGAATAGATGGAAAAGGCGCATACTGGTCATATCTCATTGTTATTATTGTTGTAGAACCTTGCTGTGTGCTAAATGACTGCCATAATTATCTACACAACAGTGGCTACACTTCAAAAGTAATTCACTGGCTACATCATCACCTTTTGGCGGGAAAGGTGGGAAAAGGGGAAAAGTACTGAAAAGTCCTCAAGATTTCTCTAGCAACAACTAAGGAATGTGCAAGCATTCTTGGTGGGTGTATGGTTCCCACCTATCCGGTTTTGCACTGGGCAGTTTGGTTGTAGGACAGATTTTCCAGGAATTTCTAAAATGGACACCAGATATCGAAGCCCTAATTTTAACTCGGCACATGAATCGGCAAGCTCTCATGACATCGTCGGCGTGAGATCCGGGCATCATTTTAATATCAGAAACTGGTGGCAGGGACAGCCCAGGAGAGAGGTCGTCAGAGAGCAAGGTTCAGCTGATGAGGTCAGAAATGAATGAAAGAAAGAAAGAAAGATGGCAGAATGATAACAGAAAGAAAGAACAAACCAATGAAGTACTTTTGAAGTAGAAGCAGAAAATGCTGGAAATACTCAGCAGGTCAGGCAGCATCCGTGGAGAGAGAAACAAAGTTAATGTTAACGCTGTTTTTCTCTCTCCACAGATACTGCCTAACCTGCTGAGAACTTTCCAGCATTTTCTGTTTTTATTTCAGATTTCCAGCATCTGCGGTATTTTGCTTAGGTACTATTGAAGTGTAGTCACTGTTGTAATGTAGGAAACAGGGCAGTCAACTTATACACGACCTTATCATTTTTTTTGTGATGTTGGTTGAGGGACAAATATTGGCCAGGATTCCCTCCCTCTTCGAATAGTGCCATGGTATCCTTTACGTCCACCTGAGAGGGCAGATGGGGCCTCAGTTTAACGTCTCATCCGAAAGGCAGCGTCTCAGACGGAGTAGCACTCCCTCAGTACTATGCTGAGGTGCCAGCCTAGATTATGAGCTCAAGTCTCTGGAGTGGGACTTGAAACTTCTGACTCAAAGGCGAGAGTACTACCACTGAGCCAGGGCCAACAGAGGTGCTTTTATATTGAAGGAGTGCAGCCTAAACATCCCATTGGATTCTCCAGGTAACTGGCTCACTGGTAGCACACTTAGCTCTGAGTCAGTAAGAGTTGTGGGTTCAAGTCTTGCTTCAGAAACTTGAATACAAAAATCTAGGCTGACATTCCAGTGCAGTACTGAGGGAGTGTTGCACTGTTGGAGATGCCGTCGTTTTGATGAGATGTGAAACTGAAGCCCTGATGGACGTAAATGATCCCATAACACTATTTTGAAGAAGAGCTGGGGAATTCTCCTCAGTAACCAAATCACTTGAACAGATTATTTGGTCATTATCATATTGCTGTACGTTGGAGCTTGCTGTGTGCAATATGACTGCTGCATTTCCAAATTACAACAGTGACTACACTTGGTTGTAAAGTCCTTCCTTCCTCCCTCCCTCCCCCCTCCCTATCATCTCGATCTTATTCTGTTGCAATCTTTTTACATGACCAGTTCTCAGATGTGAGGATCTCTGATGCGAGTGGGAGCAGTTTCCTGGCAGTCTGTGCTTTGTTTTGATAAGGTTACATCTTGACAGTATTTTAAATGCAAATTCTTTTTTCCATGAATACTTTCCCCATAACTTCTGTGAAGGTCACCATTTATTTAAAGCTGAATTTATTACCTGTGACCACAGCTTAGGGCTTTTAATAGTGGGAATACTTAAGTGTGTGTGACCGCACACACAGAGACCCCTTATTCTGTATTCTTTGGCCTTTTGTTTAATTACTTCATTAAAGGGTCATTGCTGTAGAAGGGAGGGTTTCTTCAAAGTTAAAACAACTCCCATTTTTCACCTATTCCAGCAGAGTTGTTTAAAGTAAGTTGTCTTCCCTTGTTTATCCTTGAGAGCTTTGGGTCCTCAGAAAAATCTTCCTTTCTCTCATTCGTATCCCCCACCCTTCTTAAAGGGGAGGGGTCTTGCGCAGCATGACCCAGGCCAAGCTGGGCCCCCGGGGATTGGGAGTGCTGGCAAAAGAGCCCGGCACTCAAGAGAAGTGCCGGGCTCATGTAGCGTAGCCGGCACTCTGCGGGGGCGCGGGTCAGGAGGCCGGGGACGGCAGCGGAGGCAGGTGCTGGCAGGCGGCCAGCAACAAAAATGGCCGCTCGGCACCTCACCTTTAAATAGCGCTGCCCCAGCCGCAGTTAGGCCCCCCTGACCCCGTTGGACATAGTGTCCAGCGGTAAGTCAGGGGGCGCTATCAAAGATCGTGGCCGGGGCGCGAGTGGGGTTCTGCGCAAGGTGATGATGTCATTGACGGCTGCGCAGCGCCGCGGGGCGCTAATGGTTAGTGCCTCCGCTAACCTCCCGCTGAATTTCGCGGGAAGCATTGGCGGTGCCATGCCCGGGCGCGGTTGCTTTGCGCCCCATTAGCACCCTGTTAGGGCACTAACGGGAGGCGCAAAGCAACCAAATTTTCCCCCATATTCTCTTGAATAACTGAGATGTAATTGAGGTGTTTAAGATGATTAAAGGAGTTGATAGGGTAAGTAAAGAGAAACAATTTCCTCTGGTGGCGGAGTCCACAACAAGGGGGCATAACCTTAAAATTAGAGCCAGGCCATTCAGGGGTGATGTCAAGAAGCACTTCTTACAAAAAGGGTCGTGGTTATTTGGAACTCTCTAACCCAAAAAGCTGTTGAGCCTAGGTAAATTGAAAATTTCAGAACTGAGATTGATACATTTTTGTTAGGCAAGTGTATCATGGGGTATAGAACCAAGGCGGTCAGATGGAGTTGAGGTACAGATCAGCCATGATCTACTTGAATGGCGGAACAGGCTTGAGGGGCTGAATGGCCTACTTTAGTTCCTCTGTTCCATGAGATCTGCCTTGCTCCCTTCCCAACACACTTCGTGACTCCTCAACCCAATGTTTACCAGTATTGTAGATAAGAAACTGGCTGAGAAAAGGAGAGCAGCTGGTACTCATTCGAGATTGCTGTTGGAGTGTGGACGGGAGGGAAATGGTGGGGGAGGGGGTGGGTAATGAGGATTGATTGGAGGAACTGGGTCTCATTAGCCATGAAAGAAGGTGATCAAGGAGGGGGGGATCATGTTAGGAGTATATAAGATATTAAATGATAGATAAAAAGTAAACCTCGATCACTACTTCAAGATAAGCCACCCTGTTTGGCTCCTTGCAGAAACTTTGCGCCTTAAGTGGTGATTCCACCTTTTTTCTGGCTGATTGTTCAGGCTGAATCCAATAGTGTGCAGCTACAGTGTTCTATTCAAACTGAGCTGAGCTTCCAACCCATATCCAGCTCACTGTCAACTTTCACCTCAATAGGGTGGCTCACCTATGTTCCTAACTCATTTCTGCCCCTGCTGAAGTTCTCATCGACATCTTCCTCACCTCAAGGCCTGATTTCTCCAACACTCTCCTTGTCATCTTCTCTTGCTCCACCTTCATAAACTTCAACTCATCCAGAACTATGCCTCTTGTATCCTTTACCCCCCATAGGCATAGATGTACATCATCCCTGTCCTCACCAACCTCCACTGGCACTCCATTGATTTGCAAAGGCCACAAAAGTCCTAGGTTTGATCCCTAGTCTATGCTGAGTTAGCTGAATTTGGCATGGAAAAACATTGGTGTAGTGTATGTACCTTTAAGGGGGAGAACTACTTTTTACAGCTCCTGTATCCTGTAGTACCGGCAGTGACCACACCTGTATATAAACCCTGAGTAGTGCTCTGTACAGTCAGTTGCAGTTTGAACCTCATTCAGTAAACACCTGTTGATCGTTCCCTGCAGTCTTTGTCTGATTATTGAAGGACACCACATTAAGATACCCGGATATAACACTGGCGATGAGAAGATTCGAACCTACCTGCATCTCTGCATCACCTCCCAGGGATTCGCTCCTGGAGAACAGTGGAAGGAGGTCGAGTCCAGAAGCACGGGCATCGCAGGGGAGGCTGTCGTGAGCCAGGCTTGGTCTTCCAGCCACGGTGGTCCAGCAAAACGGGCTGGCAACAGGTACTGCGCAGACCCTTCCTGGACAGCGGCGGCTAGAGCCGACCGAGCGGCACAGAAAGGGCCGAGCAGCGTCGACGGGGGAGAGAGAGAGAGCAGAGCGCAGCCGGTGTTCGGGACCGAGCGGCGTCAACGGGGGAGAGAGACGAGAGAGAGCAGAGCGCAGCCGGTGTTCAGGGGCTGAGCAGCGTCAACGGGGGAGAGAGGCGCGCAGGAGCAGTGCACGAGGCCCACAGGGTGTCGCCATTTGCCAGGAGGAGCGCCGAGAGCAGCATTGGCAGCAGCGCGGGAGACGCCATTTTAAGCCGCTGCGGGGAAGAAAGGAAAGCGCGGGAGACGCCATTTTAAGCCGCAGCGGGGAAGAAAGGAAAGCGCGGGAGATGCCATTTTAAGCCAGTCTAACCACACCCAAAAATGCCGAAGAGTGGCAGTATCACAGCATTCGACAATGAAGTCGAAGATTGGACGACATATGTCAAACGCATAGAAGTATACTGCAAGGCGAATGAAGTGGCAGATGACAAGAAAGCGCTGGTATTGTTGAATTCAATGGGTGCAAAAATGTATGGCTTACTACGAAACCTAGTAACCCCAGAGAAGCCAGTAGAAAAGGATTTTGAAAACATAGTGTCAATCCTACAGGACCACTTAAACCCCACACCGCTGCTGATAGCAGAAAGATTTAAGTTTCACAAAAGGAACCAGCATAAAGATGAAAGTAATGCTGAGTATTTAATGGAACTGCGCAAGCTATCGAAACACTGCCAGTTTGGAACGGGACTAGCAGATACTTTAAGGGACAAGTTTGTGTGTGGGCTTCAAAGTGAAGGAACCCAGAAACGGCTTCTATCAGAAAAGGATCTTACGCTGGACAAGGCTTTCAGCATGGCAGTATCACACGAAGCAGCCGCACGGGGCGCTGCAGAGATAGAACGGAGACCGCAAGAATATGGCACAAATGAAATGTCATACGGAACAGTGAAGTGCTATCGCTGCGGCAGAACAACACATGACCATAATGATTGCTGGTTCAAGGACAAAGTGTGCAGACAGTGTGGAAAAGTAGGACACATAGCAAGAGTCTGCAGGTCGGGAAAGAAAACCAGCAGCAAGAAATCTCCACAGGAGAAGTACAAGAAGGTACATAAGGTGACGGAGAGTAGTTCAGATGAACAGAAGAGTGATACAGACTCCGGAAGCAAGGAGCTGGGTTGTCTGAAACTACATAATGTGATCAAAACGGAGGATCACCAAACTATCTGGGACACACTCAAGATAGCAGGAGTCCAAGTGAAAATGGAATTGGACACAGGATCAGCCCTAACAGTCATAAACCGAAGGGACTACAAGCGGCTATTCTCACATATACCCTTGAGAGATACAAAGATTGTCTTGAAGACGTACACGGGGCAAAAAGCCTACCCCAAAGGAAAAATAAGGGTGAACGTTATATATAACGGCAAGGAAACACCAAAAATGGACCTATATGTATTGCCAGATGGAGGACCACCACTACTAGGACGTGAATGGATCCGGAAGATACAGCTAGATTGGCATTCCATACAAGCACTGACTGTAGATGCCAAAAAGGATGACAATGTCACACCTGGTCGACTGTCAAAAATGCAAACTGATGCACAAGAAGTGTTCCAGCAGGGACTCGGAACACTAAAAGGCATAACAGCGACGATCAAAATAGAGGAAAATGCAAGCCCAAAGTTTTTAAGGCCAGACCAGTACCTTATGCAATCCGCCCAGCCATTGAAGCAGAGCTGGAAGGTTTGGAACGTTCAGGAGTACTGTCCAAAGTGGACTGGAGCGAGTGGGCTACACCCATCGTTCCTGTAATGAAGAGGTCGTTGAGTAATACGCCTGGGGAACCAAAGAAGGTTCACATCTGTGGGGACTTTAAGGTGATAGTGAACCCAGTCCTTCACACTGTACAATATCCGCTTCCGCGGATTGAAGATATTTTCGCCTCGCTATCTGGAGGGAAATGTTTCACTAAGATTGATCAGGCCCAGGCGTACCTGCAAATGGAGGTAGAAGAAGCCTCGAAACAGTACCTCACGATCAACGCTCATAAAGGTCTCTACCAATACAACCGGCTGGTGTTCGGGGTAGCATCAGCTCCGGCTATTGGGCAAAGGGCAATGGAACAAGTCCTGCAAGGGATTCCGGGGACCCAGTGTTATTTGGACGACATCCTGGTCATGGGCGAAAATGACAGTGATCACCTCGCCAACCTGGAGCAGGTGCTCACTAGATTGAAGGAATATGGGCTCCAAGCTAATCGCCACAAATGCAAGTTTTTCCAGGAGCAGATCTCGTATTTTGGCCACGTTATTGATAAAGAGGGGTTACATAAGTCCCCTGAAAAGATTCAGGCAGTAGTCAAGGCTCCAGCACCGGAAAATGTGTCACAACTGAGGTCGTTCCTCGGGCTGGTGAACTACTACCATACGTTCTTGCCGAATGTGTCTACCGTACTACACCCACTGAACACCCTACTGCAAAAGTGGGTACCATGGAAGTGGAGTGACGAATGTAAACGAGCTTTCCAGAAGAGCAAAGCATTGATCACATCGAAAGAGGTGTTGGCTCATTTCAACCCAGCACTACCAATTCGGTTGGCGTGTGATGCATCACCCTATGGCATTGGAGCGGTGCTGTCGCACAAATTCCCGGACGGCTCGGAGAGGCCAGTAGCCTTTGCGTCTCGGTCACTAACCTCAGCCGAGCGTAACTACGCCCAGATTGACAGGGAGGCCCTCAGCCTAGTGTGGGGAGTGAAAAAGTTCAATCAATATCTGCACGGGCAGAAGTTCACCTTGCTGACTGACCACCAACCACTTGTCTCCATCTTTAATCCAAAGAAGGGCGTTCCGGTGATGACTGCGCAACGGCTACAAAGATGGTCCCTTTTTCTAGGGGCGCACCAATATGATATCGAGTATAAGGGCACGAAACAGCATGGAAACGCTGATGGGCTATCACGCCTGCCACTGCCTACTGCGGAGGAAGCACCAGCAGTGGATCCTGTCGAAATATTTCATTTGACTATAATTGAATGCTTGCCAGTAACTAACGCTGGTCTAGAGAAGAAGACCCGAAATGACCCGACACTGTCTTGGGTATATGATTTGACGGTGAAGGGATGGCCAGCACATGGCGACTCACTGTTGCCAGCATTCTCATCCAGAAGAGAACAGCTGTCAGTATGCCAGGGGACCTTGATGTGTGGATCCCGAGTGGTAATTCCACCCAAGTTAAGGGAGAGAGGGCTTAATGAGCTTCACGAAGGCCATCTGGGAGGGGTGAAAATGAAAAGCCTTGCTAGGGCTTATGTGTGGTGGCCGGGGATCGATCAGCAAATCGAGGACCTGACAAAGAGCTGCTCAGGATGCCAGAAGGTCCAAAATGCACCACCACATGCCCCTCTACACCCATGGGAGTGGCCCTCCTCTCCATGGCAACCGGTGCATATTGATTTTGCTGGTCCATTCATGGACTCACTGTTTTTAATAGCCGTGGATGCTCACTCGAAATGGCCTGAGGTGATCAAAATGTCCTCCACCACCACGGAGAAAGCTTTTGCAGTCCTACGGACCATTTTTGTCAGGAACGGCTTGCCAGAGCAGATTTGTTCTGATAATGGACCACAGTTAGTGTCCGAAGAGTTTCGAAGATTTATGAAAAGGAATGGGGTAAGGCATTACACATCCGCCCCGTATCATCCAGCCACAAATGGATTGGCTGAGAGGTTCGTACAAACCTTTAAAAAAGCAGTAAAGGCCATGTGCGATGACGACATTCCACTGCAGCATAAGGTGGACAATTTTCTGTTAGCCTACAGAAATGCGACACATGCAGTCACCAACCAGGCCCCGGCCATGATGTTCTTTAACCGAAGGTTGAGATCTCGTCTGGATTTGCTCAGACCAAATGTACGAGGAGATGTTGAGAATAAGCAATTCCAGCACATCAATGAGAAGCCGACAAGGAGCTTCAATGTAGGGCAACCAGTCTTGGCCCGCGACTACCGGAGAGAGAAATGGCAACCAGGAACGATATGCGCACGGCAGGGGCCACTAATGTACACAGTGGATGTTGGGGAGAACATTGTGAGATGCCATGCTGACCAGATCCCGGCCATGATGTTCTTTAACCGAAGGTTGAGATCTCGTCTGGATTTGCTCAGACCAAATGTACGAGGAGATGTTGAGAATAAGCAATTCCAGCACATCAATGAGAAGCCGACAAGGAGCTTCAATGTAGGGCAACCAGTCTTGGCCCGCGACTACCGAACAGAGAAATGGCAACCAGGAACGATATGCACACGGCAGGGGCCACTAATGTACACAGTGGATGTTGGGGACAACATTGTGAGATGCCATGCTGACCAGATCCTAGAGCCACAGGAACGAGTCAACCCCATGTCTCGGCCATACGTACCTGGTGAGGAACCCGACATTCAGGTCGCATATACCTCAGAAACAATAGCATTGGAAGCTGACGAATCAACTGACGACAGGGTGTTAGAATCGCCTCCGCACCAAGAGCGAGACACTCGGGAAAGGCGTTATCCAGAAAGAATCAGGAAGCCTCCCCAAAGACTGAATTTATAAATAGACTATTTCCAGTTAATGTTGCATGTTAAAAGTGTTAATTGTAATTAGTTTGATATTTAATTGTTAAATGGGTGTTATGGTACTGTTAATCTAAAAGGGGAGGAATTGTAGTGTATGTACCTTTAAGGGAGAGAACTACTTTTTACAGCTCCTGTATCCTGTAGTACCGGCAGTGACCACACCTCTATATAAACCCTGAGTAGTGCTCTGTACAGTCAGTTGCAGTTTGAACCTCATTCAGTAAACACCTGTTGATCGTTCCCTGCAGTCTTTGTCTGATTATTGAAGGACACCACATTAAGATACCCGGAGCTAACAATTGGGACATTACAGATGGCCTACGTGTCCCTGAGGTTTTAGGTCATAAAAATCAGCTGGGGTTCCCATTTGTGAACATCAGTCACTGAGTCCTCTAGAAAAATGTGCTTGTGTGGACATAGGTGT
Organism: Somniosus microcephalus; assembly: GCF_052327205.1. Lineage (NCBI taxonomy): Eukaryota > Metazoa > Chordata > Chondrichthyes > Squaliformes > Somniosidae > Somniosus > Somniosus microcephalus. The sequence goes on along the minus strand of NC_140993.1, from coordinate 55,532,492 downwards.
AGGATATGGTTTGATTGTGACACACTGCATCGGCCAATAAATTACCAACACTCGCTGTCTCGGTTCACACCTGCATGATGACCACTTGGGCGAGGTACTGGAGGATCGTACCTGAACGTGAGTCCAGGAGATGAGGAAGAAACCAGGAAAGTGGGGGCGGGGGGGAAAGATTCAAAAGTAAATAGCCGGGAATTTCCTCGGAGCTGCTCCCTCGGATCTGCTCCCTCTTCGCTGCCATAACTTTGCTGGGTGTGCGGCAGACACACCACTTAAACGACGTACACGCCATTTACACGAGTGAACACGATTTCCGCCGCACGTCCGGTGAAGTTACAGCAGCAGAGCAAGTGCAGGAAAATTCCGAGCCAATAAACAGGCTGTTAACCATATTGTGTAGCTAGCCCGGTAAATATTGCAAACTAGGCAGTGTGAATCATGAGGTATCCATGATTCACAGGATTGACCTTTGCATCTAAGATTACAGTTCCAGTTATAAAATGTTTTTTTTTTAAAAGTGGCAGTTCTATTTTTTGTGCACAATTGTTGTTTCAAGTTTTAGAACCCATAATCCACGCCGATACATTTCAAACGAGGTTGTTTCCTTCAGGAGAGCATTAATTGGATACACAGCCATCAACTCTCAGAAAGGCAGTGTTGATCAACAGCAGCACGAACACAGGCTAACATGTCTGCTTGGCTCAGTCGTGCTCTTGCTTCTAAATCAGAAGATTGTGGGTTCAAGCTTCAGGCTGATGCTTCAGTGGAACACTGAGGGGGGTGGGGGGATGATTTTAACCAACCCATCTGGCAGGAAGCTGACATTATCAGATCGGCCGTTCGTTTTACACGCCAGCTGATTTCACTTTCGAGGAAAGCGCGGCATTGACAGAGAAACAGTTTTTTTTTAGATGAGACGTCAAACTGCGCCATCTGCTCAGTTGGATGTAAAAGATCACTTCATAAAAAGGAGCAAGGAGTCCTCTTGGGTGTTCTGGCCAACATTCCTCTCTTAACCAACACCACCAAAACAGGCTATCTCGTCTTTCATTCATTTTCTACATATGGGACATTCTGGTATGCAAATTGGCTGCTGTATTTGCCTATATAACAGCGGCCGCATTTTAAACAGCAATCCATTGATTTTGAAGCTCATTGGAAGGTCCCGAGGATATATAAATGCAAGTTATATGCTTCTATTTAAGCTTATAGATTTGTATTTACCTTTAAGAATGACAAACATGGGGCGAGATATTGGATCCCGGCCCAGGTTGTGCGCAAACCTGGTGCAGCACATGCAGCATGGGCCTAATGAGGCCGGCGGCAGGACCACGGGGCGTTGGTCAGTTTCGATCCCAGTAGCAGCTTGCTGGTCTTAAGAGGCACTAAGATTGGCTGGCTTCTCGTTAGGGGAGTCTGATGGTGGGAGTAGGAAATCGAAGAGGGGGGTGGGGGGAGGGGGCAAGCGATGGCCGGCCATGTTCCGTGGATTTAATGTGGAGTCGGGAGGAGTACTCCAGCTCCTCCCAGCTCCACAATAAGGTAGGTAAAAAAATTCAAACTTCCTTTCTGGTACCAGCCTCCAGAGGTCCCTTTAAGGACAGTGCATGCTGTGGTCAGCCGCAGATGAATCTTGTTGTTGAACTGACTAATGGCCTGCTTCAGGTGCGCTCTGGTCATATCTCATTGTTATTGTTGTTGTTGTTGTTGGACCCTGCTGTGTGCTAATTGACTGCCACGTTTGCCGACACAACAACAGTGGCTACGCTTCAAAAGTATTTCACTGGCTACATCATCAACTTTAGAACATCAGAACATAAGAAATAGGAGCAGGAATAGGCCACTTGGCCCCTCGAGCCTGCTCCGCCATTCAATAAGATCATGGCTGATCTTGGGCTCAAAGCCACTTCCCATAACCCTTCACTCCCTTATCTTGCAAAAATCTGTCTATCTCCAACTTAAACGTATTTAATGACCCAGCCTCCACAGCTCTCTGGGGCAGAGAATTCCACAGATATACTACCCTCTGAGAGAAGAAATTCCTCCTCATCTCAGTTCTAAAAGGACAACCCTTTATTCTAAAACTTTGCCCCCGCGTTCTAGATTTCCCCACGAGGGGAAACATCCTCTCTGCATCTACCCTGTCAAGCCCCCTCAGTATCTTATATGTTTCAATAAGATCACCTCTCATTCTTCTAAATTCCAATGAGTATAGGCCCAGCCTGCTCAACCTTTCCTCATAACTCAACCCACTCATCTCTGGAATTAACCTAATGAATCGTCTCTGAACTGCCTCCTGTTGCGTCCGTGTATAATAAGACACAGACTGCGGAGAACGGTACAACAGGTGTTTACTCAACATGGCTCACACTGCAACTGATCTGTACAGATTACTACTCAGTGCTATATACAGGTGTGGTCACTGCCGGTACTGCAGTATACATGACCTGTAAAACATAGTTCCCCCCTTAAAGGTATATACATTACAATTCCTCCCCTTTTAGACTAACAGTACCATAACACTCATTTAACAATTAAATATCAAACTAATTACAATTAACACATTTAACATGCAACATTAGCTGAAAATAGTCTATTTATATATTCAGTCTTTGGGGAGGCTTCCTGATCCTTTCTGGATAGCGCCTTTCCCGAGTGTCTTGCTCTTGGTGCGGAGGCGATTCTGGCCCCCTGTCGTCGGTTGGCTCATCAGCTTCCGATGCTACTGTTTCTGGGGTAGATGCGAACTGTACGTCGGGTTCATCACCAGGTACGTATGGGCGAGGCATGGGGTTGACTTGTTCCTGTGACTCCAGGATCTGGTCAGCATGGTGTCTCACGATGCTCTCCCCAACGTCCACTGTGTACATTAGTGGGCCCTGCCGTGTGCATATCGTTCCTGGCTGCCATTTTTCTGTTCGGTAGTCGCGGGCCAAGACTGGTTGCCCTACATTGAAGCTCCTTGTTGGCTTCTCATTGATGTGCTGGAATTGCTTATTCTCAACATCTCTTCGTACGTTTGGTCTGAGCAAATCCAGGCGAGATCTTAACCTTCGGTTAAAGAACATCATGGCTGGGGTCTGGTTGGTGACTGCATGTGTCGCATTCCGGTAGGCGGACAGGAAATTGTGCTGCAGCAGAATGTTGTCATTGTACATAGCCTTTATTGCCTTCTTAAAGGTTTGTACGAACCTCTCAGCCAATCCATTTGTGGCTGGATGATACGGGGCGGGTCTGTAATGCCTTACCCCATTCTTTTTCAAGAACCTCCGGAACTCTTCGGACACAAACTGTGGTCCGTTGTCGGAGCAAATCTGTTCTGGCAAGCCATTCCTGGCAATAATGGTCCGTAGGACTGCAATAGTTTTCTCCGTGGTGGTGGTGGACATTTTGATGACCTCAGACCATTTCGAGTGTGCATCCATGGCTATTAAAAGCATTGAGTCCATGAATGGACCAGCAAAATCAATATGCACCCGTTGCCATGGAGATGAGGGCCACTCCCATGGGTGTAGAGGGGCCTGTGGTGGTGCATTTTGGACTTTCTGGCATCCTGAGCAGCTCTTGGTCAGGTCTTCGATTTGTTTATCGATTCCCAGCCACCACACATAAGCCCTGGCTAGACTTTTCATTTTTACCCCTCCCAGATGACCCTCATGAAGCTCATTGAGCACTCTATCCCTTAACTTGGGTGGAATTACCACTCGGGATCCACACATCAAGGTCCCCCGGCACACTGACAGCTGTTCTCTCCTTGTCGAGAATGTTGGCAACAGTGAGTCGCCATGTGCTGGCCATCCCTTCACCGTCAAATCATATACCCGAGACAGTGTCGGGTCATTTCGGGTTTCCTTTTCGATACAAGCGTTAGTTACCGGTAGGTATTCAACTATAGTCGAATGGAATATTTCGACAGGATCCACTGCTGGTGCTTCCTCCGCAGTAGGCAGTGGCAGGCGTGATAGCCCATCAGCATTTCCATGCTGTTCCGTGCCCTTATATTTAATCTCATAGTGGTGCGCCCCTAGAAAAAGTGACCATCTTTGTAGTCGTTGCGCAGTCATCACCGGAACGCCCTTCTTCGGATTAAAAATGGAGACAAGAGGCTGGTGATCAGTCAGCAAAGTGAATTTCTGCCCGTGCAGATAGTGATTGAACTTTTTCACTCCCCACACTAGGCTGAGGGCATACCTGTTAATCTGGGCGTAGTTACGCTCTGCTGAGGTTAGTGATCGTGACGCGAAGGCTATTGGCCTCTCTGAGCCGTCCGAGAATTTGTGTGACAGCACCTCTCCAATACTGTAGGGTGACGCATCACATGCCAACCGAATTGGTAATGCTGGGTTGTAATGGGCCAATACCTCTTTCGATGTGATTAGTGTTTTGCTCTTCTGGAAAGCTCGTCTACATTCATCACTCCACTTCCATGGCACCCCAGTTTGCAGTAGGGTGTTCAGTGGGCGTAGTATTGTAGACAAATTTGGCAAGAACTTATGGTAGTAGTTTACCAGCCTGAGGAACGACCTCAGTTGTGACACATTTTCCGGTGCTGGAGCCTTGACTACTGCCTCAATCTTCTCTGGGGACTTATGTAACCCCTCTTTATCGATAACGTGGCCACAATACGAGATCTGTTTTCTAAAAAACTCGCATTTGGGGCGGTTAGCTCGGAGCCCATATTCCTGCAATCTAGTGAGCACCTGCTCCAGGTTGGCGAGGTGATCACTGTCATTTTCGCCCGTGACCAGGATGTCGTCCAAATAACACTGGGTCCCTGGGATCCCTTGCAGGACTTGTTCCATTGCCCTCTGCCAAAAAGCCGGAGCTGATGCTACCCCGAATACCAGCCGATTGTATTGCTAGAGACCTTTATGGGTGTTGATTGTGAGGTATTTTTTTGATGCTTCTTCTACCTCCATTTGCAGATACGCCTGGGCCAGATCAATCTTGGTGAAGCGTTTCCCTCCAGATAGCGAGGCGAAAATATCTTCAATCCGCGGAAGTGGATATTGTACGGTGTGAAGGACTGGGTTCACTGTTACCTTAAAGTCCCCACAGATGCGAACCTTCCTTGGTTCCCCAGGCGTGCTGCTCAATGACTTTTTCATCACAGGGACGATGGGTGTAGCCCACTCGCTCCAGTCTACCTTGGGCAGTACACCTGAACGTTCCAGACTCTCCAGCTCTGCTTCGACGGCTGGGCGGATCGCATAAGGTACCGGTCTGGCCATAAAAAATTTTGGGCTTGCGTTTTCTTCAATTTCAATCGTCGCTGTCATGCCTTTTAGTGTTCTGAGTCCTTGCTGGAACACTTCTTTTGCGTCAGTTAGGATCTTTGACAGTCGCCCAGGTGTGACGTCGTCATCCTTTTTGTCAGCCACAGTCAGTGCCTGTATGGAATGCCAATCCAGTTGTATTTTCCGGATCCATTCACGTCCCAGTAATGGTGGTCCTCCATCTTGCAATACATACAGGCCTAGTTTTGGTGTTTCCTTACCGTTATATATAACGGTCACCCTTATTTTTCCTTTGGGGTGGACTTTTTGCCCCGTGTACGTCTTCAAAATAATTTTTGTTTCTCTCAAGGTTATGTGTGACAATAGCCGCTCGTAGTCCCATCGGTTTATGACTGTTAGGGCTGATCCTGTGTCCAATTCCATCTTTACCTGGACTCCTGCTAACTTGAGAGTGACCCAAATGATTCGGTGATCCTCCGTTGTGATCACATTATGTAGTTTCAGACAACTCAGTTCCCTGCTTTCGGAGTCGTTATCACTCTTTTGTTCATCTGAACTATTCTCCGTCATCTTATGTACCTTCTTGTACTTTCCTTTGGTAGGTTTCTTATTGCTGGTTTTCTATCCCGACCTGCAGACTCGTGCTATGTGTCCTACTTTTCCACACTGTCTGCACACTTTGTCTTTGAACCAGCAATCATTCTGGTCGTGTGCTGTTCTGCCACAGCGATAGCACTTCTCTGTTCCATATGACATTTCGTTTGTGCCATATTCTTGCGGTCTCTGTTGTATCTCTGCAGTGCCCCTTGCTGCTGCTTCATATGATACCGCAATGTTGAAAGCCTTTTCCAGTGTAAGGTCCTTTTCAGATAAAAGCCGTTTCTGGGTTCCTTCACTTTGAAGCCCACACACAAACTTGTCCCTTAAGGTATCTGCCAGTCCCGCTCCAAACTGGCAGTGTTTCGATAGTTTGCACAGTTCTGTTAAATAATCAGCATTGCTTTCATCCATATGCTGGTTCCGTTTGTGAAACTTGAATCTTTCTGCTATCAGCAGCGGTGTGGGGTTTAAATGTTCCTTTAGTATCTTTACTATGTCTTCAAAACTCTTTTCCATTGGCTTCGTTGGGGTTACTAGATTTCGTAATAAACCATACGTCTTTGCACCCATTAAATTTAACAATACCGACGCTTTCTTGTCATCTGACACCTCATTTGCCTTGCAGTGCATCGCTATTCGTTCGACATATGTAGTCCAATCTTCGACTTCATTGTCAAATGCGGTGATACTGCCACTCTTCGGCATTTTGGGTGTGGTTTAAAATGGCATCTCCCAATGGCTTAAAATGGCGTCTCCCGCGCTTTCCTTCCTCCCCCGCTGCTGCCAACGCCGCTCCCGGCGGTTCTCGTGGCAATGGCGGCGCCCTGTAGGTTTTGCGCGCTTCTCCTGCGCTGCTGCCAATGCCGCTCTCGGCGGTCCTCGTGGCAATGGTGGCACCTCGCGGGTTTCTGCGCGTCTCTCTCTCCCTCTCTCCGACGCTGCTCGGCCCCTGAACACAGGCTGCGCCCTGTGCGCTCTGCTCTCTCTCTCTCTCCCCCGTCGGCGCTGCTCGGCCCTTTGCTGTGCCGCTCGGTCGAGCTCTAGCCCGCCGCTGTCCGGGAACGGTCTGCACACTACCTGTTGCCAGCCCGTTTCGCTGGACCACCTCGACTGGAAAGCCAAGCCTGGCTCTCGACAGCCTCCCCCGCAATTCTCGAGTCTCTGCTGGATGACTGGGCGGTTGCCCGTGGTCGACGCCCGAGTCTCTGGCCTTGACCTCCAATCCACTGATCTCCAGGAACGAATCCCCGGGAGGTGATGCAGAGTTGCAGGTAGGTTCGAACCTGCCTCGTCGCCAATGTTGCGTCCGTGTATAATAAGACACAGACTGCGGAGAACGGTACAACAGGTGTTTACTCAACGTGGCTCACACTGCAACTGATCTGTACAGATTACTACTCAGTGCTATATACAGGTGTGGTCACTGCCGGTACTGCAGTATACATGAGCTGTAAAACATAGTTCCCCCTTAAAGGTATATACATTACACCTCCAATGCAAGTATATCCTTCCTTAAATAAGGAGACCAAAACTGTATGCAGTACTCAAGGTGTGGTCTCACCAATACCCTGTTGCAGTTGTAGCAGGACTTCCCTGCTTTTATACTCCACCCCCCTTGAAATAAAGGACAACATTCCATTTGCCTTTTTGGTTACTTGCTGTACCTGCATGCTAACTTTTTGTGTTTCATGCACAAGGGCACCCAGATCCCTCTGAACTGTAGCATTTTGTAATCTCTCTCCATTTAAATAATAATTTGCTTTTTTATTTTTCCTGCCAAAGTGTGTAACCTTGCACTTTCCCACATTATACTCCATCTGCTAAATGTTTGCCCACTCACTTAGCCTGTCTATATCCCTTTGCAGGTTCTTTGAGTCCTCTGCAGAACTTGCTTTCCCAGCCATCTTTGTATCATCAGTAAATTTGGCTACATTACACTCGGTCCCTTCATCCAAGTTATTAATGTAGATTGTAAATAATTGAGGCCCCAGCACCGATCCTTGTGGCACCCCACTAGTTCCCGTTTGCCAACCGGAAAATTACCCATTTATCCCGACTCTCCGCTTTCTGTTAGTTAGCCAATTCTCTATCCATGCTAATATATTACCCCCAATTCCGTGAGCTCTTATCTTATACAGTAACCTTTATCGAATGCCTTCTGGGAATCCAAATACACCACATCCACTGGTTTACCTTTGTCCACCCTGCTCGTTACATCCTCAAAGAACTCCAGCAAATTTGTTAAACATGATTTCCCTTTCATAAAAACATACTGACTCTTCCTGACTGCATTATGATTTTCCAAATGCCCTGCTACTGCTCACTTAATGAAGGACTCCAGCATTTTCCCAACAGCTAACTGGTCTATAGTTTCCTGCTTTCTGTCTCCCTCCTTTCTTAAATAGGGGTGTTACATTTGTAGTTTTCCAATCCGCTGGGACCTCTCCAGAGTCCAGGGAATTTTGGTATATTGCAACCAATGCATCCACTATCTTGGCAGCCACTTCTTTTAAGACCCTGGGATGCAGGCCATCTGGTCCAGGGGACTTGTTATCTTTTAGTCCCATTATTTTACCAAGTACTATTTCCTTAGTGATAGTGATTGTCTTTAGTTCCCCCTTCCCTGTGGCCCCTTGATTATCCATTATTGGGATGTTGTTAGTGTCTTCTACCGTGAAGACAGATACAAAATATTTGTTCGGAGTCTCTGCCATTTCCCCATTCCCCATTATTAATTCCCCAGTCTCATCCTCTAAGGGACCAACATTTACTTTAGCTACCCTCTTCCTTTTTATACACCCAATAGAAGCTCTTACTATCTGTTTTAATGTTTCTTGCCAGTTTACTCTCATAATTCATCTTCTCTCTATTATTTTTTTCGTCAACCTTTGCTGGTTTAAAAAAAATTCCCAATCCTCTGGTCTCCCACCAAGCTTGGCAACATTGTATGCCTTCATTTTCAATTTGATACCATCCTTTACTTCCTTAGTTAGCCACGGATGGTGCTCCCTTCTCTTAAAATCTTTCTTTCTTACTGGAATATATTTTTGTTGAGAGTTATGAAATATCTCCTTAAATGTCTGCCACTGCATTTCAACTGTCTTACCCTTTAATTTATTTTTCCAGTCCACTATAGCCAGGTCTGCCCTCATGCCACTGCAATTGCCTTTGTTTAAGACCTTTAGGAGGGAAGGGTGGGAAAAGGGGAAAAATATTGAAAATTCCTCATGATTTCTTAATTCCCAGGGATGTTCTCCAGCAACAACTGAGGAATGTGCACGCATTCTTGGTGGGTGTATGGTTCCCACCTATTCGGTTTTGCAATTGGCAGTTTGGTTGTAGAACAGGTATTTCAGGAATTTCTAAAATGCACACCAGATTTCGAAACCCTAATTTTAACTCAGTGCACATCATCGGCATGAGATCCGGGCGTTATTTTAATATGAGAAACTGGTGGCAGGGACAGCCCAGAAGAGAGGTCGTCAGAGAGCAAGGTCTCTTCCAGTTCTGCTGATGAGCAGAAAGAAAAGAAAAAAGGAAGGAAGGAAGGAAGGAAGGAAGGAATGAAAGGAAAAGAAAGAAAATAAACAAATAAATAAATAAAGGCTGGAAATACTCAGCAGGTCATAGAGAGAGAAACAAAGGGCTAGAAATTCGCCTCCTTTGCGCCTCCCATTAGCGCCTCCAGGGGACACTAGCGGGGTGCCACCGGCTCTGCGACTGGGCGCGACAATAGTACCAACGCCCCCAAAATTGACGTGAAGGTTTCCGACAGCAGTAACCACTAGCGCCTTGACCACCTGCACCCAGAGAGCGTGTCGTCATCCAGCTGAGCAGCGTCCCTGATCCAAACTTCAGTTCCGCACCGCCCCCCCCCCCCCCCCGCAGCATCGCCGGGCGATAACACCGACAGCTGCAGGAGGAGTTGTTAGGGAAGCCGGCCGCTTGGGGAGCGGTATTTAAAGGTAAGGCCGCTTGTATCAATGAAAAATTTGTTTTCACTCCTTAGGTTGTTTTTTCAACTTTTTCCTGTGCCGCCATTGTTAGAGTGCGTGGGGCTGATCGTCACGGATCGCAGCTGCCGTCAGCGACGAGTGACATTGATTTATTGCAGAGCCTGCAGCGATGGCTCTTCCCTGTAAGGGAGTGAAGGAGCCTCCATTCCCGGCAGCGCTGCACTCAGCATTGGGCAGCGCTGCACTGCTACTGTCCCTCTTGCTGAACGTTAGCGCTCCAAGGGAAGTGGTAGCGCTTGATTCAGCGCTCCGCTTCCTTCCTGGAGCGCTAAACCCAAATTTTTCATCGGATACACTGGCGTAGCACCCGGTGCTAGATTTTCGTTACGCTAAAGGTACCGCCTTTTCTCCCTCAATTTCGCCCCCAAAGTTAACGTTAACTCTGTTTCTCTCTCCACAGATGCTGCCTGACCTGCTGCGTATTTCCAGCATTTTCTGTTTTAAATTCGGAGTTCCAGCATCCATAGTATTTTGCTTAAGTACTTTTGAAGTGTAATTACTGCTGTAATGAAGGGAACAGGGCAGCAAATTTGCACACAGCACGCTCTCACAAACAGCAATGAGATACACGACCACATAATTTTTTTTTAGTGATTTTGGTTGAGGGACAAATATTGGCCAGGACACTGTGGAGATTTCTGTTAAGTCTATGTGTTCTAGTTATTGTTAATAAGAATCACTGCACACAGACCACAAGAATAAATTCAACAGGTCTTTAGCAGTCGAAGTTCAGGCTGAACTGCCCAATAAATCATTACACAGCACTTATATACCGGTGTGGTCACCACCGGTATTACAGTATACAGCAGCCAAGATAAGTAGTGCATCTCTTAAAATAGTTCTCTTAAAGGTGGAATGGTTACATACACCACAATCCTCCCTTTTTAGCTTAACAGTATATATTCCCCATTTAACATAACATAATAACATATATACACAACTTCATGTAAAAACAGTTCACAGATTCAGTCTCTGAGGAGGCCTCCTGATCCGAGACGGATAACGCCTTTCAGGGGTCTCTGGTTCTCGTTGCTGGGGTGACTCATCTAGTTGATCCCCTATGGATAGGACATCATCATCAGGTATATTCACTTCTGAGGTAGATGCTTCAGGTTCACTAACTTCCTCCACGGTTGTCTCTGTCGTAACCATGGGCTCGACCCTTGTTCTCGATTCTACCAGTTGGTCAGCATGACGCCGTATTACATTTTCACCAACATCTACCGTGTACATCAGGGGTCCTTGTCTGGCCCGAATTGTTCCAGATTGCCATTTCTCGTTTTTATAGTCCCTGGCTAACACCGGTTGTCCTATTTCAAAACTCCGAGTGGGCTTGTTATTGATATGCTGGAACTGTTTGTTTTCGACTTCCCTCCGCACATTTGGTTTTAACAAGTCCAACCTGGACTGCAACCTCCTGTTATAGAACATCATGGCAGGACTTTGGTTTGTTGTTGCATGGGTGGCGTTTCGATATGCCAGTAGGAAATTGTCCACCTTGTGTTGCAGTGGAATCTGATCTTCGCTCATGGCCTTTATTGCCTTTTTGAACGTCTGTACAAACCTCTCGGCCAGCCCATTCGTAGCTGGATGATATGGGGCAGAGGTATAATGTTTCACCCCATTCTTCTTCAGGAATTTCTGGAATTCCTCTGACACGAACTGTGGTCCATTATCTGAACATATTTGCTCTGGCAATCCATTTCTTGCAAATATCATTCTTAGCACCGCGATCGTCTTCTCCGAGGTAGTGGTAGTCATTTTAATCACTTCTGGCCATTTAGAATGTGCGTCCACCGCAATTAAAAACATGGAGTCCATGAATGGACCAGCAAAGTCAATATGTACACGTTGCCATGGGGTTGAAGGCCATTCCCATGGATGCAGCGGTGCAATTGGAGGTGCATTTTGGACTTTTTGGCACCCTGAGCAGCTTTTCGTCAGATCCTCTATCTGTTGGTCGATACCCGGCCACCACACATAAGCCCTAGCAAGGCTTTTCATCTTGACTCCCCCCAGATGACCTTCATGTAGTTCTTTTAGAACTCTCTCTCTTAACTTAGGAGGGATAATCACCCTTGTTCCATACATCAATGTTCCCTAACAGATGGACAGCTGTTCTCGTCTTGCTGAGAATGCCGGTAACAGTGGATCACCATGGGCTGGCCATCCCTTTACTGTCAATTCGTAGACCCGGGACAGTGTCGGGTCATTCCTAGTCTCCCTTTCAATATTTGCATTGGTGACAGGTAAACATTCGATGATGGTCGAGTGAAATAACTCCACCGGGTCAACCGTCGGTGCCTCCTCCTCAGTAGGTAGTGGCAGGCGCGACAGCCCATCAGCATTACCATGCTGCTTTGTACCTTTGAATTCTATCTGATATTGATGTGCCCCTAGGAAAAGGGACCATCTCTGGAGCCTCTGTGCTGTCATCACCGAAACACCCTTCTTAGGGTTAAAAATGGATACCAACGGCTGGTGGTCTGTCAGCAGTGTAAACTTCTGGCCCTGCAGGTAATGATTAAACTTCTTTACTCCCCACACAAGGCTGAGAGCCTCCCTATCTATCTGAGCATAGTTGCACTCAGCGGAGGTCAATGATCTGGATGCAAATGCGACTGGCCTTTCCAAGCCATTTGGCAACTTGTGTGAGAGTACTGCTCCAATACCATAAGGAGAAGCATCACAAGCTAAACGAATAGGTAGCGTTGGGTTGAAGTGAGCCAACACTTCCTCTGAGGTGATCAATGCCTTGCTTTTGCGAAAGGCCTTCTTACAGTCCTCGCTCCACTTCCATGGTACTTCTTTCTGCAAAAGAGCGTTCAGCGGGTGCAGCACCGTGGATAGATTTGGCAGAAACTTATGGTAATAGTTAATCAACCCTAGGAACGACCTCAACTGGGATACATTTTCCGGAGCGGGAGCCTTCACAACAGCTTTGATCTTGTCAGGTGACTTGTGCAGCCCCTCCTGGTCAATGACATGACCACAGTACGAGATCCATTTCTGAAAGAACTCACATTTCTGGCGATTAACTCGAAGTCCATATTCCTTCAATCTGGTGAGCACCAGTTTCAAATTTGCAAGGTGTTCCTCATCGTCATCTCCTGTAATCAGGATATCGTCCAAGTAACATTGAGTGCTTGGAATTCCCTGTAATACCTGCTCCATGGCCCTCTGCCAAATTGCTGGAGCCGAAGCCACTCCAAAAACCAATCTATTATATCGATACAAGCCTCTGTGCGTGTTGATTGTGAGATACTGGCGCGACTCTTCCTCAACTTCCATCTGTAAGTACGCTTGCGCCAGGTCTATCTTGGTGAAGTGTTTCCCGCCAGACAATGAAGCAAAGATATCCTCAATCCGCGGAAGCGGATATTGCACCGTGTGAAGCACCGGATTAACCGTGATCTTGAAGTCTCCACAGATGCGGACCTTCCCCGGTTCCCCTGGCTTGTTACTCGATGAACGCTTCATGACGGGAACAATGGGCGTGGCCCACTCACTCCAGTCCACCTTAGACAGTACTCCTGAACGTTCTAGCCCTTCCAGCTCAGCTTCCACAGCAGGTCGTATCGCATAAGGTTTGGCTTTGAAAAATTTTGGGTTTGCATGTTCTGCAATCTTGATTTTTGCCGTAATTCCTCTCAGTGTTCCCAGTCCCTGTTGGAACACCTCTTTAGCCTCATCCAATATTCTGGACAATCGTTCAGGTTTGACATCTTTTTTTCCGGAATCTACCGTTATTGCTTTTAGGGAGTGCCAGTCCATATTTATTTTCCTGATCCACTCCCGTCCCAGAAGTGGTGGACCTCCCTCAGGTAGTACATATAAGTCCATTCCTTGGTGTTCTTTGCCCTTGTGTACCACCTTGACTTTTATCTTTCCGATGGGGTATACTCTTTGCCCCGTGTATGTCTGCAATACTATCTCCGTATCCCGTAGGGGAATATGTGTGAATAACCTTTTGTAATCTTGCTTATTCATGACCGTCAACGCCGATCCGGTGTCCAATTCCATCTTCACTTGGACTCCTGCTATCTGAAGTGTGACCCAGATAGTTTGTAGGTCAGCTTCCTTACTCACATTGTGAATTCTCAGACTACCCAGTTCCTTGCTGTTGGAGTCTGAATCCGAATTCTGTTCATCCGAACTCTTCTCAGCCACCTTATGTACCTTTCTGCACTTTTCCTGCAGTGACTTTTTGTTGCTGGTCTTCTTTCCTGACCGGCATACTTTAGCTATGTGACCAAGCTTGCCACATTTTCTACATTCCTGATTTTTAAACCAGCATTGGTTCTGATCGTGTGTTGTCTTTCCACAACGATAACATTTCGCTGTACCCAAAGCCATTTGATCTACGCTGAGTACCGCTGCCTTCAGCTGCATTTCCGCAGTGCCTCTCGCTGCGGCTTCGTGCGATGCTGCAATAGTGACAGCCTTATCAAGTGTAAGATCATTCTCTTCAAGCAGACGCTTTTGTGTTCCTTCTTTCGACAATCCACACACGAATTTGTCTCTCAGTGCCTCTGTCAGTCTTTCCCCAAACTGACAGTATTTCGCTAGCTTACGCAGTTCAATTAAATACTCCGCGTTGCTTTCCTCTTTCAGTTGCATTCTCGCATAAAATTTAAATCGTTCCGCTAACATCAGCGGTGTGGGGTTCAAATGATTTCTCAGGACAGCAACAATATTAGCGAAAGCCTGATCCGCCGGTTTAGCTGGTGATAGAAGATGCTTCAATAGCCCGTATGTCTTCGCACCCATTGAGTTTAGTAAGGTTAGTGCTTTATCTTCATCTGATATTTTATTTGCCTTACAATAAATCTCTATGCGTTCTACATACGTGGCCCAATCTTCAACATCGGCATCGAAATCGTTGATGTTACCACGCTTAGGCATCCTCGCAATCTTCACTGTGGTAGAAGGGATGATCACTGCCTGTTGCTGATGGAAGGCTTTGTGTCAGGATTCTTCCTTGCTCTTCAGACCCGAGTCTTTTCTCAGCAGGATGATGAGGGCGGATGCCTCTTCTCGACGCCCGTTAAACTGCCTTGGATATATCTCTGCCGCAGGGTAAGATCGTCATCGTCGCCACTGTTAAGTCTGTGTGTTCTAGTTATTGTTAATAAGAATCACTGCACAGAGACCACAAGAATAAATTCAACAGGTCTTTACTAGTCGAAGGTCAGGCTGAACTGCCCAATAAAGCATTACACAGCACTTATATACCGGTGTGGTCACCACCGGTATTACAGTATACAGCAGCCAAGATAAGTAGTGCATCTCTTAAAATAGTTCTCTTAAAGGTGGAACGGTTACATACACCACAATTTCCCTTGCTCCTTCTTCGATTAGTGCGATGGGATCCTTTAAGTTTATTTGAGAGGGCAGATGGGGCCTCGGTTTAACGTCCCATCTGAAAGACGGCACCTCTGACAGTGCAGCTTTCCTTCAATACTGCACTGGGAGTGTCAGCCTAGATTATATGCTCAAGTCTGTGCAGTGGGGCTTGAACCCATGACCTTCTGACTCAGAGGTGAGAATGCTACCCACTGAGCCATGGTTGACACTGTGAGAACGTCGAGTGGAAGGCCCGTCAAGGAGTTTCACCACCATAACTGACAGTTTGGAGGAGTCCGCTTCTAGCCTATGTGGAGTCATCTCGTATGGAACCAGCACTCTACAGTCTATCCTGAAGAGTGTGAGCGCATCCAGGTACGCTGTAGCTGGATGCTCACAAATAAGAACATAAGAAATAGGAACAGGAGTAGGCCAATCGGCCCCTCGAGCCTGCTCCGCCATTCAATAAGATCATGGCTGATCTGATCCTAACCGCCAATCCACTATCACAGAACCATCTCCTGAATCTAACAGAATTAGACACACAAAATAGGAGCAGGATCAGGCAACACGGCCCCTGGGCCCGCTCCGCTACCCACAGGGCCATGACCGATCCGAACCTAGACTCATGTCCAAATTCCTGCCCGCTCCCCGTAACCCTTAATTCCCTTTACCTCTAGGAAACTGTCTATTTCTGTTTTAAATGTATGTAATGATGTAGCTTCTACAGCTTTTTGGGGCAGCATATTCCATGGACCTACCACCCTCTGAGTGAAGTAGTTCCTCCTCATCTCAGTTTTGAAAGAGCAGCCCCTTATTCTAAGACTATGCCCCCTAGTTCTAGTTTCACCCATCATCGGGAACATCCTCCCCGCATCCACCCGATCCAACCCCTTCACAATCTTATATGTTTCAATAAGATCGCCTCTCATTCTTCTGAACTCCAATGAGTAGAGTCCCAATCTACTCAACCTTTCCTCATATGTCCATCCCCTCATCCCCGGGATTAACCGAGTGAACCTTCTTTGTACTGACTCGAGAGCAAGTATGTCTTTTCTTAAGTATGGACACCAAAACTGTATGCAGTATTCCAGGTGCGGTCTCACCAATACCTTGTACAACTGAAGCAATACCTCCCTATTTTTATATTCTATCCCCCTAGCAATGAAAGCCAACATTCCATTGGCCTTCTTAATGACTTGCTGCACCTGTATACTAACCTTTTGAGTTTCGTGCACCAGGACCCCCAGATCCCTTTGTACTTCAGCACTTTCCAGTTTCTTGCCATTAAGATAATAACTTGCTCTATGATTTTTCCTGCCAAAGTGCATAACCACACTTTCCAGTATTGTATTCCATCTGCCAAATCTCTGCCCACTTATTTAGCCTGTCTATGTCCCCTTGCAGGTTTTTTATGTCCTCCTCACTCACTACTTTCCCTCCCATCTTAGTATCATCTGCAAACTTTGATATGTTACACTCGGTCCCCTCCTCCAAATCGTTAATATAGATTGTAAAGAGTTGGGGACCCAGCACTGACCCCTGCAGAACACCACTAGTTACTGATTGCCAGTCTGAGAATGAACCATTTATCCCAACTCTCTGCCTTCTGTTAGATAGCCAATCCTCTATCCATGCCAGAATATTACCCCCAATCCCGTGATTTTTTATCTTAAGCAATAATCTTTTGTGTGGCACCTTGTCAAATGCCTTTTGGAAGTCTAAATACACTACGTCCACTGGTTCCCCTTTATCCACCCTATATGTTACTTCCTCAAAGAACTCCAGCAAATTTGTCAACCATGACTTCCCCTTCATAAAACCATGCTGACTTTGTCCTATTAAATTATGATTATCCAAATGTCCTGTTACTGTCTCCTGAATAATGGACTCCAAAATTTTACCTACCACAGATGTTAGGCTAACCGGTCTATAGTTTCCAGCCTTCAGTCTACTGCCCTTTTTAAATAAGGGTGTTACATTAGCAGTTTTCCAGTCTGCCGGGACCGTTGCCGAGTCCAGGGAGTTTTGGAAAATTATTACCAATGCATCCACAATCCCTACCGCCACTTCCCTCAAGACCCTAGGATGTAAGGCATCTGGTCCAGGTGATTTATCCGCCTTGAGTCCCATTATTTTACCGAGTACCACTTCCTTAGTGATTTTGATCGTATTTAGCTCCTCCCCTCTTAGAGCCCCCTGTTTGTCCAGTGTTGGGATATTCTTACTGTCCTCTACTGTAAAGACTGATACAAAATATTCATTCAGTGTTTTTGCCATCTCCATATTTCCCACCATTAATTTCCCGGTCTCATCCTCTAAGGGGCCAACATTTACTTTAGCCACCCTTTTTCTTTTTATATAACTATAAAAACTCTTACTATCTGTTTTTATATTTTTTGCTAATTTACTTTCATAATCTATCTTCCCTTTCTTAATTAATCTTTTTGTTATTTTTTGCTGTCTTTTAAAGTTTTCCCAATCCTCTATCCTCCCACTAGATTTGGCTACCTTATATGCCCTTGTTTTTAGTCGAATACTATCCTTAATTGCTTTACTTAGCCACAGATGGCTGTCTTTTCTTTTACACCCTTTTCTTCTCAGTGGAATATATATTTTTTGGAAGTTGTAAAATAACTCCTTAAATGTACACCACTGATCATGTATCGTCTTACCCTTTAATCTATTTTCCCAATCCACTCTACTCAATTCCGCTCTCATACCTTCATAGTCTCCTTTATTCAAGCTTAGCACACTTGTTTGAGATCCAACCTTCTCACCCTCTAATTCAATATGGAATTCAACCATGTTATGGTCACTCATTCCAAGGGGATCCTTTACTAGGACATTTTTAATTAATCCTGTCTCGTTACACAGGACCAGATCGGGGCCTAGAAATTGAGTTTTGGCGCAGCCAGGGCTTTAGCGCCGGAAGTTAGTGCCGGAGCTAAGTCGCGCTGGTCGGGCCCAAAATTCAATAGTTCTGCGCCCAAACGGCTGCCGGCGCTGCTGAGAGCTGTTTGCGCCTGAAAACTGGCGCAACGCGCTGAATTTCGGCGCTATTTCGGCGCTGCGGCGCCCGCTGCGGTGCGGCAGGTTCGGGAAGTGCAGGCCTCCTCCTTCCCTTAAGGAGGAGCTGCCTGCACCCGGCCGCAGCCCGCGAAAATCTTTTTAAAAATGAGCCCGGCACCTCGGACAAGTGCCGGGCTTGCTTCTGTTCCGGGGTGGGGGGGGGGGGGAAGTCCGGGGAGGGAGCTGCGGCCAGGCAGCCGGCGGGAAAGCGGCCGGCCGCCGCGGGGCCTTTAATGCGCCGGCGCAAAGTCATGTAAGACTCTGTTGCCAGAGTCTTAGTTGCGGCTGCCACGGGCGAGGCGGCCGCAACTGAATTTCGGCGCTGGGGCCCGTCGGCATGGCAACCGGGACGCTGCGCACACCGATGACGTCATCGGTGCCGGCGCAGCGCTACCGGTCTACCGCGGCGGAAGGGCCCCAGGCAATTTCGGCGCCGGCGCCAATTGCAGCGCTAGGCCCTCTAGCGCCGCAAAATCGGCGCTAAGGGCACTGAATTTCTAGGCCCTAAGGTTGCTTGCCCCCTGGTCGGTTCAGTTACATACTGCTCAAGAAACCCATCCCTAATACACTCAATGAACTCATCCTGAAGGCAGCCCTGCCCAATTTGATTTGTCCAATTAATATGATAGTTAAAATCCTCCATAATTATAGATGTTCCCTTATTACAAGCCTCAGCTATTTCCTGATTGATACTCCGTCCAACAGAGTTGCAACTGTTCGGAGGCCTATAGACTACGCCCACTAGTGTTTTTTTCCCCTTATTATTCCTTATCTCCACCCAAACTGTTTCATTATCCTGATCTTTTGACCCAATATCATTTCTCTGCATTACAGTGATTCCTTCCTTTATTAACATAGCCACCCCACCTCCCCTTCCTTCCTGCCTGTCCTTCCTGATCGTTAAATAACCTGGTATGTTTAATTCCCAGGCATTGTCACCCTGCAGCCATGTTTCTGTAATGGCCACAAGATCATACCCATATGTAGTTATTTGTGCCATTAACTCGTCTATTTTGTTACGAATGCTACGTGCATTCAGATAGAGAACTTTCAAAGATGTTTTGTGACACTTAGTTCCTGCTTTTGCCCTTTTTATTACTTTACCTTTTACTCCATACCTTCTGCCCCTTCCTGACACGCTCTGGTTTTTAATTTCCCCACTGCTACCTAAGTCTATGACCTTCTCTGTTGTCATTTTTATTATTTGCTCTCTAGGAACCTCCCCACACTAGTTAGTTTAAAGCCCTCTCTACAGCCCTAGTTATATGATCCGCCAGGACTCTAGCCCCAGCACTGGCCAAGTGAAGCCCGTCCCAACGGAACAGCTCCCTCCTGCCCCAGTACTGGTGCCAGTGTCCCAGGAAGCAAAACCCATTTCTCCCACACCAGTCTTTGAGCCACGCATTTAACTCTCTAATTTTATTTGTCCTAGCCAAATTCACTCGTGGCTCAGGTAATAACCCTTGAGGTTCTGTCTTTTAATTTGACCCCTAGCTGCTCATACTCCTTTAACAGAACCGGCTTCCTAGTCCTATCTATGTCGTTTGTACCAACATGGACCACGACAACTGGATCCACCCCCTCCCACTGCAAGTTTCTTTCCAGCCCAGAGGAGATGTCCTTATCCGTGGCACTGGGTAGGCAACACAGCCTACGGGACTCTCGCTTTCACAGAATCACAGAATCACAGAAACCCCACAGTGCAGATAGAGGCCATTTCGGCCCATCGAGCCTGCACCGACACATATCCCACCCGATCCCCGTAACCCCTACACCAACACATATCCCACCCTATCCCCGTAACCCCACATATTTAATCCCCCTAACACTAAGGGTCAATTTATCATAGCCAATCAACCTAACCCGCACATCTTTGGACTGTGGGAGGAAACCGGAGCACCCGGAGGAAACCCACGCAAACACGGGGAGAATGTGCAAACTCCACACAGTCACCCGAGGCTGGATTCGAACCTGGGTCCATGGCACTGTGAGGCAACAGTGCTAACCACTATGCCACTGTGCATCGGCTGCAGAGAACTCTATCTATCCCCCTAATAATACTATCCCCTACCACTACAACATTTCTATTTACTCCCCCCTCTTGAATGGCCCCCTGTTCCACGGTGCTGTGGCCAGGTTGCTCATCCTCCCTGCAGTCCTTGCTCCTGTCCCCACAGGGAGTAAGAACCTCGAACCTGTTGGACAAGAGCAAGGGCTGCGGCTCCTCCAACACTACCTCCTGGATCCCCGTACCTGCCTCACTTGTAGTCACACCGTCCTGTCCCTGACCATGGGCTACATCTAAATTAATTAACTTCATAGGTGTGACCATCTCCTGAAACACAGAGTCCAGGAACTTCTCCCCCTCCCTGATGTGTCGCAGTGTCTGAAGCTCAGACTCCAGCTCATCAACACGGAGCTGGAGTTCCTGTAGCAGCAGACACTTGTCACAGACGTAATCACCGTGAGCCTCAATGGGGTTCACCAGCTCCCACATCTCGCAATAGTAACACATCACCTGCTCCATTCTATGTAATTAATTACATTTTTTATTGTTAGTTATGGACACCCTCTGCCCGATTATAGATGCTAGTATCCCCTTTAATTTATTGGATTTAAATTAAATCAATCCCTCTAATTACACCAGTTAAATGGTTCACCAACAGTCACTCTGCACCAGAAAGGCCTTATTAACTGCAACCCACAGAGTTAAAGTTTGAAAAGAGCACCTAACACCCCACTTACCCTAACTCACAGCACTCTCTGCTGACCTCGCACTCAGTGCTTGCTCGCACTAGCAATGGTCTTTTTATACTGTTTGTTTGTTTACAGCCAAATGAGTCACCCCTGCTGATTGGTTAGAAAACTGGTTTTCACTGCCTGCTGTGCCAATTTACTCCTACTGCAGTGTAACCTTGTTTTACTCTTCTTAAACCAACAGAATCCCAAATACTTAACTTTTCCCCTTTACTTAAACTGCTTAAGTAATTTTATCAAGAATGATTTAAAGAGAAATAACAATTAAAGAACTCTCACACTTACCCAAACTCACAGCACTCTCTGCTGACCTCGCACTCAGTGCTTGCTCGCACTAGCAAATGGAATCAGTGTCACCAGCCTTTGCAGCTTCAGTGGAAGTTCAAATAGCTGCCACCCGGCCTCTGGGCTCCAACATTGGATAGACAGATTGGTGGAGAGAATAGGGTCGGACAAAGTCAACATGGATTTACAAAAGGTAAATCGTGCTTGACTAATCTACTGGAATTTTTTGAGGATGTAACTAGTAAAATAGATAAGGGAGAACCAGTGGATGTGGTGTATTTGGACTTTCAGAAGGCATTCGCTAAGGTCCCACATAAGAGATTAGCATGTAAAGTTAAGGCACATGGGATTGGGGACAAGGTATTGACTTGGATAGAGAACTGGTTGGCAGATAGAAAGCAAAGAGTTGGAATAAACGGGTCTTTTTCCGAGTGGCAGGCAGTGACTAGTGGGGTACCGCAAGGATCGGTCCTTGGACCCCAGCTATTCACAATATATATTAATGATCTAGACAAGGGAACTAGAGTAATATCTCCAAATTTGCAGACGACACAAAGCTGGGTGGGCGTGTGTGCTGTGAGGAGGATGCCGAGAAACTACAGGATGATTTGGACAGGTTGGGTGATTGGGCAGAAGCATGGCAGATGCAATATAACGTGGATAAATGTGAGGTTATCCACTTTGGTGTCAAAAACAGGAAGGCAGATTATTATCTGAATGGCAATAGATTGGGAGAAGGGGAAGTGCAACAAGACCTGGGTGTCCTTGTGCACCAGTTGCCGAAGGTAAGCATGCAGGTGCAGCAGGCGGTTAAGAAGGCAAATGGTATGTTGGCCTTCGTAGCGAGAGGGTTGGAGTACAGGAACAAGGATGTCTTGCTGCAGTTGTACAGGGCCTTGGTGAGACCACATCTTGAGTATTGTGTGCAGTTTTGGTCGCCTTATCTGAGGAAGGATGTTCTTGCCATGGAAGGAGTGCAGCGAAGATTCACCAGGCTGATACCTGGGATGGCAGGAATGACATACGAGGAGAGATTGGGTCGATTGGGCTTGTACTCGCTGGAGTTTAGAAGAATGAGAGAGGATCTCATCGAAACTTATAAAATTCTAACATCATTACATAAATTTAAAACAGAAATAGACAGTTTCCTAGAAGTAGAGGGAATTAAGGGTTACAGGGAGCGGGCAGGAATTTGGACATGAGACTAGGTTCGGATCGGTCATGGCCCTGTGGGTAGCGGAGCGGGCCCAGGGGCCGTGTAGCCTGATCCTGCTCCTATTTCGTGTGTCTAATTCTGTTAGATTCAGGAGATGGTTCTATGATAGTGGATTGGCGGTTAGGATCAGATCAGCCATGATCTTATTGAATGGCAGAGCAGGCTCGATGGGCCGATTGGCCTACTGCTGCTCCTATTTCTTATATTCTTATGTTAGGACTAGACAGACTAGATGCTGGAAAGATGTTCCCGATGGTCGGGGAGTCCAGAACCAGGGATCACAATCTAAGGATAAGGGGTAAGCCATTTAGGACAGAGATAAGGAGGAATTTCTTCACCCAGAGAGTGGTGAACCTGTGGAATTCTCTACCAAAGAAGGCAGTAGAGGCCAATTCATTAAATATATTCAAGAAGGAGTTGGATATATTTCTTAAGGCTAAAGGGATCAAGGGATATGGAGAGAAGGCAGGGACAGGGTACTGAATTTGGATGGTCAGCCATGATCTCATTAAATGGCAGAGCAGGCTCGAGGGGCCGAATGGCCTACTCCTGCTCCTATCTTCTGTGTTTCTATGTTTGTCCTTTCCTCATACTTGGCTTACAGCACAAGTTATACAGAATTTGCTGGAGCGCAGCATCTCGAGGGCAGTGGGGCATCTGAGACCTTGGTGAACAACAGGACCAACAGTCTATCCAAAAGATGGCACCTCTGGCAGTGCAGCGTTCCCGCAGTACTGCACTGGAGCGTCAGCCTAGATTTTGTGCTCAAGTCTCTGGAGTGGGACTTGAACCCACAACATTCTGACTCAGAGGTGAAAGGGCTACCCACTAAGTCACAGCTGGCACGTTGTATATTTTGCCCCTCCAATTTTGTCTCTTCCTCTTCCCGAAGTCACTGATCATGTTGGAGAACCAGTTCAATAACTGGCTGTACCTTGCCTAATGGGATCAGATATTGAGTGCTGGCAAACTAGTCAGGGGTGCAAAGCATCACAGCCAAGTGTTATCTCCAACTGTGATCCACCCTGTTTCTGTGGCCGTAGACATGACTCCAGGATGGTTTGTTGCCTCCCTGGTGCCAGGGTCAAGGATGTCACTGAACGGCTGCAGGGCATTCTGAAGGGGGAGGGTGAACAGTCAGAGGTCGTGGTTCACATTGGGACCAACGACATGGGTAGGAAGAGGGATGAGGTCCTGCAGCAAGAATTTAGCGAGCTAGGTAGCAGATTAAAGAGCAGGACCTCAAAGGTTGTAATCTCTGGATTACTCCCGGTGCCACGTGCTAGTGAGTATAGGAATAGGAGGATAGAGCAGATGAATGCGTGGCTAAAGAGTTGGTGCAGGAGGGAGGGCTTTAGTTTCCTGGATCACTGGGTCTGCTTCTGGGGAAGGTGGGACTTGTACAAGTCGGACGGGTTGCACCTGAACCAGAACGGGACAAATATCCTTGCGGGGAGGTTTGCTAGCACTGTTCGGGGGGCTTTAAACTAACTTGGCAGGGGGATGGGATACAGAGTGGAGCTATAATAGGGGGTGATGTACAGCCAAATATAGAGGAAAAAACAAGTCAGCTTGGAAGGCAGAGCAAATACGTAACAGCACAAGGGAGTAGGGCAAGGCTGGATGGCATTTATTTTAATGCAAGGAGTCTTGTGAATAAGGTGGATGAACTGAAGGTGTTGATGAACACATGGGAGTATGATATTGTTGCTATCACGGAGACATGGTTGAGGGAGGGGCAAGACTGGCAGCTCAATATTCCGGGGTATAGAATCTTCAGGCGAAACAGAGGGGGGGTGGGGGGGGTAAAAGAGGAGGGGGTGTCGTAATATTAATTAAGGAGTCAATTACTGCTGTAAGGAGGGATGATATATTAACAGGTTCCTCTAATGAGGCCATATGGGTAGAACTTAAAAACAAAAAGGGGGCAAGCACTTTGCTGGGAGTGTACTATAGGCCCCCAAACAGTCAGGGGGAGATAGAGGAACAGATATGTCGGCAAATCTCAGAGAAATGTGCAAATAATAGGGTAATAATAGTGGGGGATTTCAACTTCCCCAATATTAACTGGGATAGTCAGAGTGTGAAAGGCTTAGAGGGTGCAGAATTCTTAAAGTGCATCCAGGAGAGCTTTTTGAGCCAGCATGTAGAAAGTCCTACAAGAGAGAACATAAGAACATAAGAAATAGGAGCAGGAGTAGGCCAATCGGCCCCTCGAGCCTGCTCCACCATTCAATAAGATCATGGCTGATCTGATCCTAACCTCAAATCTACTATCACTCTACATCCCTCCCGAACCCATGTGATCTCCTGGGAGAGGCAAAAAAAGATAAAAAACCCAATGGCCAATTTGGGAGAAAAAAATCTGGGAAATTTCTCTCCGACCCATCTAGGCGATCGAAACTCGTCCAGGAGATCACTGTCCCTATATTTTCTACAGTACTTACTTCTGTAAAAGGTGATCTCCACCCCAGCCAGGAACAGGAATAGAACCATCTCCTGAAATCTAACACATAATTAGAACACAAGAAGTAGGAGCAGAACCAGGCTACACGGCCCCTGGGCCCGCTCCGTTACCCACAGGGCCATGACCGTTCCGAACAGAGACTCATGTCCAATTTCCTGCCCGCTCCCCGTAACCCCTAATTCCCTTTACTTCTAAGAAACTGTCTATTTCTGTTTTAAATTTATTTAATGATGTAGCTTCCACAGCTTTCTGGGGCAGCAAATTCCACAGACCTACTACCCTCTGAGTGAAGAAGTTTCTCCTCATCTCACTTTTGAAAGAGCAGCCCCTTATTCTAAGATTATGCCCCCTAGTTCTAGTTTCACCCATCATTGGGAACATCCTCACCACATCCACCCGATCAAGCCCCTTCACAATCTTATATGTTTCAATAAGATCGCCTCTCATTCTTCTGAACTCCAATGAGTAGATCCCAGTCTACTCAACCTCTCCTCATATGTCCACCCCCTCATCCCCGGGATTAACCGAGTGAACCTCCTTTGTACTGATTCGAGAGCAAGTATGTCTTTTCTTAAGTATGGACACCAAAACTGTATGCAGTATTCCAGGTGTGGTCTCACCAATACCTTGTACAACTGCAACAATACCGCCCTGTTTTTATATTCTATTCCCCTAGCAATAAAAGCCAACATTCCATTGGCCTTCTTGATCACTTGCTGCACCTGCATACTAACTTTTTGAGTTTTGTGCACCAGGACCCCCAGATCCCTTTGTACTGCAGCACTTTCCAGTTTCTTGCCATTAAGATAATAACTTGCTCTTTGATTTTTCCTGCCAAAGTGCATAACCTCATACTTTCCAGTATTGTATTCCATCTGCCAAATCTCTGCCCACTTACTTAACCTGTCTATGTCCCTTTGCAGGTCCTCCTCACTCACTACTTTCCTTCCCATCTTTGTATCATCTGCAAACTTTGATATGTTACACTTGGTCCCCTCCTCCAAATCATTAATATAGATTGTAAAGAGTTGGGGACCCAGCACTGACCCCTGCGGAACACCACTAGTTACTGATTGCCAGTCTGAGAACGAACCATTTATCCCAACTCTCTGCTTTCTGTTAGATAGCCAATCCTCCACCCATGCCAGAATATTACCCCCAATCCCATGATTTTTTATCTTGAGCAACAATCTTTTGTGTGGCACCTTGTCAAATGCCTTTTGGAAGTCTAAATACACTACGTCCACTGGTTCCCCTTTATCCACTCTGTATGTTCCTTCCTCAAAGAGCTCAAGCAAATTTGTCAACCATGACTTCCCCTTCATAAAACCATGCTGACTTTGTCCTATTAAATTATGTTTATCCAAATGTCCGGTTACTGTCTCCTTAATAATGGACTCCAAAATTTTACCAACCACAGATGTTAGGCTAACAGGTCTATAGATTCCAGCCTTCTGCCTACTACCCTTTTTAAATAAGGGTGTTACATTAGCAGTTTTCTAATCTGCCGGGACCTTTGCTGAGTCCAGGGAGTTTTGGAAAATTATTACCAATGCATCCACAATCTCTACCGCCACTTCCCTCAAGACCCTAGGATGTAAGCCATCAGGTCCAGGGGATTTATCCACCTTGAGTCCCATTATTTTACCAAGTACCACTTCCTTAGTGATTTTAATCGTATTTAGCTCCTCCCCTCTTAGAGCCCCCTGTTTGTCCAGTGTTGGGATATTCTTAGTGTCCTCTACCGTAAAGGCTGACACAAAATAATTGTTCAGCGTTTTTGCCATCTCCACGTTTCCCACCATTAATTTCCCGGTCTCATCCTCTAAGGGACCAACATTTACTTTAGCTACCCTTTTTCTTTTTATATAACTATAGAAACTTTTGCTATCTGTTTTTATATTTTTTGCTAATTTACTTTCATAATCTATCTTCCCTTTCTTAATCAATCTTTTAGTTATTTTTTGCTGTCTTTTAAAGACTTCCCAATCTTCTAGCCTCCCACTAGATTTGGCTACCTTATATGCCCTTGTTTTTAGTCGGATACTATCCTTAATTACTTTACTTAGCCACGGATGGCTATCTTTTCTTTTACACCCTTTTTTCCTCAGTGGAATATATTTTTTTGGAAGTTGTAAAATTACTCCTTAAATGTACATCACTGATCATGTACCGTCTTACCCTTTAATCTATTTTCCCAGTCCATTCTAATCAATTCCGCTCTCATACCTTCATAGTCTCCTTTATTCAAGCTCAGCACGCTTGTTTGAGATCCAACCTTCTCACCCTCTAATTGAATATGGAATTCAACCATGTTATGGGCACTCATTCCAAGGGGATCCTTTACTAGGACATTTTAAATTAATCCTGTCTCATTACACAGGACCAAATCTATGGTTGCTTGCCTCCTGGTCAGTTCAGTTACATACTGCTCAAGAAACCCATCCCTAATACACTCAATGAACTCATCCTCAAGGCTGCCCTGCCCAATTTGATTTGTCCAGTTAATATGATATTTAAAATCCCCCATAATTATAGCTGTTCCCTTATTACAAGCCTCAACTATTTCCTGATTAATACTCCGTCCAACAGAGTTGCAACTGTTCGGAGGCCTATAGACTACGCCCACTAGTGTTTTTTTCCCCTTATTATTCTATATCTCCACCCAAACTGTTTCACTATCCTGATCCTTTGACCCAATATCATTTCTCTGTATTAGTGATTCCAGCGGTACTGGACCTAATTCTAGGGAATGTGGCTGGGCAAGTGGTAGAAGTGTTAGTAGGTGAGCACTTTGGTGACAGTGACCATAATTCGGTGAGATTTAAGGTAGTCATGGAAAAGGACAGAGATGGACCGGAAATAAACGTTCTAAATTGGGGGAAGGCCGATTTTAACAGGATATGGCAGGATCTGGCCAAAGTGGACTGGGATCAGCTACTTGTAGGAAAATCCACATCGGAGCAATGGGAGTCTTTCAGAAAGGAAATTGAGAGAGTACAATGGCAACATGTTCCCGTAAAGGTCAAGGGTGGGACCAACAAGCCCAGGGAACCTTGGATGTCAAGGGATATACGAGAATAGATTAGGAAAAAAAGGAGGGCTTTTGGCAGATACAAAGGACTAAAGACAGAGGAAGCCCTAGAGGAGTATAAAAAGTGCAGGGGGATACTTAAAAAAGAAATTAGGAGAGCGAGGAGGGGCCATGAAATAACACTGGCGAGCAAAATAAAGGAAAATCCTAAGGTGTTTTATAAGTATATTAAGGGCAAGAGGATAACTAGGGAAAGAGTAGGGCCCATTAGGGACCAAAGTGGCAATCAGTGTGTGGAGCCAGAGATGTAGGTGGGGTTTTAAATGAATTTTTTGCATCTGTGTTCACTATGGAGAAGGACGATGTAGACATAGAAATCGGGCAGGGGGATTGTGATATACTTGAACATATTAGCATCGAGAGGGAGGAGGTACTAGCGGTTTTAGCAGGCTTAAAAGTGGATAAATCCCCAGGCCCGGACGAGATGTATCCCAGGCTGCTGTGTGAGGCAAAGGAGGAGATTGCAGGGGCTCTGACACAAATTTTCAGAACCTCTCTGGCCACAGGGGATGTGCCAGAGGACTGGAGAACAGCTAACGTAGTACCATTATTCAAGAAGGGTAGTAGGGATAAACCAGGGAATTACAGGCCAGTGAGCCTAACATCAGTGGTAGGGAAATTATTGGAAAAAATTCTGAGGGACAGAATTAGTCTCCACTTGGAGAGGCAAGGATTAATCAGGGATAGTCAGCATGGCTTTGTCAAGGGAAGATCATGTCTGACCAATTTGATTGAATTTTTCGAGGGGGTGACTAGGTGTGTGGATGAGGGTAGTGCAGTGGATGTGGTATACATGGATTTCAGTAAGGCTTTCGATAAAGTCCCGCATAGGAGACTGGTCAAGAAGGTAAGAGCCCATGGGATCCAGGGTGCCTTGGCACATTGGATCCAAAACTGGCTTAGTGGCAGAAGGCAGAGGGTGATGGTCGAAGGTTGTTTTTGTGACTGGAAGCCTGTGTCCAGTGGGGTACCGCAGGGATCGGTGCTGGGTCCCTTGCTGTTTGTGGCCTACATTAATGATTTGGATGTGAATGTAAAAGGTATGATCAGTAAGTTCGCAGATGACACGAAAATTGGTGGGGTGGTAAATAGCGAGGAGGGTAGCCTCAGTTTGCAGGACGATATAGATGGGTTGGTCAGATGGGCGGAACAGTGGCAAATGGAATTTAACCCTGAAAAGTGTGAGGTGATGCATTTTGGAGGGACTAACAAGGCAAGGGAACACACAATGAATGGTAAGACCCTAGGAAAGACAGAGGATCAGAGGGACGTTGGTGTGCATGTACATAGATCCCTGAAGGCAGCAGAACAGGTGGATAAGGTGGTTAAAAAGGCATATGGGATACTTGCCTTCATTAGCCGAGGCATAGAATATAAGAGCAGGGAGGTTATGATGGAGCTGTACAAAACGCTGGTTAGGCCACAGCTGGAATACTGTGTGCAGTTCTGGTCGCCACACTATAGGAAGGATGTGATTGCTTTGGAGAGGGTGCAGAGGAGATTCACCAGGATGTTACCTGGGCTGGAGCGCTTCAGCTATGAAGAAAGACTGGACAGGCTGGGGTTGTTTTCCTTGGAGCAGAGAAGGCTGAGGGGGGACCTGATTGAGGTGTACAAAATTATGAGGGGCATAGATAGGGTAGATAGAAAAGAACTTTTTCCCTCAGTAGAGGGGTCAATAGCAAGGGGGCATAGATTCAAGGTAAGGGGCAGGAGGTTTAGAGGGGATTTGAGGAAGAACTTTTTCACCCAGAGGGTGGTTGGAATCTGGAACTCATTGCCTGAAAGGGTGGTAGAGGCAGGAACCCTCACAACATTCAAGAAGCATTTGGATGAGCACTTGAAATGCCATAGCATACAAGGCTATGGACCAAGTGCTGGAAAATGGGATTAGATTAGACAGGGCTTGATGGCCGGCACGGACGCGATGGGCCGAAGGGCCTCTTTCTGTGCTGTATAACTCTATGACTCTATCGCCTAGAAATTCAGTTAGGCCCCGCCAGCAGGCTAACGCCCAAAAGTTAGCGCTGCGCGCAGAGCCCGTTGCGACCGCCAGAAATTCACTTTTAGCGCCCCAATTCGGAACCGGGCGCTGTTCCAGGGTGTGCCCGCCTCCACTTGGGGCGCTGAAAGTGAATTTCAGCGCTCCAGCTGCCGCTGCGCCACCCGATGCCATGCGGCAGGCTGGGGTACTGCAGGCCTCCTCCTTCTCTTAAGGAGGAGCTGCCTGCAGCCGTGAGTTCGCCGCTGGATTCTGCTAGCAAATGAGCCCGGCACCACGGAGAAGTGCCGGGCTCACGGGAATCAGCCACCAATGCCGCGGGGGGGGGTGGTGGAGGAGGCCGGGGAGGGAGGTGCGGGCAGGCGGCCGCCGAAAAAGCGGCCGGCCGCACCTCCACCTTAAAACGCCCCAGTAGCGCAGCAGTACGGCCCCGTTTCACGAACGTTGTTTGCGGCCGCTGCAGAAGAGGCGGCCGCAACTAAATTTGGGGTTTGGGCCGGAAGCGGGGCGGTACCGGGGCACTGCGCACACCGATGACGTCATCGGTGTCGGCGCAGCGCTACCGGCTACCGCCGCCATTACCGCAGCGCTGAATATCAGCGCAACCTCTTATACTGGCGCAGAAACCCTCTTTAGGCGCCAACTGGGCGCAAAGCTTGCAGCGCCCAACTGAATTTCTAGGCCTGTGACTTTCCAGCAGGGGTCACTGGCTAACGATTATGAAGAGGAACCATGCTGATTTCCACCACCCCACAACAAACCTAGAGATAAAGACAATTAAATCGATACTTTTCTGCCCTAGCCCGGATCAGCTAACTCAGCCAGCATAGAGCAGGGATTGAATCATTCCGGTCTGTATCATTTACATAGAATATTTTAAAGTGGTTTAAATGGTCAAAGTATCCCAGCATGTTTTGTTTTGGCATTTTAGCCAGAGAGCAAATGTGGAGGAAAGGGGATATTGAACCTTGGCTGGAATTTTGCCTACCTGGGTGGGTCCGGAGCAGGCGGTGTCCGTGGCGGGTCGCGACCCTGCTGCTGGCTCCATCCCGCTGCTGAAAATGACTTTACCTTAATACAGCCTATTAAGCCCGCCCTGCGCGTTACCCGGCCCAATTAAATGGTGCGGGCCTGGTGATGTCATCAATGACGCATTTTCAGCCGGGATCTTTAAAGGGGCCATGGCCAATTGGATTTGAAGTTTAATCTAACATAGTGCTGTCAGTGCACTACAGCATTGGAGTGCTGCAAACACTGACAATCACTGCACAGAGGCAGAGGGCAGCACCCAGGTTCTCCGATGACTCCCTTCATATGCTTATGGAGGGAGTCAGAGCATGCAGGGAGGTCCTCTTCCCTTCCAATGGATGGAAGAGACCTCCCCAGGACACCAAAACAGCCTGGTTGGAGTTTGCAGAGGAGGTCACCTGTAGGGATGTGGTCGGGAGGACCTGGGTGCAGTGCCGCAAATGTTTCAATGATCTCATTAGATCAGGAAACGTGAGTACAAAGCCACACTCAACTTCATCCTACTGTGCCTCTCATCACATCCCCATCATTCTGCCTTCCCAACCCTACCCCTGCACATCCTTACTCACACCAACATACCTTGCACGTCCACCCATCCCTCTCTCTCTATCTGCATTCATTCAATTCAATTCAATTCAAATCGCTTTATTGGCATGACAAGGTACATCTTATGTTGCCAAAACATCGAAAAAATATTTATGGTTGAACACATAAACGCAGATCTATCCATACAGTGTATAAACAGATATATCCCTGAGTGTATAAATATACATTCATATAATTTGTATATACTCTATTCTTAGATTTAATGGTTGTCCCTCTGTTTATGGCAAGCTGTAACATAGTGTGCCGCTAAGGTTACACAATTTCTCTGTTCCCCTAATAGGTATGGGAGTTTTTGGTCGTCATTCAAATTTTTGAATTCAGGGCATATTTTTGTGAATTTTGGGTAGAAATGATCACCTCCCCATCTCATTACCACCCCTCACACTCACCCTCATCCTAGTACAGTCATACCAACTAACCTAACGACACACAAGGAGGCCACTTGGCTTTGGCACCCCACTCCATCATAATCACCCTCCAAATATATAACCCATCCATTCCTTGCACTCATTCCATCACTCTCACTCAACATTCTCTTCTTTCCTTCCTTGCAGGAAAAGAGAGCCTGAAATAAGAGGGAGAAGGGGGAGAACCAGCTTTGGTCCTCCATCATTTGCAAACCAGAGGAGGCTGTTTTAGAAATATCTGGAGTCGCCAAGCAGCTGGAGGTGGGAGACGGAGAGGACACCTCAGCAACCTGGTTACAGAATTACATATCATACAGCTACATGGCATTCACCAGTCACTCATATGGGCACTGATGTCAGCAGCCAGTGAATGGTCATCATGTGCATAATGGTAACTGTACCCATTCTTCATGACATATCTACCTCATCTCTTTGCTCTCCCATAGGTCCATCAAGAGCACCCTCTCCCTACCTCCCCCACTGTCCAAGAGGAAGACAACTCCTCAGAGGAGCCTCCAGCCTGTGAGGGCGCACCGTCACCAGACATAAGCGCACACAGCAACAGCTCATATACGCACACCTCGGTAAGTGCCACGCGAGATAGAGTAGTGTTGTCACCTGGTGTTTCGCAACTCACAAGTGAGCAAGAGCAGATGGTGGAGACAGGGACAACAGTGAAGACTCCTCGCTGGAGGGCGCAGGACACTCCTAGCTCTGCTGAGCTGCATGCAGACGCTGAGCCTCGGGGGCCATCCAGAAAGAGGGCGATCCTGGAGGTGCAGGAAGAAGTGCAGGGGGCTCTGACAGGTTTTGCAAGTGCAATGTCTGTAGATGTTCAGAGAATGGAGTAGTCCATCTCCAACATGACCACCGCCGTGCTGCAGGCGATGGTGACTATAGGCTCCTCCATGGATAGGATAGCCACCTACATGGAGCAGCTAATGCGCCACTCACAGGAGCACATGGTCTCTATGGAGGATAGATGGCAGAGGCCCATACACCTCCTCTTTAGCAGGGATGTCAGCGTAGACATGGGTAGGGTTGCAAAATTCTGGGAATTTTTAAAAGAGGAAACTTTCCATGGGAATTTTCGGGAATTTATGGGAATTTTGGGAATTTATGGGAATTTTGAGTTTTTTTGCACACTGATGGTTTTTGTCTCTGACCCTTATATTATCTTTGTCGTCAAAATAGACATACTGTTCCATACAAATAAAAACAGGCTTTCAAAACTTTATTTAGGTTATAATTTTGAACTTTATTGAACCCCCACAAAAAAGACCCATCTAAAATAAAATAAAAAGAGCGTCAGCTTATTTAGCCTGTAATTTGTCCTTATTTTGTCCCTTTGAGTCTTCTACTCATGAGTCTTCTGAGTCTTCTACTCCTCATTGCTCCTCCTGATTCTCTGACTCTGGCTCTGACGTGTCCATTTCCTCCTCTGTGTCAGTGTCTAGCTGTGTGGTGGACACTTCTGTATCTGGCTCAATAAGTTGTAGGTTCGCCCGGATAGCCACCAGTTTCTCCACTCTCTTGTTAGTCAGCCTGTTGCGCACCTTTGTATGCGTATTCCCAAAAAGTGACCAGTTTTGTTCAGAGGCCGCTGATGAAGGTGGGATTTGGAGTATCACCGATGCAATAGGTGACAGGGCCTCAGATGCACAAAGTCCCTTCCACCAGGTATGTGCACTGATATGCTTGCATGATTCCCATATCCCATCCCCATTCCAAAGACCTTGCTTGGTCGAGAACTTTGCCAGACTTCCCAGAACTTTGCCCACATCCAGATTGAGATGGTGTGAGAGGGTAGAAATCACACTGTAAGCGCTGTTGATCTGTTCTCCAGAAAGTATTGGTCTCCCAACATGCTTTGGGTCCAGCATGTATGCTGCAGCATGAATCGGCTTGACACAAAATTCTTGACGCGTCTGTATGAATTGAACAATTGCCTTCTCCTCTGCTTTGAGCAGCAGGGATGTGGGTAGGGCAATGCTGATTTGTTCTTTTAAATCAGTAAAAAGCCTGAGAACATCTGACAAGACAGCATCATCTCCTTCAATCTGAGCAATTGCAGATGCTACTGGTGAGAGTAGTTTAAGGCTGCTAACCACTCTCTCCCAAAACACATCATCCTGCAGTATTTT
Organism: Somniosus microcephalus; assembly: GCF_052327205.1. Classification (NCBI taxonomy): domain Eukaryota; kingdom Metazoa; phylum Chordata; class Chondrichthyes; order Squaliformes; family Somniosidae; genus Somniosus; species Somniosus microcephalus. Next base: position 55,498,217 of record NC_140993.1, on the reverse strand, counting down.
CTTGATGGTGGTTTCCATATCCCCAGACTGGGATATTGCCATTTCTTGCAGCGACTCCTTACCCTCCAGAAGGCTGTTGTACATTATGACAACACCACCCTATCTAGTGTTGTTGGGCAGCTTCAGTGTGGTGTTCTTGTTCTTTGTCATTTGCTTGGAGTTGTAGGTTGCTGCAACTACCTGTTTTCCCCTGACATACTTAACAACTTGCTTGGCTCTCTTGTACAGTGCTTCCATGGTTCTCAAACCCATGATGTCCTTGAGGAGCAGGTTAAGCTCATGAGCTGCGCACCCAATAGACGTAATATGAGGGTCGGCCTCCTCCACTTGAGCCCAAGCAGCCTTCATATTCGCAGCATTGTCAGTAACTACTGCAAAGACCTTTTGTGATTCAAGATCGTTGATGACCGCTTTCAGCTCATCAGCAATGTATGTGCCTGTGTGTCTGTTGTCCTTCGTGTCTGTGCTCTTGAAGAACACTGGGAGGGGAGTGGAGACGATGTAGTTTATGATGCCCTCCCCTCGTACATTTGGCCACCCATCTGAGATAACTGCACCACAGTCTGCCATCGCTATCGTTTCTTTGAGCTTTCCTTGGACTCTGTTATACACAGCCTCCAGCAAATAAGTAGACAAAGCATGTCTGGTGGGAGGACAGTATGCAGGGCGAATAACATTGAAAAATCTCTTCCAGTACACATTGGCTGTGAGCATGAGGGGTGAGCCTGTTGCATATACAGCTCGAGCAAGGCACTCATCTGCATTCTTCTGGCTATGGTTATCCATTGTATCAAAGAACCTTCCAAGTGGGCCAGGAGTTGCTGATGATAAGGAGCCTGATGCTGAATGAGAACCATCATCTTCTTGAATGGAAGCAGAGGAACTCTGGGCTGACTGCTGTGAGCTGTGAGTGAAGTTGTTGCATTTGGATAAATGCTGCTGCATCTTTGTGGCATTCTTTACATATGGCTTTCTACAGTGTTTGCACATGTACACAATCTTTCCATCTTTAATGCCTGGGGTAAAATGCTTCCAAACATCCGACGGTAAACGTGGCATTGTTCTATGCAGAGAAATAGAGGGCATTCATCTCTGTGTCGAACTGCGGTCGATCAGCATGATTGCAACAGGGTGAGTACATTTTTGCTGATGCTCCATGTGATGGAAGCATGACCTGTACACACACGACGCTACATCACCAATAGTGTATTATTTTGTATATTTTAAATTGAAGGACAACAGAGTTCAACAAGTAACTGGTTTATTTGGTATAAAGTCTGATTTGCTTACTGCATCATCACAACATCAGCAGAAAACAAAATGACTTCCCTCAGGACCCCTAACCTGGATCTTAAAAAAACTATAGCAGTCTTACAGATGCCTGCAGGCCAATCACAATTCGGTATGCAAATATTACAAATAGAGGGAGCTAATCGCTCATCCACTCATCCAACCAATCAGGACACATTTGTTCACAGTCACACACAAAACTTGTAATTATTAAAACAAGCCAAGTAAGAAGATAAACATATATTGATTAAGAAATTCCTTAATAATTAAGATTCCATCTCTGTTAGTAATTTTAAGAGAGGACCTGTGGAAAAAAAAGAAAGAAATACAAAAAAATCAATATTATGCTAGCATGTGCTTTTTTGGGCAAAATTCCCAAAATTCCCAAGCTAAACTTCCCGTGGAAAATTTCCGGAAATTTACCGGAAACTTTCCACCCCTTTGCAACCCTAGACATGGGTCCTCATGGCCCCACTGATGTGCAGCAAGGTGCTCTCCAGCTCCTTGGCAGCAGTGAAGTGAGCAGGCTGCCTCTACCTCTGCTGAAGCCACAGGGCTAGCACCTCGTAGAAGCATGTGGAAGAGAAAGATGACACACAAGTAGATTATCAAGGGTAGCCACTTGGGTGTTTTATCCAATGTTTATGTAAAGTTTCCGTTAATGTGCTGTCAAACATAAAAATATTTATTTTCAACACTTTCTGGTCTTGGACAGATTTGTGTGCACCTTTGTAAGTGACTTAGTGAGTTGCAGTGAATGGTGAGACATAACGGTACTTCCAGCAATGGCGGCGAGTGTGAAAGGAATGGCTTGGTCATTGCAGGGATGCTTTATGGTGTTGGTGTGGGGCGGTGCCAACCTGGCGCATCATGTGGCAGCCATATGTGTGCACAGTGTCAAATTAAGTAAATCTGTCCATGATGAGGCCATCCCTGGCCTCCCGGGCAGCAATGTGCTCAGGTGCTGATGCTCTCTGTCCTGTGCAGCATCAGGTGATTACGGAGCAGGTTGGTGTTGTTTTTCTTGCTGCTGGTGTGCCTGGTGCTGCTGGTGTTGGGGTTGATCGTGGTCAGATTCTGAGGACCAAGGTGAGACAGTATAAATAGCACCTATGTTGATGGAATAGATGGCAGGTGAAGTAGAGATGACAGAAGCAATCTGTCAATGGTGAGAGAGTCTTCCAATAAGGTGACATTGGATGGAAACTTTACTGGAAAGTCTGCAGCCTGCAGAACCTGTGCTGTGAATGCAGTGAGAAACAACTTCTGCTGAGGAAAGTGATCATCTGTCAGGTGGGAGCTTTTATAGTACATTTGATGCTGTCAACTAATCAGCTGGAGCAATGGCCACTGAACTCCCGCCTCAGGTTCACAGACGTGGTCCTCAAGCTGCGTGTTTCCCATAGCCATCCAGTTAAATTTAAAAGGTAAGGTTAAAATCACTTTTAAGGGTCTGACAACAAGTTACTAATACTTTAAATTGGGTCGCCCGCCTCTGCCGGTCGGGTCAGGTCTGCGCTGACAGACGCGCCTGGGGGGAAAGGTACGTGGGAGCGGGATGACAGCGGGTTCCCGACCCACTCCCAAAAATAACAACTTTCCCACCTGACATGCCTCCAATCGTGCCTGCTACCACCCCGGAAAATTCCAGCCCTTGTGTCTATGAATGAACAAAAGACAGTTTGGAAATCCAAAGACAGATAATGAGAGAGAGGACTCATACCTAGATAAGGGAGTGGTGGCTAAGATACAACATACACATTAAAGATAAAGATTGGCATGCGCATTACATTACAATAAATAAAGTTTGTAGGACAGAGTTGGAGGCTAAAAAGGTTAGAACATGGGGTAAAGTCCAGGGGACACGGACTTGAACTGATATGGCGGACAACTGGTTTAGCCATTTTCACCGCCAGATCTGGCTGGACCACATAAAGCATTATCGGGTCCTGCTCTCGTCTGCCAAAATTGCTCACTATTTCAGAATCATTCTGGAATACAAAGATAAACCCTGGCTCCTATTCTCTACTGCTAACCATCTTCTTAAACCCCTCTCCCCGTCTCCTCCACCCTCACCTCCGACAACAAGTGTGAGGAGCCCATGGACTCCTTTTGTTTCTAAGATTGAGGTAATCCGTTCAGCTGCCTCTGCCACTTCCCTTCCTTCGCTTAGCCCACCGGGCCAAACTTCCTCTAAGGTTCCCCCCTGCCCTAGCCCTGAACTCACATCTTTCTCCAGTTTCTCTCCGATCTCTCCTCATGACCTCTCCACGCTCATCTTGTCCATGAGACCCACTTCCTGCTCCGTCGACCATATTCCCACCAAACTGCTGACCACGCAACTTCTTTTTCTGGCTCCTATGTTAGCTGACATTGTTAATGGTTCTCTCTCCTCAGGTACTGTCCCCCTCTCCCTCAAATCTGCCGTCATCACCCCTCTCCTCAAAAAAATCACCCTTGACCCCTCCGTCCTTGCAAACTACTGCCCTATCTCCAACCTCCGTTTCCTCTCCAAAGTCCTTGAACATGTTGTCGCCTCCCAAAGCCGGGCCCATCTTTCCCGCAATTCCATGTTTGAATCCATCCAATCAGGTTTCCGCCCTTGCCACAGTACCGAAACGGCTCTCGTCAAAGTCACAAATGACATCCTTTGTGACTGTGACAAAGGTAAACTATCCCTTCTCGTCCTTCTTGACTTGTCTGCAGTCTTTGACACGGGTGGACACTCCATTCTCCTGCAACGCCTCTCCACCATCGTCCAGCTGGGTGGGGCTGCACTCGCCTGGTTCCATTCTTATCTATCTAATCATAGCCAGAGAATCACCTGCAATGGCTTCTCTTCCCGCTCCCACATCATTAACTCTGGTGTCCCCCAAGGATCTATCCTTGGCCCCCTTCTAGTTCTCATCTACAAGCTGCCCCTTGGTGACATCATCCGAAAACACAGCATCAGTTTCCACATGGATGCTGACGACACCCAGCTCTACCTCACTACCTCTTCTCTCGACCCCTCCACTGTCTCTAAATTGTCAGACTGCTTGTCCGACATACAGTTCTGGATGAGCAGAAATTTTCTCCAATTAAATATTGGGAAGACGGAAGCCATTGTTTTCGGTCCCTGCCACAAACTCCGTTCCCTAGCCACTGACTCCATCCCTGTCCCGAACATCTGTCTGAGGCTGAACCACACTGTTCGCAACCTTGGTGTCATATTTGACCCTGAAATGAGCTTCTGACCACATATTTGCAGCTTAACAAAGACCACCTACTTCCACCTCCATAACATAGCCCGTCTCCGCCCTTACCTCACCTCATCCGCTGCTGAAACCCTCATCCATGCCTTTGTTACCTCTAGACTTGACTATTCCAACACACTCCTGGCTGGCCTCCCACATTCCACCCTATGTAAACTTGAGGTCATCCAAAACTCGGCTGTCCGTGTCCTAACTCGCACCAAGTCCCATTCGCCCATCACCCCTGTGCTCACTGACCTGCATTGGCTCCTGGTTAAGCAGCGCCTCAATTTCAAAATTCTCATCCTTGTTTTCAAATCCCTCCATGGCCTCGCCCCTCCCTATCTCTGTAATCTCCTTCAGCCGCCCCCCCCCCCGAGATATTTGCACTCCTCTAATTCTGCCCTCCTGAGCATCCCTGATTATAATCACTCAACCATTTGGTTGCCTAGGCCCTAAGCTCCGGAATTCCCTGCCTAAACCTCTCCGCCTCGCTACCTCTCTTTCCTCCTTTTAAGACGCTCCTTAAAACTTACCTCTTTGACCAAGCTTTTGGTCACCTGCCCTAATTTATCCTTAGGTGGCTCGGTGTCAAATTTTTTTTGTGTCTTACAATACTACTGCGCAGCACCTTGGGACGTTTTACTACGTTAAAGGCGCTATATAAATACAAGTTGTTGTTGTTGTTGTAAACACCTCAAATGTGGTGTCAGCTTGGTGGAATACTGTTATGCGTAGGTGCAGCCCAAGGTATAAGAATAGAACCTGTTTCCTCCAAAAGTTAGAGTGCTCTCGTGGATAGTCGGAAGTCCTTTCACCATAATGGTGACCCATGAAAGATAACGGGACTTTGTGGAGCAAATGGGTTGTATTAATTGCTCGCCATTTAATGTAATACTGCAGAACAGTTGTATAACTGTTATTAGTCAATGTATACTAAAGCTTGTTGATTGCCTTGGCTCAGTGGTAGTATTCTCGCCTCTGAGTCAGAAAGTTGTGGCTTCAAGTTGCACTCCAGGGACTTGAGCACATAATCTAGGCTGACACTCCCAGTGCAGTACTGAGGGAGTCTTGCACTGTCGGAGGTGCCCTCTTTCAGATGAGATGTTAAACTGTTAAACCACTCGGGCCTGAATCATGCGGAGGTTATTGTTGCAGGACTAACAACACTTTGTTGTGACCGTAACCACGGGAAATCCGTGAACACATAAGAACAGGAGGAGACCATTCAGCCCCTTGAGCCTGCTCCGCCATTCAATTAGATCATGGCTGATCTGCACCTCAACTCCATTTACCCACCTTAACTCCATATCCCTTGATATCTTTACCTAACAAAATTCTACCTATCTTAGTCTTTAAAGCTGCAATTGTTCCAGCATCCACAGCCTTTAGGGGGAGAGAGTACCAGATTTCTACCCTTTGTGTGAAACAGTGCTTCTTGATTTCACTCCTGAATGGCCTGGTTCTAATTTTAAGATTAAGTCCTCTTGTTCTTGATTCCCCACCAGAGGAAATAGTTTCTCCATATCTACCCTATCGAATCCTTTTAACATTTTAAATGCCTCCATCAGCTCACTCCTGTTGTGTATGTAACCGTTTACCTTTAAGGGAACTATAGAATGTGACCGTTCGCCTTTAAGAGCACTACTTCAGGGTGGCACTATTTATTGGCTCATGTATACTGTAATACCGATAGTGACCACACCAGTATATAAGGGTTGTGATACGTTAACTAGGGCAGAAATCGCCCAGACCTCTGAATAGTAAAGACCTGTTTTGTTTGTACTTCTAAAGTCTCTGAAGTTATTTACTGCACAACCTACAGACTTTACAGTGGCGACGAGTCCGATCGTACCCTGCGGCAAGACTAACCAGTAGCAGAGAGCTTCAAAAAGAAAACACGAGGCTCCGTCTACTAAAAGTATAGTACTTACTGGAAGCTGGAAGATTAACAGCAAAGCTGCGGCAGCAACAGGCACAGATTACCCTGCTACCACATCTTGAGCGAGCCAATCAGCCTAAAACAAGGCGGCCGAAGAGACTGTGAGTAGTTAAAACAAATAAAAAATTTTAAAAAACGGGGTAGAAGTATTTGGAGGAGAAGGGCAAAGCATTCGGGTCCAACGGCGTCGGGTGACAGCCGGACCGCGGGCAATGTGAGAAGCCGTGCAGCAACCGCTGCCACGAAGCGCTGAGCCTGCGAGTAGGCGCGGGAGTGTCAGAGCCGAGAGCCGCGCGAGCGGGGGAGCCAGAGCCGAGCGGGAGGCGTTGCAAGCCAGCGATCGCATCTCCAGATAAGGGCCGAGAGCCGCGAGAGCGATCGGATCTACAGATAAGGGCCGGCAGCCGCTTCGCGATCCAGCGATTGCATTATAGATAAGGACCACACTCGGGCTGACAGACGGCGTCGGGGGACCGGGTGAAGACCGCCAAGCGCGGGAAAACCGCCATTGAAGTGGGCGGGGAGAGCGAGAAACGCGGGAAAGCCGCCATTTTTCGGGGAAAACCGCTGAAGAAGAAGGAAGAAGCGGGAAACCGCCATCTTGGAAATTATTAAGAATTTCAGAAAAGTAATAAGATTTTTCAGAAAGGCTGGTGTGTTCTCAAGAAGAGAGAAGAAAATTAATAATAAGTAAAGTAATACTTGTACTGTTCTCAAAAAGAGAAGAAGATGCCTAAGCGAGGAAATATTAATGACTTTAATGCAGAAATAGAAGACTGGGCCACGTATGTGGAACGCATAGAAATATATTGCGTAGCCAACGAAATTGAGGATGACAACAAGGCAATAACTTTGTTAAATTCGATGGGAGCAAAAACATACGGGCTTTTGAAACATCTAATAGCACCAGTTAAACCAGTGGACCAGACCTTCGAAGAGATCGTAACAGTGTTGAAGGATCACTTGAACCCCACACCGTTGATGCTGGCTGAACGATTTAAATTTTACGCCAGAACCCAGAGGCAAGATGAAAGCAATGCGGAATACTTAGTCGAACTGCGTAAGCTAGCGAAATACTGCCAGTTTGGAGGGAATTTGACAGAGGCGCTGCGGGACAAGTTCGTATGCGGCTTGGCCAAAGAAGGAACGCAGAAGCGACTTCTGGAAGAAAACGACCTCACACTGGACAGGGCTGTCCTCATAGCTTCATCGCACGAAGCCGCAGCGAAAGGGACGGCGGAAATGCAGCTAAAGGCGGCGGCACTCGGGGTGGACCAAATTACAACAAGCACTCCCAAATGCTACCGTTGTGGAAAGACAACGCACGACCAGAATCAGTGCTGGTTTAAGAACCAAGAGTGCAGGAAATGTGGCAAACTGGGTCACATCGCGAAGGTATGCAGGTCCGGAAAGAAGACCAACAAGCAAAGGAAGCCACCACCACAAGGAAAGTACAACAAGGTGCATCAGGTGGCTGAAAAGAGTTCAGACGAACAAAATTCAGACTCAGACCCAAACAGCCAGGAGCTGGATAGTCTGAGAATCCACCATGTGGGTAAAGTAACTGATCTACAGTTGATCTGGGTCACACTAAAAATAGCGGGAGTCCAAGTACGAATGGAGCTGGACACGGGATCAGCTGTATCCGTCATCAACCAAAAGGACTATCACCGGCTATTCTCTCACATACCCTTAAGAAATACCAAATTCGTATTACAGACATACACGGGGCATCATGTATACCCCCTGGGAAAAATACGAGTCAAGGTGAGAGATAGGGGTAAAGAACACCCACGAATGTATCTGTACGTACTACCTGAGGGAGGACCACCACTTCTGGGACGGGAGTGGATCAAGAAAATAGACATGGAATGGCACTACCGACAAGCAATGACGAGTGAGGACTCGGTGCAGACAAGCAGCTCAGACTCCGAGCCGGAAGACGATAAGTCCAGCTTATGTATGAAAAACAAGATTAACATGAACTCACGGACTAAGGTTGGGAAATCGATGGCGTGCATAAAGACAGAGAATTCTGAGTCTGTTCAAGCTACAGACAGATGCATTACGGAGGAACACCGGGCTAGAACTCAACGTTATGTCAAAGTACAACGACAATTAGAACAGTTGAGTGCCCGTCTCCTACAAGAGATGGAAAAGGTGAAAAAGTTCTGGGACACCGAATGGGTGTCCCTGGAAAGACAACAGAGACAGCTCGCTCAAGCAGAGAGCGACCATAGAGCCATCGTGGCCAAGTACCAATCACATCTCCCTGAGGCTGTTCAGGAACTAGAATATACACAGAACGATCCAAAGGAAGAGGAATCTTCAGGAAGTCAGGATGGTATTCCAGTTCACCTCTACGACTTGTTGCAAGCAGAGTGTAACGAGTTGAAAGAACAGTATGAACAGGCTCGGACTACAATCCTGGAAGGGGTTAACTTGGCAACTTCCGAAAAGCTCGTGTTAGTGAAAGAACATGAACGACTAAAGGTTGACCATAAGCAAGAATTACAAAGTCTGCAGGAAATGTTTGATGAGCTTCAGGCCAAGGCTGACTCATCGTTAGGGATTCAATCCATAGGAAAAAAATTAGTGGTGGAAGACATACCAGAACAGGGAATACAGGATGTCCAAGAACTCGTTAAATTATTAAAGGAAACACAAAATAAATATGAAGCGGCAATGGCCGAGGTCCAACGACTTGAAGAACAGATGCAACTGGAAATCTTTTCAGTGGAAGAAAAGGGAACTGTAAGAAACACAGAGACCGTAAGAATGGGCCATGAACATGAGCTTAAATCGTCAGAGGAGAAGGGTTTGGAGCTCTCAAAAGTTATTGAAATAGCCGAGGTTGCAACACAGACTGAGAAGATGGCAGCAGAGCAACCCTTAGATACCAAAAGTACGCTGACTCATGTCAAGGTTGAACAACAGAACGCTGAAACAACTGCTCCGGTAGAGGGATTGAATAGTCCGATCAATCAATCTCCAAAGGAAGTTGAAGTATTAAAATCACAAATGAGGTCATTAGTAAACAACTTGCTGAAAGCCCAGAAAAAGTTAGAGGAAGCGGAACACGTGAAGAAGTCTCTTCAGGAAAGATGTCTGGATTTGGAACAAAAGCTGGCGGACGTCCAGCTGGGTAGGGAGGACATAGAAGACCCTCTCGCTGGCCTAGCTCAGGACGACTCCGAATATTACTATGTCCTGTCCTGCCCAACTTGTAACTTCGACTCCCACCATACAGAAATCATGGAGGAGCACCGAAAGTCTACGGAACATCGGGAGAAGGTGGCTCTACTACGGAAAAAGGAGGAAGAGAAGGAGGAACTGCGCATGCAGCTGGCAGCTGACAGTGGAGCCCAGAGAGTCTCCAAGAAGCAGAAAAGGAAAAGTCGAAACAGAAGATGACCCATCTGAACCATGATTACCTCTACCAGATCACACACGTGGTCCCTCCGAACGGAGCCAATTCAGTTCGGAAGTTCAAACTGTTAAACCCATGGAAGGACTATTGAATGAGTCACTCCAGCAATGTGAACCGACTACACCACAGAGACTGAATCTATGAACTGTTTTCCACAGAGACTGAATCTGTGATCTGTTTTGACATGAAGTTATATATGTTATTATGTTATGTTAAACATGAAGTTATATGACGTTGACTCCATCGAGAGTATATCTGTAAATTGTTATATGACGTTGACTCCATCGAGAGTATATCTGCAACCTGTTTATATAAAATTGAAGATTGTATGTTTAACGGGATTCTGTAAGTAATAAGCTAGGAAGGGAGGAGTGTTGTGTATGTAACCGTTTACCTTTAAGGGAACTATAGAATGTGACCGTTCGCCTTTAAGAGCACTACTTCAGGGTGGCACTATTTATTGGCTCATGTATACTGTAATACCGATAGTGACCACACCAGTATATAAGGGTTGTGATACGTTAACTAGGGCAGAAATCGCCCAGACCTCTGAATAGTAAAGACCTGTTTTGTTTGTACTTCTAAAGTCTCTGAAGTTATTTACTGCACAACCTACAGACTTTACAACTCCCTAATTTCCACACTGGGCAACGCTTCCTTGATTTTATGAAATATTTAAATTAAAAAAAGGAGAAACATTCACTAAGAAGGAATTATATAAGTCGCTCCATCGCCAACACTATCAAGATCAGATTAACTGGTCATTCATCTCATATTTCAGGATCTTACATAGAAACATAGAAGATAGGAGCAGGAGTAGGCCATTCGGCCCCTCGAGCCTGCTCCGCCATTGAATGAGATCATGGCTGATCATCCAAATTCAGTGCCCTGTCCCTGCTTTCTCCCCATATCCCTTGATCCCTTTAGCCTCAAGAAATATATCCAACTCCTTTTTGAATATATTTAATGAACTGGCCTCAACTGCCCTGTGTGGCAGAGAATTCCACAGGTTCACCACTCTCTGGATGAAGAAATTCCTCCCCATCTCAGTCCTAAATCTTGCTGCCAAGTTTGCCTACATTACAGCAATCAAATTCAAATTAATTTATTGTTCGTAAAGAACTTTGAATGGTTTCAGAGAAATGTGATACGCCAATATATAACATTTTTTTTCTTTTATTATGTAAAGCTATAGAAGCAGTGGCAAAATACCAATATCTTAAAGATTATGTAATATTCCAATGATTAAACAGGGATTTACTTTCTAAAGCCCGCTCTGATGAAAGGCTTTACCCAAAACAGTAACCTATTTCTCTCTTTCGTATGCTGAGCATCACCAGCGTTTTCTGGGCTTGTTGTATCATCTGAGAGCATGAAGTGTTAATTTAATTTACTGTATCTACTGGCACTACAGTATAAGTTATTGGACAGTAAAGGCTATCAGTAAAAGAAACTGCTACATTACATAGTGCACTATGCATAACTGCTAACATTGGGCAAATGGCAAGAGGGGTATTTATAATCAATAAGATTGCAAGCTGATACAAAAATTTACTTTGTGTGTTATGGGTACACCTCTCCCAGGAGATTACATGGCTGGGAGTGTAGTGCCTGAAAATTTGGCTGTGCAATGCCCATTCGTCGGGCACTAAGTGGCCTACTAAGCCTTCAATATTAGAGGAAGTAGGTGTACATTTTGGGCCGGAAGTACATGGCCCCTGATAAGGTGGTTGGGCTCGCGTCCAGAGCGCACATTGGGAACATTCAAAGCTGGAAATAATTTACAGAAATGACAGTCCAACATGTCTTGCAGGGCCCGTTCTCGATTTTCGAAAGCCCCAACACTGATCGCCACATGCTGAACTCGTACAGAAGAAAGTAGAGCCAAACAACAGAAGGCTCCTCTATATTATGCGGCTGGGAGGAGCAGGACCACACATTAAAAGAATGTGTGACACTCCACTCCCCGACCCATCAACCGATCTCCCCAGACCCGTCCACCGAACCCCCTGACCCGATCGCCGATCCACCCGACCCGGTCACCGATCCCCCCGACCCGGTCACCGATCCCCCAGACCCGTCCAGCGATCCCCCGACCTGGTAACCGATCCTCCGACCCAATCACCGATCCCCCCGACCCGATCACCAATCCCCCCGACCCGGTCACCGATCGCACTGACCTGGTCACCGATCCCCCCGAACCAATCACCAATCGCCCTGACCCGATCACCGATCCCCCCGACCCGATCACCAATCCCCCCGACCCAGTCACCGATCGCACTGACCTGGTCACCGATCCCCCCGACCCGATCACCGATCCCCCCGACCCGATCACCGATCGCACCGACCCGATCACCGATCGCACCGACCCGGTCACTGATCCCCCCCGACCCGGTCACAGGTCCCCCCGACCCCGTCACAGGTCCCCCCGACCGGGTCACCGATCCCCCCGACCTGGTCACCGACCGCACCGACCCGGTCACAGGTCCCCCCGACCCCGTCACAGGTCCCCCCGACCGGGTCACCGATCCCCCCGACCTGGTCACCGACCGCACCGACCCGGTCACAGGTCCCCCCGACCCCGTCACAGGTCCCCCCGACCGGGTCACCGATCCCCCCGACCCAGTCAACAATCCCCCCGACCCGGTCACCGATTCCCCCCGACCCGGTCACCGATCCCCCGACCCGGTCAGCGATCCCCCCAAACAGGTCACCGATTCCCCCAAACCGGTCACCGATCCCCCCGACCCGGTCACCGATCCCCCCGACCCATCAACCAATCCCCCCCGACCCGGTCACCGATCCCCCGACCCGGTCATCGATCCCCCCAAACAGGTCATCGATTCCCCCAAACCGGTCACCGATCCCCCTGACCCGGTCACCGATCCCCCCGACCCGGTCACCGATCCCCCGACCCGGTCAGTGATCCCCCCAAACCGGTCACCGATCCCCCCGACCCGGTCACCGATCCCCCCGACCCGGTCACCGATCCCCCCGACCCGGTCACCGATCCCCCCGACCCGGTCACCGATCCCCCCAGACCCGGTCACCGATCCCCTGACCCGGTCAGCGATCCCCCCAAACCGGTCACCGATCCCCCCGACCCGGTCACCGATCCCCCCGACCCGGTCACCGATCCCCCCGACCCGGTCACCGATCCCCCCGACCCAGTCACCGATCGCACTGACCCGGTCACCGATCCCCCCGAGCCGGTCACCGATCCCCCCGACCCAGTCACCGATCGCACTGACCCGGTCACCGATCCCCCCGACCCGGTCACCGATCGCACTGACCCGGTCACCGATCCCCCCGACCCAGTCACCGATTCCACTGACCCGGTCACCGATCCCCCCGACCCGGTCACCGATCCCCCCGAGCCGGTCACCGACCCCCCCGACCCAGTCACCGATCGCACTGACCCGGTCACCGATCCCCCCGACCCGGTCACCGATTCCACTGACCCGATCACCGATCCCCCCGACCCGGTCACCGATCGCACTGACCCGGTCACCGATCCCCCCGACCCAGTCACCGATTCCACTGACCCGATCACCGATCCCCCCGACCCGGTCACCGATCGCACTGACCCAGTCACCGATCGCACCGACCCGGTCACCGATCCCTCCGACCCGGTCACCGATCGCACCGACCCAGTCACCGATCCCCCCGACCCGGTCACCGATCCCCCCGACCCAGTCACCGATCCCCCCGACCCGGTCACCGATCCCCCCGACCCAGTCACCGATCGCACCGACCCGGTCACCGATCGCACTGACCCGGTCACCGATCCCCCCGACCCGATCACCGATCCCCCCGACCCGGTCACCGATCCCCCCGACCCGGTCACCGATCCCCCCCGACCCGGTCACCGATCGCACTGACCCGGTCACCGATCCCCCCGACCCGGTCACCGATCCCCCCGACCCAGTCACCGATCGCACTGACCCGGTCACCGATTCCACTGACCCGGTCACCGATCCTCCCGACCCGGTCACCGATCCCCCCGACCCGGTCACCGATCCTCCCGACCCGGTCACCGATCCCCCCGACCCAGTCACCGATCCCCCCGACCCAGTCACCGATCCTCCCGACCCGGTCACCGATCCCCCCAACCCGGTCACCGATCCCCCCGACCCGGTCACCGATCCCCCCGACCCGGTCACCGATCCCCCCGACCCAGTCACCGATCCTCCCGGCCCGGTCACCGATCCCCCCGACCCGGTCACCGATTCCCCCGACCCGGTCACCGATCCCCCCGACCCGGTCACCGATCCCCCCGACCCGGTCACCGATTCCACTGACCCGGTCATTGTTTTTTTACCAATAATAATTACTTTAAGTTCCTCATTCTCGCCACACCCTTGGTTTTCTCTTATTTCTGGGAGTTTTTTTGTGTCTTCCTCCATGAAGACAGACACAAAGTATTTACATGGAAACATAGAAGATAGGAGCAGGAGTAGGCCATTCGGCCCGTCGAGCCTGCTCTGCCATTTAATGAGATCATGGCTGATCATCCAAATTTAGCACCCTGTCCCTGCTTGCTCCCCATTTCCCTTGATCCCTTTAGCCTTAAGAAATATATCTAACTCCTTCTTGAATATATTTAATGAATTGGCCTCAACTGCCTTTCGTGGTAGAGAATTCCACAGGTTCACCACTCTCTGGGTGAAGAAATTCCTCCTCATTTCAGTCCTAAATGGCTTACCGCTTATCTTTAGACTGTGACCCCTGGTTCTGGACTCCCCGACCATCGGGAACATCCTTCCTGCATCTAGTCTGTCTAGTCCTGTTAGAATTTTATAAGTTTCAATGAGATCCCCTCTCATTCTTCTAAACTCCAGTGAATATAAGCCCAATCATCCCAATCTCTCCTTATACATCATTCCTGCCATCCCAGGTATCAGTCTGGTGAATCTTCGCTGCACTCTCTCCATGGCAAGAACATCCTTCCTCAGATAAGGCGACCAAAACTGCACACAATACTCAAGGTGTGGTCTCACCAAGGCCCTGTACAACTGCAGCAAGACCTCCTTGCTCCTGTACTCGAATCCTCTCACTATGAAGGCCAACATTCCATTTGCCTTCTTAACCGCCTGCTGCACCTGCATGCTTACCTTCAGCGACTGGTGCACAAGGACACCTAGGGCTCGTTGCACTTCCCCTTCTCCCAATCTATTGCCATTCAGATAATAACCTGCCTTCCTGTTTTTGACACCAAAGTGGATAACCTCGCATTTATCCACATTATACTGCATCTGCCATGCATCTGCCCAATCACCTAACCTGTCCAAATCATACTGGAGTTTCTCGGCATCCTCCTCACAGCACACACGCCCACCCAGCTTTGTTTCATCTGCAAACTTGGAAATATTACATCTAGTTCCCTCGTCTAGATCATTAATATATATTGTGAATAGCTGGGGTCCTAGCACTGATCCCTGCGGTACCCCACTAGTCACTGCCTGCCACTCGGAAAAAGACCCATTTATTCCAACTCTTTGCTTCCTGTCTGCCAATCAGTTCTCTATCCAAGTCAGTACCTTACCCCCAATCCCATGTGCTTTAACTTTACACGCTAATCTCTTATGCGGGACCTTATCGAAAGCCTTCTGAAAGTCCAAATACACCACATCCACTGGTTCTCCCTTATCTATTCTATATCAGTTACATCCTCAAAAAATTGCAGTAGGTTAGTCAAGCCTTTTGTAAATCCATGTTGACTTTGTCCAATCCTGTCACTGTTTTCCAAGTGCTCTGCTATTACATCTTTTATAATGGACTCTAGCATTTTCCCCACTCCCAATCCCCGTTTTCTCTCTATCACCTTTTTTGAATAGTGGGGTTACGTTAGCAACCCTCCAATCCATGGGAACTGTCCCAGAGTTATTTAATTTCACTGCCATTTCCTCATTCCCCATTTTAAATTCTCTCGTCTCTGACTGTAAAGGACCTACATTTACCTTCGCCAGCCTTTCCCTCTTCACATATCTATGGAAGCTTTTACAGTCCATTTTTATATTTTTTGCTAGTTTGTGCTCATATTCCATTTTCTCTTTCTTTATCAATTTCTTGGTCCCCCTTTGCTGATTTGCAAAAAATTCCCAATCCTCAGGCTGACCACTTTTCCTGTCCTAATACCTCTTTATGTGGCTTTGTATCAAATGTTGTTTTAATAACACTCCTGTGATGCACCTTGGGATGTTTTACTGCACTATATACAAGTTATTGCTATCAGAGTAGTTAGATCAGTTATGCCTTTTGTTTACATTAGATTTCGTATCTTCGCATGAAATCATGCAAAAAATATGGATATCATAGAACAGTACAGCACAGAAGGCCATTCAGCCCATTTAGTCTGCACCAGCTCTTTCTCACGCACAAATACAACCTTCCCTCAAGACTCATTTTTAAAAGTGACAATGCACAAAATATATTTTTTCTAAACCAAAATGACTACCACCCTTTGTCGCCCCTAATGAGTGGGTCTTTCTAGATCTGGGTGCCACCAGCTCATAGCTTTGATGCTTATAGGGTGGAAATCATTGTTAGGGACAAGAGCAGGGTACGGTAGCATAATGGTTACTGGACTAGTAATCCGGAGGTCTGGGGCCATGAGTTCAAAATCCCACCACGGCAGCTGGGGAAATTAAATTCAGTCAATTAAATAAATCTGGAATAGAAAGCTAGTATCAGTAATGGTAACAATGAAACTATCAGATTGTCGTAAAAACCCATCTGGCTCACTAATGTCCTTTAGGGAAGGAATTCTGCCGTCCTTACCCGGTCTGGCCTATATGTGACTCCAGACCCACAGCAATGTGGTTGACCCTTAACAGCCCTCTGAAATGGCCAAGCAAGACACTCAGTTGTATAAGACAGATCAAGGGCACCTTCTCAAAGCCAATTAGGGATGGGCACTAAATGCTGCGGCACCCACATTCTGTGAATGTATTTTTTAAAATGGGCAGAAAAATGCTTCAGGCATTATAATATTTCTCTGTCTGCCAATTTAACCCGGGCACCAACCCATTTGTTTTAAGCAGGTTAATGACTCCGTTGAAAGAATCGGCTCCACACCAATTGTTCACTAATCTAGCTTTGCTGGGGCCCCGTGCAAAGGTTTGGTTTGGGGGCCTGACATTTTACTGGATGGCCTTGCCTCAGCGGTAGCACTCTCGCCTCTGAGTCAGAAGGTTGTGGCTCCAAGCCCCACTCCAGAGTCTTGAGCATGTAATCTAGGCTGACACTTCCAGTGCAGTGCTGAGGGAGTCTTGCACTGTCGGAGGTGCGGTCTTTCAGATGGGACATTAAACTGAGGCCCCATCTGCCTTCTCAGGTGGAAGTAAAAGATCCCAGGGTACTATTGGAAGAAGAGCAAGGGAGTTCTCCCTGGTGTCCTGACCAATATTTATCCCTCAACCAACACCAAAAACAGATGATCTGGTTATTTATTCTGCTTCTGTTTGTGGGGGCTTGCTGTGTGCAAATTGGCTGCTGCATTTGCTACATTACAGCAGTGACTATACTTGAAAAAAGTACTTAATTGGTTGTAAAGCAATTTGACCGCGAAAGACTCTATATAAATGCAAGATCGCTCTTTCTTTAAATATTTATCACTGGATCTGCTCAGGGCATAATCCGAAAGATGCCCCTGATTGCCAGCCTTGTATTTAAAGTCCGACTGCGGCAAACTATTACCCTGCGCATGGGGATCCAGATTAGTAATAGATTTAAGGACATTTCCCAGATAATCCAGGAGTGGCTCCCTAAGCATGTACAACCATATATGCCAAGACATTCCACGAAATTTAACGCATTAATCCAGCCAATATCGTGCAGATTGTAGAATCATAACCCAATCCCATTTGTTATTTCATCCGGGGCTATTAAAAAAACGGCTCTTTTTAATTACCAAGTCTTCTCTTCCCCTCCCCATTCTCCCCACTTTTCTGCTGCAAAATGAAAGGGGGACACAGCACTTGAGAAGTTTGGAGTTGCTTTAACAGAAAGAATCGACGACTTCCCCGGTTTTTTATTAAATTGATAACGAAAAAAAACCGGATAAAGGTATACGATCTCTGACATTAATCTCTGAATCATAATTCCCCCCTCCCCCCAAAAAAAGTTTACAACAATTTGAATATATATAAATTGACCGGCGTCAGATTTTTTTTGTTAACAATTAAAACATTCTGGTTGCACCACGACTCGATTTTTCTTTTGCAAAGGCGAACGGTTCCGAAAGAAGAGCTTTTTCCCGTGCCTTCAAACAAAAACTTACCCTACCGATATGATGCTCTTGCCAAGTTTCGATTCTGCTGAAGAATGGCCCTCTTGTCTTTTTTTTAAGGGGAGAGAAGGCGTACGTAAAAGAAAGAAAATCTTGCCGCAACGGCGAGTGAGCAGCTTCATCAAAAATAAATGTAACAGAATCGTTTCTCAGCGCCCACATGAGAAGCGCTGCGCTCCTCTTGTCACGGTGTTCAGATAGAGGATGGTTTTCACCAAACCCGAAACACAACACAAGCTCCACCTAGCTGCAAACCTCGCACAACCACTAAGAAGAAAATAAATTAAATCCTTCAGTCAACCCCCACATCCGTACCGGTCATGGCATAGTAAGCAATAAATCATGCCACACCTTGCCACATGGGAGGGCAGGGTCATAAAATCATGGAATAGTAGAGCACAGAAGGAGGCCGGCCTGCCTATCCCAGTCTGCAATGGCTCTTTTGAAGAGTGAGCCAGTTAGTTCCACTAGACTCTTTCCCCAAACCCCTGTCATTTTTTTCTCCTACAAGTATTTATCCAATTCCTTTTTGAAAGCTACCAATGAAACTGTTTCCCATCACCATATCAGGCAGTGCATTCCAATTCCTAACCATGCCTTGCATAAGAAAGTTTTCCCCATCTGTTCCTCAACCATTAATTAATAATAATCAAAATCATAATCAACTTTATTGTCATTGTTAGTGCACAAGTGCAGTACAACGAAATGTAGGCTTACCCTGGAGGGGAGATATGCTGGTGCTGTTAGGGAAGGTTTAAACTAGCTTAGCAGGGGGATGGAAACCTGAGTGTAGATTCAGAAGGGTGATGAGCTGAGGGCACAGATAGGTATGTGAAAGTATGATAATCATAGCTATTACTGAAACATGGCTGAAAGGCAGCTCAACATTCCTGCTTACAGGGTTTTCAGATGAGATAGAGAGGGGGACAAAAAAAAGGAGGGGGGTCGCAATATTGGTTAAAGAAACAATTACAGCTGTGAGGCGGGATGATATGTTAGAAGGATCACCAAATGACGCCATATGGGTTGAACTGAAGAACAAAAAAAGGGGCGATTACATTGCTGGGAGTGTACTATAGACCCCCAAACAGTCAGAGGGAGATAGAAGAGCAAATATGTAGGCAAATTAATGAGAAGTGCAAAAATAATAGGGCAGTAATAGTGGGGGATTTCAACTACCCCAATATTAACTTGGATAGAATCAGTGTAAAAGGTATTGCAGTGGGGGAAGAGTTAAACTGACATCGCTGGCAGTTTCACTGAATGGTGTAATAAAGACCATCTTTTTCTAAGTTGCTGAATTGGCAGTGGAGATAACATAGCCGGACATGGAACCATAAAGAGGCCTAGAGGATGTAAGTTTTGTTCTGGCAGAAAAGTAAATCAATGAAAGAGGCCTAGAGAGGCAGGAAAGGAGGACAATGAACCAGAAGTACAATGTTGATGAGATCCCATTTGGCATAAACAGAGGTCATAGGTGCAACAACAGCTTGACATATATTTTTCCGATAATAAAGGCGGTACTTTAATGTAACGTGGCATAGGCAACCAATCAGTGAAGATGCATGTGGGCCGGGATCCAATTGGGTGGCAGGAATTTACAAAGGGTAAATCGTGCTTGACTAATCTATTGGAATTTTTTGAGGGAGTAACTGGTAGAATAGATGGGGGAGAGCCAGTAGATGTGGTGTACCTGGACTTCCAAAAGGCCTTCGATAAGGTCCCACATAAAAGATTAGCATGGAAAATTGAGGCTCATGGGATAAAGGGGAAAGTTTTGGCGTGGATAGGGAACTGGCTGTCAGATAGAAAACAGAGAGTTGGAATAAACGGCTCATTTTCTGAATGGCAGGCAGTAACAAGTGGGGTACCACAGGGATCTGTCCTGGGCCCCCAGCTGTTCACAATTTACATTAATGACCTGGATCAGGGAGTCGGATGCAGCATTTCCAAATTTGCAGACGACACTAAACTAGGAGGGGGGGTGGGCTCAGAGGAAGAGACCAGGAAGCTCCAGAGCGATTTGGACAGACTGGGCGATTGGGCGGATAAATGGCAGATGCACTATAATGTGGACAAGTGCGAAGTTATCCACCTTGGGTGCAGGAACGGGAGGGCAAATTATTATTTAAATGGCAATAGATTGGGAGAGGGGGAAGTACAGAGAGACCTGGGTGTTCTTGTACACCAGTCACTGAAGGCGAGCATGCAGGTGCAACAGGCGGTCAAGAAGGCAAATGATATGCTGGCCTTCATAGCAAAAGGGTTAGAATACAGGAACAGGGATACCTTGCTGCAGCTGTACAGGGCACTGGTGAGACCACACCTCGAGTACTGTGTACAGTTTTGGTCGCCTCATCTGAGGAAGGATGTTCTTGCCATGGAGGGGGTGCAGCGGCGATTCACCAGGCTGATACCAGGAATGGCGGGAATGACCTATGAGGAGAGACTATGTAGTTTAGGGATGTACACACTGGAGTTTAGAAGATTGAGAGGGGACCTCATAGAAGTGTATAAAATTCTGACAGGTCTAGACAGACTGGATGCAGAAGGAATGTTTCCCTTGGCGGGTGAGAACAGAACTAGAGGACATAATTTAAGGATAAGGGCTAAACCATTTAGGACAGAGATGAGGGGGAATTTCTTCACTCAGAGAGTGGTGAACCTGTGGAACTCATTGCCACAGAGGGCAGTGTACGCCAGCTCATTAAATATATTTAAGAGGGAATTAGATATATTTCTATGGGCAAAAGGGGTTAAGGGTTACGGAGAGAAGGCGGGGACGGGATACTGAATTAAAGGATCAGCCATGATCTCATCGAATGGCGGAGCAGGCACGAAGGGCCGAATGGCCTACTCCTGCTCCTATCTTCTATGTATCTATGTATCTATGTAGGAATGAATTGTGCATGAGATGGCCATGTGTATATTGTAATATATAAGAGTAGTGTTTGCTGTGGCAATTTGGAAAGGTCTGGCTAAGACAAAACAGACTGTTTCCCCACTGGTGCAATAAAGACAACTTGACTATCGATCTAAAACCTTGTGTCGAGTGTTGGTTTAAAGTACTCCACAACAATTGGTGTCACAAACAGAATCCACACGGACGGGAGACACGGGCGAGTGAAGCTGAGCCAAAAACGTGAGTACTTTTAAATACCACATACAGTTAGGGCAAGGTAACACCGTCTTATGTCCACCGCCCCCTTTGGAATCAAAGAACGAAAAGGTTTGAATCGATAAGTCAAGCGGTCTTGGGGTTAGGATGAAACGCGTGGAAGTATAGGTGGGGTATGAGTTGCAAGTAGTGCGTTAACTTTGGAGTAAAAGTCTAAAGCATACTTCTGACAATTCGAGTTGCAAGTAGTGCTAAGCATACCTCTGACAACAAATTACCCAAGTAAAATTGTTGCAAGTAGAGCGTTAACTTTGGAGTAAAAGTCTAAAGCATACTTCTGATAATTCGAGTTGCAAGTAGTGCTAAGCATACCTCTGACAACAATTCGCCAGAACAAAATTGTTGCAAGTACCATCTCACTCTGCGAGAGTAAAGTAAGGGACGTACCACTGACAACAATTAACCATGGGAGTGAAACACTCAAGCGGGGACCACTGGTCTCTGACACGCTATTTAGCGGACAAAAATCAAAAATTAATTGATAAAATGGTTAAAAACGATTGGCAACCGAACAACCCATCGGTAAAACAAAGACTAAAGAAGCAAAATTAAAGGAAGAAAAGGCCATTATTTTAGTGGCTCGCGCATATTAGTTGAGTAGATGTACTCAAATTTGGACCAAAAAACGTGTGCCAAAATTGTACCCGAGTACCAGTAATTTAAGAAAGGGAATAAGGAAAAAATTTAAGTTTTATCGACACAGATGATATCAGTTTCTGTCCAAAACAAGTAAAATCCAGGATTTGCTGAGTGAAAGGAATCTTAAAAGGAATGCTGGCATCTCAGTTTGTGTGAAAGCGTGTGTTAAAAGTGTGGAAGTTTTCTGTCTGGAGGGTGAACAGTCAGAGGTTGTGGTTCACATTGGGACCAACAGCATAGGTAGGAAGAGGGATGAGGTCCTGCAGCAAGAATTTAGGGAGCTAGGTAGCAGGTTAAAGAGTAGGACCTCAAAGGTTGTAATCTCTGGATTACTCCCGGTGCCACGTGCTAGCGAGTATAGGAATAGGAGGATAGAGCAGATGAATACGTGGCTAAAGAGTTGGTGCAGGAGGGAGGGCTTTAGTTTCCTGGATCACTGGGCCTGCTTCTGGGGAAGGTGGGACTTGTACAAGTCAGACGAGTTGCACCTGAACCAGAGCGGGACAAATATCCTTGCGGGGAGGTTTGCTAGCACTGTTCGGGGGGGTTTAAACTAAAATGGCAGGGGTTTGGGAACCTGAGCAGGGAGACAGAGGAAAGGAAAACAGGGATAAAATCAAAAGATAGGAAGGAGAAAAACAAAAGTGGCAGTCAGAGAAATCAACGGTTTAAATCAAACGTGGCCACAGTAAATAATAATTCTAATAGGTCTAAGAGCGTTAAAAAACAAGCCTGAAGGCTTTGTGTCTTAATGCAAGGAGCATTTGTAATAAGGTGGATGAATTGGCTGCGCAAATAGAGGTAAACGAATATGATTTGGTTGGGATTACGGAAACGTGGCTCAAGGATGGCCAAGACTGGGAACTCAACATCCAGGGGTATTCGATATTCAGGAAAGATAGGCAAAAAGGAAAGGGAGGTGGGGTCGCATTACTGGTTAAAGAAGGGATTAATACCATTGTAATGAAGGATATTAGCTCTGATGATGTGGAATCTGTATGGGTAGAATTGAGAAAGACTAAGGGGAAAAAAACATTAGTGGGAGTGGTATATAGACCTCCAAACAGTAAGGCGGAGGTTGGGGATGGCATTAAAAGGGAAATTAAAGAAGCGTGTAATAAGGGCA
The DNA here is from genome assembly GCF_052327205.1 of Somniosus microcephalus. NCBI lineage: Eukaryota > Metazoa > Chordata > Chondrichthyes > Squaliformes > Somniosidae > Somniosus > Somniosus microcephalus. The sequence continues at coordinate 55,475,089 of NC_140993.1, read as the reverse complement.
CAGCAGTCATCATGGGTGACTTTAATCTACATTTAGATTGGGCCAACCAAATTATTAACAATACTGTGGAGGAGGAATTCCTGGAGTGTTTACGGGATGGTTTCCTGGACCAATATGTCGAGGAACCAACCAGAGATCAGGCTATCTTAGACTGGGTATTATGTAACGAGAAAGGATTAATTAGCAATCTTGTTGTACAAGGCCCCTTGGGTCGGAGCGATCATAATATGATCGAATTCTTCATTAAGATGGAGAATGAAGTTGTTGACTCAGAGACAAGGGTCCTCAATTTAAATAAAGGAAACTACGATGGTCTGAGGAGCGAGTTGGGTAGGATTGATTGGGGAATGTCACTCAAAGGGTTGACGGTGGATAGGCAATGGCAAACATTCAAAGACCGAATGGATGAGCTACAGAATTTGTTCATCCCAGTTTGGCATAAAAATAAAACAAAAATGGTGACTCAACCGTGGCTAACAAGGGAAATTAGGGATAGCATAAGATCCAAGGAGAGGACATACAAATTGGCTAGAAAAAGCAACAATCCTGAGGATTGGGAGCAGTTTAGGAGTCAACAAAGGAGGACAAAGGGATTAATTAAGAAGGGGAAAATAGAATATGAGAGTAAGCTGGAAGGGAACATAAAAACTGACTGTAAAAGCTTTTATAGATATGTGAAGAGAAAAAGATTGGTGAAGTCAAGCGTAGGTCCCTTACAGTCAGAATCAGGGGAATTTATAATGGGAAACAAGGAAATGGCAGACCAACTAAATACATACTTTGGTTCTGTCTTCACTAAGGAGGACACAAATAACCTCCCAGAGATGCCGGGGAACATATGGTCTGATGAAAGGGAGGAACTGAAAGAAATCAGTATTTGTAGGGAAATGGTGTTAGGAAAATTGATGGGACTGAAGGCTGATAAATCCCCAGGGCCTGATGGTCTACATCCCAGGGTACTTAAGGAGGTGGCCCTAGAGATAGTAGATGCATTGCTGGTCATCTTCCAGAACTCGATAGACTCTGGAACGGTACCCATGGATTGGAGGGTAGCTAATGTTACCCCACTATTCAAAAAAGGTGGTAGAGAAAAAGCGGGGAATTATAGACCGGTAAGCCTGACATTGGTAGTGGGGAAAATGCTAGAGTCTATTATAAAAGATGTAATAGCAAAGCACTTGGAAAGCAGTGACAGGATCGGACAAAGTCAACATGGATTTACAAAAGGTAAATCATGCTTGACTAATCTACTGGAATTTTTTGAGGATGTAACTGGTAAAATAGATAAAGGAGAACCAATGGATGTGGTGTATTTGGACTTTCAGAAGGCTTTCGATAAGGTCCCACATAAGAGATTAGCGTGCAAAATTAAGGCACATGGGATTGGGGGCAAGGTATTGACTTGGATAGAGAACTGGTTGGCGGACAGAAAGCAAAGAGTTGGAATAAACGTGTCATTTTCCGAGTGGCAGGCAGTGACTAGTGGGGTACCGCAAGGATCGGGCCTAGGACCCCAGCTTTTCACAATATATATTAATGATTTGGACAAGGGAATTGGATGTAATATCTCCAAATTTGCAGACGACACAAAGCTGGGTGGGAGGGTAAGCTGTGAGGAGAATGTCGTGAAACTCCAATACGATTTGGACAGGTTGGGTGATTGGGCAGAAACATGGCAAATGCACTATAATGTGGATAAATGTGAGGTTATCCACTTTGGTGGCAAAAACAGGAAGGCAGATTATTATTTGAATGGTAATAGATTGGGAGAAGTGGAAGTGCAAAGAGACCTGGGTGTTATTGTGCACCAGTCGCTGAAGGTAAGCATGCAGGTGCAGCAGGCGGTTCAGAAGGCAAATGGTATGTTGGCCTTCGTAGCAAGAGGGTTCGAGTAGAGGAACAAGGATGTCTTGCTACAGTTGTACAGGGCCTTGGTGAGACCGCACCTTGAGTATTGTGTGCAGTTTTGGTCACCTTACCTGAGGAAGGATGTTCTTGCCATGGAGGGAGTGCAGCGAAGATTCACCAGGCTGATACCTGGGATGGCAGGAATGACGTATGAGGAGAGATTGTGTCGATTGGGCTTATACTCATTGGAGTTTAGAAGATTGAGAGGGGATCTCATCGAAACCTATAAAATTCTGTCAGGTCTGGACAGACTAGATGCAGGAAGGATGTTTCTGATGGCCGGGGAGTCCAGAACCAGGGGTCATAGTCTAAGGATAAGGGGTAAGCCATTTAGGACTGAAATGAGGAGGAATTTCTTCACCCAGAGAGTGGTGAACCTATGGAATTCTCTGCCACAGAGGGCGGTGGAGGCCAGTTCATTGAATATATTCAAGAAAGAATTGGATATATTTCTTGAGGCTAAAGGGATCAAGGGCTATGGGGAGAAGGCAGGGACAGGGTACTGAATTTGGATGATCAGCCATGATCTCATTGAATGGCGGAGCAGGCTCGACGGGCCGAATGGCCTACTCCTGCTCCTATCTTCTATGTTTCTATGTCTTTGAATAGAAAATGCCTTTGAAAAAAAAATGTCTGTTGTGTTTGTTTTAGCTCCACCCACTCTTTTGTACAGAGAGCTAAAAGCTGTTTAACCCTTTGAAGACTTGTCTTGAATGATGGACAAGCGTGTGTTGTTTTAAGTTTGATAATTGTTTTACAAAAGATAAGCTTCAGCCTTGAAGTCACAGTTGCCAATGTGCCAGGAAGAAAATGAAGCAATGGTTTCTTTCTTTTTCAAGTGATACTGTGTAAGATTTGCAAAATTTCTGCATCTCCCCGAAGGCTATTATTAATAAAAGGGACCCTGCATGGACATTTTAAATTGAAAAGGGTACCCAAGATGGCGTCCGTGCCTCGTGGCAGAAAGCCTGTGGGATTCCAAAATGGATTCTGCAGCACAGACAGCTTGGGAAAAATCGAAACTAAGGCTGCAGGTTTTCTGTGAAGAGAAACTTTGTATTTTGGAATGAGACGGGACTCTGAATGATGTATTAGACCGAATTGGAGATGGATCTAATTCAGTGAGGCCTATAGTTAAAGCCATCAAACAGTCTGCATACATAATCAGAAACAGATTAAACCCAGCCATCGAGGCTGGACAAGCCCATCAAGGAACTTGGTAGTTGGACTAGAAAAGTTCCATGGCTACATATATGGACTTCCCACCTTCACAGTTGAGACAGACCACTGCCCACTGGTTGCCATCATAAAAAAAAATCTGAATGAGATGTCTCCAAGGATTCAACGACTCATGATGAAGCTGCAAAGATATGACTTTGAACTGATCTACACACCAGGCAAACACATAGTGTTAGCAGATGCACTATCCCGAGCACCCACAATGAGTCATGTGAGCTCTACTGAGGAAGACGTGGATGTTCATGTGAGTATGGTCACTGCTGCGCTGCCCATGTCAGACACAAAATCAAAGCAAATAGTAGAAGAAACAGTAAAAGATACAGTGTTACAAACAGTAATAGAGAACATTCATCATGGTTGGCCAAAAGGTTCCTGTCCAAAGTACTATCACATCAGGTCAGAGTTGAGTGTCGCAAGTGGACTATTACTAAAACAGAACAGAATAGTCATTCCACAGGCTTTACATCGAGACATGCTCAAAAGGATTCATGAGGGACACCTCGGAATTGAAAAATGCAAAAGGAGAGCAAGAGACACTGTTTATTGGCCTGGCATAAATAAGGACATTGAGAACATGATAGGCGAATGTGAGACATGTCAGAAACACCAAAACAAACAAGCAAAGGAACCAATGATAGTAGCTGACTTACCAACAGCACCATGGCAAAAGGTTGGTATGGACCTTTTTCATTTGAATGGTAAAGACTATCTATTAGTGATTGACTACTATTCTAACTATCCTGAGATGGCGCTGCTCTCAAGCACATCAGCAAGCAGTGTCATAATGCATGTTAAATCCATCTTCGCCAGACATGGAATTCCCAGGATTGCCGTTAGCGACAATGGTCTGTGCTTCAACTGTAAGGAGTGGCAACAGTTTGCAGCACATTATGACTTTCAACACATCACATCCAGTCCTCTGTATGCTCAGTCGAATGGTAAGGCAGAGAAAGGTGTTCAAGTTCTCAAACAGCTACTGAAGAAAGCAACAGAAAGCAAGTCTGATCCTTATCTCGCCCTGCTGAGCTACGAGCCTCCCCTTTAGACTGTGGTTCTTCACCTGCTGAACTCCTCATGGGTCACAAGTTGTGCACCACGCTACCCTGCTGTGCAAAAGAAAAGCAGAGTAAGGAACTGAGACAGAGACTTCAACTGTTAAAGCTGAAACAGAAATCAAACTATGACAAGTCATCCAAAAACTCTGAAACCATTGACAAGGGATGATGTTGTTAGGATTGAGGATCCAGATGCATGGAACAGGAAAGCTACAGTTCTTGAGGAAGTAGGACCAAGGTCATACACTGTTAGAACTGAGGAAGGACAGATTCTCAGTAGGAACCGCCGTTCCCTCCTGAAAACACAAGAAACTATCCAAGAGCAAATCGATGACAATGCCGCAACTGAATCTTGTGACTCACCACCAGAACAATCTAACACAAACACACATACAGGCTCTCATGAAAACACATCAGACTTACCTGTGCTGAGAAGATCCACACGTGAAGTAAAAAAGCCTGATAGACTTAATCTTTGAGTACAAAGAAAACTATAATAAAAGAATGAAAAGCTTAGAGTTCATAAAGTAAAGCTTTGAGAATGTGTTGACTGTTGTGAAGATGCTTATGTCGTTATGATTGATTGATATTGATTGATATTGATTTTGTTTAACCTCTAAGGAAGGGGGGTGTAATGATCAGTAACATGTCATTCTAGAATGGTACACTAGGTGGAGCTGTATGTTTAAGAGTGGGCTACCCACAAGGCAGTAGTCAAGATGGATGCTGTACACTAGTCCACATGGCTGAATAACTGACTAGCTCAAGCTAGCTGTTCATAATGAAAACGTCTATTTATCTATGAACATAACAGAGTATAGAAAGTGCAAGGGTGAAATTACAAAGGAAATTAGGAAAGCAAAGAGAGGGCATGAAAAACTAGTGGCAAGTAAAATCAAGGAAAACCAAAAATGTTTCATAAATACATAAAGAGCAAGAGGATAACTAAGGAAAGAGTAGGACCCATTAGAGAACAAAAAGGAAGCTTGTGTGTGGAGGCGGAAGATGTGGGTATGGTTCTTAATGAATACTTTGCGTCTGTCTTCACAAAAGAGAGGGACGATGCAGACATTGTAGTTAAGGAGGAGGAGTGTGAAATACTAGATGAGATAAACATAGTGAGAGAGGAAATATTAAGGGGTTTAGCATCTTTGAAAGTAGATAAATTGCTAGGCCCGGATGAAATGTATCCCAGGCTGTTAAGAGAAGCAAGGGAGGAAATAACGGAGGAACTGGCCATAATTTTTCAACCCTCTCTTGCTACAGGTGTTGAACCAGAGAAATGGAGGACTGCTAACATTGTACTGTTGTTTAAAAAGGGAGAAAGGGGTAAACTGAGTAATTACAGGCCAGTAAGCCTAACCTCGGTGGTGGGCAAATTGTTAGAAAAAATTCTGAGGGACAGTATTAATCATCATTTAGAAAGGCACGGATTAATCAAGGACAGTCAGCATGGATTTGTTAAGGGAAGGCCATGTCTGACTAACTTGATTGAATGTTCTGAGGAGGTATAAATGATATAGACGAGGGAGCTAGATGTAATATCTCCAAGTTTGCAGACGACACAAAGCTGGGTGGGCATGTGTGCTGTGAGGAGGCTGCAGAGAAACTCCAGTATGATTTGGACAGGTTGGGTGATTGGGCAGATGCATGGCAAATGCAGTATAATGTGGATAAATGCGAGGTTATCCACTTCGGTGGCAAAAACAGGAAGACAGATTATTATCTGAACGGCAATAGATTGGGAAAAGGGGAAGTGCAACGAGACCTGGGTGTCCTTGTGCACCAGTCGCTAAAGGTAAGCATGCAGGTGCAGCAGGCGGTTAAGAAGGCAATTGGTATGTTGGCCTTCATAGTGAGAGGATTCGAGTACAGGAGCAAGGATGTTTTGCTGCAGTTGTACAGGGTCTTGGTGAGACCACTCCTTGAGTATTGTGTGCAGTTTTGGTCGCCTTATCTGAGGAAGGATGTTCTTGCCATGGAGGGAGTTCAGCGAAAATTCACCAGGCTGATACCTGGGATGGCAGGAATGGCGTATGAGGAGAGATTGGGTCGATTGGGTTTATACCCGCTGGAGTTTAGAATAATGAGAGGGGATCTCATTGAAACTTATAACATTCTGACAGGACTGGACAGACTAGATGCAGGAAGGATGTTCCCGATGGTCGGGGAGTCCAGAACCAGGGGTTACAGTCTAAGGATAAGGGGTAAGCCATTTAGGACAGAAATGAGGAGGAATTTCTTCACCCAGAGAGTGGTGAACCTGTGAAATTCTCTACCACAGAAGGCAGTAGAGGCCAGTTCATTAAATATATTCAAGAAGGAGTTGGACATATTTCTTAAGGCTAAAGGGATCAAGGGATACGGGGAGAAAGCAGAGACAGGGTACTGAATTTGGATGATCAGTCATGATCGTATTGAATGGCAGAGCAGGCTCGAGGGGCCGAATGGCCTACTCCTGCTCCTATCTTCTATTTTTCTATGTTTCTATTAACCTTTTCTGTTCTAAGGAGAATAACCCTAATTTATCTAGGCCTTCCACATAACATTTATTTCATCCCTGGTACCATTTGATACGAGAAAACCAAGGGTGTGGCGAGAATGAGGAACTTAAAGAAATTATTATTAATCAAAAAACAGTACTAGCAAAATTAATGGGACTAAAAGTTGATATATCCCAAGGACCGGATGAACTACATCCTAGGGTTTTGAAAGAGGTGGCCATTGGGATAATTTACAAATTGGTTGTCACCTTCCAAAATTCTATAGATTATGGAATGGTTCCATGCAGATTAGAGGATAGCAAGTGTAACCCTGCTATTTAAGAAAGGAGGGAGAGAGAAAATGGGGAACTACAGGCCTGTTAGCCTCACATCAGTAGTTGGGAAAATGCTGGAATTTATTATAAAGGATGCAATAACTGGGCACTTAGAAACTAATAGTAAGATTGGGCAGAGTCAACATGGATTTATGAAAGGGAAACCCTGTTTAACAAACCTATTGGAGTTCTTTGAGGATGTAACTAGTGGAGTACACAAAGGGGAACCAGTAGATGTGGTTTATTTGGATTTTCAGAAGGCCTTTGATAAGTGACCACACAAGAGGTTGGTGAACAAAATTAGGGCACATGGAATTGGGGGTAATATACTCGCGTGGATTGAGAATTGGTTAACAGACAGAAAACAAAGAGTAGGGATAAATGGGTCTTTTTCAGGATGGCAGGCTGTGACTAGTGGGGTACCACAAGGATCAGTGCTTGGGCCCCAGCTATTCACAATCTATATCAATGATTTGGATGAGGGGACTAAATGTAACATTTCCAAATTTTCTGATGATGCAAAGCTAGGTGGCAGTGTCAGTTGCGAAGAGGATGTGAAGCGGCTTCAAGGGGATCTCGACAGGCTCAGTGAATGGGCAAGAACATGGCAGATGGAATATAATGTGGAGAAATGTGAAGTTATCCACTTTGGTAGAAAAAAACAGAAAAGCAGTGTATTTCCTAAATGGTGAAAGATTGGGGAATACAGATGCTCAAAGGGACCTGGGTGTCCTTGTATATGAGTCACTGAAAGTGAATGTGCAGGTGCAGCAAGCCATTAGGAAGGCAAATGGTATGCTGGCCTTCATTACAAGAGGGTTTGAGTACAGGAGTAAAGAAGTCTTACTCCAATTATATAGGGCCTTGGTAAGACCACACCTGGAGTACTGTGTACAATTTTGTCTCCTCACATAAAGAAGGATACACTTGCCATAGAGGGGGTGCAACAAAGGTTCACGAGATTGATTCCTGGGATGGGGGGACTGTCGTATGAGAAGAGATTGAGTAAACTAGGCCTGCATTCTCTTGAATTCAGAAGAATGAGAGGGGATCTCATTGAAGCACACACAATTATTACAGGGCTTGATAGGATGGATGTTGGGAGAATGTTTCCCTTGGCTGGGGAGTCTAGAACCAGGGGCCACAGCCTCAAGATAAAGGGTAGGCCATTCAGGACTGAGATGAGAAGACATTTCTTCACACAGAGGGTGGTGAATCTTTGGCATTCTCTATCCCAGAGGGCTGTGGAGGCTCAGTCATTGGGTATATTCAAAACAGAAGTCGATAGATTTCTGACTAGTAAAGGCATCAATGAATATGGAGATAGGGCCGGTGAATGGAGTTGAGGCAGAAGATCAGCCATGATCTCATTGGATGGCGGAGCAGGCTCGAAGGGCCGAATGGCCTACTCCTGCTCCTATTTCTTATGTTCTTATGTTCTTATTCTAGTAAATCCCCTCTGCATATTAACATATCTGATACATCTGTCTTCATTAAAGAAAAGGATGCTGCCAATGTCACAGTAATGGAGGAGGTGATAGAGAAATTGGATAGGATATAAATAGGTAAAGAGGAGGTACTAAAAAGATTGACAGCGCTCATAGTAGAAAAGTCACCTGGTCCGGATGGTATGCATCCTAGCTTCCTGTGGGAAGTTGCGAAGGCTCTGGCCACAATCTTCCAATCTTCCAATCTTCCTTTGATATGGGAGTGGTGGCAAAGGTTTGGAGGATTGAATATGTTACAACCCTGTTCAAAAATGTGGCGAGAGATAAATCCGGCAATTACAGGCTAATCTTTTAGAGACACTAATTTGGGACAAAATTAACTGGCACTTGGAAAAATATAGTTTAATAAATCAAAGCCAGCATGGATTTGTTAAATGCAAATTGTTTTGGACTAACTTGATTGAGTTATTTGATGAAGTAATGGAGATGGTGGATGAGGGTAGTGCAGTTGATATGTATATTGGCTTTCAAAAGGAATTTGATAAAGTACCACATAATAGACTTGTTAACAAAATTGAAGCCCCTGTGAATAAAGGGGCTGTGTGGATACAAAATTGGCGAAGGGATGGAAAACAGAGTTGTGGTGAATGGGTGTTTTGGCATTTCCCATGGTTAAGTACTAGGAACATGGCTGTTTTTGATATACATTAATGACTTGGACTTGGGGGTACAGAGCACAATGTCGAAATTTGCAGATGGCACAAAACTTGGAAGAGTAGTAAACAGTGAGGAAGGTAGTAATAGACTTCAAGAGGTGGAATGGACAGAAACATGGCAGATGAAATTCAACGCAGAAAATTGTGAGGGGATACATTTTGGTAGGAAGAATGAGGAGAGAGAATACATGATAAAGGGTACAATTTTAAAGGGGATGCAAGAAGAGAGAGACATGGAGATGCTTGTGCACAAATCTTTGAAGGTGGCAGGATAGGTTAACAAAGCAGTTAATAAAGCTTATGGGAACCTGGGCTTTATAAATAGAGGTATAGGGCTGAAAATTCAGTAGGGTTAGCGCCCCATTTGAGGCGCTAGAGGGCCTAGCGCCGGAGTTATGGCCGGTTTGTAAATTCAGTGGGGCCCTGCCATCGGCGTTAGACCGGTTGCGCTGCGCCGGCACCGATGACGTCATCGGTGTGCGCAGCGTCCCGGTTGCCGTGGTGACGGGCCCCAACGCCGAAATTGAGTTGCGGCCGCCTCGCCCGTGGCAGCCGCAACTAACGATGTTTCAGCAGAGTCCTACGCGAGTTAGCGCCGGCGCATTAAGGTCGCGCGGCGGCCGGCCGCTTTCCCGCCGGCTGCCTGCCCGCACCTCCCTCCCCGGACTCCTCCACCCCCCCCCTCGGAACAGATGCGTCTGGCCTGCGAGCCCGGCACTTCTCCGAGGTGCCGGGCTCATTTTTTTCAAGATTTCAACGGCCAGCGGGCGGGTGCAGGCAGCTCCTCCTTAACTGAAGGAGGAGGCCTGCACTTCCCCAGCCTGCCGCACCGCATCGGGTGCCGCAGCGCCGGAATTGCGCCGCAATGCGGCAGTCAGCGCCCATTTCGAGGCGCTGACACCCTCCTGTAGCGCCGGCAGCCGTTTGGGCGCGGTGCTACTGAATTTTTGGCGCGCGCAGGGGGACTTAGCGCCGGCGCTAAATTTCCGGCGCTAAAGCCCTGGCGCGGCGCCAACTGAATTTCTAGGCCATAGAGTACAAAAGTCAGGAAGTTATGCTAAACCTATATAAAACACTAGTTCGGCCCCAGCTGGAGTATTGTGTCTAATTCTGGGCACCACACTTTAGGAAGGATGTGAAGGCTTTGGAGAGGGTACATTTTGAATTATTCGTTACTTCTGATACCGGAGATTTCTTGTTTTGCCTTTATTAAGCTTGGCATGAAGAAAAATTACACAAACAGAGTACAACCAAGCATAGTCACATGCTCTTCAGATTTGGATACCCTTCAACTATTACACCAGGCACCACTTCAGGTACTAAAAACTAAACATCATAGCCTATCTACACATTAATGAGTTCTGCCCAAGCCCCTTGTTCTCCCCTATTGGGTCCACTTTGCCACCATACCTTATTTTGTGCTTTCCCTGCAGTAATTTCCCTTCATACCTGGACTTTCACAGTATTTATTAATGACTTAGATGATGGCATAGAATGTCATATATCCAAATTTGTCGATGACACAAAGATAGGTGGAATTGTAGGCAGTGTAGATGAAAGCATAAAATTACAAAGGGATATCGACAGATTAAGTGAGTGGGCAAAACTGTGGCAAATGGATTTCAATGTAAGCAAATGTGAGGTCATCCACTTTGCACCTAAAAAGGATAGAACAGGGTACTTTTTACATGGTGAAAGGTTAAAAACAGAGGATGTCCAAAGAGACTTGTGGGTCTGAAGGGATAAATACAATCCTAGCCCTTTTGGGCTATCCCAGATCAGGCGTATTCCCCAGACGTTCACCCTCAAATTAAGTTAGAGGTAGCCGAATTCCATAAGATGCTTCAATGGGTCTAAAGGTTCAGGCTATCTCTCCCTAAAGGAAAGGAATGACTGAAGATGTTACCATCCTCCAGATAGTACTTTTAATAAGTTGAACTAGACTGTAACCTTCCAGATATTATGAGGGTCCAGAATACCCCCAGAATTCTGCAACTCCTTACAAAAGAGTGTACGGAATTTGGGTTCGCGAGTTTATACAGAATTACTCTTTGAGACAATTCTAAAATATATAGTTTTATTTAAGAGCCGACATTCAGTTAACAGCTGTTGATTCAGTCGCAACATTAACAATTCAGAATACAATTAGCTTACTTTTCTTATTTCTCAGAGATCCTTATTCTCAAATCTTTACTTCGTTACATTTCTACATTTCTTACTTATTTCTAAATCCAGAACATCCACCAAAATCAATTACTTTGACTTCCCGAGACTCATAGTTAAAGACTTACAGAGCTGCCTCTGAAGAGTTGAGAAACGCTTTGCCCGTTCAGTGAGTTCTGCCTTTCTGTTGAAAAGGTCTATGTTTGATACTCTTTTTGCATTATTTTATTCTTTGATGTTCTCTGCTGATGTCAGCTAATTGTCTTTATTGATACATCTTTCGAATGCTTTCTATCTTACTGTCAATTCAACTATTGCATGCATAATTATTTCTCTACCTTTATGCTTTCCAAAAACCATCATAAAAACAATGACAGCTATTGTTAGATCCGTGTGTTAATGGAGACATGGAATGCAGGAGTTGATTTAACAAGTGTTTACTGAACAAAGTCTGGAGGTGAACTAACAACACAAGACGCTACACAGGCTTATATACCCGAGTGGTCACTACTGGTACTACAGTATACAGGGGCTTCAAAAACATAGTTCCTCTTAAAGGTACATACACTACAATTCCTCCCCTTTTAGATAAATAGTACATAACATTTTAAGTACTCATTAAATAACATTTTTACAAGAACAATAATATACACATTTGCTGAAGTTAATCAATTACAAATTCAGTCTCTCTGGAGGCTTCCTGACTCGGTCCGGAGATAACGCCTCGGTGGTGTAGTAGGTTCTTTTGGCAAGGTCGATTCGGCTTCAATGCTAGTGTCGGGTTCATCTGGTTCCAGTATCACCGGATCGGAGGTAGATACTATGAGTATCTCTGCTTCATCACTAGGCGTATAGAGTTGTGGTGTAGGTTGTCCTTTTTCGGATGACTCTATGATCTGGTCAGCATGGCGCCTTATTATGCTTTCTCCAATGTCCACGGTATACATCAGCGGTCCTAGTCGTGTGCAAATAGTTCCACGCTGCTATTTCTCGGTACGGTAGTCCCGGGCCAAAACTGGTTGACCTATCTGGAAGGTTCTAGTTGGCCTTTCATTCATGCTTTGAAATTGCCTGTTCTCTACGTCCCTTCTGACGTTTGGCTTGACCAAACCCAGCCGGCATCTTAGTCTTCTATTGAAAAACATCATGGTGGGGGTTTGGTTTGTAACCACATGTGTTGCATTCCTGTACGCAAACAAGAAGTTATCTACCTTATGTTGTAGATTTATGTCTTCATTACCCATGGCCTTTATGGCCTTCTTGAAGGTCTGGACAAACCTTTCAGCCAATCCATTGGTGGCGGGATGGTATGGGGCGGACGTGTAGTGCTTAACCCCATTGTTTTTTAAGAACTTCCTGAATTCTTCAGATACAAATTGCGGTCCATTATCAGAACAGATCTGTTCAGGCAGCCATTCCTGGTGAATATGGCCCTTAATACTGTGATGGTTTTTTCCGTGGTGGTGGAGGACATCTTTATTACCTCTGGCCACTTGGAGTGTGCATCCACCGCGATTAAGAACACTGAGTCCATAAATGGACCAGCAAAGTCGATATGTACCCTTTGCCATGGAGATGAGGGCCACTCCCATGGATGTAGAGGGGCTTGTGGTGGGGCGTTTTGGACCTTCTGGCATCCTAGACAGCCCTTGGTCATTTCTTCGATGTCTCCATCGATACCTGGCCACCACACAAACGCTCTGGCTAAGTTCTTCATTTTCACTCCACCCAGATGCCCCTCGTGAAGCTCCTTTAGCACTCTATCCTTGAGTTTGGGTGGAATCACCACTCTGGATCCACACATCAAGGTTCCTCGGCACACTGACAGCTGTTCTCTTCTTTGCGAGAATGCTGACCACAGTGGTTCGCCATGTGCTGGCCATCCCTTCACCGTTAAATCGTAGACTCGTGAGAGAGTCGGGTCATTTCGCGTTTCCTTTTCAATGGTAGAATTTGTCACTGGTAGACATTCCACTATGATCGAGTGGAATATCTCCACTGGGTCCACTGTAGGCGCCTCTTCCACCGTTGGCAACGGTAGGCGCGATAACCTGTCAGCATTCCCATGCTGTTTTGTTCCTTTGTATTCTATGTCATATTGGTGTGCCCCTAGGAAAAGGGATCACCTCTGTAGACTTTGCGCTGTCATAATGGGAACGCCCTTTTTAGGGTTGAATATGGAGATGAGGGGTTGATGGTCAGTCAACAAGGTAAACATTTGTCCGTGTAGGTAATGGTTGAATTTCTTCACCCCCCACACGAGGCTGAGTGCCTCCCTGTTGATCTGGGCATAGTTACGCTCAGCTGAGTTCAATGAGCGTGACGCAAAAGCTATCGGCCGCTCCGAGCCATCAGGGAATCTATAAGAACATAAGAACATAAGAAATAGGAGCAGGAGTAGGCCAATCGGCCCCTCGAGCCTGCTCCACCCTTCAATAAGATCATGGCTGATCTGATCCTAACCTCAAACCTTCTATCACTCTGCATCCACCCGAACCCATGTGATCTCCCGGGAGAGGCGAAAAACCAGATAAAGACCCAATGGCCAATTTGGGAGAAAAAAATCTGGGAAATTCCTCTCCGACCCATCTAGGCGATCGAAATTCTTCCAGGAGATCACTCTGTCCCTATATTTTCTACAGTACTTACCTTCTGTAAAGGCGATCTCCACCCCAGCCAGGAACAGGAATAAAACCATCTCCTGAAATCTAACACAGAATTAGAACACAGTAGGAGCAGAACCAGGCTACACGGCCCCTGGGCCCACTCCACTACACACAGGGCCATGACCATTCCGAACTTAGACTCATGTCCAATTTCCTGCCCGCTCCCCGTAACCCTTAATTCCCTTTACTTCTAGGAAACTATCTATTTCTGTTTTAAATTTATTTAATGATGTAGCTTCCACAGCTTTCTGGGGCAGCAAATTCCACAAACCTACCACCCTCTGAGTGAAGAAGTTTCTCCTCATCTCAGTTTTGAAAGAGCAGCCCCTTATTCTAAGATTATGCCCCCTAGTTCTAGTTTCACCCATCATTGGGAACATCCTCACCGCATCCACCCGATCAAGCCCCTTCACAATCTTATATGTTTCAATAAGATCGCCTCTCATTCTTCTGAACTCCAATGAGTAGAGTCCCAATCTACTCAACCTCTCCTCATATGACCACCCCCTCATCCCCGGGATTAACCGAGTGAACCTTCTTTGTACTGACTCGAGAGCAAGTATGTCTTTTCTTAAGTATGGACACCAAAACTGTATGCAGTATTCCAGGTGCGGTCTCACCAATACCTTGTACAACTGCAGCAATACCTCCCTGTTTTTATATTCCATCCCCCTAGCAATAAAAGCCAACATTCCATTGGCCTTCTTGATCACTTGCTGCACCTGCATACTAACTTTTTGAGTTTCGTGCACCAGGACCCCCAGATCCCTTTGTGCTACAGTACTTTCCAGTTTCTTGCCATTAAGATAATAACTTGCTCTATGATTTTTCCTGCCAAAGTGCATAACCTCACACTTTCCAGTATTGTATTCCATCTGCCAAATCTCTGCCCACTTACTTAGCCTGTCTATGTCCCTTTGCAGGTTTTTTATGTCCTCCTCACTCACTACTTTCCATCCCATCTTTGTATCATCTGCAAACTTTGATATGTTACACTCGGTCCCCTCCTCCAAATAGTTAATATAGATTGTAAAGAGTTGGGGACCCAGCACTGACCCCTGCGGAACACCACTAGTTACTGGTTGCCAATCTGAGAACGAACCATTTATCCCAACTCTCTGCTTTCTGTTAGAGAGCCAATCCTCCACCCACGCCAGAATATTACCCCCAATCCCGTGATTTTTTATCTTGAGCAATAATCTTTTGTGTGGCACCTTGTCAAATGCCTTTTGGAAGTCTAAATACACTACATCCACTGGTTCCCCTTTATCCACCCTGTATGTTACTTCCTCAAAAAACTCCAGCAAATTTGTCAAACATGACTTCCCCTTCATGAAACCATGCTGAGTTTGTCCTATTAAATTATGTTTATCCAAATGTCCCGTTACTGTCTCCTTAATAATGGACTCTAACATTTTACCAACCACAGATGTTAGGCTAACAGGTCTATAGTTTCCAGCCTTCTGCCTACTACCCTTTTTAAATAAGGGTGTTACATTAGCAGTTTTCCAAACTGACGGGACCTTTGCTGAGTCCAGTGAGTTTTGGAAAATTATTACCAATGCATCCACAATACCTATCGCTACTTCCCTCAAGACCCTAGGATGCAAGCCATCAGGTCCAGGGGATTTATCCGCCTTGAGTCCCATTATTTTACCAAGTACCACTTCCTTAGTGATTTTAATCGTATTTAGTTCCTCCCCCCCTAGAGCCCCCTGTTTGTCCAGTGTTGGGATATTCTTAGTGTCCTCTACTGTAAAGACTGATACAAAATAATTGTTCAGTGTTTTTACCATCTCCATGTTTCCCACCATTAATTTCCCGGTCTCATCCTCTAAGGGACCAACATTTACTTTAGCCACCCTTTTTCTTTTTATATAACTATAGAAACTTTTGCTGTCTGTTTTTATATTTTTTGCTAATTTACTTTCATAATCTATTTTCCCTTTCTTAATCAATCTTTTAGTTACTTTTTGCTGTCTTTTAAAGACTTCCCAATCTTCCATCCTCCCACTAGATTTGCCTACCTTATATGCCCTTGTTTTTAGTCGGATACTATCCTTAATTACTTTACTTAGCCACGGATGGCTATCTTTTCTTTTACACCCTTTTTTCCTCAGTGGAATATATATTTTTTGGAAGTTGTAAAATAACTCCTTAAATGTACACCACTGATCATGTACCGTCTTACCCTTTAATCTATTTTCCCAGTCCACTCTAATCAATTCCGCTCTCATACCTTCATAGTCTCCTTTATTCAAGCTCAGCACGCTTGTTTGAGATCCAACCTTCTCACCCTCCAATTGAATATGGAACTCAACCATGTTATGGTCACTCATTCCAAGGGGATCCTTTACTGGGACATTTTTAATTAATCCTGTCTCATTACACAGGACCAAATCTAAGGTTGCTTGCCCCCTGGTCGGTTCAGTTACATACTGCTCAAGAAACCCATCCCTAATACATTCAATGAACTCATCCTCAAGGCTGCTCTGCCCAATTTGATTTGTCCAGTTAATATGATAATTAAAATCCCCCATAATTATAGCTGTTCCCTTATTACAAGCCTCAACTATTTCCTGATTAATACTCCGTCCAACAGAGTTGCAACTGTTCGGAGGCCTATAGACTACACCCACTAGTGTTTTTTTCCCCTTATTATTCCTTATCTCCACCCAAACTGTTTCACTATCCTGCTCCTTTGACCCAATATCATTTCTCTGTATTATAGTGATTCCTTCCTTTAATAACATAGCCGCCCCACCTCCTCTCCCTTCCTGCCTGTCCTTCCTGATTGTTAAATAACCTGGTATGTTTAATTCCCAGTCATGGTCACCCTGCAGCCATGTTTCTGTAATGGCCACAAGATCATACCCATATGTCGTTATTTGTGCCGTTAACTCATTCATTTTGTTACGAATGCTACGTGCATTCAGATAAAGAACTTTCAAATATGTTTTGTAACACTTAGTTCCTTTTTTTCCCCTTTTTAGTACTTTACTTTTTACTCCATACCTTCTGTCCCTTCCTGACACATTCTGTTTTTTAATTCCCCCACTGCTACCTAAGTCTATGACCTTCTCTGTTGTCATTTCTATTATTTGCTCTCTAGAAACCTCCCCCCCACTAATTAGTTTAAAGCCCTCTCTACAGCCCTAGTTATATGATTCACCAGGACTCTAGTCCCAGCACTGGCCAAGTGGAGTCCATCCCAACGGAACAGCTCCCTCCTGTCCCAGTACTGGTGCCAGTGTCCCAAGAAGCAAAACCCATTTCTTCCACACCAGTCTTTGAGCCACGCATTTAACTCTTTAATTTTATTTATCCTAGCCAAATTCGCTCGTGGCTCAGGTAATAACCCAGAGATTATTTCCCTTGAGGTTCAGTTTTTTAATTTGACCCCTAGCTGCTCATACTCCTTTAACAGAACTGTCTTCCTTGTCCTATCTACGTCGTTTGTACCAACATGGCCCACGACAACTGGATCCTCCCCCTCCCACTCCAAGTTTCTTTCCAGCCCAGAAGAGATGTCCTTAACCCTGGCACCGGGCAGGCAACACAGCCTTCGGGACTCCCGCTCTTGACTGCAGAGAACCCTATCTATCCCCCTAATGATACTATCCCCTACCACTACAACATTTCTTTTTACTCCCTCCACTTGAATGGCCCCCTGTACCACGGTGCTGTGGCCAGGTTGCTCATCCTCCCTGCAGTCCCCGCTCCCGCCCTCACAGGGAGTAAGAACCTCGATCCTGCTGGACAAGAACAAGGGCTGCGTCTCCTTCAACACTACATCCTGGATCCCTGTACCTTCCTCACTCGTAGTCACACCGTCCTGTCCATGACCACGGATTACATCTGCAGTAATTAACTTCATAGGTGTGACCATCTCCTGAAACATAGAGTCCAGGAACTTCTCCCCATCCCTGATGTGTCGCAGTGTCTGAAGCTTGGTCTCAAGCTCCATAAAATGGAACTTGAGTTCCTCTAGCAGCAAACACTTGTGGCAGATGTAATCACCGTGAGCCTCAATGGGGACCACTGGCTCCCACATCTCGCAACAGTAACACATCACCTGCTCCATTCTATATAATTAATTAAATTTCTTATTATTAGTTATGAAGACCCTGCCCGGATATAGATGCTAATGTCACACCACTATTCAATAGGACTTACCAACTTAAAGGTATAAAAGAGAAGAGAAGGAAGAAAACCAACCAACCAGCTGATCACCAACTTCCTCCTTGAATACTGTCTGTGGGGCCTGTTTGGTTGACTCATCTCGCTGCTCCGCCTCCGCAGAGCTGTCTAAGCCTGGGATAATACCGCTCCCACACCGTAAGGGGATGCATCGCACGCCAATCTGATTGGCAGTGATGGGTTGTAATGAGCCAACACTTCCCTGGACGTGATCAAGCCTTTGCCTTTATGGAAGGCATGTTTACAGTCTTTGCTCCATTTCCAAACTACTCCCGTTTGTAGCAGTGCGTTAAGTGGGTGCAGAACCGTCGACAAGTTTGGTAAAAATTTATGATAGTAATTTACTAATCCCAGGAACGACCTTAATTGTGAGACATTTTCAGGCGCTGGGGCCTTTATGACCGCTTCAATTTTTTCAGGTGACTTATGCAACCCTTCTTCGTTAATGACATGGCCACAATATGATATTTGTTTCTGGAAAAATTCGCATTTGGGGCGATTTGCTCGTAGGCCCCGTTCTCTCAGCCTCGTGAGCACCTGCTCCAAATTGGCAAGGTGCTCGTTGTCGTTTTCTCCTGTTACAAGGATGTCGTCTAAGTAGCATTGAGTCCCCGGAATCCCTTGCAGGACTTGCTCCATAGCTCTTTGCCAGATAGCCGGAGCTGATGCCACTCCGAAAACCAGTCGATTGTACTGGTACAGGCCTTTGTGTGTGTTTATCGTGAGATACTTTTTAGAGGCCTCCTCAACCTCCATCTGTAGATATGCCTGTGCTAAATCAATTTTGGTGAAACGTTTCCCTCCGGATAGTGAGGCGAAAATATCTTCTATCCTCGGAAGAGGATACTGTACCATGTGAAGAACCGGGTTTACAGTCACCTTGAAGTCCCCACAGATGCGAACTTTTCTCTGTTCTTCAGATTTATCATTATTCAACATTTTCTTCATGACCGGGACGATGGGTGTTGCCCACTCGCTCCAATCTACCTTGGATAACACGCCTGCTTTTTCCAAATTCTCCAGCTCTGCCTCGACGGCTGGACGAATTGCGTATGGCACCGGCCTTGCCTTAAAAAACTTGGGAATTGCTGCATCTTCCACTTTTATTGAGGCGGTGGCGCCTTTCAGGGTTCCTAGTTCCTGTTGAAACACTTCTTTGGCGTTAGCCAAGATTTCTTTTAATCGTCCAGGTATGACGTCATCATTGTTTTTTTTCTTACTGGTCACCGTCAGTGCCTGAATGGAGTGCCAGTCTAAACGTATCTTTCTGATCCATTCACGTCCCAACAACGGCGGACCACCATCTTGCAGAACGTATAAATACAACTTCTGTATTTCCTTGCCGTTATATACAACAGGCACCCTTATTTTCCCTCTGGGGTATACTTTCTGCCCCGTATATGTCTTCAAGACAATGGATGTGTCTTTCAAAGGTATATGCGGAAATAGCCGCTTGTAATCCCGTCGACTCATGATGGTCAGAGCTGATCCTGTATCTAGCTCCATTTTGACTGGGGACCCCGCTATCGTGAGGGTAACCCAAATGGTCTGGTAATCTTCTTTGGCAATTACATTATGTAATTTGAGACAGCTTAGTCTCTTGTTTCCAGAGTCGCTATTGCTCTTCTGGTCTTCGGAGCTACTGTCCGTCATCATTGGTACCTTTCTGTACTTTTCCTTATTGACCTTTTTACTGTCAACGGATTTCTTTCCAGATCTGCATACACGTGCAATGTGTCCCATCTTTCCGCATTGCCTGCATGCTTTGTCCTTGAACCAGCAGTCCTTCTGGCCATGGGTGGATCTGCCGCAGCGATAACATCTCTCAAAACCCCGTGTCATTTCATGGGTGCCGAAGTCCTGTGGCTTTTGCTGTATCTCTGCAGCTCCTCTTGCTGCTGCTTTGTATGATACAGCCACACTGAAAGCCTTGTCCAGTGTCAAATCTTTCTCAGAAAGTAATCTTTTCTGTGTTCCTTCGCTTAGGAGACCGCAGACGAATTTGTCTTGTAGAGAATCTTCCAATCCTGCCCTGAATTAGCAGTGCTTTGACAGCTTTCGTAATTCGGTGAGGTAACCAGCGTTACTTTCATTCTTGTGCCGATTCGTCCTGAAGAATTTGAATCGTTCCGCTATCAGCAGCGGTGTTGGGTTTAAGTGCTCCTGTAAGGTATCAACAATCTCCTTAAAATTCTTGTCCATCGGTTTGGCTGGAGTGATCAAGTTTCGTAACAGCCCGTATGTCCTTGCGCCCATTAGATTTAGAAGTACCGATGCCTTTTTATCATCCGCTACTTCATTCGCCTTGCAATATACCTCCACTCTTTCCACATATGTGGTCCAATCTTCTATATCACTATCGAAAGCAGTAATATTGCCAGTCTTCGGCATCTTGAAAATCTAAAATGGCGCTTCCCACGCTTTTCTTTCTTCCCTGCCGAGTTAAGATGGTGCCTCCCGTGCTTTCCCGCCGCTGCCGCTGCTGCCAACGCTGTTCTCCACAGTTCCCGTTGCGACCTGCAGCTTTTCGCGGTATTTCTATTTTTTTTAATATATCGCTTCAATAGTTTCTCCGTTACTTGGAGAACCGTTCCCGTTGTGGAGCGGTCCCTCTGGGACTTTCCCCTCCCTCTGCTCGGTCCGAACGCCGACCTGCTTTGCAGCACCGGCCGCGCCCTGAGTGCTCCACCCTCTCTCTCTCTTTGCTTCTGCTTCCCGACTCGCTGCCCGGCCCCGTTGCAGAGCCATCCGATCGAGGTCTAGCCCGCCGCAGCCCAGGAAGGATCAGTGCACTACCTGCCACCAGCCCGTTTAGCTGGGGAAACCACAGACTGGAGACCAAGCCTGGCCCTCGTTTTCGAGTTTCTTCGAGTTATTTTTTTATTTTTTTTCTGGCTTCGACCTTCGTCTGAGGAATCGATCCTCTTGAGGTGCTGCCGAATTGCAGGTAAGTTCGTTTCTAACTCGTCGCCACTGTTAGATCCGTGTGTTAATGGAGACATGGAATGCAGGAGTTGATTTAACAAGTGTTTACTGAACAAAGTCTGGAGGTGAACTAACAACACAAGACGCTACGCAGGCTTATATACCCGGGTGGTCACTACTGGTACTACAGTATACAGGGGCTTCAAAAACATTGTTCCTCTTAAAGGTACATACACTACAGCTATGGTTTCTGTTTGATGTATTTCTTAACAAATGCTTTCATTCAATTCTTAATATTGGCTTCACTGGTTTTTAGCAGACATTTTGACTTCATGCTGCTCCAAGTTTAATACAAAAACCATGTGATTGCTTGGTGTCATCTATTGAAGTCATATTTTCAAAGCCTTCTTGTTGGTATTATATTTACAATATGTAAATCAAAACCACTTTAACTGTGTGTTTAATTGTTTTCCCCCTATCTCAATTGGTTGCATATTTAATCTTATGATTCCTGTCTCCCAAGTTTAACATAAAACTATTTGACCAGCAGGTGTTTCTTTACTTGATGTCATCTTTTCAAAGGCACATGGTTCTTTTAATGTTTGTGTTTCTGTTTTACATGTTAGTTCTTAACACTTTAAGCTGGGCATTCTCATTGTGTTCGTTGCAAACCGTAGACCTTTTGGAAGCACCAATGGTTTGCTTCAATCTTTCATTGTTCTAGTATTTTTAATTAATTCCCATTTCAAAGCTTGTTAACAACTTTGTTATCAACTGATCTTTATATCAGGAGCCCGTATTTCTGTTTACATCCTGTGTCTGCAAGGCTTTAGATTTTTAAACCCTGTAAATTCTGTATTAATATCGGAATTCTGTTCATATTATGGTGTATCTGTCTGAAACATGGCATATTCCCTCACAGGTCCAGATACATAGATCATTAAAATGTCATGAACAGGTACAGAAAAATAATCAAAAAGGCTAATGGGATGCTGGCCTTTCTATCTAGGGGGCCAGAATACCAGCGGGTAGAAGTTATGCTACAGCGATACAAAACCCTGGTTGGACCATGCCTGGAGTACCTGTGAGCAGTTCTGGGCACCACACCTTAGTAAAGATAGATTGGCCTTGGAGGGAGTGCAGCGTAGGTTTACCAGAATGAAACCCGGACTTCAAGGGTTAAATTATGAAGAGAGCTTACAGAAATTAGCTAGTTGTATTCACTTGAATTTAGAAGTTTAAGGGGTGATCTGATCGAAGTTTTCAAGATATTAAGGGGAACAGATAGGGTAGATAGAGGGAAACTATTTCCACTGGTTGGGGGCTCTAGAACTAGGGGGCTTAGTCTAAAAATTAGAGCCAGACCTCTCAGGAGTGAAATTAGTAAACACCTCTACACACAAAGGGTGGTAGAAGTTTGGAACTCTCTTCCGCAAATGACAATTGATGCTAGATCAATTGTTAATTTTAAATCCGAGATTGATAGCTTTCTGTTAACCAAAGGTATTAAGGGATACGGGCCAAAGGTGGGTCTATGGAGTTAGGTCACAGATCAACCATGATCTCATTGAATGGTGGAACAGGCTCGATGGGCTGAATGGCCTACTCCTGTTCCTATGTTCCTATGACTTGCCTTTCATCATGAGCAACTTCCTGTCTTTGTACCGTACTTGATCCAATCAACTGTTGCTTGACTAACTCTCTCGAACCATTTTCCTACCTTCCATGTTTCAACACTACAGAATAGATTTACTAGAATGGTTCCAGGGAATAGGGATCCCAGTTACGTGGATAGGCTGGAGGAGCTGGGGTTGTTCTCTTTAGAGCAAAGAAGGCTAAGTGGAGATTTGATAGTGTTTAAAATCACGAAGGGTTTAGGCTGAGTGATGCGCTATCAATTACTGAGAAAGACTGGAAGTTAAGAGAGTAACAAACAGGCTTTTATTAGCTAAAGAACGAAGGCATGCCTCTAGTGGTTGACCGGTCCTGAATGCCTGGGGAACTGCAGAGCAGCCGCCTTTATACCAGGGCATATGGGTGGAGCCAGGGGCGGAGCCAGCTGAGGCATGCACAGACAGGTACAACAATGGGCAAGAGTGAACAACAGTGAAGTGAACAACAGTGAACAACAGTGGAGTGAACAACAGTGAACAACAGTGGTTTACCACATTCACCCCTTGCTTAAAAAATGAGTCCGACGGGGTGAAGTGTATTAAAAGTTCGTATAAGTAAGTCTTTCTGGGGGTCTTGTATGCCGTCGTGATCATCGTGGCGACGGCTGAGGTGGTGCAGCTTCCGACGCCGAGTCCCGCGTGGGCCGGAGCACTGGCGTGTCGTCCTCATGGGTGTTGAGTTGGTTGGTGATCAATGACGGGTCACGGGGCCACGGCGTGCCGTCTACAGGGGTTAGGTATGGGTCCGTTGCCGCCGGTGCATTGTGGGTAGCGGTGAAGGGCAATGGTAGTGGGTAGTGGGTGATGTTGGTTTCAGGGGCCCCCGAGGGTGCGAGGTCTCGTATGGAGACTGTGTCCTCCCGCCCGTCCGGGTACGCAACGTAGGCATACTGAGGGTTGGCGTGGAGGAGGTTGACCCTCTCAACCAGGGGGGCCATTTTATGGGTCCTCACATGCTTCCGAAGTAGGACGGGCCCTGGAGACATCAGCCATGGTGGTAGCGAGGTCCCCGATGTGGACTTCCTAGGGAAGACGAACATTTTTTCGTGAGGGGTGGCGTTAGTGGTAGTACAGAGCAGTGACCGAATGGAGTGGAGCGCATCGGGGAGGACATCCTGCCAGCGGGAGGTTGGAAGGCCCTTAGATTTTAAGGCTAGCAGGGCGGCCTTCCAAACTGTCGCGTTCTCTCTTTCTACCTTTCCGTTCCCCCGGGGGTTGTAGCTGGTGGTCCTGCTCGTGGCAATACCTCTCACGAGCAGGTACTGGCGGAGTTCGTCGCTCATAAACGATGAGCCCCGGTCGCTATGGATATAGCTGGGGAAACCGAACAAGGCGAAGAGGTCGTTCAGGCATTTAATGACCGTAGCACTGGTCATGTCTGGGCAGGGGATGGCAAATGGAAAACGGGAGTACTCGTCGATGATAGTGAGGAAGTACGCGTTGCGGTCAGAGGAGGGGAGGGGCCCTTTAAAATCGACGCTCAGGCGCTCAAAGGGGCGAGTGGCTTTTATCAGGTGTGCTCTGTCTGGCCTATAAAAGTGCGGTTTGCACTCGGCACAGACTTGGCAGTTCCTGGTCATGGTCCTGACCTCCTCGATGGAGTAAGGCAGGTTGCGGGCCTTGATGAAATGGAAGAACCTGGTGACCCCCGGGTGGCAGAGGTCATTGTGGAGGGCCCGCAGTCTATCAACCTGTGCGTTGGCACATGTACCTCGCGATAGAGCATCCGGGGGCTCATTGAGTTTCCCGGGCCGGTACAAGATATCGTAATTGTAGGTGGAAAGTTCAATTCTCCACCTCAAAATCTTGTCGTTTTTGATTTTGCCCCTCTGCTTGTTATTAAACATAAAAGCAACTGAACGCTGGTCAGTGAGTAGGGTGAATCGTTTTCCAGCCAGGTAATGCCTCCAATGTCGCACAGCTTCCACAATGGCCTGGGCCTCCTTTTCGACAGAGGAGTGTCTGATTTCGGAGCCTTGGAGGGTTCGTGAAAAGAAGGCCACGGGCCTTCCCGCCTGGTTAAGGGTAGCGGCCAGGGCAAAGTCGGACGCATCGCTCCCCACCTGGAAGGGGATGCACTCATCCACCGCGTGCATGGTGGCTTTAGCAATGTCCTCTTTGATACGGTGGAAGGCTAAGCAGGCCTCTGCCTCCAGGGGAAAAGAGGTGGACTTGATAAGTGGACGGGCTTTGTCCGCATAATTAGGGACCCACTGGGCGTAGTAGGAGAAAAACCCCAGGCATCTCTTCAGGGCCTTGAGGCAGTGGGGCAGGGGAAGGTCCATAAGGGGACGCATCCGGTCGGGGTCGGGGCCGATGACTCCGTGTTCCACAACACAGCCAAGGATAGCGAGGCGGGTTGTGCAGAATATGCACTTCTCCTTGTTATACGTAAGGTTTATGAGTTGGGCAGTGCGGAGGAATTTGTCGAGGTTGGCGTCATGGTCCTGCAGGTCATGGCCGCAGATGGTCACATTGTCCAGGTAGGGAAAAGTGGCCTGCAACGCATTCTGGTCGACCATCCGGTCCATCTCCCTTTGGAAAACGGAGACCCCGTTGGTGACGCCGAAGGGAACCCGAAGGAAGTGGTAGAGGCGGCCGTTTGCCTCGAAGGCAGTATACTGGTGGTCCTCATAGCGGATAGGGAGTTGGTGATATGCTGACTTAAGTTCAATGGTGGAGAATATGCGGTATTGTGCGATCTGATTGACCATATCAGATATGCGGGGGAGGGGGTATGCGTCCAGTTGGGTATATCGATTAATTGTTTGGCTGTAGTCAATGACCAGGCGCTGCTTCTCGCCGGTCTTGACGACCACAACCTGGGCTCGCCAGGGGCTGGTGCTAGCTTCAATAATCCCCTCCTTCAGGAGCCGCTCCACCTCAGATTTAATAAAAACTCTGTCACCAGCGCTGTATCGCCTGCTTTTGGTGGCGATGGGCTTACAGTCGTGGGCGAGGTTAGCGAACAACGGGGGGGGGTGGGTGACTTTAAGCGTGGAGAGGCTGCAAAAGGTGCGCGGCGGGCAATTTGAAAACTGCTGGTTGCAGACTGTGAGTGGGGGAAGGGGTCCACTGTATGCCATCGTGACACTCTTAAGGTGGCACTGAAAATCCAACCCCAGTAGAACGGCAGCGCAGAGATGGGGCAGGACAAGCAGTTTAAAGTTTCTGTACTCTGTGCCCCTCACCGAAAGGGTCACCACGCAGTAGCCGCCGACGTCCGCTGAATGGGACTTGGAGGCCATAGAGACCCGGTGGCGCGCTGGCAGGACCGGGAGAGAGTAACGCCGCACCGTGTCGGGGTGGATAAAGCTCTCCATGCTCCCGCAGTCGAAAAGGCAGGTCGTGGCGCGGCCGTTTACCTTAATGTCCATCATGGACCTGGTTAGTTGGTGAGGTCTAGATTGGTCCAGTGTAATGGAGGCCAGCGTACGGTCAGGCGTGTCACTGCAGTCATCAGGTGAGGCGGTGGGTGAGTCGAGGGCCCGTTGCGAAAATGGCGGCCGGAACGGATCACCCACGGTCGAAGGCGTCCAAGATGGCGTCCAAGATGGCGGCGCCCATGATCCACATGCGGCTGGAGGCGTACAAGATGGCGTCCAAGATGGCGGCGTCCAAGATGGCGGCCCGCTCGGCCCACACGCGGCACTGCTGGAGTTTGGGGTAGGTTTAGCCTTGCAGACGCTGGCGTAGTGCCCTTTCTTCCCACAACCAGAGCAAGTAGTGTTTTTCGCCGGGCAGCGCGCTCTGGGGTGTTTGGCTTGGCCACAGAAGTAACACTTCGGGCCCCGGGACATCGCTGCAGAAGTTGGGCCGTTGGCGGGATGTGACGGGTGTGGCGTGGCGCAGGGTGGCGGTCCTACCGTGTCCCAGGATGGCGGCGTCCGCGCCATCCACGATGCGGCCGCGCGGTCAGGGGAGTAGGCGTCCATATTCCGGTGGGCCACGTCTAGCGAGAGTGCGAGGGCCGTGGCCTTCTTCAGGTCGAGTTCGCCCTGCTCCAACAGTCTCTGCCAGGTGTAGTTGGACCTGAGGCCCGCGGCGAAGGCGTCCCGGACAAGTTCCTCCGTGTACACCGCGGCCGACACCTCTTTACATTTGCAGGCCCGGCCGAGCACCTTCAGCGCCCGTAGGTATACCTCCATCGATTCCCCGGGTTGCTGTTTGCGGGACCCCAGGAGGTGTCTGGCGTAAACCTCATTTACCGGGCGTGCGTACTGTTCGTTAAGGAGGTCGTGAGCACCCTTGTAGGTAATCGCATCTTGGATGAGCGAATAAGCTTGGTGGTTCACCTTGGAGGTCAGAATTTTTAGTTTGTCGCCATCGTTTTGAACAGTTTCGACGGAGGCTTCTATTTAAAATTCGAAGCATCGCAGCCAGTGTGCGAACTTGGTAGATGAATCCGCCTCTTGAGGGTCTAGTTCCAGGCGTGCTGGTTTGAGGATTTGCTCCATCGAAAAAAAGTTTAGCTAATAAAATTGATGCGCTATCAATTACTGAGAAAGACTGGAAGTTAAGAGAGTAACAAACAGGCTTTTATTAGCTAAAGAACGAAGGCATGCCTCTAGTGGTCGACCAGTCCTGAATGCCTGGGGAACTGCAGAGCAGCCGCCTTTATACCAGGGCATATGGGTGGAGCCAGGGGCGGAGCCAGCTGAGGCATGCACAGACAGGTACAACAATGGGCAAGAGTGAACAACAGTGAAGTGAACAACAGTGAATAACAGTGGAGTGAACAACAGTGAACAACAGTGGTTTACCACACTGAGTAAATAAAAATAAATTGTTTCCAATGGCTGAAGGGTCAATAACCAGAGGGCAAAGATTTAAGGTGATTGGCAAAAGAACCAGAGGCGACATGAGGAAAAACATTTTTACGCAACGATTGGTTAGGATTTGGAATGCACTGCCTAATAGGGCATTGGATACAGATTCAATAGTAGCTTTCAAAAGGGACTTGCATAAATATTTGAAGGAGAAAAAATTGCAGGGATATGGGAAAAGAGTGGGGGAGTGGGACTAACTGGATTGCTCTTTGAAAGAGCCGGCGCAGACTCGATGGGCCGAATGGCCTTCTCTCCATTCTGTACTAGTCTATGATTCTAAGATTCTATCATATAGAACTTGCGTATAGTGAACATAATCTCAAAATTTACTGATGGTGAACAGGTTTGGTGAACAGTGAGGAGGATTGTAAAGAGTATTAGGAAAACATAAATAGGATAGTGGAGTGTGCACACAGATGTAGATAAGTGTGAGGTAATAGAATTTGGGAAATAAAAGCAAGGAATGCGAGTATGCACTTAATATAACATTCCAAGCATTTACTTCACACAAAGGCTACCTGTGGACTGGATGGTTCCATCCCTAAATTAGTTATTGAAGTATATAGAGGGACTTTTGTGCCTTACCCAAATATAAGGGTTGAATATGTTTGATTGGTTTTGTGATTGAATTTTTAAAAATTTGTTCATGGGATGTGGGCATCGCTGGCAAGGTCAGCATTTATTGCCCATCCCTAATTGCCCTTGAGAATGTGGTAGTGAGCCGCCTTCTTGAACCGCTGCAGTCCGTGTGGTGAAGGTACTCCCACAGTGCTGCTAGGCAGGGAGTTCCATGATTTTGACCCAGCGACAATGAAGGAATGGCAATATACTTCCAAGTCAGGATGGTGTGTAACTTGGAGGGGAATTTGCAGGTGATGGTGTTCCCATGCGCCTGCTGCCCTTGTCCTTCTAGGTGTTAGAGGTCGCAGGTTTGGGAGGTGCTTCTGAGGAAGCCTTGGCGAGTTGCTGCAGTGCCTCTTATAGATGGTACACACTGCAGCCATTGTACGCTGGTGGTGGAGGGAGTGAATGTTTAAGGTGGTGGATGGGGTGCCAAATCAAGCATGCTGCTTTGTTCTAGATGGTGTCGAGCTTCTTGAGTGTTGTTGGAGCTGCACTCATCCAAGCAAGTGGAGAGTATTCCATCACACTCCTGTGTACCTTGTGCCTTGTAAATTGTGGAAAGGCTATGGGGAGTCAGGAGGTGAGACAGTCGCCACAGAATACCCAGCCTCTGATCTGCTCTTGTTGCCACAGTATTTATGTGGCTGGTCCAGTTAAGTTTCTGGTCAATGGTGACCCCCAGGATGTTGGTGGTGGGGTATTTGGCGATGGTAATGTCGTTGATTGTCAAGGGGCAGTGGTTAAACTCTTGCTTGTGTAAGATTTGCAAAATTTCTGCATTTCCCCCAAGGCTGTTATTAATAAACGGGACCCTGCGTGGACATCTTAAATCAAAAAGGGTACCCAAGATGGCGTCCATGCCTTGTGGCAGAAAGCCTGTGGGATTTTAAAATGGACTCTGCAACGCAGACAGCTTGTGGATCAAAACCCAAGCTGCAGTTTTCTGTGAAAAGAGACTGTGTACTTTGAAACCAGACAGGACTCTGAATTATGTATTAGACCGAATTGGAGACATAAGAACATAAGAAATAGGAGCAGGAGTAGGCTAATCGGCCCCTCGAGCCTGCTCCGCCATTCAACAAGATCATGGCTGATCTGATCCTAACCGCCAATCTACTATCACAGAACCATCTCCTGAATCTAACAGAATTAGACACACGAAATAGCAGCAGGATCAGGCTACACGGCCCCTGGGCCCGCTCTGTTACCCATAGGGCCATGTCCGATCCGAACCTGGACTCATGTCCAAATTCCTGCCCGCTCCCCGTAACCCTTACTTCCCTTTACTTCTAGGTAACTGTCTATTTCTGTTTTAAATTTATGTAATGATGTAGCTTCTACAGCTTTTTGGGGCAGTATATTCCATGGACCTACCACCCTCTGAGTGAAGTAGTTCCTCCTCATCTCAGTTTTGAAAGAGCAGCCCCTTATTCTAAGATTATGCCCCCTAGTTCTAGTTTCACCCATCATCGGGAACATCCTCCCCGCATCCACCCGATCCAACCCCTTCACAATCTTATATGTTTCAATAAGATCGCCTCTCATTCTTCTGAACTCCAATGAGTAGAGTCCCAATCTACTCAACCTCTCCTCATATGTCCATCCCCTCATCCCCGGGATTAACCGAGTGAACCTTCTTTGTACTGACTCGAGAGCAAGTATGTCTTTTCTTAAGTATGGACACCAAAACTGTATGCAGTATTCCAGGTGCGGTCTCACCAATACCTTGTACAACTGAAGCAATACCTCTAAATTCAGTTTAGGCCTATAGTTAAGGCCATCAAGCAGTCTACATATATAATCAGAAACAGATTAAGCGAGCCATCGAGGGTGGACAGGCCCATCAAGGAACATTGATGACAATACAAGTCGTTTATCGGGCCGGTAGATGCGATTACCGTCCATCTAAACCAGTTAGTATGGATTGCTACCATTATTTAAAATAGCCCGCCAAAATTAAGACAAAGAACTAACCTGATTTGGCGCACAGATAAGGGTTTTCAAAAGGAGTATAATTGAAGGCCCCGAGGTAGCAATCGCTCGCTTCTGTTCTGCTCTCCTCTTCTCTTCTCCCTCTGCCCGCCGTCGTGGCTGCCGCTCTTTCCCCGCCCCGCGCTTACCTCTTGGCCTTTGCCCATGCCTTTTGCCACTCCATCTGAAAATTAGCCCCGGCACTGCATCGGGCGGACACGGACAATTCAGGACAGGTGAGGCGGGATGCGACGAGGGGAAGAGGGAAGGCCACCGGAGGGAAGGCCACCTGAGGAAGACCGGCTGAAGAAGACCAACTGAGGAGATGAACTGAGGGGAGGCTTCGAATTATCGGGCCTTCAGCCTCAGCCGCCCTTCGAATATCTGCACACCAACTCAAACTGTCGGCTGGCAACGAAGAATCATCCCTGCAAGGTAAAGTACCCAAACAGAGACTTTAACTTTGGGGTACTCGAACCTGGACAATGCCCTTGCAGCGCCCGGAGACCACGTGACAACGGCAGGCTCCAGAGGGCACCAAGAGCGAAGCCCGAGCCCCACCGCTGTTTTGAGTCCAACAAACCCTTTTGATTGGTGAGCATGAAGTTCTGACCCCTCATAGCTTAATCTAGTTAGGTATAGGGGGTGGGGTAAGGATAAGAGGATTGTTAAGATGTTGTTTTCCCTCAATGTGCCGTGTGTTCCCCATTCTCTGTATAAGTATAGTTATTCTTTTGTATTTTTGCCTGTAGAAGTGTACACTAGTAATTTTCCATAAGATTGTATCAGTTTTTTCCTTTTCAATAAAATCTTGGGTTTTGTTTACATCCAACCACCTGTCTACTCGAGTCTTCTCTGTACCGCTACCTTGTACCTAAGTCCAGTGTCTAGAACCCAGGGACGTGGGAGCGATTCGAACCGCTCACAAAACAGTCAGAGGCATAACTGACTGGGTGCACGCGCCACCACCACAGGCCACCCCCTACAGAAATGGCGACCGCAGCAGGACATCGGCAACTAGGTTGCGATGCAGTAGATAGTGGTTCGGATGAGCGAACCTGATGGAGGAAAGGATTTCTGATTATGTGTTTAGCAAGGTGAATATCTCTAAGAAGTGGATCACCACTCTGTTAAGGGCTGGGCATCCGCTAGATGCAGCAGCTAAGTGGACAGAGGGAAAGGAACACAAGAATTCCTTAGAGAAGGCAGTTTGGCTGATGTGCTTTAAAAAGCAGGTCCAGCTCTTGGACGGGCTCGTTGCAGCACAGGCAGTTGAGTTAAGGGAGTCAGCCCTGGAGATCCAGGATAAGGCTCTCGCAGGGGAAAAGTTATTAGTAGCTTTGCAGGCTTTGAACCAAGAGAGAGTACATTTGGTGGGAGAACACAAGGCCCAGTTGGAATACCTACGGTGCCAAGTCACCGAGGCCAAGGGAAATGAGTTCAGGTTGCGGGAGAAGAATGCCCGCTTGGCAAGGCAGATCAGAGAACAGGAAGAGAAAGTGCAGCAGGTAAAAGCCGCTTACAAGCTAGCGAGTGAACAGGGGTTTGAGGAGGCAGACCACGACCCCTGTAGAGAGAGGATAGAAAATCTGAGCCGGGCCCTCCGGAAGGCAAAAGGCATGGTATGCCTCATAAGCCCAAAGGCAGGCCAGGCAGATTTTATGGGGAATGAGGGGAGGACAGTTCCAACGTCACCGGTAGTGTCTAGGGACGACCCGGTTGAGAGAGAGGAGACCTCACGGCCACCACCCGTAGTGCCAAGTTTCAGCGAGGTTTGGCAGCAAGGGGGGTGGAACCGGGGGTGGAACCCAAAGTGTAGCCAGAGGTGGAGGCGGAGGTAGAGCAACCCCCGCCCGAGAGGCCGGAGCCGGGACCGATGTGCCCAGCATGGCATTGGAGGTTCGGCCCACCCGCTAATGGCGACATTGAGGGACCCCTCCAAAACCAGTTTGTATTACCCTTTAACAGCCAGCAGCTCAGGGTTATGGTCAACCATGTCCCGAAGCTTTCCGTAAAAGGAGACCCCTCGATCCACTTCAGGGAAATAGAGCAGACCGCCAGCGTCAACAACTGCGATGACGCTGAGAAGGCCAAAATGCTGCTATTCTCCCTGGAGAGTAATCTCCTCCAGTCCCTCTCTGACGAGTGTAAAAGGGGGCAGAGCGGGTGGAGAAGACGACCCAGCTTTCTGGGGAAACCCCGCAGGCTATTGCGGACCGGCTGTGGTCGGTGTACCGGAAGGCTTGCCCAGGGACGCCGGGCCAGGCGTTTCTGAACGGGGATTCCCTGACGCATTAGCTCCATTGCCTGGTGGCGAACGGCTTGCCACAGGTCCGGGCCAAGGCAGAGGCCTGGTTGAACCCCAAAGATCCCCAGACCACAGAACTCATGGTAATTAGGCAGCTCACCCTGGCTTACAAGAACAGTAGGGGAGCTGATGCACACCCACCCAAGGGGAAGGTGCATGAGATAAAACCAGGAGTGCAGAGTAGGAAAGAGTGGCACCAGGAAGGGAGTAACCCCCCCAACACAAAGACCAATTGTTACGGGTGTGGGAAGGATGGTCACTGGCGGAAGGAGTGCACAAACCCTTGGAAGGATAACAAGGGAAAGCAGCCCACAGCCCCAGCCCAAAAGGCGGGGGTAGGAACCCCTTCCACAGGGGTTGAGTCACTTCTGGACGCCATGAGGTCCTTACTGACTGGCCAGGGGAGAGTAGCAGCCGCCACCGGTGCTCTCACCCCATCAGCCCCATCCAACCCACAGCTGTGATTAGAGCTGGCGCAGCCTGTGTATCTGTGTTCGCTCCGATATGATGAGTGGAGAAGACCCCTTTTGGAGAAGGAGGTGGAAAGGGTGACAGGGACCTATCTGTTGGACACGGGGGCATCGCGCACCGTGATCTACTCAGCTAACCCCATCACCTCACCTCCCTCCAGCGGGGTCCCATACAGTCTATCAGGGTTCACGGGTAGGGAACAGGCCGGCTCGGTTTCCATCCCGCTCGTCATTCGATTAGGACCGCTCTGCTCCCAGTGGATGTGTGTCCTGATGAAATGGGACGTGGAGGATGGAAGAGGGGTCCTGGGGGCCGACTTTATTGTAGGCCACGGGATCCTAGTGGATTTGAGGAATCACTGCCTTTGGGGGGCAGGTAAAGTAAAGAACGGTGAGATTGTAGTTATCCCGGGTAAGGAAGGGAAGGGGACCCTCTGCACCATGAAGCCCAAAGAGGATTATAACCTTGGGCTCATGGTCAGTAACACCCCACCCAAGTTCCAGGCATTTGTGCAGGCCCACCTGGCCACATTTGTCACTCACAAACATGACTGCGGGAGGGTCACAGGGTTTGAGGTCAGCGTAGACGGGGACCCCATGGCCCGACCACAGAAACGGTATAACTTCCCCAGGGAAGCAGAGCCGGACATGGAAGCAGCCATGTCCTCGTTAGTGCAGCAGGGAGTTCTGAGACCGATAGCTACCCAAGTGAATTCTCCGTTATGGCCAGTCAGAAAGCCGGACGATTCCTGGAGGGCCACTGTGGACTATCGGGTGCTCAATAGCAACATCCCAGCCTGCGCACCCACAGTAGCAGCAGTTGCCGACCTCATCGGGAATATTCCAGCATCCGCGACCACTTTCACGGTGCTGGATATTTCAAATGGGTTTTGGTCCATCCCTGTAAGGAGGGAGAATCAGTACAAGTTTGCCTTTACGTTTAAAGGGCAACAGTACACGTGGAACTGTTTGCCACAGGGCTTCCACAACAGCCCCAGCATTTTCCATCAGTGCATGGCCGACAGTTTGAAGGATTTTAGCCAGCCCAGACAGTTGGTTCAATATGTGGATGACCTGCTCCTGTTCACTGATTTGAAAGAGGAGCATGGCCTGCTATTGGCCAAACTGCTGGAGCTGTTAGGACAGAAGGGTTTCAAGGTAAATCCCAAGAAAGCGCAGATCGGCCAACAGGAGCTGAAATTCCTCGGTCTGACCGTGCGCGCTGGAGAAAGGCCATAGAGAAGGCTGGGGAAGGAGAGTCCCGGGATCCCTATCGGACAGGTCCGGAAGCCGCAGTCCGGGACAAGGGAGGCACACGGGGGGTAGTTTTGGCCCCGGACCTAAAGCAGGTCTGGGCCCAGGACCCCATCTGTAAGGCCGTCCCGGTGAGGAAAGAGAAAGGGAAGCCCCTAGAAGGTCTGTTCAGGGCAGCGGGCGAGCTTTCAGCACAGGTTTTAAAACAGGCCGCTGGTTATATCAACCAGTGTAAGCTGTTTACACCTGAAAGGGGAAAGCAGCCAGTTGGGAGCGAGTTCACAGAGCGAGTTCACAGACTGCACATGCAGGCGCTGTGGCTTGCTTGAAGGGAGGGGCCATCCGGCCCATCGATTGGGACACTCCCCCACTCTTCTGGGATCCAGACGAGGGGGAGGGACCTGAGGGCGAAAACCCCACCCCTAACCCAGGTGTAAAGAGGGAGGGACCTGAGGTCAAAAACCCCACCCCGGACCCAGCCATGGGACCTGGGGGCGGAGACTCTCAGCTCGCAGCAGCAGGCTGCGAAAAGTTACCTGCCCCCAGCCCAGGTTCGGGAGGGGCCAAGCCTGGGGGAGCAGCGGTTCGGGTAAAAGGCCCAGCGGCCAAGAAAGCCCCACCTGTCAAAGCCCCTAGAAGGTCCCCACGGATGCCCCAGCTGAGAAAGCCATGGTCACCAGCCCTCCAGTTACCAAGGGCTGCCCCTCGAGTCAGGGGCTGTGAGGGACCTACAGTCAAGGATGGTGCAGCCACGCCAGGGGTAGCGGTGAGCCGCAGTCTGACCAGGGATTAGCCTGGCCGCCCGGAGACGGGCGGCGCATGTATATAGTTTAGTTTACGTTAAGTTTAAGTAAAGTGTAATTATTTAGCTTAAGTTTGGGTGTTTATAATTTAAGTTAAATAAGGTGATGGATAGTTTTAAGTTAAGTAATCTGTTAAGAGTGTATCTTTGGGTCGAGGTCGCGGGACCCGACCATGCTTCACCAAGCCAGTGAATCTCTTGGGGACCTGGCTGCATGTTCATTTACATCTTTTGCAGAAAGATTTTCGGAATGGAATAGATCGTGATCCTATTCGCCCTGATCGGGATGAGTGTGGAGAGGAGGGGTGACGTCCAGGACTCCCACATCTACGGGTGTTCGGGAGACAAGGCGCCCCTGGCGATCGATGGAAGCGGTGAACGGGATGCAGAGGAGACCGCCGTCTACGTCCACGAGGGAAGGTGGCCAGGATGGCTGGGGTCCAATTCGTCTCAGTACTCCAGCCAAACCGGATTCACGTACGGGGAAGCCTCCCTCCTGTGCCCCAGGGTACGGGTCGTTACCATGAGGGTCAGCGTCACCGTTGGAAAGCGAATATGTTTGACGTGTAAAGGACACATTCCACTGGATAGGTGGTGGTGGCTCAGGAAGTTGAGCAAGGACATGAGGAACCCCGAAGTCGAGTGGGAACGGTTGGGAAACAACACCCATCGGACGATTACCGGGACTCATGGAGGACTAAGCGTGTGTTGGGACAAGTGGTGGGAACCGGATCAAGGGATTTACATCTGTATGTGGGGGTCAGAGGTGGTCTGCCCCGCAGGCATATCCATTGTTTTCCACCGACAGTGGCACGACACCGGGGAGGGGATGAAGTGGGCTACCAGCCTGAAGGTGTGTGTGGTCCCTTACACCCCGATCTCAGTCAACGCCACTGAGCTTGCGCCCCGCCCATGGCGCAGGCGGCGAGGTTACCCAGGGAAGGTTGCTTCACCACCGCCAAGGGACCAGGGAATGGGTTGGTATTAGTCCCCACCGATCAGTTGCTGTACCAGGAGGTACACTATGCGGTAGCCTCCGTGATTTTAAATCTCACGGAGGTACATTTAACGGAGTGGTGCCCCAAAGAAACAGAGCAGCTATACCAGGCCCTATTAAAGGACATGTTCAAGAAGTTTTACGAGTTCGATTTTGCCCACATGGATAAGACCGAACTCTACACCACACACTGGGAGTTTTTGGGAAATGCAGGGAGGCAAAGAAGGGGAGTACAGAATGATGGTTTTACTGCTACGAAATTCCCCCTCTCCCTGAACACCTTACCAAAATACTCAAAGCCGTTACAGTTTTGCAGAAACATTTTTACACGCTCGAACAGAAAACAGTAGAGATAGGGACTAAGATATTGGATATAGTGACTCCACCCTGGTGGAACATTTTCAGTAATATAGAGGTCCCTTCGTGGGTCAGACTGGCTTCCCACATTCTCGTGGTTTGTCAGTTAGGGATAGTGTTGTATTTAGTTTGTATCCAGTGTAAGGGAAAGGGTTGGTGGTCAGAATTCCGAAACCAGAGAATTTGGAAGGAACACTATGTAAAGGTGGAGGGAGATACGCCGATTTAAGTCTTTTCCCTGTATTATAAGTAAAGGATTGTTGCTTCTTTGTGTTTGTTATTTTTTAATAAAGGTTTTTTTTTTCTTTTGTTGTTTTTTTCTGTGACGCGGTTTAATAAAGATGTGTGTATCAAGTGGTGCAGGGGTGTTGGACCCCCTCCATGCTTGGATGTGTGTGTAAAGTCTGTAATTTTACTCTCTGTATGCTGATGTACACTACATTTTCGCGGAATGGGTAGTGCATGTGTCGTGGGTATATTAGATAGGTAATTACTGGGGAAGGTTGACTATGGAGGGTCAGAAATTTTTTTTTGCTCACCTTAAAAGTATGATACTTCAAGCAAGTTTTAGTATCACAGGGGGGACTGTAAGATTTGCAAAATTTCTGCCTTTCCCCGAAGGCTGTTATTAATAAACAGGACCCTGTGTGGACATTTTAAATCAAAAAGGGTACCAAGATGGCATCCGTGCCTCATGGCTGAAAGCCTGTGGGATTTTAAAATGGACTCTGCAAAGCAGACAGCTTGTGGATCGAAACCCAAGCTGCAGTTTTCTGTGAAAAGAGACTGTGTATTTTGAAACCAGACAGGACTCTGAATTATGTATTAGACCGAATTGGAGACAACTCTAAATTCAGTTTAGGCCTATAGTTAAGACCATCAAGCAGTCTACATATATAATCGGAAACAGATTAAGAGAGCCATCGAGGGTGGACAGGCCCATCAAGGAACATTCATGACAATACAAGTCGATTATCGGGCCGGTAGATGCGATTACCAGCCATCTAAAACCAGTTAGTATGGATTGCTACCATTATTTAAAATAGTCCGCCAAAATTAAGACAAAGAACTAACCTGATTTGGCGCGCAGATAAGGGTTTTCGAAAGGAGTATAATTGAAGGCCCCCGGGTAGCAATCGCTCGCTTCTGTTCTGCTCTTCTCTTCTCTTCTCCCTCTGCCGGCCCTCATGGCTGCGCTCTTTCCCCGTCCCGCACTTACCCCCTGGCCTTTGCCCATGCCTTTTGACAACTCCATCTTAAAATTAGCCCCGGCACTGCATCGGGCGGACATGGACAATTCAGGCCAGGCGAGGCGGGATGCGACGAGGGGAGGAAGGAAGATCACCGGAGGGAAGGCCACCTGAGGAAGACCGGCTGAAGAAGACCAACTGAGGAGACGAACTGAGGGGAGGCTTCGAATTATCGGGCCTTCAGCCTCAGCCGACCTGCGAATATCTGCACACCAACTCAAACTTTCGGCTGGCGACGAAGAATCATCCCTGCAAGGTAAAGTACCCAAACAGAGACTTTAACTTTGGGGTACTTGAACCTGGACAACGCCCTTGCCGCGCCTGGAGACCACGTGACAACGGCAGGCTCCAGAGTGCACCAAGAGTGAACCCCGAACCCCACCGCTGTTTTGAGTCCAACAAACCCTTTTGATTGGTGAGCATGAATTTCTGATCCCTCATAGCTTAATCTAGTTAGGTATAGGGGGTGGGATAAGGATAAGGGGATTGTTAAGATAGTTGTTTTCCCTCGATGTGCCATGTGTTCCCCATTCCCTGTATAAGTATAGTTATTATTTTGTATTTTTGCCTGTAGAAGTGTACACTAGTAATTTTCCATAAGATTGTATCAGTTTTTACCTTTTCAATAAAATTTTGGGTTTTGTTTACATCCAACCACCTGTCTACTCGAGTTTTCTCTGTACCGCCGCCTTGTGCCTAAGTCCGGTGTCTAGAACCCAGGGGCGTGGGAGCGATTCGAACCGCTCACAAAACAGTCAGAGGCATAACTGACTGGACGCACGCGCCACCACCACAGGCCACCCCCTACACTTGTTGGAGATAGTCATTGTCTGGCACTTGTGTGGCGTGAATGTTATTTTCCACGTATCAGCCCAAGCCTGAATGTTCTCCAGGTCTTGTTGTATGCGGGCATGGACTGCTTCATTATCTGAGAAGCTGCGAATGGCACTGAACACTGTGCAATCATCAGTGAACATCCCCACTTCTGACCTTATGATGGAGGGAAGGTCATTGTTGAAGCAGCTGAAGATGGTTGGGCCCAGAACACTGCCCTGAGGAACTCCTGCAGCGATGTCCTGGGGATGAGTGATTGACCTCCAACAATCACAACCATCTTCCTTTGTGCTAGGTATGACTCCAGCCAATGGAGAGTATTCACCATTGATTCTCATTGACTTCAATTTTACTAGGGCTCCTTGATGCCAGGCTCAGTCAAATGTTGCTTTGATGTCAAGGGCAGTCACTCTCACCTCGCCTCTGGAATTCAGCTCTTTTGTCCATGTTTGGACCGGTCTGGAGCCGAGTGGTCCTGGCGGAACCCAAACTGAGCATCAGTGAGCAGGTTATTGGTGAGTATGTGCTGCTTGCTAGCACTGTCGACGATTTACCCGTGTAAATTTACCCATGTTTTGCCTCAGTACTTCCAGCTGTCCCAGCTGTATAGGGCCAGACTTTTCCTTTTCCACTCAACAAACGTGTCTCCTTTTTAATAAATCTGCACAACTTCTAATTAAATCCTTCAATTGTTTCTCTCCAGAAACTCTTCCTCAACCCATTTGCCTCCTTTAAGAGATCTCCTTTACTGCTCTTAGGGTGAAAAAGAACTATTGGCTTCACTTTTTAGTTCCAACTCCCTAATTTTTAACTTTGGGTATGTTACCTCTTTACTCTAACAGATACAAGAGTGAGGGAAACTAGTGCAGTATTACACAATTGCTGCGTGTGTCTCAGATGTCTCTAATCTGGAATGACAGGTCTAGTGCACGAGCATTCTTTTTTAACATGTTTTGATAGCATCTCTGTGGTGACCAATTTCATCTGCTAACAGAAACTAGTTTTGATTGCACCTTTTAAAATGGGAGGCTTTCTCATTATATGCTGTTGGAAGTTCACTGTGTAAATTGAACTGACATGTTTTTTGAATAAATTGTCCTTAATGAGTTGCTAATTATTTGTTTATAAAACAAGTTAGAATAAAATAAATTGTATATAATTGTTTCTGTGATTCATGTACAAGGATACCCAGGTCCCTCTGAATACCAACATTTCCCAATCTTTCACCATTTAAAAAATATTCTGCTTTTCTATTTTCCAACCAAAGTGGATAACTTCACACTTCTCCACATTATATTCCATCTGCCATGTTTATGGCAACTCACTTAAGCTGTCTATATCCCCTTGAAGCCTCTTTGCATCCTCCTCACAACTTACTTTCCCACCTAGCTTTGTATCATCAGCAAACTTGGATACATTGCACTCAGTACCCTCATCTAAGTCATTGATATAGATTGTGAATAGCTGAGGCCCAAGCAGTGATCCTTACGGTACCCCACTAGTTACAGCCTGCCAACCCGAAAAATGACCCGTTTATTCCTACTCTCTGTTTTCTGTCCGTTAACCATCCTCAATCCATGCTGATATATTACCCCCACTCTTCTGAGTTCTAATTTTATGTAATAACCTTGTAAGCGGTTTTGATCCTAGCCCAATTGTTACAGGGACGGTTCGAATTGCCCCCGCCTTACGAAAGTTCTATACCCGGGAATTATTATTCAGAGTGTAAATGGAATAAGTCACGGACAGGAATGCTTCGGTGAAAAATCATACTTATATTTATTTGGTCTAACATACACTGGCTAAAACATGCACTACTAAACAAAATCACTGTCTCTGTGGTGAATAAGATCCAGGTTACAAACAACATATATACAGTACACAACTGGGGACTGTAACATGCAGTAATTCCCTTGTTGCTATGGTGGACTCTAATTCCACCCCTACCAACGAATTACCCAGTCGCATAAGCCCCTTCGCCTGGCTGAACCAAACGAAGCTTCCACCCCGGAATAGCCCAAAAACTTCACTTCTGATCTGCTGTTTCTGGGGTAGATGCTACCTGTATGTTGGGTTCATCACCAGGTACGCGAGACATGGGGTTGACTCGTTCCTGTGACGCTAGGATCTGGTCGACATGGCGTCTCATAATGTTCTCCCCAACATCCACTGTGTACATTAGTGGCCCCTGCCGTGTGCATATCGTTCCTGGTTGCCATTTCTCTGTTCGGTAGTCGCGGGCCAAGACTGGTTGCCCTACATTGAAGCTACTTGTCGGCTTCTCATTGATGTGCTGGAATTGCTTATTCTCAACATTTCTTCGTACATTTGGTCTGAGCAAATCCAGATGAGATCTCAACCTTAGGTTATAGAACATCATGGCCGGGGTCTGGTTGGTAACTGCATGTGTCACATTTCTGTAGGCTAACAGGAAATTGTCCACCTTATGCTGCAGTGGAATGTCGTCATCGCACATGGCCCTTACTGCCTTTTTAAAGGTTTGTACGAACCTCTCAGCCAATCGATTTGTGGCTGGATGATACGGGGCGGATGTGTAATGCCTTACCCCATTCCTTCTCATAAATTTCCAAAACTCTTCGGACACAAACTGTGGTCCGTTATCAGAGCAAATCTGCTCTGGCAAGCCGTTCCTGGCAAATATGGTCCGTAGGACTGCAATCGTTTTCTCCGTGGTGGTGGAGGACATTTTGATCACCTCAGGCCATTTCGAGTGCGCATCCACGGCTATTAAGAACATTGAGTCCATGAATGGACCAGCAAAATCAATATGCACCGGTTGCCATGGAGAGGAGGGCCACTCCCATGGGTGTAGAGGGGCATGTGGTGGTGCATTTTGGACCTTCTGGCATCCTGAGCAGCTCTTTGTCAGGTCCTCGATTTGCTGATCGATCCCCGGCCACCACACATAAGCCCTAGCAAGGCTTTTCATTTTCACCCCTCCCAGATGGCCTTCGTGAAGCTCATTGAGCACTCTCTCCCTTAACTTGGGTGGAATTACCACTCGGGATCCACACATCAAGGTCCCCTGGCATACTGACAGCTGTTCTCTTCTGGATGAGAATGCTGGCAACAGTGAGTCGCCATGTGTTGGCCATCCCGTCACCGTCAAATCATATACCCGAGACAGTGTCGGGTCATTTCGGGTCTCCTTCTCTATATCCGCGTTAGTTACTGGCAAGCGTTCAATTATAGTCGAATAAAATATTTCGACAGGGTCCACTGCTGGTGCTTCCTCCGCAGTAGGCAGTAGCAGGCGTGATAGCCCATCAGCGTTTCCATGCTGTTTCGTGCCCTTATACTCTATTTCATATTGGTTCGCCCCTAGAAAAAGGGACCATCTTTGTAGCCATTGCGCAGTCATCACCGGAATGCCCTTCTTTGGATTAA
Source organism: Somniosus microcephalus (assembly GCF_052327205.1). NCBI lineage: Eukaryota > Metazoa > Chordata > Chondrichthyes > Squaliformes > Somniosidae > Somniosus > Somniosus microcephalus. Next base: position 55,433,174 of record NC_140993.1, on the reverse strand, counting down.
AGATGGAGACAAGTGGTTGGTGGTCAGTCAGCAAGGTGAACTTCTGCCCGTGCAGATAGTGGTTGAACTTTTTCACTCGCCACACTCGGCTGAGGGCCTCCCTGTCAATCTGGGCGTAGTTACGCTCGGCTGAGGTTAGTGACCAAGACGCAAAGGCTGCTGGCCTCTCCAAGCCGTCCGGGAATTTGTGCGACAGCACCGCTCCAATACCATAGGGTGATGCACCACATGCCAACCGAATTGGTAGTGCTGGGTTGAAATGAGCCAACACCTCTTTTGATGTGATCAATTCTTTGCACTTCTGGAAAGCTCGTTTACATTCGTCATTCCACTTCCATGGTACCCCCGTTTGCAGTAGAGTGTTCAGTGGGTGTAGTACTGTAGACAAATTCGGCAAGAACTTATGGTAGTAGTTCACCAGCCCGAGGAACGACCTCAGTTGTGACACATTTTCCGGTGCTGGAGCCTTGACTGCTGCCTCAATCTTTTCAGGGGACTTATTTAACCCCTCTTCATCAATAACGTGGCCACAATACAAGATCTGCTCCTGGAAAAACTCGCATTTGTGGCGATTAGCTCGGAGCCCATATTCCTTCAATCGAGTGAGCACCCGCTCCAGGTTGGCAAGGTGATCACTGTCATTTTCGCCCGTGACCAGGATGTCGTCCAAATAACACTGGGTCCCTGGAATCCCTTGCAGGACTTGATCCATTGCCCTTTGTCAAATAGCCGGAGCTGATGCTACCCCGAACACCAGCCGGTTGTATTGGTAGAGACCTTTGTGAGTGTTGATCGTGAGGTACTGTTTTGAGGCTTCTTCTACCTCCATTTGCAGGTACGCCTGGGCCAGATCAATCTTAGTGAAGTGTTTTCCTCCAGATAGCGAGGCGAAAATATCTTCAATCCACGGAAGCGGACATTGTACCGTGTGAAGGACAGGGTTCACTGTCACCTTAAAGTCCCCACAGATGCGAACCTTCTTTGGTTCCCCAGGCATATTACTCAATGACCTCTTCATTACAGGAACGATGGGTGTAGCCCACTCACTCCAGTCCACTTTGGACAGTACTCCAGAACGTTCCAAATCTTCCAGCTCTGCTTCGACGGCTGGGCGGATCGCATAAGGCACCGGTCTGGCCTTAAAAAACTTTGGGCTTGCATTTTCCTCTATTTTGATCATCGCTGTTATGCCTTTTAGTGTCCCGAGTCCCTCCTGGAACACTTCTTGTGCGTCAGTTAGCATTTTTGACAGTCGTCCAGGTGTGACGTCGTCATCCTTTTTGGCATCTACCGTCAGTGCTTGCATGGAATGCCAATCTAACTGTATCTTCCGGATCCATTCACGTCCCAGTAGTGGTGGTCCTCCATCTGGCAATACATATAGGTCCATTTTTGGTGTTTCCTTGCCGTTGTATATCATGTTCACCCTTATTTTTCCTTTGGGGTAGACTTTTTGCCCCGTGTACGTCTTCAAGACAATCTCTGTATCTCTCAAGGGTATATTTGAGAATAGCCGCTTGTAGTCCCTTCGGTTTATGACTGTTAGGGCTGATCCTGTGTCCAATTCCATTTTCACTTGGACTCCGTCTATCTTGAGCGTGACCCAGATAGTTTGGTGATCCTCCATTTTGATTACATGATGTAGTTTCAGACAACCCAGCTCCTTGCTTCCAGAGTCTGTATCACTTTTCTGTTCGTCTGAACTACTCTCCGTCACCTTATGTAGCTTTTTGTACTTCTCCTGTGGAGATTTCTTGCTGCTGGTTTTCTTTCCCGACCTGCAGACTCTTGCTATGTGTCCTACTTTTCCACACTGTCTGCACACTTGGTCCTTGAACCAACAATCATAGAAACATAGAAGATAGGAGCAGGAGTAGGCCATTCGGCCCTTCGAGCCTGCTCCACCATTCAATGTGATCATGGCTGATCATCCAAATTCAGTACCCTGTCCCTGCCTTTTCCCCATATCCCTTGATCCCTTTAGCCTCAAGAAATATATCCAACTCTTTCTTGAATATATTTAATGAACTAGCCTCCACCGCCCTCTGTAGCAGAGAATTCCACAGGTTCACCACTCTCTGGGTGAAGAAATTCCTCCTCATTTCAGTTCTAAATGGCTTACCCCTTATCCTTAGACTATGACCCCTGGTTCTGGACTCCCCGGCAATCAGAAACATCCTTCCTGCATCTAGTCTGTCCAGACCTGATGGTCGTGTGTTGTTCTGCCGCAGCGATAACACTTCACTGCTCCATATGACATTTCATTGGTGCCATATTCTTGCGGTCTCCGTTGTATCTCTGCAGCGCCCCTTGCGGCTGCTTCGTGTGATACTGCCATACTGAAAGCTTTGTCCAGCGTAAGATCCTTTTCTGATAGAAACCGTTTCTGGGTTCCTTCACTTTGTAGCCCACACACAAACTTGTCCCTTAACGTATCTGCTAGTCCCGCTCCAAACTGGCAGTGTTTTGATAGCTTGCGCAGTTCCGTTAGGTACCCAGCATTGCTTTCGTCTTTGTGTTGGTTCCTTTTATGGAACTTAAATTGTTCTGCTATCAGCAGCGGTGTGGGGTTTAAGTGGTCCTGTAGGATTGCCACTATGCTTTCAAAATCCTTTTCCACTGGCTTCTCTGGGGTTACTAGGTTTCGTAGTAAGCCATACATTTTTGCACCCATGGAATTCAACAATACCAGTGCTTTCCTGGCATCTGGCACTTCATTCGCCTTGCAGTACACTTCTATGCGTTCTACATATGTCGCCCAATCTTCGACTTCATTGTCGAACGCTGTGACACTGCCACTCTTCGGCATCCCTGGGTGTGGTAAGACTGGCTAAAAATGGCGTCTCCCGTGCTCTCCCTTCTTCTCCGCTGGCTCAAAATGGCGTCTCCCGCGCTTTCCTTTCTTCCCGCGCTCTCCCTTCTTCTCCACTGTGGCTCAAAATGGCGTCTCCCGCGCTCTCCCTTCTTCTCCGCTGCGGCTCAAAAATGGCGTCTCCCGCGCTCTCCCTTCTTCTCCGCTGCGACTCAAAAATGGCGTCTCCCGCGCTCTCCCTTCTTCTCCGCTGCGGCTCAAATTGCGTCTCCCGCGCTTTCCTTTCTTCCCCGCGGACGCTGCTCAGCCCTTGAACACCGGCCGCGCTCTGCGCGTTTTCCTGCACGCCTCTCTCATTGACGCCGCTCGGTCCTGAACCCCGGCTGCGCCCTGTGCGCTTTACCCTCTCTCTCTTTTTTTTTTCCGTCGATGCCACTCGGTCTTCAACCCCGGCTGCGCCCTGTGCGCTTTACCCTCTCTCTTACCCCGTCGACGCTGCTCGGCCTTTTTCTGTGCCATCGGCCGGCTCCAGCCGCCGCTGTCCGGAAAGGGTCTGCACCGTACCTGTTGCCAGCCCGTTGCACTGGATCATCGTGACTGGAGAACCAAGCCCAGCTCTCCACAGCCTCCTCTGCGATGCTCAAGTCTTCTCTGGATGGTCGACGCCCGTATTTCTGGACTCGGCCTTCTTCTTTCACTGTTCTCCAGGAGCAAATCCCTGGGAGGTGATGCAGAGTTGCAGGTAGGTTTGAATCCACTCGTCGCCAATGTTAAATCCGTGAATCTTGATGTATGGTGTCCTTCAATAAATAGACAGAGACTGCAGAGGAACGATCAACAGGTGTTTACTGGATGAGGGTTACTCTAAAAACTAACAGTACAGATCCCTACTCAGGGTTTATATACAGGTGTGGTCACTGCTGGTACTACAGTATACAGGAGCTGTAAAAGTAGTTCTCCCCTTAAAGGTACATACACTACACTTACCACCACACACAGTCGGTCTCGATTGCTCCGCTCAGTGGCTTCTTCCTCTGGTACTTCTTCTTGTTAGGTCGATCTTGGTGGAGCGAGAGCAAGAGAGAGAGAGAGAATGGTGGAAAAGGATCTATCTTTATAGGAGTCTTGCTACCCCTATCGTTCCCACCAATCTTTAAAATCCTTTTGTTTCTAAGCACTCCGGTGCTTAATCAGTGATAGATCATCATCAGACCCATGAGTATTCCGTGATTGGACTAATGGCCCAAAGTCTGGGACATATTTCGGTCTTTGTGTTGGGAAAAACTGGCTCCTCTTCGGCTGGCTAGGCTAGTGGGTTAATTGTTCTGCTTCTCTTCTGAGATGGAGGTGTGAAGTGCTTTTGCATATTCGAGTGGCTTTCTAATAGGTTCAAGTTCAACGGGTGCCTCAGGGTCCTGAGCCCCTTCGTCATTGGCCCCCTTCCTTTTTCCAGGACTGTCGGGCAAACCCATACATTCTGGATGACTGACAGTTCTTTTGTCACAGCCAACTGCCATGCGTTCTCTGGAGTTTTAACAAACCAGTTTTTCACGTATCTGCACAGGGCGATCCCATCACAGGGAAAATACCCTCAGAAAAATCCCATAAAGTCCACAAAATATTCTCGACTGAGTCCATTCTTCACACAGAGACTTTGCAATCTCTTCAACCTCTTGTGTGGCACCCTATCGAATGCATTTTGAAATCTAAATACATTACATCCACTAGTTCCCCCTTATCTACCCTACTAGTTACAACCTCAAAAAACTCTAACAGGTTTGTCAAACATGATTTTCCGTTCATAAATCTGTGTTGATTCTGCCCAATTATATTATGATTTTCTGAGTGCTTTGTTATCACATCCCTAATAATAGATTCTAGCCTCTTCTCTACTACTGATGTCAGGCTAACTGGCCTATCGTTCCCTTTTTTCTCTCTCCCTCCATTCTTGAATAGCGGGGTTATATTTGCTACCTTCTAGTCCATGTGGACTGCTCTAGAATCTAGGGATTTCTGGAAGATCAAAACTAATACATCCACTATCTCTGTAGCCACCTCTTTTAAAGTTGTAGGCAATCAGGTCCAGGGGATTTGTTGATTTTAGTCCCATTTTTAGCTCCATTACTATTCCTTTACTAATACTAAATTCTTTAAATTCCTCATTCTCGCTAGACCCTTGGTTCCCCACTACTTTCGGCATGTTATTTGTGTTTTCCACTGTGATACAAAGGCCAGAATTTTTCCCACCGAGTCACATCGGGTGTGCGCGGGCCGTGCAGCGGGTCGGTACCACGATGTATTCATCAGCCCGCTCTTCAGAGCGACTTTAGTGTAATGGCCCCTATTAAGGCAGACATGTGCATTTCCCAGCCCTATTAAACAATGTAGGTCTGCTGACATCATCAATGACTCATTTCCAGCGGGGATATTTAAAGCAGCCTTGGCTACATCACATTTGAAGGTTCATGTAGGAGTGTGGAGGGAAGATTTGGGAGGAGTGCTTTGCTGCGGAGACATAGAAAAATGACTTCACAAAGACCGAAGGCTGCACCCCACTTTTCTGATGAATCCCTACATATTCTTGTGGAGTGAGTCAGAGCACGCAGGGAGGTCCTCTCCCCTGCAGATGGGAGGAAGAGACCTCCCCAAGAGACCAAAAGAGTCTGGCTCCAAATTGCTCAGGTGGTCAACAGCAGGGATGTCGTGAGGCAGACTTGGGTACAGTGCAGGAAGCGCTTCAATTATCTGATGAGATCAGGAAAGGTGAATGCAAAACCACACTCACCTTCATCCTGCTGTGCCTGTCACCACATCCCCATCACTCTGCCTTCCCAAGCCTGCTCCTGCACATCATTCCTCACACTAACATACCTTCCAGGTCCACCCATCCCTCTCTCTCTATGATCATACTCACATCCCCATCTGACTAACCATCCCTCACACTCACCCTCATCCTAATGTAATCATACCAACACCACAGAAAGAGGCCATTTGGCATTGGCACCACACTCCCTCATAGTCACCCTCTACGGATGTACCCCACACATTCCTTATACTCATTCCATCACTCTCACTCAAACTTCTCTTCTTTCCCTCCTTGCAGGAGAAGAGAGCCCACAACAACAGGGGAAGTGGGAGAACCGGAGGTGGCCCTCCATCCTTCAGTACCTTAACTGCAGCAGAGGAGGTGGCCCTGGAGGTTTCAAGAGATGCAGAGCTGCTGGTGGTGGGAAACAGAGAGAGGGGGACATCTCAGCAACCTGGTGACAGAATTACATCTCATACAGCCACATGGCATACAGCAGTCACTCATATGGTGACTGGTGCAGGACAAAAGAGTCATGACAGCTGTCAGGGAATTTGGCGCACACATGCATGATGATTCTCACCAACTTCTACCGGTGCACCATCGAGAGTATCCTGTCCGGCTGCATCACTACCTGGTATGGCAACTGCACCGCCACAGACCGCAAGGCTCTACAGATGGTGGTGAAAGCTGCACAACATACTATAGGAATTAAACTACCTGCTGTGCAGGATATCTACCCCGAGAGGTGCCGGCGGAAGGCCCTGAGAATCATCAAAGACGCGAGCCACCCCAGCCACAACCTCTTCGCCCTGCTCCTGTCCGGTAAGAGATACCGAAGCATACGGTCTCGTACCAGCAGATTTCGAAACAGCTTCTACCCCCAGGCCATAAGACTCATGAACGAATAATTTATTATTATGAACGAATAATTTATTATTATGAATGAATAATTTATTATTATTTATTACTGTTGTTTTATTTATTATTACTGTATTTCTATTAGTATTTTTATCATTGCTATGCCATATTTATCCTAATGTTGGGAGGACTCATAAAAATCAACATTTCATTGTGCAGTACACACGTTTGCTGCATATATGACAAATAAAATTGAATTGAATTGAATTTAATTGAATTGATCTTCCTGTGGTTGCAAACTAGCTGCACATTGAGGGAGTGGAAGCCCTTGCAGTTCCCAAACACTCCTGGGTGATGTGGGGTGCCCTGATGGCCATATGTGTGCAATCGATGATGCCCTGCATCCATGGGAAGCCAGCCAGAGTGGCAAAGCCAAGCGCATACACACCAATACTGGCTTCATCAGTGGCAAAGTTCACATAATTGGCTGACTAAAGAAGTTAAGGATAGCAATAGATTGAAAGAAGAAGCTTATAATGCGAAGAATAGTAGTAAGCTTGAGGTTAGGGAGAGTTTCAGAAACCAGCAAAGGATGGCCAAAAAATTGATAAAAAGGGAAAAAATAGAATATGAGAGAAAACTAGCAAGAAATATAAAAGCAGATTGCAAGAACTTCTACAAGTATGTATAAAGGAAGAGAGTAGCAAAAGTAAAAATTGGTCCCTTAGAGGCTGAGACAGAAGAAATTATTATGGGGAATAAGGAAATGGCAGAAATGTTAAATGAATATTTTGTATCTGCCTTCACAGTAGAAGACACAAAAGCATACCAAAAATGGTGGGGAACTAAGGGTCTAATGAGGATGAGGAACTTAACGTAATTAATTTAAGTAGAGAAAAAGTACTAGAGAAACTAATGGGACTAAAAGCCGACAAATCCCCTAGACCTGATGGCCTACATCCTAGGGTTCTAAAAGAGGTGGCTGAAGAGAGAGTGGAAGCATTGGTTTTGATCTTCCAAAATTCCAGAAGGAGTGGACCTGGAGGGAGCACAGCGAGAGCGGAGCAGTTAAAAGGAGCGGCAGCAACTCAACGGAGACAGTTTTTGAAAAAGTGATGTCAGAGTAAAGAAAGTGACATCGGCACAAGGGAAGGAGCTGACTGGTGAGTAGCTGGTGAGTGTATTTTTAAAAAATTTATAAGTTTATTTCTGCTAAGTTAGTTAATAGCCTATTAAATAGAGGGAAAGAGCTGATTGGTGAGTAGCTGGGGAATGTTTTTTGTTAAGTTTTAAGTATATTTCTGCTGGGTTAGTTTTTCGTCTATTAAATAGAGGCATGGCAGGGCAGCTCAGTCCTGTGGAGTGCACACCCTGTGCCATGTGGGAAGTCCTGGACGCTTCATGAAACCTGGATGACAACATGTGCGGGAAGTGTTGCCAGCTTCAGCAACTCGAGCTCCGTGTTTCGGCAGGCATACGCTTTGACTGTGGTTTCTGCTTATCACAGTCACTTGTCCATTACCTATAGTTCAGACACTTATCTACCCACTTTGTGGTTTCTGTTAACTGGGTCACAATTGTTCCACATTTAGACATGTTATTATTTAGTTTTTCAGCATTTTAACAGTATTGAAGTCAAGTTTCCCAGTACACTCTGCATTTAATTATGTTGCCCTGTGATACCCTACCAGTGGAGAAGTCGCCTGACCCAGATGGATTGCAACCCAGTTTGCTAAGGGAAATGGGGGAGGAGATAGCAGAAGGGCTTGTCACAGTTTTCCAATCTTCCCTAGATGCGGGGGAGGTGCCTGAGGATTGGAAAGTGGCAAATGTGACACCATTGTTCAAGAAAGGGTGTAAGAACAATCCTAGCAACCTCAGGCTGGTCAGTTTAACATCAGTGGTGGGTTAAGTTTTAGAAACAATAATCAAGGATAAAATTAATGGGTTTAAGCTAATTAAGGAGAGGTTTAAGCTAATTAAGGAGAGCCAACACAGATTTGTAAAAGGAAGATCGTGTTTGCCTAATCGAATTGAATTTTTTGATGAAGTAACAGAGAGGATTGATGAAGGGAATGCAATGGATGTTGTCTACATGGATTTTCGGAAGGCGTTTGACAAAGTACCACGAAGAAGGCTGGTTAACAAAATTGAGGCTCATGGAATAGGTGGGTCAGTGGCAGCTTGGATAAGGAATTGGCTTAAGGACAGAAAACAGCGAGTTGTGGTAAATGGCTGCTTTTCAGACTGGAGGTAGACAGTGGTGTTCCCCAAGGGTCTGTGCTGGGGCCACTGCTTTTTTTGAAATGTATAAATGACCTGGATATTGGAATACAGAGTAGAATTTCTAAATTTGCCGATGACACCAAACTTGGTGGTGTGGCAAACAGTGATGTTGATACCAATCGACTGCAACAGGACATAGAAAGGCTAGCAGAATGGGCAGACAAGTAGCAGATGGAATTTAATACATAGAAGTGTAAGGTGATGCATTTTGGCAGAAGTAACAGGGAGAAGCAATATACACTTAATGGCACAGTTTTAAAGAGTGTGCAGGGAAAAAGGGACCCGGGAGTTAATGTGCATAGGTCCCTGAAGATGGCAGGACATATTGAGAGAGTAATTAACAAAGCTTATGGGATCTTGGGTTTCATAAATAGAGCTATTGAGTACAAAAGTAGAGAAGTTATGCTGAAAATTTATAAAGCACTGGTTAGGCCACAACTGGAGTATTGTGTCCAGTTCTGGTCACCACACTTTAGGAAGGATGTGAAGATCCTTGAGAGGGTGCAGAGGAGATTTACCAGAATGGTTCCGGGGATGGGGACTCTTAGCTACAAGGACAGGTTGGAGAAGCTGGGTTTGTTTTCCTTAGAGCAAAGGAGGTTGAGGGGTGATTTGATAGAGGTGTACAAGATTATGATGGGTTTGGGTAGGCAAGACGGGGAAAGGCTGTTCCCACTAGTTGATGGTACAAGGACTAGGGGACACAGATTTAAGGTTTTTGGCAAGAGGTACGGGGGATTTGAGGAAAAACTTTTTTACACAGTGAGTGGTGATGACCTGGAATTCACTGCCGATGGAAGTGGTGGAAGTGGAGGCACTCAATGTTTGCAAGGGGAGACTGGATAGGAACTTGAGGGAAATAAACATGCAGGGCTACGGGGATAGAGCGAGGGAATGGGACTGACTGGATTGCTCACAGAGAGCCGGAACGGACTCGATGGGCCAAATGGCCTCCTTCTTTGCTGTTATGACTCTGTGGCCTCGATTTTCATTGAGCTGTGGAGGCGGGCGGGGCAGGCCCCCCCCCGCCTGGGCGGGCCCCCCCCCCCGCCTGGTTCCCGACTGAGCAATTTTAACTCAGGCGTGTCTGATGGCCCCGACTCCGTCCCGCATCCAACAGACGGGACTGGTCGTTAAGGCCCTTAACAACCACTAAATGGCCTCTATAATCCTATTTTGAAAGGCCCTTGCGAATTTAACCCTTTTCCCACGTTAAACATGCCTGGTGGGAAGCACGAATGTGAAACCTGGCGAGAGCACCATTGGATTGCTGACTATCAAATGCAGGTCAACCATTAAAAAGGAGATTTGATCAGCCATGATTTGCAGGTGGCAGGACTTAGTGGTCTCAGGTCTGGGGCAACTTTTAGAAGGCTTAACCACACCTGTGGAAGGTTGGAGCCTCACACCCATCTCCAGTGTGACCTCCTGGGAAACCCCTCTCGCCACCTTCACTCAGCGCTTCCTCAACGGAGGCATATACCAGAAGCATGGGAGCCATTTATTTCCTTCCCATCTGGGCAACAGAGGAGCTCGAGCACCAGCCGCGGCACCAGCAGAACCAGGAACAACAGCAGCACCAGCAACAGCAGCAGCAGCAGGAGCGCCAGGATCGTCATGGTTTGCTGTGCACTTCACAACATGGCACAGAGTCTTGGCTTGCAGATTCCTGAGGACCAAGTGGCTCCTCACATATCCTCCTCAGATGAGGAGGAGGAGGAGGAGGAGGAGGATGAGGAGGATGAGGAGGAGGAGTGCGAAAACGAACATCCTGCAGAAGCCCATCAACCAACGGCAGCATTACACGAGAACATTGCTGCCCGGGGTGCAAGGAACGCACTCATCCTGGCCAGATTTGCTTAGCCTAGTCAATCAAACACTTTTGCCTCGCAGCTTCTTACTAGAGCTTTGACAATGGCCAAGAACCAGAGGATTCCTAGCACTCCGACCACCATACTGACAGTTGCAAGTATTCCTAAGGCCTCAATGCGGAAGTCCCAATAGCAAAATGACAGACACCACAACTGCAACATTTGCCATCAGAATTTTTATGTACAATAACGACGTGATGGCATTTTTACAGTAAACACAAAATTGCACCCAAGTGACGACCCTTGTGTCTATTTGTGCAGAATTTTCCTCTTACATGTGCTCCTACGTGGTGCCTCCCTGTGGCTTCAGCAGATGTGGAGGCCCCTTGCTCACTTTCCTGCTGCTCCTGTCTCGACACCTTTGGCAGGCGTCCTCTGGGGTTGCGAGCCTGTGAGGGCCCGTCAACAGTCTGCTGCTCCTGTGGCTGTGCAGGGGTTGAGACGTCTATCTCACTTGGGTGTGGACTCTGGTGGGGCTCTGACCGAGGGCTCTGCAGTGGCATGAAAGTGTGAGCGCTTGGAGAGGAGCCCCCACTTCCTTGAGGTCTGCCACCAACCTCCCTCTCATGGGTCAGGTCCCCCTCAGCGCCTGCAAGTGGCTGGAGAGCACCTTGCTGCACATCAGGAGGGCCATGGGGACCCGCATCTGCAATGGCAGTCCTACTCAGAAGGACTTCCATGAAGATTTGGCTTCTCTGTTGAATAGATGCCTATCGCTCCTCAAGAGATGTCATTCTATTTTGAACAATGACCATGTTTTCCATACCCTGGCGACTAAACTCCTCCATGGCCGTAGCCATCCTCTCCTGTACCGTAGCCATTCTCTCCTCTGCGGTAGCCAGCCTTACCACGGAGGTAGCAATCATTTCCACGGAGGCAGCCATCCTTTCTGTGGTGATGCGTTCATGCGCCAATGACTCCACAAAGGATCTGCTCATGTTCGCTACGGACTCCTCCATTCGCTCCACACTCGCAGCGACCCTAGAGACAAAACCTGCCAGAGACTCCTGCATCTGTGCCTGGAGTTCCATCACCTCTGGTCTTATGGATGGACCCAGAGGCAGAGGGTCGACATGCTGCTGAGCCGAGCTGGCAGAGTCCTGCGCCCTCCGACTATGACTCTCCACTGCTGTCCTTGTCTCCACAATCTGCTAATGCTCACTTGTGAGCTGTGATACAGCAGGTGACAACACTACTCTATGTCCCGAAGTGTAAGATCCGCAAAATTAATATTGTACTATAAGGGTCCTTTGGCAGAAGAGGCCTTGATTTTAAAAGACTGTTTTAAAAGAAGCCCAGAAAAAGGGGCATATAAAATGGTTGCCAGACCCTGTGAGCGACTTATTGGGACATTTTAAAATGGTTCCTGCAGTCCCCAGACAGCCTTTGTGGATTCAACCCACAGTAAGTTCTGGAAGCCGTTTCTGAGAAAACGACACCAGACATTAACACATACGTAAAGATTGGATGCAGATCCAGTCAGATCGGCCTGTAGATAAAGGCCATCTAAATGTTTACCCAGACAAAGGGAAACAGTTTCTTATTCATAAGGGGAGCATCAAAGACCCATTAAAGACATTAAGAAGACATTCGAAACAATGCAGGTCATTCCAGACCAGAGATGGCCATCACTGGCCATCCCGAAAGCAGTTTAAATATAATAACTACCCCGCTGTGCAACAAGCCCACCAAAAGTTAAACAAAGACTAACTTTGATTTGGCGGGAGATAAAGGCTTCTCCTGAGAAGTATATTAGGGGAACCCGGGGTAGCCATCGGCAGCGATTAGCCATCAGCAGAGAGATCAGTGATTAACCATTGAAGAAGACGAAGCAGCGATCAAGAAGGCAATTCGAGCCTGCGTCCTGCCCCGGGGTAACCATCAGGAGATCATCGACCAACCCCGGGTCATTGACGAGACAAGAGGGCAGCAGCCCTATAGAAGAACACTAACTGAAAATGGTAACTGACTAGAAGAGACCTCTTGAAAGTGGTCAAACAGTTGACCTTCCCTCATATCGACGTCCAGGCCCGCTGAGATCCAGCCTGTCCGTGACCTTCACCTCGAGGAAGAGAAGGCGTGTCGCAGCTCGCAGCCCGCAGCCCGCAGCGCTGACCACCGGGAGACAGGACGCCTGAAAGGATCAAAACGCAGACCTGTTTCAACACCTTACAATTCCTAGCTGGATTGGTGAGCATGTTTCTGGCCCTTCATAATCGGATCTAGATAGATTTAAGGGGGTGGGTATTTTGGGTATAATTAACATGAGTTGTTGTCCCTCGATGTTCCGTGTGTTTCCCCATTTCATGATGACTTTTGTAAAGTATAATATGCCTGTATCTATTTTAGCTAGTACTGTATTGTTATGATTTGTTTTTCCCTCCCATGTACCCTCTCATTTGCTTGCATTTGATTTGTTTTTCCTTATGCAATAAAATTTCATTTCGTTTCATTAAACTTGGTCTATAAGAGTATTCTCTGCATTGTAGTTCCTGCATCTAAGTCCAGTGTCTAGAACCTAAGGGGTGAGTGGATCGAACCACTCAAGGTTTTACTGTGCGAAAGAGAGAAAGAGGCCTCTGGCAAGAGAAACCTCTGCGACCTCGGAGAGAAAACCCCTTACAGAAAATGGCGACCATGGCAGGACACTGGCAGCAGGATTGCAATGTATTAGACCCAGGTTTGACTGGTTGAAATGCAATGGATGAGAGGATAACGGATTATGTCTTTGGCAAGGTAAATCTCACTAAGCAGTGGATTTCTGATCTCTTACTGGATGGGTGTCCGTTGATGCAGCCATCAGGTGGACAGAGAGCAAAGAGCATAAGAAGTCAGTGGAAAAGGCAGTGTGGCTGATGTGCTACAAGAAACAAGTTCAGATTTTGGACAAAGTCGTTGCAGCACAGGCAGCCAAGATCACAACCCAGGTAGCAGAGATAGAGGAAAAGGCCATGGGTGGGGAAAAACTCATCACAGCGCTTCACGCGCTGAATCAGGAACGCCAAGTTGTAGCCAGCCAACATCAGGCTAGAATAGAGTATCTGGAATGCCAGGTTACTGAGGCAAAGGTCCATGAAGCGAGAATACGGGAGAAAAACGCCCGCCTCGCACAACAGCTAAGAGCGCAGGAGGAGAGAGTAGTGGAGGTCAAGGCAGCCTACAAGCTGGCCCTTGAGCATGGGTTTGAGAGCGCAGACCATGGCCCCTGCCAAAAGACCATAGAGGACCTGAGAACGGCCCTGGTTAAGGCAAAAGGCATGGTATGCCTTGTAAGCCCAAAAGCAAGTCACATTGACTTTTTGCAGGAATCCAAACATCCGATTCCTTGCGAAGTAGTTGCGGCACCAGCCACTGAACCCTCAGCGCCGCCGAGCTATAGTGAGACTTGGCCTGAAAAGGGGGTGGTGGAAGAAAGGGTAGCCGAGGTGGTACAGGAGGAGGAACAACCCCTGGTAGTAAAGCCGGAGCCGGCACCAATGTGCCCGACTCGGCACCAGAGGTTCGGTCCCAACGCCGATGATGGCAGGGAGGGACCCCACCTGAACCAGCTCGTGGTGCCCTACGGTGCCCAACAACTAAGATCCACGGTGAGCCACCTCCCAAGACTCACAGTAAAGGGAGATCCCTCAGTTCATTTCAGGGAGATAGAGGAGACAGCCGCCATCAATGATTGCGATGATCTTGAACAGGCAAAGATGCTGCTCTTCTCCCTGGATAGCACAATCCTTCAGTGCCTCTCCGATGAGAGTAAGAGGGGGCGAAAAGGGTATGTGGATCTCAGGGATGAGGTCTTGGAAGTTATGGGAGTAGACGACGGTAATCCGTTCCAACGAGTGGAAGGGACTGTGCAGCTAACTGGAGAACCCCCACGGGTTTTCGCAGAAATGTTGTGGCCAGTGTATCGACGCAGTTGTCTGGGCATGCCTGAATGGGTTGCAATGAGTGCAGAACAGCGGGTTCATTGGCTCTGTTGCTTGGTTGCCAACAGCTTGCCACAGATACAGGCCCTAGCCAAGTCTTGGTTTGACCCCCAAGGTCCCGGTGTCAAGGAGGAAACGATGCTCCGCCAGCTCACCATTGCCTACAAGAATTGTAGAAGTCAGGAGGTACCTCCCTCTAAGGGAAAGGTGCATGAGGCAAAACCCGCAGCCCCAAGTAAGAAGGAGTAGCGTCAGGAGGGGAATCGCCCTGCCCAAGCCAAGCTCAATTGTTACGGGTGTGGGAAGGATGGACATTGGCGCAAGGACTGTAAAAATCCGTGGAAGGATAATAAGGGAAAAGCTCCCGCAGCCCAAGCCCAAGCCCAGACCACCGCCCCAGCACCAGCCCAAGCACAAGCTACAGCTCCTGTCCCAGCAAAGGGAGCCGGTGCAGCTATGGATCCCGCTGCGATAGAATGAATTCTCGAGACAATGCGGTCTCTTATGATCTCGCAGGGGAAGATAGCAGTCACCACTGGTCTTGTCGTTTCCAAAACCCCGACCGCTGTGCCCAAATGCGATATGATGTATGGAGGTGACCCCTCGTGGAGATGGAGGTGGAGGAGGTAAAAGGGATCTATTTGTTGGATACGGGGGCATCGTGTACTGTGATCCACGCAGATAACCCCACTGCCTCACCTCTGTCCACCGGGGTTCCATACCTTCTGTCGGGCTTCACGGGCAAAGAACAGGCTGGCGCACATTCCATTCCCCTCTCCATTCATTTAGGACCACTCCGCACCACGTGGAAGTGCACACTAATGAAGTGGGAGGTGGGGGGTGGAACGGGAGTCCTTGGGTCTGATTTCTTGGTAGCACACGGGATCCTCGTGGACCTGAGAAATCACTGTCTCTGGGGAGCGGGTACGGGTGTGAAAGGGATAGAGGATGCCAAGGTCAACCCAATGAAAGCACGGGTCGGCCGGCGGGAAGTAAAATTCTTGGGTCTGACGCTCCGCGCTGGCGAGAGAGACATGGACCAGGATAGACAGGAATCGGTGCAAGATCCACCGGTCCCCGCCAGTCGCGCAGTGAAGGTACCCCGACGCAATAAATGGTTCGCATAAAGCGGTGCAAACTGTTTAAGCCGGGTGCAAAAGAACCAACAACTGAGGCCAGGTCTGAGGGCAAAAATCCTCAGCCTGAGGCGTGCAACAAGTCACAGACCACATAGGCTGGAACCGCAGCCTGCTTGGAGGGAGAAGCTGTCCCGCCCACCTGGGAGGTTTCCCCAATGGCCTGGGACACAGACGAGGAGGAGCCCGAAGACCAAGGCCCTCCTCCTGATCCGAACGCCATCGGGGGGGAGCCCGAACATCTAGGCCCCGCCCTTGACACGATTCTGGAGGACGTGGAGTCGGAGGACGGAGATCCCGCCCTCGACTCAAGCTTAGGGGAGGTAGAAATTGGGGGCGGAGATCCTCCACCTGCAGGGCCAGGTGAGGAGGAGTCGTCTGCCACAGACCCAAATCCCAAAGGGGCGGAGCCTGAGGGAAGGGAGCCGAAGCCAGCAGCCATGGAGGTGCCACGGGCTGTGAGGGCTAAAGTCCCAATCGAAGGTCCACTCGCTAAGGGAGCCACGCCCAAAGCACCTTTTCGCAGGTCGGCTCGAATGCCTCAGCCGGTAAAACCTTGGCCCGATTCCCCCGATTTCAGTAAACGCCGACTTGGGAAATCCCTGGCAAAACGCAGTCCCCAATTGACAGCAAAAGGCTGCGGGGGACCCAGGCCACAGGTCAGTGCAGCCCCACCACAAGGAGCGGCGAGCTGCAGTTCAATCAGGGATTAGGTAAGCAACCCGGGGACAGGCGGCGCTGTACATAAGTTAAGTTTAAGTTTAATTAAGTTTAAGATGTGTAAATATTAAAGTGATTAGTGTTATAAGTAATTTTGGAGTCTGCCCAGCATGTGTGTTGTTTGGGATCGAGGTCGAAAGGCCCGATCATGCCATCACCTAAGCCAGAGCCGCTCGGGAGCCTGGCTGTATCGTTTAATTTGTCACAGGAACCAAAGAGATGATGAGAGGAATTCTCGTTGTGTTCGCGGTGATCGGGTGTAGCGGGGCCTATCTGGGCCGCACCAAGGACTCCACAATTTACGGGTGCTCTGGTGATACAGCCCCCATCGCGACCGATGGATCGGGCGCGCGGGGCATTGAGGAGACAGCCACCTATTTCCACGAGGGGAGGTGGCCAGGATGGCTGGGGTGGAACTCTACAGAATACTCCAGCCAGTCCGGGTTTGCGTACCGAGAGTCTTCCCTAATGTGCCCCCGAGTGAGGGTCATCGCACCCAGAGTCAGCGTCACCGTCGGGAAAAGGATTTGCTTGCAATGCACAGGACATGTTCCTTTGGACCGATGGTGGTGGCTGCGCAAGTTGGGCAAAACCATGAAGAACTCCACGGTCGAGTGGGAGAGACTGGGTAACAATACCCATCGGACTATTACGGGGACCCATGGGGGATTGAGTGTCTGTTGGGACAAATGGTGGGAACCAGATGAGGGGATTTACATCTGTATGTGGGGTTCAGAACGTGCCTGCCCCACAGGCGTCTCCATCTTTTTCCAAAGGCAGTGGCAAGGTGCTGGGAAAGGAATGAGGTGGGACGTCAGCACACGGGCGTGCGGAGTCCCATATTCTCAGATCCCAGTAAACGCCACTGAGATCATCACCCGCCCCCGCAAGCCCCTGCCCACGATTCCGGTAGCCAAAGCCCGCAAGGAAGGGTGCCCCACCACTACCAAGGGACCCGGGAACGGATTGGTATTAGTGCCCACAGGTCAGGTGCTGTACCAAGGGGTGCACTACATGGTGGCTTTGGTGATTTTAAACCTCACCGAGGTGCGATTGCCAGAGTGGTGCCCCAAGGAAATGGAGCAATTGTACCAGGTCCTGTTAACAAACATGCTCAGACTGTTTTATGAATTCGACTTTGCTGATGTAGACAGAGCCGGATTTTACACCACACCACATGAGGTCTTGGACAGGGTGGGGAGACAAAGAAGGGGTACAGTAAATGATATTTTTACAGCTTTTAACACAGGGACTTCCGTCATCAACACTCTGGATGACGTGGAGCTGCAGACCCAGATTAATGGTTTGAAAACACAGTTAAGAAAGATACTGACGGATGAGAATAAGGTAGTGGGTCCTGAGTTACATGAAACATAGAAACATAGAAACATAGAAGATAGGAGCAGGAGTAGGCCATTCGGCCCTTCGAGCCTGCTCCGCCATTCAATGAGATCATGGCTGATCATCCAAATTCAGTACCCTGTCCCTGCCTTCTCCCCATATCCCTTGATCCCTTTAGACTTAAGAAATATATCCAACTCCTTTTTGAATATATTTAATGAACTGGCCTCCACCGCCCTCAGTGGCAGAGAATTCCACAGGTTCACCACTCTCTGGGTGAATAAATTCCTCCTCATTTCAGTCCTAAATGGCTTACCCCTTATCCTTAGACTATGACCCCTAATTCTGGACTCCCCAGCCATCATAAACATCCTTCCTGCATCTAGCCTGTCCAGGCCTGACAGAATTTTATAGGTTTCGATGAGATCCCCTCTCAATCTTCTAAACTCCAGTGAGTATAAGCCCAATCGACACAATCTCTCCTCATACGTCATTCCTGCCATCCCAGGTATCAGCCTGGTGAATCTTCGCTGTACTCCTTTCATGGCAAGAACGTCCTTCCTCAGGTAAGGCGACCAATACTCAAGGTGCGGTCTCACCAAGGCCCTGTACAGCTGTAGCAAGACATCCTTGTTCCTGTACTCGAACCCTCTTGCTACGGAGGCTAACATACCATTTGCCTTCTTAACCGCCTGCTGCACCTGCATGCTTACCTTCAGCGACTGGTGCACAAGAATACCCAGGTCTCTTTGCACTTCCCCTTCTCCCAATCTATTGCCATTCAAATAATAATCTGCCTTCCTGTTTTTGCCACCAAAGTGGATAACCTCACATTTATCCACATTATAGTGCATTTGCCATGTTTCTGCCCAATCACCCAATCTGTCCAAATCGTACTGGAGTTTCTCGACATCCTCCTCACAGCTTACCCTCCCACCCAACTTTGTGTCGTCTGCAAATTTGGAGATATTACATCCAATTCCCTCGTCCAGATCATTAATATATATTGTGAACAGCTGAGGTCCTAGGACCGATCCTTGTGGTACCCCACTAGTCACTGCCTGCCACTCAGAAAATGACCCGTTTATTCCAACTCTTTGCCTTCTGTCCGCCAACCAGTTCTCTATCCACGTCAATACCTTGCCCCCAATCCCATGTGCCTTAATTTTGCACGCTAATCTCTTATGTGGGACCTTATCGAAAGCCTTCTGAAAGTCCAAATACACCACATCCACTGGTTCTCCCTTATCTATTTTACCAGTTACATCCTCAAAAAATTCCAGTAGATTAGTCAAGCATGATTTACCTTTTGTAAATCCATGTTGACTTTGTCCGATCCTGTCACTGCTTACCAAGTGCTCTGCTATTACATCTTTTATAATAGATTCTAGCATTTTCCCCACTACCGATGTCAGGCTTACCGGTCTATAATTCCCCGCTTTTTCTCTACCACATTTTTTGAATAGTGGGGTAACATTAGCTACCCTCCAATCCATGGGTACTGTTCCAGAGTCTATGGAGTTCTGGAAGATGACCAGCAATGCATCTATTATTTCTAGGGCCACTTCCTTAAGTACCCTGGGATGTAGATTATCAGGCCCTGGGGATTTATCGGCCTTCAGTCCCATCAATTTTCCTAACACCATTTCCCTACAAATACTGATTTCTTTCAGTTCTACCCTTTCATCAGGCCCTATGTTCCCTGGCATCTCTGGGAGGTTATTTGTGTCCTCCTTTGTGAAGACAGAACCCAAGTATGAATTTAGTTGGTCTACCATTTCTTTGTTTCCCATTATAAATTCCCCTGATTCTGGCTGCAAGGGACCTACGCTTGACTTCACCAAACTTTTTCTCTTCCCATATCTATAAAAGCTTTTACAGGGCCAGGCCATGACATTACACTTAAAAGAAATCATTGCTGAGCTGGAGAAACACGCGAAAACGGTAAATGCTCTCATCAGGGAGGATCGGAATGCGTCCGATCAGTCTGCGCAGAACGAAGCTTGCGTGCTGTACAGGGCGTGGTTACTGGGCGAGGGCCGCAGTAATCTGGAGGATTTAAAACAAGGTTTAGTCCCCTCCTGGATCAGCAACAAGCACCTCGCAGCCCTCCACCCTTTTGAGAATGCATTAAGTCCGTGCCAGCTCAGACTCGCTTCAGAGGCCTACCCAGTCCCAGTGGACTGTGGACAGTCTAATCACACCATTATGGGTATAGTGGTAAGAATGCCGGTGATGGGAAAGACAGCTAGGCCCGCCCCAGTATACAGGGTGGAGAACATTGGAGTCATTCAGGGGGGTGCACACATTTGCTACACAGCGGTCCCACCTTACGTCATTCGATGGGAGAATGCAATGACGGGTATCGACCTCTCGGGGTGCCGGAGCCGGGGAGCACACATCATCCTGTGTCCCCAGCACTTGAATGCCTATTCAAAACCACAGTGTGGGTTCAGAACTGCTGGCGCGAAGCCTATAAATTGCACCATGGAAGCAATGGCACAAGGCCATGTGCCCCCGCAGGTGGCATATATAGGAGGTGGGACATACTGTGTCACCACTGCAGCGCCCCACTACCAACATGGACAGCACGGCTGGTGTCTGGTGAGTGACAGCAGTTTCTGCTTCAAGCCCAAGGCAGAAGTTCAAGTGGCCCAAGAGCAAATTGTCCCCATTCCTGAACCGTCCACTGTTCACATCACTGTTAAAGAGAATTTCACTGATCTGGAACGATTCGTTGCACATTTTGGATATATCATTCCCCCTCTCCCTGAACACCTCACCAAGATATTAAAAGCCATTGTCGTTTCAGAGAAACATTTTTACACACTGGAGCAGAAGACTTTAGAAATAGGGGCAAACATATTAGGTATAGTAACCCTACCATGGTGGGATCTGTTCACTAATATAGAAGTCCCTTCTTGGATTAGGATAGCCTCTCACATCCTTGTAGTGTGTCAGGTTTTTATTGTGATTTATTTACTGTTTGTACACTGTAAAAAGGTCAGATATTTGCAGAAGTATGAGAACAGAGGAGAATGGAGAGAGCATTACATGCGGGTTGAAGAAGAGACACCCGTTTAGATTTTTGCTGCTATGTATAAAGTTAAAGTTTCCCTCCCTCCTCTACATTTGAGGTTCGTTCATGGGTGTTTTGTGTGTGTACTTTATTTTTATTATTGAAATTCATTAAGTGAGTTGTTGTTAATAAAAGATAATGTGTATGAACCAGGTGGTGTAGGGGTATTAGGCCCCCCTCCACACCTGGAAGTGAATGTGTCATATTTTAAATCCAATGTATTGCCATCTACAGATGCTTAATGTACACTGTAGGTTTTCTGAAACAGGAAATGCATGTGTCGTGGGGTCGTAGATCGGTAAATACAGGTGATGGTTTAATTATGGAGAGTCAGAAAATTTTGCTCACCCAGAATTATGATACTTCAAGCAAGTTATAGTATCATCAGGGGGGACTGTAAGATCCGCAAAATTAATATTGTACGATAAGGGTCCCTTGGCAGAAGAGGCCTTGATTTTAAAAGACTGTTTTAAAAGAAGCCCAGAAAAAGGGGCATACAAAATGGCCACCAGACCCCTTGACCGACTTATTGGGACATTTTAAAATGGTTCCTGCAGTCCCCAGACAGCCTTTGTGGATTCAACCCACAGTAAGTTCTGGAAGCCGTTTCTGAGAAAACGACACCAGACATTAACACATACGTAAAGATTGGATGCAGATCCAGTCAGATCGGCCTGTAGATAAAGGCCAGCTAAATGTTTACCCAGACAAAGGGAAACAGTTTCTTATTCATAAGGGGAGCATCAAAGACCCATTAAAGACATTAAGAAGACATTCGAAACAATGCAGGTCATTCCAGACCAGAGATGGCCATCACCAGTCATCCCGAAAGCAGTTTAAATATAATAACTACATCACTGTGCAACAAGTCCGCCAAAAGTTAAACAAAGACTAACTTTGATTTGGCGGGAGATAAAGGCTTCTCCTGAGAAGTATATTTGGGGAACCCGGGGTAGCCATCGGCAGCGATTAGCCATCAGCAGAGAGATCAGCGATTAACCATTGAAGAAGACGAAGCAGCGATCAAGAAGGCAATTCAAGCCTGCGTCCTGCCCCGGGGTAACCATCAGGAGATCATCGACCAACCCTGGGCTGTTGACGAGACAAGAGGGCAGCAGCCCTACAGAAAAACACTAACTGAAAATGGTAACTGACTAGAAGAGACCTCTTGAAAGTGGTCAAACAGTTGACCTTCCCTCATATCGACGTCCAGGCCCGCTGAGTTCCAGCCTGTCCGTGACCTTCACCTCGAGGAAGAGAAGGCGTGTCGCAGCTCGCAGCCCGCAGCCCGCAGCGCTGACCACCAGGAGACAGGACGCCTGAAAGGATCAAAACGCAGACCTGTTTCAACACCTTACAATTCCTAGCTGGATTGGTGAGCATGTTTCTGGCCCTTCATAATCGGATCTAGATAGGTTTAAGGGGGTGGGTATTTTGGGTATAATTAACATGAGTTGTTGTCCCTCGATGTTCCGTGTGTTTCCCCATTTCATGATGACTTTTGTAAAGTGTAATGTGCCTGTATCTATTTTAGCTAGTACTGTATTGTTATGATTTGTTTTTCCCTCCCATGTACCCTCTCATTTGCTTGCATTTGATTTGTTTTTCCTTATGCAATAAAATTTCATTTCATTTCATTAAACTTGGTCTATAAGAGTATTCTCTGCATTGTAGTTCCTGCATCTAAGTCCAGTGTCTAGAACCTAAGGGGTGAGTGGGTCGAACCACTCAAGGTTTTACTGTGCAAAAGAGAGAGAGAGGCCTCTGGCGAGAGAAACCTCTGCGACCTCGGAGAGAAAACCCCTTACAGAAGGTCCCACCGAGGTGTGAGTGTCTGCGCTGGTGCTGGGTGCGCTGAAATCTGCTGACGCTGCGCCCTCAGAAGTTGCAGCTTCCTCTGAGGAGTCTGGCTGCTCAGCCTCTTCTTCCTAGCTAGGGGGGACGGATGCTTGTAATGGTCCTGTGAGGAAGTAAAGGAAAGAGTCAGAGATGTGATGCAAAGGCTACATGCACATAGCTTTTTGCAGATGCTCATAAGTCCATCTGTTAGAGCTTCACAATCATTATCAGCGACTCATGCAATGTCAAAGAGTGAGAAGGGAAACTTTTCTGTCACCAGCTTGCTGTGTTACACCTGTCTGTCCATCCACCACGCGCGAATCATCCTCTATTCCCATAATTTCCAGGACGGCCTCCTCCCAGCGGGTCAGGTGAGCTATTGAGGCTGTTCCTCCTCCTGTCCTGGCTTGGTCTCTTTTGTTGTGAGCTCTCTTTTCCTGCAATGAGGGAGACAAGTGGAGGTTGAGTGAGAATGAAGAAGTGAGTGTAGAGATTGCATAGCATAGATACTTAGAAGGAGACAAAGATGGTGTGAGGTTGCAAGACCAAGGTCCCTCCCTGTGTGTTGTCAGTTGTGTTCAAAACATCAGAGTGATAGGGAGTGTGAGGGCTGCATGGTCGAATAGTTATGTGAATGTGAGCATAGAGAGAGAGGGAATGGGTAAGGGTGCATGGATGTCAGTGTCAAGTGGGATGTGGAGGAAGAGATTGCTAAAGCTGAGTACTGGTGAGGAAAGGCAATGGGGATCAGATTGCGGGTGATGGGAAATTCATACTCACTTTTCCAGTGCGCTGAAGGTCATGAAATCTTTTCCTGCACTGTATCCAGGTTCTGCGGGTGACTCCCAAGGAGTTGACCTCCTCAGCCACCTGCATCCACACTGCCTTGGTCTGAGTGGGAGGCCTCTTCCTCCCTGATGAAGGGAAGAGCACCACCCCGTTGGCCCTAGCCCCATCCACTAATGCCTGCAGTGCCACCTCATCAAAGCGAGGAGCTGATCTGGCCCTCCCGCTTGTCATATTTACTGCAGCTCCCTCACACTGCACAGTCAAGAAGCTAGGCACTCTGCAGAAGAAGCAAGGCTTGCTGTGGACCTTAAATGCAGCAGCAATGATGACGTCATCGGAGGGGACTTTCAGTCATGAAAAACCCATTTGCAAAGGCTTCCCACACGTTGGAAATCAATTGGCCAATTCAGTTAAAATTGCATCAGTCTCCCACATCCATTTAGATTCGTGTGGGAAACACGAAATTCGGATAACACGACACCATCCCGCACCTGAGTTAAAATCCCCCCCTGTGACTCTATGACTATGACCCTAGATTCTTGAATGGTCCCAGCAGATTGAAAGGTTGCAAATATAACACCGCTATTCAAGAAAGGAGGGAGGGAGAAAACCCGGAACTACAGGCCAGTTAGCCTGACATCAGTCATCGGGAAAATGTTGGAATCCATTGTTAAGGACATGGTATCAGGGCACTTAGAAAATCATAAAAGATTGGGCAGAGTCAACATGGTTTTATGAAAGGTAAATCATGTTTGACAAATTTATCAGAGTTGTTTGAGAATGTAACTAACAGGATAGATAAATGGGAACCAGTGGGTGTAGTATATTTGGATTTCCCAAAGGCATTCGATAAGGTGCCACATAAAAGGTTATTACACAAGATAAGGGCTCCTGGGGTTGGGGGTAATATAGTAGCATGGATAGAGGATTGGTTAATGGACAGAAAACAGAGTAGGGATAAATGGGTCTTTTTCAGGTTGGCAGGCTGTAACTAGTTGGGTGCTGCAATGATCAGTGCTGGGGACTCAGCTATTTACAATCTATATTAATAACCTAGATGAAGGAACAAAGTGTAATTTATCCAAGTTTGCTGATGATACAAATCTAGGTGGGACCGTAAGCTGTGAGGAGAGCACAATGAGTCACAAAGGGATATAAACACAAAGAATTCGACCCAACACAATCGTCGCTAAGCAAAAGGAAAAATATCTGTCATATTGGGCAGAAACAACAAAAACCCGAAGCAAACTCAATTGCTACTTGGCCCTAAACAGACAATACAACATGGCTGATTACCTGACCATGGTAAAGGATAGCAAACTGAGAAAAACTTTGACAATGTACAGACTTAGTGAACATAACCTGGCGATCGAAAAAGGTAGACACAGACAGACCCGGCTACCAAGAGAGGACAGGATATGCTCTCACTGCAGTCAGGGAGTGGCAGAGACAGAGATGCACTTCCTCACAGCTTGTAGAAAATATCAGGGCATAAGGGAGAATTTCTACCCAAAATTCACAAAAATATGCCCGGAATTCAGAAATTTGAATGACGACCAAAAACTCCCATACCTACTAGGGGAAGAGAGAAATTGCGTAACACTAGCGGCACACTATGTTACAGCTTGCCATAAACAGAGGGACAACCACTAAATATAAGAAAAGAGTATATATAAATTATATGAAAGTATATTTATACACTCAGGGATATATCTGTTTATACACTGTATGGATAGATCTGTATTTTTGTGAACAAACATGAATGTTTTCCGATGCTTTGGCAACATAAGATGTAACTTGTCATGCCAATAAAGCGATTTGAATTGAGTGGGCAGTAAAGTGGCAGATAGAGTATAATGTAGGGAAATGTGGTTATTCACTTTGGTAGGAAGAATAGAAAAACAGAATATTTTATAAATGGTGAGAAACTTTCAAATGTTGGTGTTCAGAGAGATTTGGGTGTCCTTGTGCAAGAAACACAGAAAGCTAGCATGCAGGTACAGCAAGCAATAAGGAAGGCAAATGGCAGGTTGGCCTTCATTGTAAGGGGATTGGAGTATTTTTTTTATTCATTTGTGAGATGTGGGATGTGGGCGTCGCTGGCAAGGGCAGCATTTATTGCCCATCCCTAATTGCACTTGAGAAGGTGGTGGCGAGCCGCCTTCTTGAACCGCTGCAGTCCGTGTGGTGAAGGTCACACAGTAGGGAGTTCCAGGATTTTGACCCAGTGACGATGATGGATCGGCGATATATTTCTAAGGCAGGATGATGTGTGACTTGGAGGGGAACTTGGAGGTGGTGGTTGTACTGTATGTGCCTTTAAGTCAGAACTACTTTTACAGCTCCTGTATACTGTAGTACTGGCAGTGACCACACCGGTATATAAGCTTTGCGCATGCCTCTGTACCCCCAGCCTAGAGACTACCCTCCTCCAGGAGAGACCTGTTTATTGTTCATGTACAGCATCCGTGTGATTATTTAATAATAGCATATCCACTGAACCACGGATCCAACAGTGGCGACGAGTGTCAATTCGAATCTACCTGCAACATAAAAAAAAAATAGTCGAGGCCAGGAACACAGGCGTCGACCACGAGCAACCGCCCAGCAGTCAGGCAGAGATTGAACTTCGCAGGGGAGGCTGTGGCGAGCCAGGCTTGGTTCCCCAGCCACAACGAGCAGTAAGAGACAGACGACAGGTCCAGCGCAGACCCTTCCCGAGCAGCGGCGTCTGGAGCCGACCGACGGCGGAGAGAAAGCCGAGCAGCATCGACAGGGTAAGACAGAGGGTGAAGAGCGCAGGGCGCAGCCGGGGGTTGAACACCGAGCGGCGTCGAGAAAAAGAAAACAAACCGGAGAGAGAGAGGGTTAAGAAACAGCCGGGTTCTAGACTGAGCGGCGTCGAAAAATATAAAAAGAACGCGCAGAGCACAGCCAGGGCTCACGGGCTGAACAGGGTCCACGGGGCGAAGAAAGGGGAGACGCCATTGAGCCGCGGAGATGAAGGAACAGCGCGGGAGACGCCATTTTTAGAAGCCGCAGCGGAGAAGAAGGGCGAGCGTGGGAAGGAAGGAAAGCGCGGGAGATGCCATTTTGTGCCAGCGGAGAAGAAGGGGAAGCGCGGGAGGCGCCATTTGTGACAGTTAACTCACACCCAAGGATGCCGAAGAGTGGCAGTATCTCTATGTTCAACAATGAAGTCGAAGATTGGGTGACATATGTGGAACGTATTGAGGAGTACTGCAGGGTGAATGAAGTGCCAGATGCTAATAAAGCACTGGTTCTGTTAAATTCCTTGGGTGCAAAAACTTATGGTTACTGCGAAATCTAATAACCCCAGAGAAGCCGGTAAACAAGAATTTTGAAAGTATAGTAGAAATCCGACAGGACCACTTAAACCCCACACTGCTGCTGATAGAATGATTTAAGTTCCATAAAAGGAACCAACACAAAGACGAAAGCAATGCTGAGTACCTAACGGAACTGCGCAAGCTATCGAAACACTACCAGTTTGGAGCGGGACTAGCAGATACGTTAAGGGACAAGTTTGTGTGTGGGCTACAAAGTGAAGGAACCCAGAAGTGGCTTCTATCAGAAAAGGACCTTACGCTGGACAAAGCTTTCAGTATGGCAGTATCACACGAAGCAGCTGCAAGGGGCGCTGCAGAGATACAACGGAGACCGCAAGAATATGGCACCAATGAAATGTCCTATGGAACAGGGAAGTGCTATCGCTGCGGCAGAACAACACATGACTAGAAAGATTGTTGTTTCAAGGACCAAGTGTGCAGACAGTGTGGGAAGGCAGGACACATAGCAAGAGTCTGCAGGTCTGGGAAGAAAACCAACAGTAAGAAATCTCCACAGGAGAAGTACAAAAAGGTACACCAGGTGATGGACAGTGGTTCAGACGAACAGAAAAGTGACACAGACTCCGGAAGCAAGGAGCTGGGTTGTCTGAAACTACATAAGGTAACAGAAATGGAGGATCACCAGACTATCTGGGTTACACTCAAGATAGACGGAGTCCAAGTGAAAATGGAATTGGACACAGGGTCAGCTCTAACAGTCATAAATCAAAGAGACTACAAGCGGCTATTTTCACACATACCCTTGAAAGCTACAGAGATTGTCTTGAAGATGTATACGGGGCAAAAATCTACCCCAAAGGAAAAATAAGGGTGAAAGTGACATATAAAGGCTAGGAAATACCTAAAATGGATATATATGTATTGCCAAATGGAGGACCACCACTGCTAGGACGTGAATGGATCCGGAAGATACAATTAGATTGGCATTCCATACAGGCACTAAAGGTTGAGGCCAAAAAGGATGACGACGTCACACCTGGACGACTGTCAAAAATGCTAACTGACGCAAAAGAAGTGTTCCAGGAGGGATTAGGAACACTAAATGGAATAACAGCAACGATTAAAATAGAGGAAAATGCAAGCCCAAAGTTTCTGAAGGCCAGACCAGTGCCTTATGCGATCAGACCAGCTGTTGAAGCAGAGCTGGAAGGGTTGGAACGTTGAGGAGTACTGTCCAAAGTGGACTGGAGCGAGTGGGCTACACCCATCGTTCCTGTAATGAAGAGGTCGTTGAATAATACGCCTGGGGAACCAAAGAAGGTCCGCATCTGTGGGGATTTTAAGGTGACAGTGAACCCAGCCCTTCACACGGTGCAATATCCGCTTCCACGAATTGAGGATATTTTCGCCTCGCTGTCTGGAGGTAAACGCTTCACCAAAATTGATCTAGCACAGGCGTACTTGCAAATGGAGGTAGAAGAATCTTCGAAACATTACCTTATGATCAACACTCATAAAGGTCTCTATCAATACACCCGGCTGGTGTTTGGAGTAGCTTCGGCTCCGACTATCTGGCAAAGGGCGATGGATCAGGTCCTGCAAGGGATTCCAGGGACCCAGTGTTATTTGGATGGCATCTTGGTCATGGGCAAAAATGACGGTGATCACCTTGCCAACTTGGAGAAGGTGCTCACCAGATTAAAGGAGTATGGGCTACGAGCTAATCGCCACAAGTGCGAGTTTTTCCAGAAACAGATCTCGTATTGTGGCCACGTCATCGATGAAGAGGGGTTACATAAGTCCCCTGACAAGATTGAGGCAGTAGTCAAGGCTCCAGCACCGGAAAATGTGTCACAACTGAGGTCGTTCCTCGGGCTGGTAAACTACTACCACAAGTTCTTACCAAATTTGTCTACGGTATTACACCCGCTGAACACCCTACTGCAAACAGGGGTACCATGGAAGTGGGATGACGAACGTAGACGAGCTTTCCAGAAGTGTAAAGAATTGATCACATCAAAAGAGGTGTTGGCCCATTTCAACCCAGCACTACCAATTCGTTTGGCATGTGATGCATCACCCTATGGTATTGGAGCGGTGCTGTCGCACAAATTCCCAGACGGGTTGGAGAGGCCAGTAGCCTTTGCGTCTCGGTCACTAACCTCAGCCGAGCGCAACTATGCCCAAATTGACAGGGAGGGCCTCAGCCTAGTATGGGGAGTAAAAAAATTCAACCACTATCTGCATGGGCAGAAGTTCACCTTGCTGACTGACCACCAACCACTTGTCTCCATCTTTAATCCTAAGAAGGGTGTTCCAGTGATGACTGCACAGCGGTTACAAAGATGGTCCCTGTTTCTAGGGGTGAATCAATATGAAATAGAATATAAAGGCACGAAACAGCATGGGAACGCTAATGGGCTATCGCGCCTGCCACTGCCTACTGTGGAGGAAGCACCAGTAGTGGACCCTATCGAGATATTTTATTCGTCAATAATTGAACGATTGCCAGTAACAAACGCGGATATAGAGAAGGAGACCCGCAATGATCCGATGCTGTCGAGGGTATATGAATTGACGGTGAGGGGATGGCCAACACATGGCAACTCACTGTTGCCAGCATTCTCATCCAGAAGAGAACAGCTGTCAGTATGCCAGGGGACAGTGATGTGTGGATCCAGAGTGGTGATTCCACCCAAGTTAAGGGAGAGAGTGCTAAATGAGCTACATGAAGGTCATCTGGGGGGAGTGAAAATGAAAAGCCTTGCTAGGGCTTATGTGTGGCCGGGAATCAATCAACAAATCGAAGACCTAACTAAGAGCTGCTTAGAATGCCAGAAGGTCCAAAATGCACCACCACATGCCCCTCTACACCCATGGGAGTGGCCCTCCTCTCCATGGCAACGGGTGCATATTGATTTTGCTGGCCCATTCATGGACTCAATGTTCTTAATAGCAGTGGATGCTCATTCAAAGTGTCCTGAGCTGATAAAAATGTCTTCAACCACTACAGAGAAAACGATTGCAGTCCTACGGACCATATTTGCCAGAAACGGTTTGCCAGAGCAGATTTGCTCTGATAATGGACCACAGTTTGTGTCTGATGAGTTCAAAAAATTTATGAGAAGGAATGGGGTAAGGCATTACACATCCGCCCCGTATCATCCAGCCAAAAATGGATTGGCTGAGAGGTTCGTACAAACCTTTAAGAAGGCGATCCAGGCCATGTGCGACAATGAAATTCCACTACAGCATAAGGTGGACAATTTCTTATTAGCCTACCGAAACGCGACACATGCAGTTACCAACCAGACCCCAGCCATGATGTTCTTTAACCGAAGGTTGAGATCTCGTCTGGACTTGCTCAGGCCAAATGTGCGAAGAAATGTTGAGGACAAACAATTCCAGCACATCAATGAGAAGCCGACAAGGAGCTTCAATGTCGGGCAACCAGTCTTGGCTCGTGACTATCGAACAGAGAAATGGCAACCCGGAACGATATGTACAAGGCAGGGGCCATTAATGTACACAGTGGATGTCGGGGAGAACATTGTGAGACGCCACGTCGATCAGATCTTAGCGTCACAGGAACGTGTCAACCCCATGTCTCGAGTACCTGGGGATGACCCCGACATACTGGTAGCATCTACTTCAGACCCAGTAGCAGTGGAACCCGATGAACTACCCGATGAAAAGGGGTCAGAATCGCCTCTGCACCAAGAACAAGAACCCCCGGAAAGGCGCTATCCCGAAAGGGTCAGGAAGCCGCCCCAAAGACTGAATCTATAAATGGACTTTTGTTGTTTAATGTACATGTTGAAATGTTAATTGTTATTTGAATATTAGGGGTACTACTAATCTAAAAGGGGAGGAATTGTAGTGTATGTGCCTTTAAGTCAGAACTACTTTTACAGCTCCTGTATACTGTACTACCGGCAGTGACCACACCGGTATATAAGCTTTGCGCATGCCTCTGTACCCCCAGCCTAGAGACTAACCTCCTCCAGTAAAGACCTGTTTATTGTTCATGTACAGCATCCGTGTGATTATTTAATAATAGCATATCCACTGAACCACGGATCCAACAGTGGTGTTCCCATGCACCTGCTGCCCTTGTCACGGGTTTGGGAAGTGTTGCCGAAGAAGCCTTGGCGAGTTGCTGCAGTGCATCTTGTAGATGGTACACACTGCAGCCATGGTATGCCGGTGGTGGAGGGAGTGAATGTTTAAGGTGGTGGATGGGGTGCTAATCAAGCGGGCTGCTTTGTCCTGTATGGTGTCAGGCTTCTTGAGTGTTGTTGACGCTGCACTCATCCAGGCAAGTGGAGAATATTCCATCACACTCCTTACTTGTGCCTTGTAGATGGTAGAAAGGTTTTGGGGAGTCAGGAGGTGAGACACTCGCCGCAGAATACCCAGCCTCTGACCTCCTCTTGTTGCCACCGTATTTATGTGGCTGGTCCAGTTAAGTTTCTGGTCAATGATGACCCCCAGGATGTTGATGGTGAGGGATTTGGCGATGGTAATGTCGTTGAATGGCAGGGGGCGGTGGTTAGACTCTCTCTTGTTGGAGATAGTCATTGCCTGGCACTTCTGTGGTGTGAATGTTAACTACCACTTATTGGCCCAAGCCTGAACGTTGTCCAGGTCTTGTTGCATGCCGGCATGGACTGCTTCATTA
This sequence comes from Somniosus microcephalus, assembly GCF_052327205.1. NCBI lineage: Eukaryota > Metazoa > Chordata > Chondrichthyes > Squaliformes > Somniosidae > Somniosus > Somniosus microcephalus. The sequence continues at coordinate 55,401,722 of NC_140993.1, read as the reverse complement.
TCTGAGGAGTTGTGAATGGCGCTGAACACTGTGCAGTCATCAGCGAACATCCCCATTTCTGACCTTATGTTGGAGGGAAGGCCATTGATGAAGCAGCTGAAAATGTTTAGGCCTAGGACACTGCCCTGAGGAACTCCTGCAGCAATGTCCACGGGTTGTGATGATTGACCTTCAATCACCACAACCATCTTCCTTTGTGCTACGTATGACTGCAGCCAGTGGAGAGTTTTACCCCCGATTCCCATTGACTTCAGTTTTACTAGGGCTCCTTCATGTCACACTCGGTCAAATGCTGCCTTGATGTCAAGGGCAGTCACTCTCACCTCACCTCTGGAATTCTCTACCATAGAAGGCAGTAGAGGCCAATTCATTAAATATATTCAAGAAGGAGTTGGATATATTTCTTAAGGCTAAAGGGATCAAGGGGTATGGAGAGAAAGCAGGGACCGGGTGTAGTGTATGTACCTTTAAGTCAGAACTACTTTTACAGCTCCTGTATGCTGTAGTACCGGCAGTCACCACACCGGTATATAAGTTTTGCGCATGCCTCTTTACCCCCAGTCTTGAGACTACCCTCCTCCAGTAAAGACCTGTTTATTGTTAATGTACAGCATCCATGTGATTAATTAATAACAGCATATCCTCTGAATCACGGATTCAACAGTGGCGACGAGTGTCGATTCGAATCTACCTGCAACATAAAAAAAAAATAGTCGAGGCCAGGAACACGGGCGTCGACCATGAGCAACCGCCCAGCCGTCAGGCAGAGATTGAACTTCGCAGGGGAGGCTGTGGAGAGCCAGACTTGGTTCACCAGCCACGACGAGCAGCAAGAGGCCGACGACAGGTCCAGCGCAGACCCTTCCCGAGCAGCAGCGGCTGGAGCCGACTGGTGGCGGAGAGAAAGCCGAACAGTGTCGACGGGGTAAGACAGAGGGTGAAGAGCGCAGGGTGCAGCCGGGGGTTGAACACCGAGCGGCGTCGAGAAAAAGAAAACAAACCGGAGAGAGAGAGGGTAAAGAAACAGCCGGGTTCCAGACTGAGCGGCGTCGAAAAATATAAAAAGAAGAACGCGCAGAGCACAACCAGGGCTCACGGGCTGAACAGGGTCCGCGGGGCAAAGAAAGGGGAGTGCAGGAGATGCCATTGAGCCGTGGAGAAGAAGGAAGAGCGCGGGAGACACCATTTTTAGAAGCCGCAGTGGAGAAGAAGGGCGAGCGCGGGAAGGAAGGAAAGCGCGGGAGACGCCATTTTGTGCCAGCGGAGAAGAAGGGGAAGCACGGGAGGCTCCATTTTTGACAGTTAACTTACACCCAAGGATGCCGAAGAGTGGCAGTATCTCTACGTTCGACAATGAAGTCGAAGATTGGGCAACATATGTGGAACGTATTGAGGTGTACTGCAGGGCGAATGAAGTGCCAGATGCTAATAAAGCACTGGTTCTGTTAAATTCCATGGGTGCAAAAACTTATGGGTTACTGCAAAATCAAATAACCCCAGAGAAGCCGGTAAACAAGAATTTTGAAAGCATAGTAGAAATCCTACAGGATCACTTAAACCCCACACCGCTGTTGATAGCAGAACGATTTAAGTTCCATAAAAGGAACCAACACAAAGACGAAAGCAATGCTGAGTACCTAACGGAACTGCGCAAGCTATCAAAACACTGCCAGTTTGGAGTGGGACTAGCAGATACGTTAAGGGACAAGTTTGTGTGTGGGCTACAAAGTGAAGGAACCCAGAAACGGCTTCTATCAGAAAAGGATCTTACGCTGGACAAAGCTTTCAGTATGGCAGTATCACATGAAGCAGCCGCAAGGGGCGCTGCAGAGATACAACGGAGACCGCAAGAATATGGCACCAATGAAATGTCCTATGGAACAGGGAAGTGCTATCGCTGCGGCAGAACAACACATGACCAGAAAGATTGTTGGTTCAAGGACCAAGTGTGCAGACAGTGTGGGAAAGCAGGACACATAGCAAGAGTCTGCAGGTCTGGGAAGAAAACCAACAGTAAGAAATTTCCACAGGAGAAGTACAAAAAGGTACACCAGGTGATGGACAGTGGTTCAGACGAACAGAAAAGTGACACAGACTCCGAAAGCAAGGAGCTGGGTTGTCTGAAACTACATAAGGTAACCGAAATGGAGGATCACCAGACTATCTGGGTTACACTCAAGATAGATGGAGTCCAAGTGAAAATGGAATTGGACACAGGGTCAGCTCTAACAGTCATAAATCAAAGAGACTACAAGTGGCTATTTTCACACATACCCTTGAAAGCTACAGAGATTGTCTTGAAGGTGTATACGGGGCAAAAATCTACCCCAAAGGAAAAATAAGGGTGAAAGTGACATATAAAGGCTAGGAAATACCTAAAATGGATATATATGTATTGCCAGATGGAGGACCACCACTGCTAGGAAGTGAATGGATCCGGAAGATACAATTAGATTGGCATTCCATATAGGCATTGAAGGTTGAGGCCAAAAAGGATGACGACGTCACACCTGGACGACTGTCAAAAATGCTAACTGACGCAAAAGAAGTGTTCCAGGAGGGACTAGGAACACTAAAAGGAATAACAGCAACAATTAAAATAGAGGAAAATGCAAGCCCAAAGTTTCTGAAGGCTAGACCAGTGCCTTGTGCGATCAGACCAGCTGTTGAAGCAGAGCTGGAAGGGTTGAAACGTTCAGGAGTACTGTCCAAAGTGGACTGGAACGAGTGGGCTACACCCATCGTTCCTGTAATGAAGAGGTCATTGAGTAATACGCCTGGGGAACCAAAGAAGGTCCGCATCTGTGGGGATTTTAAGGTGACAGTGAACCCAGTCCTTCACACGGTACAATATCCGCTTCCATGAATTGAGGATATTTTCGCCTCGCTATCTGGAGGTAAACACTTCACCAAAATTGATCTAGCCCAGGCGTACTTGCAAATGGAGGTAGAAGAAGCTTCGAAACAATACCTTACGATCAACACTCATAAAGGTCTCTATCAATACAACCGGCTGGTGTTTGGAGTAGCCTCAGCTCCGGCTATCTGGCAAAGGGCGATGGATCAGGTCCTGCAAGGGATTCCAGGGACCCAGTAGCAGTGGAACCCGATGAACTACCCGATGAAAAGGGGTCAGAATCGCCTCTGCACCAAAACAAGAACCTTCGGAAAGGTGCTATCCCGAAAGGGTCAGAAAGCCGCCCCAAAGACTGAATCTATAAATGGACTTTTGTTGTTTAATGTACATGTTGAAATGTTAATTGTTATTTGAATATTAGGGGTACTACTAATCTAAAAGGGGAGGAATTGTAGTGTATGTGCCTTTAAGTCAGAACTACTTTTACAGCTCCTGTATACTGTAGTACCGGCAGTGACCACACCAGTATATAAGCTTTGCGCATGCCTCTGTACCCCCAGCCTAGAGACTACCCTCCTCCAGTAAAGACCTGTTTATTGTTCATGTACAGCATCCGTGTGATTATTTAATAACAGCATATCCTCTGAATCACGGATCCAACACCGGGTACTGAATTTGGATGATCAGCCATGATCGCATTGAATGGCGGAGCAGGTTTGAGGGGCAGAATGGCCTACTCCTGCTCCTATCTTCTTTGTTTCTATGTTTCTATGTTTCTTTGTCCATGTTTGAACTAAGGCTGTAATGAGGTCAGGAGCAAAGTGGTCTTGGCAGAACCCAAACTGGGCATCAGTGAGCAGGTTATTGGTGAGTAAATGCCTCTTGATAGCACTGTCAATGACACCTTCCATCACTTTGCTGACGATTGAGAGTAGACTGATGGGGCGGTAATTGGTCGGATTGGATTTGTCTTGCTTTTTGTGGACAGGACATACCTGGGCAGTGTAGTGTATGTACCCGTCTACCTTTAAGAGAATTATTGTATGTAACCGTCCACCTTTAAGAGAACTACTTTAGGTGTTGCACTACTTTGTTGGCTTCTGTATACTGTAATACCGACGGTGACCACACCGGTATATAAGTGCTGTGTCAGGAGTTATTGGGCAGATTCGCCCCGACCTTCGAATAGTAAAGTCCTGTTTTAAGTTACTCTTGGAGTCTGTGTATTAATTAACTAAACAACCCATAGACTTTACAGTGGCGACGAGTCCGATCGTACCCTGCGGCAAATACTTCCGAAGCAGTTAACGAGCGTCGAGAAGAGGCAACCGCCCTCGTCGTTCTGCTGGAAAAAAAAACTCGAGGCTGCAGAACTAGAAAGGAGGAAGAATTTAGAGACAAAGACTTCCATCAGCAACAGGCACTGACTGTCCCTTCTGCCACGGTGAGGAGTGAACCGATCAGCACGAGAAGCAAGGCGGCCACGGTGACTGTGAGTAAGGGAAAGTAAAAAGAATAACCGGAGGATAAGGGCGGTGCACTCGACCACGGTCGAGGGGGAAAGGAGCCGGACAGAAGTTGGGCCCAGAGGCGCTGAGACTGGGGCAGCGTGGAGCAAGGAAGCCGCGGTACAGACAGGCTGGGGGACGCAACGGCGTCGTGAGACAGCTAGACCGCGACCGGCGAAAAAGGCCGGGCAGCGACCGAAGCCACGAAGCGCTGCGACCAGGAACGTAGGCGCGGGAAGAGATAAACTCAGCCGCAGCCGGGGAGGGAAGCACCGGACTGCGAGAGGGCTGGGAGGCGCGATTGGGAGCCGAGTGAGCGGGAGAGGCAGAGCCGACCAAGGGAGACTGAGCGAGAGCCAGTCCAGTGGCTGAAACTGTTCTCCGTCAACGGGGTGTACCCAGCGCCGGTAGAGCCGAGCGAGCGGGAGAGAGACAGAGCCCGAGCAAGGGAGACTGAGCGAGAGCCAGTCCAGCGGCTGAAACTGTTCTCCGTCAACGGGGTGTACCCAGCGCCGGTAGAGCCGAGCGAGCGGGAGAGAGACAGAGCCCGAGCAAGGGGAACTGAGCGAGAGCCAGCCCAGCGGCTGAAACTGTTTGCCGTCAACGGGGTGTACCCAGCGCCGGTTGCCCTGCCGAGAAAAGGGAAAGCACTGAAGCCGACGCGCAGGCTGTGAACCTGAAAGCCAGCGGCCGTCGCCCGTGGGGAAAGTGTACCCCTCCCGCCAGGGAAGAAATGCGGGAAGCCGCCATTAGGCGGGGAAGAAGACAGAAGCGGGAAACCGCCATTGAAGTGGGCGGGGAGAGAAGATAAGCGCGGGAAACCGCCATCTTGGAAAAAAAAAAGAAAATTTAAAGAAATAATTCGTGGTGTTATCAGGAAGAGAGGAAGATGCCTAAGCATGGTAACATCAACGATTTTAATTCCGAGGTAGAAGACTGGGCCACTTATGTGGAACGCATTGAGATCTATTGTGAGGCCAATAAAATAGAAGAAGATGACAAAGCTATAACCTTGCTAAACTCGATGGGCGCGAAGACATACGAGCTCTTGAAGCATCTACTAGCACCAGCTAAACCGGCGGATCAGACTTTCGATGATATTGTGACTGTTCTGAAGGATCACTTGAACCCCACACCGTTGATGTTGGCGGAACGATTCAAATTCTATGCGAGAACGCAAAGGAAAGACGAAAGCAACGCAGAATACTTGGTCGAACTGCGTAGACTAGCGAAACACTGCCAGTTTGGAGGGAATCTGACAGAGGCGTTGCGAGACAAATTCGTGTGCAGAATGTCGAAGGAAGAAACACAAAAACGACTGCTCGAAGAGAACGATCTTACACTCGAGAAGGCTGTCCTTATTGCTGCATCGAACGAAACCGCAGTGAAAGGAACAGTGGAAATGCAGCTAAAGGCAGCGGCACTCAGGGTGCAGCAAATTACTTCGGGTACAACGAAATGCTATCGTTGTGGGAAGACAACACACGACCAGAACCAATGCTGGTTTAAAAACCAGGAATGTAGGAAATGTGGCAAGCTCGGTCACATAGCTAAGGTATGCCGGTCAGGAAAGAAGACCAACAATAATGAGTCACCACAAAAGAGGTACAGAAAGGTACATGAGGTGACTAGGAAGAGTCCGGAAGAACAGAATTCGGACTCACACTCCAACTGCAAGGAACTGGATAGTCTGAGAATTCACAATGTGAGTAATGAAGCTGACCGACAAGCTATCTGGATCACACTACAGATTGCAAAAGTCCAAGTGAAAATGGAAGTGGACACCGGATCAGCGTTGACGGTCATGAATAAGCATGATTATAAAAAGTTATTCAAGCATATTCCCCTACGGGATACGGAACTAGTATTGAAGACATACACGGGGCACAAAGTATACCCCATCGGAAAGATAGAAGTCAAGGTGAGATACAAGGACAAAGAGCACCAAAGGATGGATCTGTATGTGTTGCCTGAGGGAGGTCCACCACTTCTAGGACGGGAGTGGATCAGGAAAATAAAGATAGACTGGCATTCACTAAACACCATGACGGTAGATTCCGGAAAGGAAGATGTCAAACCTGAACGGTTGTCCAGAATATTAGACGAAGCTAAAGAGGTATTCCAGCAAGGACTGGGAACACTGCGAGGAATTAAAGCAAAGGTTAAGATTGCAGAACATGCAAGCCCAAAATTTTTCAAAGCCAGATCGGTACCTTACGCGATACGACCTGCTGTGGAGGCAGAACTGGAAGAACTTGAACGATCAGGGGTACTGTCAAAAGTGGACTGGAGTGAGTGGGCCACGCCCATTGTTCCCGTCATGAAGTCTTCACCAAGTAACAAGCCAGGGGGGCCGGGGAAGGTCCGCATCTGCGGAGACTTCAAGATCACAGTGAATCCGGTGCTTCACACGGTACAATACCCGCTCCCGCGGATTGAAGATATCTTTGCTTCGTTGGCTGGAGGGAAACACTTCACCAAGATAGACCTGGCACAGGCATACTTACAAATGGAAGTCGAGGAAGAGTCGCGTCAGTACCTCACCATCAACACACACAGAGGCTTGTATCGTTATAATAGACTGGTTTTTGGGGTAGCTTCGGCTCCAGCAATTTGGCAGAGGGCCATGGAGCAGGTATTACAAGGAATTCCAAGCACGCAGTGTTACTTAGACGATATCCTGATTACGGGAGAGGACGAGGAAGAACACCTCACAAATTTGAAACTGGTGCTCACTAGGTTGAAGGAATATGGCCTTCGAGTTAATCGCAAGAAATGTGAGTTCTTCCAAAAACGGATCTCGTACTGCGGTCATGTCATTGACCGAGAGGGGCTGCACAAGTCACCTGACAAGATAGAAGCTGTCGTGAAGGCCCCCGCTCCGGAAAACGTATCACAGTTAAGATCATTCTTGGGGTTGATTAATTATTATCACAAGTTTCTGCCGAATCTATCCACAGTGCTGCATCCGCTGACTGCTCTGTTGCGGAAAGAAGTACCATGGAAGTGGAGTGAGGAATGTAAAAAGGCCTTTCGCAGAAGCAAGGCGTTGATTACCTCTGAAGAAGTGTTGGCTCATTTCAACCCAACGTTACCTCTTCGTCTAGCTTGTGATGCTTCCCCCTATGGAATTGGAGCAGTACTTTCACACAAGTTACCAAATGGCTCGGAAAGGCCAGTGGCATTCGCGTCCCGATCATTGACCTCCGCGGAGCGAAATTATGCTCAAATAGATAGGGAGGCCCTCAGCCTTGTGTGGGGCGTAAAGAAATTCAATCATTACCTGCAGGGCAAGAAGTTCACATTACTGACAGACCACCAGCCGTTGGTGTCCATATTCAACCCTAACAAGGCCGTTTCCACCATGACAGCGCAAAGGTTACAGAGGTGGTCCGTGTTACTTGGGGCACACCAATATGTCATCGAATGCAAAAGGTCCAAACAGCATGGAAATGCTGATGGGTTATTGCGCTTGCCATTGCCGATAGTAGAAGAAGCGACTACAGTGGACCCGGGAGAGCTGTTCCACTCATCCATAGTGGAATGTCTACCAGTAACAAATTCGATGATCGAAAACGAAACCAGAAATGGCCCGACTCTCTCATGAGTCTATGATTTAACGGTGGAGGGATGGCCAGCACAGGGCGAACCAACGCTGCCAGCATTTTCGCAGAGAAAAGAACAGCTGTCAGTGTGTCGAGGAACCCTGATGTGTGGATCTAGAGTGTTGATTCCACCCAAACTTCAACAGAAGGTGTTAAAGGAGCTGCACGAGGGACATCTGGGTGGAGTGAAAATGAAGAACCTAGCAAGAGCGTTCGTGTGGTGGCCAGGCATTGATGGGGACATCGAAGAAATCACTAAGAGCTGTCTAGGATGCCAGAAGGTCCAAAACGCGCCACCACAGGCTCCTCTGCATCCATGGGAGTGGCCCTCATCTCCTTGGCAAAGGGTACACATCGACTTTGCTGGTCCATTTATGGACTCAATGTTTCTAATAGCGGTGGATGCACACTCCAAGTGGCCGGAGGTAATAAAGATGTCCACCACCACCACGGAAAAAACCATCACAGTGTTAAGGACCATGTTTGCTAGGAATGGGCTGCCGGAACAGATCTGTTCTGATAATGGACCGCAATTTGTGTCCGAAGAATTCAAGAAATTCTTAAAGAGCAATGGGGTTAAGCACTACACGTCAGCCCCATACCATCCCGCCTCCAATGGATTGGCTGAAAGGTTTGTCCAGACCTTCAAGAAGGCCATAAAGGCCATGGGTAATGAAGCCATTAACTTACAACATAAGGTGGATAGCTTCTTGTTGGCGTACAGGGATGCAACACATGCGGTCACAAATCAAACTCCCGCCATGATGTTTTTTAATAGACGACTAAGATGCCGGCTGGATTTGCTTAAGCCAAACGTCAGAAGGGACGTAGAGAACCGGCAATTCCAGGGCATGAATGAAAGGCCAACTAGATCTTTTCAGATAGGTCAACAAGTTTTGGCCCGGGACTACCGTACCGAGAAATGGCAGCCTGGAACTATTGGAAAAAGGCTAGGGCCGTTGATGTATACGGTGGACATTGGGGACAGTATAATAAGGCGCCATGTTGACCAGATCATAGGGTCAGCCACAAATGGCCAACCTACTCCACCACCTTACACGGTTAATGTTGAGACAGAGATACCCAGAACACCTACCTCCGATCTGGTAATACTGGAATCAGATGAACCTGACACTGTCCTTCAAGCCGAATCGACCTTGCCAGAAGCACCTGCTACCCCGCCGGGAGTTACGACACCACCGAGGCGTTATCCGGACAGAGTCCGGAAACCTCCAGAGAGACTGAATCTGTGAACTGTCTTGCATAAAGTTGTATATATGTTATAATGTATGTTTAATGGGGAATCAGTATGTTGTAAGCTAAAAAGGGAGGATTGTAGTGTATGTACCCGTCTACCTTTAAGAGAATTATTGTATGTAACCGTCCACCTTTAAGAGAACTACTTTAGGTGTTGCACTACTTTGTTGGCTTCTGTATACTGTAATACCGACGGTGACCACACCGGTATATAAGTGCTGTGTCAGGAGTTATTGGGCAGATTCGCCCCGACCTTCGAATAGTAAAGTCCTGTTTTAAGTTACTCTTGGAGTCTGTGTATTAATTAACTAAACAACCCACAGACTTTACAGGCAGTTTTCCACATTGTCGGATAAGTGCCAGTGTTGTAGCTGTACTGGGACAGCTTGACTAGAGGCGCGGCTAGTTCTGGAGCACAAGTCTTCAGTATTTGAGTAAGGAAGTCTTGCTACAATTGTGCAGGGCCTTGGTGAGACCACACCTGGAGTACTGTGCACAGTTTTAGTCTCCTTATCTAAGGAAGGATATACTTGCCTTGGAGGTGGTGCAACGAAGGTTCACTAGATTGATTGTTTGATGAGAGGGCTGTCCTATGATGAGAGAATGTGTAGAATGGGCCTATACTCTCTGGAGTTTAAGAGAATGAGAGGTGATCTCATTGAAACGTACAAGATTCTGAAGGGGATTGACAGGGTAGATGCTGAGAGGTTGTTTCCCCTGGCTGGAGTGTCTAGAACTAGGGGACATAGGGGGAGAAATTCAGTATCGCCATGTTTGGGGCGTAATACTCGAGCGGGCGCAAAATTTAGTGCCCGGCGCAAATTATCGCCACCTACTGCTAAATTGACCTGCTTCGCCCCGTGAGGTGCTTGGAGCGCTAAAACAGGCGCTGCACGACTGTCTTAAGGCGCTAAGCCGGAGAAGCGAGGCGCTACCACCGAGGGCAGGTGCAGCGCAGTTGCGGCCAGTTAGCGATTGCACGCAGACACGCTGGCACCGGTCAGCTCTTAAAGGGAAGGTTTGATCTTGGATTGCAGCCACACCCTGCGCTTCGGAGCCCTGATTCTCGGCTTGGACAGACCTGCTGCCTAGGACCATGGAGAGGGCCAGGGAGCGAGCGCAGCGGTTCAGTGAGGGGGCCTTGCAGGTTCTGGTTGGCGCGGTGGAGCGCAGGCGATCTATCCTGTTTCCGGACAGTGGCAGGAGGTCGCTGCCCAATGACTATCGCAAAGCTTGGAGGGAGGTGGCTCACAGAGTGACCTCCAGCAGCATGGTGCCGAGGACCCCTGTGCAATGCAGGAAGAAGTTCAACGACCTCACTCGGGTCGTCAGGGTGAGTACCCGTTTCAGTATCCTCTTCATCCCTGCATGTCCACCTCACTTTATGGCCAAAGGGTCCTGAAAGCCCCAATGCCCAGCCCTCATCCAACACCTATGGGCCTTTCATGAATCTCACATGCACATTCAGCACTTTACACACTGTAAGGGCTAATCGACCATGGGAGGCAGTGCAGCCAATATCAGGGCGTCTCACTGTAAGGGCTATTTGACCATGGGAGGCAGTGCAGCCAAGATCAGGGCTTCACACTGTAAGGGCTATTCGACCATGGGAGGCAGTGCAGCCAAGATCAGGGCTTCACACTGTACTCAGAGCCCATCCTTTCTCTTGCAGGGCAAGCTGGCCCATAACAGGAGGCAGCAGCAATGGAGCGGGGGAGGCCGGCCTCACCTTCAAGCCCTCACCGATCTGGAGCAGCGAGTCCAGCGGATTATGGCAGACTGGATGATTGGCCCCGTCGCCACTGGAGATGCCGACTCCGTTCTGGACAGCAATGGTAAGGTGATCACCTTTTTTACCTCTCTCCTTCCACTTGTGCCTCACACCAGCATCCTTTGCCACTATCGCACCAATACAATGCATTGCAGCACTCATGCATCCCTCGCTGCCACACTGTCCTCGCGCTAAAGCCACTCTTGTACCTAGAGTCATAGAGTCATAGAGTTTTACAGCACAGAAAGAGGCCCTTCGGCCCATCGTGTCTGCGCCGCCCATCCATCCCTGTCCAGTCTAATCCCATTTTCCAGCATTTGGTCCATAGCCTTGTATGCAATGGCATTTCAAGTGCTCATCCAAATGCTTCTTGAATGTTGTGAGGGTTCCTGCCTCTACCACCCTTTTAGGCATTGAGTTCCACATTCCAACCACCCTCTGGGTGAAAAAGTTCCTCCTCAGATCCCCTCTAAATCTCCTGCCCCTTACCCTGAATCTATGCCCCCTTGTTATTGACCCCCCTACTAAGGGGAAAAGTTCCTCTTTGTCTACCCTATCTATGCCCCTCATCATTTTGTACACCTCAATCAGGTCCCCCCTCAGCCTTCTTTGCTCCAAGGAAAACAACCCCAGCCTGTTTAGTCTTTCTTCATAGCTGAGGCGCTCCATCCCAGGTAACATCCTGGTGAATCTTCTCTGCACCCTCTCCAAAGCAATCACATCCTTCCTATAGTGAGGTGACCAGAACTGCACACAGTACTCCAGCTGTGGCCTCACCAGCGTTTTGTACAGCTCCATCATAACCTCCCTGCTCTTATATTCTATGCCTCGGCTAATGAAGGCAAGTATCCCATATGCCTTTTTAACCACCTTATCTACCTGATCCGCTGCCTTCAGGGATCTATGTACATGTACACCAAGGTCCCTCTGACCCTCTGTACTTCCTAGGGTCCTACCACTCATTGTGCATTCCCTTGCCTTATTTGTCCGTCCAAAATGCATCACCTCGCACTTTTCAGGGTTAAATTCCATTTGCCACTTTTCCGCCCATCTGACCAACCCGTTTATATCGTCCTGTAGCCTGAGGCTTTCCTCCTCGCAATTTACCACCCCACCAATTTTCGTGTCATCTGCGAACTTACTGATCATACCTTTTACATTCTCATCCAAATCATTTATGTAGATCACAAACAACAAGGGACCCAGCACCGATCCCTGAGGTACCCCACTGGACACAGGCTTCCAGTCACAAAAGCAACCTTCGACCATCACCCTCTGCCTCCTGCCACTCAGCCAGTTTAGGATCCAACGCGCCAAGGCACCCTGGATCCCATGGGCTCTTACCTTCTTGACCAGTCTCCTATGCGGGACTTTGTCAAAAGCTTTACTGAAGTCCATGTAAACCACATCCACAGCATTTCCCTCATCCACCCCCCTAGTCACCCCCTCGAAAAATTCAATCAGATTTGTCAGACATGATTTACCCTTGACAAAGCCATGCTGACTATCCCCGATTAATCCTTGCCTCTCCAAGTGGAGACTAATTTTGTCCCTCAGAATTTTTTCCAATAATTTCCCTACCACAGATGTTAGGCTCACTGGCCTGTAATTCCCTGGTTTATCCCTGCTACCCTTCTTGTATAATGGTACTACATTAGCTGTTCTCCAGTCCTCTGGTACATCCCCTGTGGCCAGAGAGGTTCTGAAAATTTGTGTCAGAGCCCCTGCAATCTCCTCCTTTGCCTCCCACAGCAGCCTGGGATACATCTCGTCCGGGCCTGGGGATTTATCCACTTTTTGGCCTGCTAAAACCGCTAGCACCTCCTCCCTCTCGATGCTAATATGTTCAAGTATGTCACAGTCCCCTTGCCCGATTTCTATGTCCGCATCGTCTTTCTCCATAGTGAACACAGATGCAAAAAATTCATTTAAAACCCCGCCTACATCCTCTGGCTCTACACACAGATTGCCACTTTGGTCCCTAATGGGCCCTACCCTTTCCCTGGTTATCCTCTTGCCCTTAATATACTTATAAAACATCTTAGGATTTTCCTTTATTTTGCTCGCCAGTGTTATTTCATGGCCCCTCCTCGCCCTCCTAATTTCTTTTTTAAGTATGCCCCTGCACTTTTTATACTCCTCTAGGGCTTCTTCCGTCTTTAGTCTTTTGTAACTGCCAAAAGCCCCCCTTTTATTTCGAATGCATTTTTGTATATCCCTTGTCATCCAAGGTTCCCTTTGCTTGTTGGTCCCACCCTTGACCTTTACAGGAACATGTTGGCGTTGTACTCTCTCTATTTCCCTTCTGAAAGTCTCCCACTGTTTTGATGTGGATTTTCCTATAAGTAGCTGCTCCCAGTCCACTTTGGCCAGATCCTGCCTTATCATATTAAAATCGGCCTTCCCCCAATTTAGAACCCTTATTTCCGGGCCGTCTTTGTCTTTTTCCATGACCACCTTAAATCTCACCGAATTATGGTCACTGTCGCCAAAATGCTCTCCTACTGATACTTCCACCACTTGCCCGGCTACATTCCCCAGAATTAGGTCCAGTACCGCCCCCTCTCTTGTAGGACTTTCTACATGTTGGCTCAAAAAGCTCCGGGGCCCAGCGGGCTGCAGCAACACGGGTGGGGGGGGTAGGGAAGCTCGGCGGCCTTCTCCCCGGAGGGAGAGTCTGGCCTCGAGTCCTGCTACAGTGAGCGCAGAAGAGGTGCGGCTCCTCGCTGAAATGAGCGCCCAGGCGGGGCACAGGCACACTGAGCTCATGGCTGCAGTGGCAAGGATGCCTGAATCCATTGAGTCACTGGCAAGGAGTGTCCAGGACTTCGGCGCAGCACTGGCAAGGAGTCTGCAGGACTTCGGCGCAGCACAGGCAAGGAGTCTCCAGGACTTCGGCGCAGCACAGGCAAGGAGTCTCCAGGACTTTGGCGCAGCACAGGCGGCTTCCACGCAAGTGCTTAGTGGTGCAATGCAGTCAGTGGCTGGTCTGATGCAGACGCAGATTGAGGCCACACGAGCACTGACTGCTGCCACCCTGGCTGGATCGGGCACGAATTGCCGGGGCCCTCGCCGCGCCGCAGCAGGCCAGCAGTCTATGCTTCAGCAGATTGCTCCGCATGCTGCAGTGCTGCCCCGTGGGAGTGCCAGTGTGTCATCCGACCAGGGAGTTGCTGTCCTCTGTCAGGATGACAGCATTCCTGCTGCCAACACTGTCACTTCTCCACTGCAGCTGCCACCACCTGTCGGACAGACTGCTGCTGCCCATGTATAGTTGGAGCAGTCAGCAGCCGGGCCCTCCAGGCCCAGAGCTGGTCCAGGCCGTCCCTCAAGGGCATCTGCCGACTCAGTTTCTGACACTCAGCAGCCTTCCCCCAGCCTTGCTGCAGCCACTGGGGTCCCATTACGGAGGAGCTGCAGGGTGGGAAGGGGCGAATCTCTCAAGCGAAGCAGATCACCCTCGAAGGGCAAAAAGTAGGAGGTGTGGCAAAATGCTGTTAAATTTTTTATTGAAGGCCGAGGGTCGTGGTCATTTTTTGGTTACTCTTTTGTTCATTGTCTCCAGGTTGTGAGAGCCAGTTGTGTGTCTGACTGCTTTTTTTGGGGTTTCTCTCTATTACTTTGTCATGCGGGAAGGGCACACAGTTTGTTAAATAAAGAAGTGTCTTTATTCAGAATGTGCATGTTTGCTCTTTGAACTATTTGTTGCCTTGACCGGCTTAGGGGTTGCGGAACGGTTCCATTCATGTTCTTTCAATGGCAGAAGCCATTCCCTCAGAGGGGGCCTAGAACCGACTTGCAATAAGCCGCTGACGGACGGCCCTTGCACTTTGTGCCTCCCTCCCATCTTGGTGATCCTCCTCCTCCTCCTCCTCCTCTGCTGGTGCTCCAATGTCTGGTGGCAGTGGCTGAGCCCTGAGGATTGCCAGGTTATGCAGCATGCAGCACACTACAACGATATGGGAGACTCGCTCAGATGAGTACTGAAGGGCCCCCCCGGAATGGTCCAGACAGCGGAACCGTTGCTTGAGCACGCCGATTGTGTGCTCCTCAGTTGAGGCTGCAGATCTGGCTGAAGCAGGTGGCAGAGCTCAGTGACCACCTCCCTGTTGAATCGCAGCCTCCGAAAACACTGCTCCTCAGGCATGTTGAGGTATGAGAACTGTTGGCGGAAAACCCTGGGAGGGTAAGGTCTCGTGTGCCGACGCCTGTTGGCCCTCCTCCGTCTGGCCATGATTGGCACTCTCTCTCGGCATCTCTGTGCCCTCTCAATGAAATGGAGAAGCCCGACGTTGCCACCCATTGCAGCCCCCATAGTATGTGGCCACTCAAGGTTATGCCAGTGAAAAAGCAAACCAACTACAAAGTTCTGGTCAGAAGCCAAAAGTACCTCTGTGAGCGCTGACTCAATGCAGAAAGCTCTCTCCCTTTGTCTCTCTGCAAATCTCTCTCTCTCTCACAGAAGGAGTGGTCCAAAAATGGCTACCACAAAGAAGCCAGGAAGAGCCCCCTTTAAATAGCGCCCCTCCAGCCCCACAGCGACTGGGAACCGTTCCAGTCAACCAGTCGCTGGGAGCGCCAGGCGGAAAGGAGGGGGGCGCCACTGAATTTCCGGTTCGGGGCGCCCCAAGGGCATTGCACCATGAAATGACGTCAGGAGCTGCGCGCGCAGCTGAGCAGGCGTTGCGGCTTTGCGCCGCTGCTAAATGTCTGCTCAATTTCACGAGAGGTGCAGGTCTCGCCGTGCCCGGGCGCTAGCCGCCTCGTGCCCCACTTATCGCCCTCTTAAGCTGCTAACAGGTGGCGCAAACAGATGAATTTCTCCCCCATAGTCTCAGGATAAGGGGTAGGCCATTTAAGACTAAGATAAGGAGGAATTTCCTCACTCAGAGGGTTGTGAATCTTTAGAATTCTCTGCCCCAGAAGGCTGTGAATCCTTAGTCTTTGAGTATATTCAAGGCTGAGATAGATAGATTTTTAGAGTCTAGGGGAATCAAAGGATATGGGGATCATGCGGGAAAGTGGAGTTGAGGTCGATGATCAGCCAAGAACCTATTGAATGGCTCGAGGGGCCGTATGGCCTACTCCTGCTCCTATTTCTTATGTTCTTATGTTATGTTCTAACTGTTTACATGAATAGTCTGTTTTCAAAGGATTCGAGAATGGATACGTTATATAGTCTATTCTATGATAATTTCCTTTGATTTAGCCAAAACATGGTGTATAAAGGGGCATGGTTTTCAGCATTTCTTTTAGAGGGCTCGAAAGACAGAGAAACCAAAATATCACTCACCTTTACTGTATATCAATAAAGTCTGTTTTGTAAACTCCACTACGAAGTGACTCGTGCTTACTCGGAACATGTTGTGAACCAAAAGAGGAAGGAGGTTGACTGCTATCATTTGGTGCCGTGATGAAGCAGCTGAAAATGTTTGGGCCATTCACTAAATTAAAAGTAAGGGTGGACATACAATTTTTTCAAAGAAATTTTAAATGGGAGCTGGCAGGAGATTGAGCAAGGACTGGAGAATGTGAGTCTGCAGAAACAAAAAGATAGTAGACAGAAAATGTTCCTGTTTCAGCAGAAAGGAAAGGAGACAGTGAACACACCTATTGCAAGGGCTTTGTCACGGAATAGGCGCCTTTGGAGGAAGCTTGCCCAGACACAGGCTGGAAATAGGATCATGTAGGCAGAAATAGAGAAACTTAAAGAAGAGTGTAATGCAGTCAGGGTCCATGCTGTAGATGCTACTAATTCCTTCCTGGCTAGTCACAATGCTGTGATGCAAATGTGTGATGAGAGAGAGGAATTGGAAGATAAAGAGCTAGAAATTCATTATAGCCCAGGAATGGGCGGTATAATTAGAAAAGTTGGATAATTAGCGCCAGATGCTAATGCTTTAGACTGCAATCAAAATTCATGCTCACTGCTCAAAGAAATAGGGGGGAAAGTTCAGTTGGTTTGCGCCTCCCGTTAGTGCCTTAAGAGGGCGCTAATGGGGCGCAAAGCAACTAGCGCCCGTGTATGGCGATGTTTGCACCGCTCGCGAAATTAACTAGACATTTTGCAGCAGCGCTAAACACTACCGCCATGATCTCCTGCACCGGCAGATCGTGACGCCAGTCGAGTGTGCAACGCCCCGGTAGCGCCCCGGACCAGGTATTGAGTGGCGCCCCCTGCCTTACCGCCTGCCACTAGCAATGACAGGTTGAGGGGAGCATTTTGCAGTCAGGAAGGGACTGGGGGAGCGCTATTTAAAGGCGACCGCTTCCTGCCTTTTTTTGTTGGTGACATTTTTGCACCACGCATTCTGAGAGAGAGAGAGACTTCTGGAGAGATTCAACGCTGTGTGAAGGAGTTTTGGGTACTGAGCAGCACTTTGCAGGTTCATTTTGATTTGCCCTTCCTTGTATCAATTTAGAAGAGACTGTGGGGGCTGCACTCTGAGCTCTTTCCCTGGGCCTCTCCATTGTTCTTTCCAGCAGATTTGATATACAGGTCTCTCCAGGCTGAGATACAAGGCTGCAATGAGTAGGATGTGGATGGAGAGCAAGATCAACCTGCCCCATTAAGAACTGGCCGACGCCATTGTGTCTGTGTTCCATTGCTGACTGACATCACATGAGCTTCGCCAGCGCTCTGAGGTAGCGCCTCGCTCCTCGGCCTTTACGCCTTAAGACAGGTATGAAGCGCCTGATTTAGCGCTCCAATCACCTCCAGGGGCAATAAATGCCAAGTTTGCAGTCGGAGGCGATAATTAGCGCCAGGCGCTAAACTTTGCGCACGGCCAATAATCGCACCCCAAACGGGGTGATACTGAATTTTTCCCCCATAGTCTTTAAGACCAAGCTCATTGGCATTACACTCAAAGGGTGATTTTTGACTGCACTTCAGTCCCACGCTCCTGATCTTTGGTCACCCGGTGCAGAGGGGAGCGGGCAGATCGGAGGACCTCCTCATTGGACTGCTCCTGGTCCTGGCCAAAGTGGCCATTAATTGGTCCAGGCAGCGGGCGGTCGAGGGCATCGTTCGGCCTGACTGCCTGCCTCTCTTCCGTGGCCACGTTCGCGCCCGGGTGGCCCTGGAGATGGAGCATGCGGCGTCCGCCAACATGCTCGAGGCCTTCTGCGACCAATGGGTGCTGCGGGGCTTGGAGTGCATCATCACCCCGGCCAACACAATTTTAATTTAATGCGTTTCATTTAATGGTTTATTAGTTACAGTTTATTTGTTTTAGTTTGCACCAATCAAAAGAGTACACTCAAAGGGTGGACCAATATCAGGTGCAGGTCTGGAGGAGTCCGTATTTCATGTATACGTTGAATGTGAGAGGTTGCAGCCCCTCTTCCATTATTTGAAGGGGCTGCTCCTCAAGTTTTGGTTGCACTTCAGTCCCACGCTCTTGATCTACGGTCACCCGGTGCGGAGGGGAGCAGGCAGGTTGGAGGACCTCTTCGTGGGTCTGCTCCTGGGCCTGGCTAAGAAAGTCATTAATTGGTCCAGGCAGCGGGCGGTCGAGGGGGTCGTCCGGCCGGATTGCCTCCCTCTCTTCCGCGGCTATGTTCGCGCCCGGGTGGCCCTGGAGATGGAGCACGTGGTGTCCGCCGGCGCGCTCGATCACTTCCGTGACCGGTGGGCGCCGCGGGGACTGGAGTGCATAATTGGGCTGGAAAACCAAATTTTAATTTGATTCTTAAGGTTTATTTGAAGTTTTAATGGTTTATTTACAGTTTTATTTGTCTAATTTATTTGTTCTCAAAGAAAAGAGGATATCAGGTGCAGTCTAATTGCAAGTCATGATTGCCACAGGCTGTTTCCAGTTCTTAAGGGGAGATTCATTGATGCTGCAGAACCTCATTCTCAGCATTGTTGGCTATGCAGCTGCCTCAGCAAGGAGCAGCAGATCAAGGAGAAGGAGCCAGAGAACTGAAGCAGCTGTATTCATGGAAGATCCACGCCCCAGGGAGAGAGCCCGCAGATTCTTCGGCCAAGCATTGGAGGTGTGGATGTTCACTTTGGAGAGACAGAGGGTGGTGCTCTACCCGGCAAGTGGCAGGAAACCTCACCGCAAGTCTTCCGCACCATGTGGAGGGAGGTAGCGCAGGACCCACACACAAAGCAGGAAGAAATTTAACGACCTCACTCGGGTGGTCAAGGTGAATGAATGCTTCAACAAATGCTACATACCACCATCTGAACCATAGTATTCACACATTGCCCAAAGCACCACACCCCCAGCACTCACCCACCAACAATCTCTACCTACCAACACTCACACCTTGCACACAATGACAGCTATTCAACTATGACAGGCACATCACTCAAATATATTGCTCCACACTCAATCACACACTTTCCTTTCTCTTGCAGGCCAAGACGGCTCACAACAGGAGGGAGCAGGAACGCACAGGTGGGGGACAAGCCAACACTCAACCACTGTCTGCGCTGGAAAATAGAGTGCTGTATACTCCCCTCCCCTCACCTTAACCCGGCTCTTCTGCCTTTATGCTGTCAAACAGCTGAGCATCCTGTCCCTGAGGGCACCATAGAGAGTGAGGTGAGAGAAGGGGAGGAGGAAGAACACACCGCGTCACTGCACATCTCACCCGCAGGCACCAGCTCAGATACTGGCACAACACGTTCTTTAGAGGCTTGTATAGTAGTGGGATCTGCACAGGATGAGGCACGGGCGACGAGCGAGCTGCAGCAAGGCCAGGGGGAAAGGGTAGCTTGGGAGCCAGCTCCCCGAAGGGTGAGTTCGCACATGAGTTCTGCTGCACAGGACTCAGATGTGGACCTCGATGGGGAGGTGTTTAGAAGAAGGGTGATGGGCATGCACCCCGAGATGATAGGTGCAATGGGAAGTGTGCCCGAGAGCCTCTCGGCAATGGTAAGGAGCATGGAGGAGTCCGCCTCCAACATTGCACAAGGCTCTGCGCACACCATGGAGACCATCATTTCCAGTCTGCAAAGGATGGTAGACTCCCAGAGAGACTGTGGTGACCCAGACCTGATGCTGCGTGTGATGGGCGATCTGACAGCTTCCATTGCAGCACAGGCGGAAGCGACAAAACATCTTTGTGCTGTAATGCAGTATATGCTTGGTGGCATCCAATCTCAGACTGAAGTCTCAGCTCGATGCCACGCAAACTGCAGCCATCATGGCTGGATCAACCACAGTCGACCGGGGCTTTCACGGAGTCGCAGCACGCCAGCAATCTGTGCTCCAACAGATTGCTAGGGATGCTGAGTTGCTGCCCTGGGGGGAGTGCCAGTGGGTCAGTGGAGCAGGAGCTGCTGTCCTCTCTCAGGATGACAGCATTCCTGTTCATACCACTGCCACTCTGCCATTGCCCTTGTTGCTGCCTGTCTTCCAGCCAGCCCAGACTTCTGCTGCCCATGCTGAGGTGGTGTAGTCTACAGGCGGGCCTTCCAGACCCAGAGCTATTGAGGGCATCCTCCTAGGCCATCTGAAGGCTCCCGCATGGACACTCAGCAGCCTTCCACTGGCTGGCACGGGATGAAGGCATCGTGGCTGCTACCAGGATAGCGGGCATTCACATTGAGGATTCGCTATCTGTGGACGCACACCAACTGCACATTAAGTGAATGGTAGCCTTTGCGGTTACGGAAAATCTCAGGATTGTTATGAGGTGCCGCAAAACAACATTGGTGTAGTCAATGGTGCCCTGCACCATGGGGATTCCCGCTGTCCTAGCAAAGCCACATGCACGCTCGTCCTGCTTCTCTCTGGTGATGGGGAAGGAAATGTAATCCCTTCTCCTACTGTAGAGAGCCTCTGTGACCTCCTGGATACAGCGATGGACGGCGAACTGCAAGATGTTAGCTATGTCTCTTGTGGTAGATTGGAAGGATCTGCTGGCGAAGAAATTAAGGGCAACGGTGACCTTGACTGCCACTGAGAGAGCCGTGGTCACCCTGATCTGAGGCTGGAGGTCTGGTTGCAGGTGGTGGCAGAGTTGTGTGACCACCTCCTTGGTGAAGCGGAGCCTTCTAATACAATGCTCCTTGCTTAATTGGTGGTAGGATTGACTATTCCAATACACTCCTGGCTGGCCTCCCACATTCCCCCCTACACAAACTTGAGGTCATCCAAAACTCGGCTGCCCGTGTCCTAACTCGCACCAAGTCCCGCTCGCCCATCACCCCTGGGCTCACTGACCTACATTGGCTCTCGGTTAAGCAGCACCTCGATTTCAAAATTCTTATCCTTGTTTTCAAATCCCTCCATGGCCTCGTCCTTTCCTATCTCTAATCTCCTTCAGCCCCACAACCCCCCCGAGATATCTGTGCTGCTCTAATTCTGCCCTCTTGAGCATCCCTGATTATAATTGCTCAACCTTTGGTGGCCATGCCTTCTGTTGCCTAGGCTCTAAACTCTGGAATTCCCTGCCTAAACCTCTCCGCCTCACTACCTCTCTTTCCTCCTTTAAGACGCTCTTTAAAACCTACCTCTTTGACCAAGCTTTTGGTCACCTGCCCTAATTTATCCTTATGTGGATTGGTGCCAAATAATTTTTTTTTGTCTTAAAATACTCCTGTGCAGCACCCTGGGATGTTTTACTACGTTAAAGGTGCTATATAAATACAAGTTGTTGTTGTTGTAGGCGAAGTGCTCTTGGTTGAGAGCCCTCATGGCCTTCATCCTCCCTGTGGCGACATGTTCTAGTCTTTCTCGCTGCCTCCGCTCCCTCCGCCGTAGATCCTAGAGGGCGCGGTCGACTGCCAGTGCAGTCCCAATTAATGTAGCCGCCACATCAGGCTGCAGTTCCAATAAATTAAACCCCAGATCCCCGTTGCTCACCACATCCCTATCATTCCATCCCAGCGCAAAGCTGAAATGAGAGACACCGCAAAATCATCGAAAGCCAATTAATAAATTTATCAATAATCAGTGAATGCACATTTACAACAACAATATTAGCTATTCACCCTTGTGCAATCCCTTAGTACCTCTCGCTACAGTGCCTTTGCGTACTCTGTGCTCCTACGAAGTGTTGGCCCAGTGGCTGCAGCATGGCGGATGAAAGGCTGCTGAGTGTGCATGCAGGAGACTTCAGATGGCCTAGGAGGATGCCCTTGACCAGCTCTGGATCCAGCTGTAGACTGCACCACCTCAGCATGGGTAGCAGCAGTCTGGGCTGGCTGGATGACAGGCAGCAACAAGGACAATGGCGGAGTGGCAGTGGTGGGAGCAGGAATGCTGTCATCCTGAGAGAGGACAGCAGTTCCTGCTCCACTGACCCACTGGCACTGCCCCTGGGGCAGCACCTCAGCATCCCTAGCAATCTTGCTGGCCTGCTGCAACACCGTGAAAGCCCCAGTGGTCGACCCAGCCATGATGGCAGCAGTCAGAGTTTACGTGGCATCAAGCTGAGAATGCATGAGAGCAGTCTGAGATTGGCTGCCGCCAAGCATAGACTGCATTACAACACTAAGACGTTGCGTGGCTTCCACCTGTGCTGCAATGGAAGCTGCAACATCGCCCATCACACGTGGCATGAGGTCTGAGTCGCTACGGTCTCTCTGGGTGTCTAACATCCTTTGCAGACTGCAAATGATGGGCTCCATGGTGCGCGCAGAGCTCTGTGCAATGTTGGAGGCGGACTCCTCCACGCTCCTTACCATTGCCGACAGGCTCTCAGGCACTCTTGCCATTCCATCTATCACCTCGGAGTGCATGCCCATCACCCTCTTCTAAGGGCCTCCCCATCGAGGCCCTCACCTGAGTCCTGTGCGGCAGAACTCACGCGCGAACTCCCCCTTCGGGGAGCTGGCCCCTGAGCTATCCTTTCCCCATGGCCTTGTTGCAGGCCATTCATCCCCGGTGCTTCACCCTGTTCAGATCCCGCTACTATACAAGCCTCTAAAGAATGCATAGTGCCAGTATCTGAGCTGGTGTCTGCGGGTGAGACATGCAGTGACGCGGTGTGTTCTTCCTCCTCCTCTTCTTCTGCCTCGCTCTCTACGGTACCCTCAGGGATAGGCTGCTCAGCTGCTTGCTCAGTATCTGAAAGCATAAAGGCATCAGAGTCACATTAAGGTGAGGGGAGGGGGCAGGAAGGGAGAAATGTATGCATACAACATGATTAACTGGAGAGTGGGAAAGGTTTGTGGGGTGAGGGGGAAGTGAGAAGGAGTAGGGATGAACATACCATTGTTGTCCCCAAGGGGGTCAACATTGCCGGTGGCCACGGCGCCCACCATCTGACGCACAATGATTTGCAGCATACTTTCCTGCAGCTCAGAAAGTGGTTGGGTGTCAGGTTGTCCTCCGCCTGTGCGCTCCTGCTCCCTCCTGTTGTGAGCGACCTTGGCCTGCAAGAGAGAGGAAAGTGTGTGAGTGAGTGTGGAGCAGTGTTTGGGAGATGTGCCTGCCATAGTTGAATAGCTGTCATTGTGTTCAAGGTGTGAGTGTTGGTAGGTGGAGATTGTTAGTGGGTGAGTGCTGGGGGTGTGGTGCTTTGGGCAGTGTGTGCAAACTAAGGTTCAGATGGTGGTATGTAGCATTTGTTGAAGCATTGACCCACCCTGACCACCCGAGTGAGGCTGTTAAATTTCTTCCTGCACTCTGTGTGGGTCCTGGGGACTACAGTGCTGCCTGAGACCTGCTGGGCTACCTCCCTTCACATGGCGCAGAAGACTTGCGGCAAGGGCTCCTGCCACTTGCCAGGTAGAGCACCGCTTTCCATCACTCCACAGCGAAGCCCAATGCCTCCAATTCTTGCTCGCAGAATCTGCGAGCTCTCTCTCTGGGCCGTTGATCTGCCATAATGACACTTCCTTCAGTGGTCCGGTTCCTTCTCCTTGGCCTTCTGCTGCCTGCTGAGACAGCTGCAGAACCAGCAATGCTGAAAATGAGGTTCTGCAGCATCATTGAACCTCCCCTTTAAGAACTGGAAAGAGCCTTTGGCAATGGTGACCAGCGATTAAACGGCACCTGAAATTGCTTAGCGCTTTGAGCTTGATTTAGCGCTCCCATCCTTTCTTTGAACGATGACACTGAATTTTCCGTGCAGCGAGATTCATTCGCATCTGGCGCTAAATCTCCAACTTTCCGAAGTTAACGCCCATTCCTAGGCGTTAATGAATTCGCCCCCCTAGAACAAGAAACAAAAAGATAATGGCCTTGGGCTAATGAAAGAATAGTCTAAGGTGTTGCTCATTAATTCTACCCCTGCAGAGTCCACTGGCGCCTTTGTTTTCACTGAGCTCTTTCAACTGCTGGAACCCTGCTGAAACTTGACCTCTATCACTGGACTCCTCGTGGACAGGACTTCGTTGACTACACAGTTTGACTCAGCGGCTGTGGCGCTGCTCTGCTTTTCAGTCACTTCAAGTCTTAAGCATGCGGAATTCTTTTGTCAAATTGGTTCCCAATCGCCTGGACTTCTCTGGACATCTACACAATGGCCCAGAAATTCGGGTCGGGGGCTTCCCGCGGGTGCAAGCCCCCGACCTGCACTTACCTTGCGCGCCGGCCGTTGAGCTGTGGGCCCCCGTGGAATTCCGATCCTGGGCCTGCTCCAGCTGCCGGCGCGCAGTGCTTGCGTATCCCAGGGGCGCAGTTAGTTCGATGCGTCCCCTAGGATCACGTGGGCCATGGAGGCCAATCGGAGCAGGGAATGCTCCATTCATAAGTCTGACAGGAAGTGCTGTCAAACTTAGAAATACTACGGGCCCAAAACATCACTAAATCTTCAAATAAATTTTTTTTTAAATCACATTTTTAAAATAAACTATAAATTACATGAAATAACTATTTTAAACAATAATTTAAATTTTTGAAAAAAATAATTTTATTTTCTAACAGGGCTAAAAATAAACTTACCTTTTTTAAAGTATTTGAAAGGGTTAAAAAGCAAATCCTCTCAGTGTTTAAAATGCAGAGAAAGAGAAAGGGGTTACGTGTGAATTCACTAAGAGCTGAGGAGGAGCCAGGTGGCTAGATAAAAAGTCTGCCCAGCTCAAGGACTTTGCACAATGGAGCCTTACAAGAATAAGATAAGGCATAGCCACCAGGCTACACACAGCCAATGCTAAAGTGTGAGAAAGATTTAAGAAAATGTCAGCTAAACTTAGAAGTAGTAACATAAAGAAATAAAATGGCTTTACAGAATTGGCAATCGGCTTGCATACATACATATATATATATATATATATACTAATAGTTGTTCTGAGTTTTGGAAAGGTAGAGAAAAAGAAACATCAGCTGATCTGGCAGTTTGTAGAACTGCACTCATGGTCCAAATGACAGAGATAAGAAGCAAAACAGAAAGAAGGGGCTCAGTTATAAACAGACTGGCCTAGAAATTCAGTGCCCTTAGCACCGATTTTGCGGCGCTAGAGGGCCTAGCGCTGCAATTGGCGCCGGTTCCTAAATTGCCTGGGGCCCTTCCGCGGCGGTAGACCGGTAGCGCTGCGCCGGCACCGATGACGTCATCGGTGTGCGCAGCGTCCCGGTTGCCGTGGTAACCCGGCCCCAAGCCAAAATTCAGTTGCGGCCGCCTCGCCAGTGGCAGCCGCAACTAAGACTCCGGCAAACGAGTGTTGCCGGAGTCTGCGCCGGCGCTTTAAGGAGGCGCGGCGGCCGGCCGCTTTCCCGCCGGCCGCCTGGCCGCAGCTCCCTCCCCGGACTTCTCCCCCCCCCCCCCCCCGGAACAGATGCAAGCCCAGCACTTGTCCGAGGTGCCGGGCTCATTTTTGAAGAGATTTGTGCGGGCCGCGGCCGGGTGCAGGCAGCTCCTCCTTAACGGAAGGAGGAGGCCTGCACTTCCCGAGCCTGCCGCACTGCAGCGGGCGCCGCAGCGCCGGAATAGCGCCGCAATGCAGCGCGTTGCGCCAGTTTTCAGGCGCTAAAACCCTTCAGTAGCGCCGGCAGCCGTTTGGGCGCGGCGCTACTGAATTTTTGGCGCGCGCAAAGGGACTTAGCGCCGGCTACATTGTATTACATTACGTTTCTGCACTGGATTACACTTTAAGACTTACCTGCTTTGTCTCTATGCTGCAAAAAGATTTTTACCTTTAAAATGTGGCTGTGTCTCTGCTTAACTGGTTCTATTCAGCATTGTTGGCTTCTGGTTAGCATCTGCTGCTCCACTTGCTGTCCAGTGACCCGTTCGACTGGTTTTCAGCTTTGCTGGTCACTGGCTTGTGGTTTTACTTTTTCTCCGCTGCTTTGATCTACGGGGACCTCCAGCTTGCATCAATTTAGCCATCATCTTTCTGCACCACTACCGACTCTCATGCCTACGGCAACAACCTGCATCCTCGAGCTCTCTACCCTTAAAATAGCTTCTGGATTTCACTCACCTGCTTTGGACAGCGGTTCATCGATGCTCCGTGCCGGCCCCATCCTGCTTACGTTGGCTTTGCCCCTCCATGGGACCTCTGACTTTGACCCTGGTCTCCCTACTATAGTCTCCAACCTATCCCCTGCTACCAGGAAATATGTATTTCATTAATTGTTACATTTAAACAGGCCAATGTAACCTGAGCTTTCCCATGTCCATTCGTGTGCGCACTTTGGCTGCTGCTCCTGACCAGAGCCATTCCACTTTTTCCCCCTATTTTCCTTTTCTCTCTATCCCTACCTGACCGCTCTCCCTTGTCATCATGCCTCCTTTCATCTCTCCTCTCTCGGATACACTGCCCTCCCAAATCCCTACCCCAATCCTTCATTACTCTTCAACCTTCCTACTCCCCTGCCACTGTCCCAGGCTTGACTCCCTCTTAGATAAGCCTACAACTTCCCTCTGGGCCTCTCTTGGCATGCTACAAAGAGCCCATTGAGGCATTCGTCGCTGCCACCAACTGTCCCATCCTACTCTCTCGCCAACCTTCCTGCCCATCGCGCCCACTGGGGACTAATCTTGCCAATCTCCTCCCCATCCAACTCATCCCCCGCAGCACTGACCCTGTGGGCACTGGCAGTGGGGCAGCCATCACCGACCCTCTCCACATCTCCCTTGAGAATGTCCGTTCACTTGCTAACAAGGCCCTTGCCATCCATGAGCTTATCGTGGATGATTGCATCAACATCATGGCCCTGACGGAAACTTGCTTGAGGGGTGATGACACCTTACCTTTAAATGAGGCCTCCCTGCCTGGTTATACCTTCCACCACTTGCCCCGCTCAGACTGCTGTGGTGGCGGTGTGGCTCTCATCACCAAATCAGACCATGGTCTGCCCCCCTACTCCTCCGGCAGTTTCTCCTCCTTTGATCATCTCACCTTATTCCACCCCTCTCACCTCTCATTTAAAATTCTTGTTCTCTACCGCCTATCAAGTATCATAAAAATGTTATTACTGAGATATCTTCACTGCTCTCCTCCCTCAGCACTGAACGACTTCTCATCCTCGGTGATTTCAACCTCCATCTCAATTCATCATGCTCTCTCTCCTCTGAGTTCACTAGTCTCCTATCCTCCCTTAATCTCTTCCTCCATTTAAACTCCTCAGCCCATATTCACGTCCACCCCCTCGACCTTGCCATCTCTCGTGGCCTCGCTACTCATGTTGTGTCGATCGCAGATAAGGCCATCTCTGACCACTTCCTCGTATCGCTTTTCACCCACATCCCCCTTCCACACCCCCCCACCCCACAACCCTATTTCCTTCTGTGTCCACCCCTGGAAAAAACTCTCTCCCAGCTCTCTTACAACTGCACTTATGAAATCCCAACTGACCAGCCTTTGGCCCTCCATTCACCATGACATTTCTGCAGCTCTGCTCAACCACACCCTCACCTTTGATGTCCCAGTCCCTACTAAAACAATTAATCTCTCTCACCCTGGCCATTCCCCCTGGTACGGCTCTCATCTTCGCTCCCTTAAGTCTAAAGAATGCAGACTTGAACGGATATGGCGGACAACTGGTTTAGCTATTCACCGCCAGATCTGGCTGGACCACATAAAGTATTATTGGGTCCTGCTCTCATCTGCCAAAACTGCTCACTATTCCAGAATCATTCTGGAATGCAAAGATAAACCCCGGCTTCTATTCTCCACTGCTAACCGTCTTTTTAAAACTCTCTCCCCTGTCTCCTCCACCCTCACCTCCGATAACAAGTGCGAGGAGCTCATGGGCTTCTTTGTCTCTAAGATTGAGACCATCCATTCAGCTGCCTCTGCCACTTCCCTTCCTTCCCCTAGCCCACCGGGCCAAACTTCCTCTAAGGTTCCCCCCTGCCTTAGTCCTGAGCTCACATCTTTCTCCAGTTTCTCTCCGATCTCCTCTCATGACCTCTCCATGCACACCATGTCCATGAGATTCACCACCTGCTTCCTCGAACCTATTCCCACCAAACTGTTGACCACTGTAAGGGGTGGTGTGTGTGGTCAGTTTTACCTCTGACTCCCTGAGCGGTTCGAACCGCTCCCAGTCCCTTGGTTCTAGACTTTGGACTTATTAGGGGGTTGTAATGAAATTGCAACAGACACCTGAGTTGGTCAAAAGAATTGAGATTTTTATTTTGAGACAGGAAAATATACAATACAATAAATCTTATACTCTAAAAGGGGGGAACACTTCGGAATATGCGAGGGAGAATGACAATAGACAAAAATACCTTACCCTCCCAATCCCACTACACTAACTAGGTTGAAATCCAGAGGACCAGGAAATGCTCACCAAACAACTTTCTTGACAGATTGTAGAGGTTCGCGATTTCGGGGTTCTCTTTAGTTGTGGCGGTTGGGGCCTGCCGTACCCCGGATGTGATGGAAGACTGCACCTGCGTTGGCTTTTCAGTCTTCGCCTGTCTGCTGATGCGGTTGGATGCGTAGTTGGATTTATCGGGTAAGTACCCAATTTCCTTTTGTTAGGTATAGTTTTTAGAGTCTTTTGTGTCAAATCTTACCCAGGGGTAAGTCAGACTAGCTTGTAGAGTGGAAACAAATTTGCGAATTTTCAACTTCTTGTTGGTTGGTTTCTTGTTGGTCGCGGTGGCCCAATATTACCTAGTTGGTGGTAATATTGTTAGTTGTTGGTTTCTTGAGGCCTTTGGTTGCCGCAATTCCTTTTTCCTTTCATTTCGTTCTTCTTTCCTCAAGTCTCCGATCCTCCGGCTATGTACGTTGATGATGATAATGAGTAATACTCTTTCTGAACTGTACTTTCTCTCTCCTGTACTGAACTTGAACCTTCTTGAGCTATGTCCTCAACTGACACTCCGTTGAAATGTCTGTTGTACTGAACAAGCAGGCCTCAATTATACTGTGTTGAGGCCTGGTTTATCTGACTGCCAAATCTCCTCTGGTCCATTGTTAATTTTGGCGGGCTCATTAAGTTTAATAGGTTTAAATTCTCATCGAGTTTTGGGGCTGGTCCCCTCTATTTTTAATTGGCTTTTAACTAGTTTCGGGATTGCTTCAAAAATCAGCTTAAGTGTGCAAAGTGGTTTTGGAAATCTCTGAGTGGTTAATCTGCTGTTTGATTGCCTTCTCCTGCTGGGGCCAGGGTCTCTTTTGTTGACTAGTGGCATGTATTGTATTATTCATGTACTTGATGGCCCGGTGGGTTTTCGGTGGGAACTGTCCTCCCATGGGCCTATTGTCTTTATGTAGAATGACTGGGACAGTCCAGAACATTCTCAGACAATCTGGCCTTTTCCAATACTCAAACTGTCTGTCCCACAGTGTCTAACCCATTCCTTTTGTTACAGCTTCTCCACAGGCCTAGACATGCCTTTTAAAATAGCAGAAATCCTGGGGTATTGATTTTAAACCCCTTCTGGTCCAATATTCCTTCAAACAGTCCAATATCTCTTCCTCTCTTGGTTTGGGGGACTCTGTATAATTTTGCGAGCTTTACTTTTCCGGCTCCCATGTTGGCTGACATTGTTACTGGTTCTCTCTCCTCACATACTGTCCCCCTCGCCCTCAAATATGCTGTCATCACCACTCTCTCAAAAAACCAACCCTTGATCCCTCCGTCCTTGCAAACTACCGCCCCACCTCCAACCTCCCTTTCCTCTCCAAAGTCCTTGAACATGTTGTCGCCTCCCAAAGCCGGGCCCATCTTTCCCGCAATTCCATGTTTGAATCCCTCCAATCAGGTTTCCACTCTTGCCACAGTACCGAAACGGCTCTCATCAAAGTCACAAATGACATTCTTTGTGACTGTGAAAAAGGTAAACTAGCCCTCCTCGTCCTTCTTGACTTGTTTGACCATAGTTGACCACTCCATCCTTCTCCAACGCCTCTCCACCATCGTCCAGCTGGGTGGGACTGCACTCGCCTGGTTCCATTCTTAGCTATCTAATCGTAGCTGGAGAATCACCTGCAACGGCTTCTCTTCCCGTTCCCACATCATTACTTCTGCTATCCCCCATGGATCTATCCTTAGCCCCCTCCTATTTCTCATCTACATGTTGCCCCTTGGTAACATCAACTGAAAACACAGCGTCACTTTCCGCAAGTACGCTGACAACACCCAGCTCTACCTCAATACCTCTTCTCTTGACCCCTCCACGGTCTCTGAATTGTCTGACATCCAGTTCTGGATAAGCAGAAATTTTCTCCAATTAACTATTGGGAAGACCAAAGCCATTGTTTTGGGTCCCCGACACAAACTTTGTTCCCTAGCCACTGACTCCATCCCTCTCCCTAACATCTGTCTGAGGCTGAACCACACTGTTCGTAACCTTGGTGTCTTATTTGACCCTGAATTGAGGTTCCGACCACATATCTGCAGCAAAACAAAGACCGCCTATTTCGACCTCCGTAACATCGCCTGTTTCCGCCCTTGCCTCAGCTCAACCGCTGCTGAAAACCTCATCCATGCCTTTGTTACCACTAGACTTGACTATTCCAATGCACTCCTGGCTGGCCTCCCACATTCTACCCTACGTATACTTGAGGTCATTCAAAACTCGGCTGCCCGTGTCCTAACTCGCACCAAGTCCCATTGGCCCATCACCCCTGTGCTCACTGACCTACATTGGCTCCCAGTTAAGCAGCGCCTCAATTTCAAAATTCTCATTCTTGTTTTCAAATCCCTGCCTGGCCTCGCCCCTTCCTGTCTCTAATCTCTTTCAGCCCCACAACCCCCGAGATATCTGCGCTCCTCTAATTCTGCCCTCTTGCGCATCCCAGATTATAATCGCTCAACCATTGGTGGCCGTGCCTTCTGTTGCCTCGGCCCTAAGCTCTGGAATTCCCTGCCTAAACCTGTCCGCCTTGCTACTTGTCTTTTCTCCTTTAAGACGCTCCTTAAAGCCTACCTCTTTGACCAAGCTTTGGGTCACCCGCCCTAATTTCCCCTTACGTGGCTTGGTGTCAAATTTTTTGTCTTATAATACACCTGTGCAGCGCCTTATGCAACTTAATGGCACACTTTTAAAGAGTGTGCAGGGACAGAGGGACCTGGGAGTTAATGTGCATAGGTCCCTGAAGGTGGCAGGACATATTGAGAGTGGTTAGCAAAGCATATGGGATCTTGGGTTTCATAAATAGAGGTATTGAGTGTTGTGTATTGATTGCGAGTTTGACACCAGTCAATACGGTAATGTAATGTGCGAGTTTGACACCAGTAAATACGGTAATGTAATGTGCATTGCATTATGGGAATTACCCGGGAAAACGGCAGTCGGCCATTTTACAGAATAAAGTGAAGATCACAGTTATAAGCCTGTCTGCCTGATTCTATGCTTTAATGCGTTCATACAACATTGGTGACGAGGATAACGAACTGAATCATTTTAAATAGGTAGTTGCCCAAGTTTTAGTTAGCTAGGATGGAGAAGACCGGCATTCAAAATTTTGCTTGCTTCGCCGAGCCAGCCACGTTGGGTCCAAGATGGCAAGGTGGTTAACGTCTTTTGAGCTTTATGCCGATGGCAAAGGACTCATTATCGACGATACCTCTACAGGTGCCACAAAGCAGAGGAGAAGAGCTCTACTTCTACACCTAGCAGGACCAGATGTCCAGGATATCTTTTCGACTCTACCGGACACAGGAGAGCAAGCAGACTACACGGCGGTGGTTAGTGCTTTGAATCACTACTTCGTGCCCCAGGTCAATGCAGCATTTGCTAGACAGACTTTTCATAAGTTGTCCCAGAAGACAGGTGAGACTGTGCAACAATTTGCTACTCGCTTGCGGCAGGCTGCTAAAGACTGTGCTTTTGGGGGGGATGCGGATAATCAAACAAGAGACGCTATCCTGAGTAGGTGCACGTCAGCCTATGTGCGGAGGAAATTGCTAGAGGAAGGGCATAGTCTAACGCCCGCACGTTACAATTGGCCTCACAATGTGAAAACGTCGAGGAGCAGATGTCAGCCATGTCATGTACAGAGAAGGCGGAGACAGATACTGTTCGCCGTGTTACACAGAAAAGAGGGTATTATGCGAAAAGCTTGACAGGGAAACCAAAGGGAAATGGCGATAGGAACGAAAGGAAATGTTACAGATGTGGACACACAGACCACATGGGCAGAGATCCGAAATGCCCAGCACGCGGACAAACGTGTCATAAGTGCAAGGGAAAGGATAATTTCTCCAAAGTATGCTGCACAAAGGGTACAAAGAAACACAGTGTGAACAATGTAGAGGAACAAAATGACTTGGCATTTGCTGTTACTGGAAATAACGTGACAGAGAGACTTACCTTTTGTGTGGGGGGAGTAAACCTGAGAATGTTAATTGATTCAGGTGCAACTAATAATGTGATAGATGAGAATACATGGGAAGGATTAAAGTCAGAACACATTAAGTGTCAGTCACATGTCTCTAAGACAGGGAGAAAGTTATTCTCTTATGCTTCTAGCCGACCACTGTCAGTTAAAGGTGTATTCACATGTGGGATTACAATAGGTAAGAGAACTGAGCAGGCGGAGTTCATTGTGGTTAAAGGCCATGGAGAGCTGTTGCTAGGAAGGGAGACAGCCATGAAACTGGGAGTTTTAAAAATAGGCGCAGATGTCTCAGCTGTGGTAGATGTAAGACAGCTACTAGAACAGCGGTATCCAAAGGTGTTCCAGGGAGTAGAAAGGCTGAACACAAAACAGATCAGTTTGTATATCGACCCACAAGTGAAGCCTGTGGCCCAGCCACTCAGGCGTATACCATTCAACTTAAGGGGGGCAGTAGAGGCCAAAATAAAACAATTGAGGGACATGGACATTATCGAACCTGTAACTGGTCCCACCCCATGGGTAAATCCTGTGGTTATTGTACGAAAAGCGGATAAGGATGTAAGGTTATGCCTAGACATGAGATGAGCAAACCAGGCAATAGTGAGGGAACGATATCCAATCCCCACCGTTGATGAGATATTCCAAGGTATGAACGGCTCGACGGTGTTTAGTAAGCTAGACCTGAAATGGGGTTATCACCAGCTAGAACTGACCCCTGAGTCACAAGCAATCACAACGTTTGCAGTACATAACGGAGTATACAGGTACAAGAGGCTGATATTCGGTGTATCTTCAGCTAGTGAGCAATATCAGCACGAGATAGCTAATGCCTTAGCTGGAATAGAGGGTGTTGAAAACATCTCAGATGACATTATCGTGCATGCACACGACCAGGAAACGTACGACAGATGCCTGCACGCTGTCATGACCAGACTATTGTGATATAGAATTAATTGGTGCCTGAGCGGACTAAGTGATATACAAAGTCGACGCGTACCTGTGGTAAACCACTTTTATCGTTCACTATCGTTACACTATGGTTATCACTGTTTATATCGTTACACTATGGTTATCACTGTTTACACTGTTGTATCACTACACAAGGTCACCTCTTGCCACGCTGTTATACCTGGGTTGACCACAGCTGACTCCGCCCATGGCTCCGCCTGCTTGCCCAGGTATAAAGGTGGTCGACTGGCTGGTATTCCTCCTTGTTGGATCCGATCACCCACGAGGGTGGGCTCTGTTATTTAGCCAATAAAAACATATAGTTACTAACTTAACTCGTCGCTTTTCATGAACTGAATTGATAGGTATATCAATTTTATTGGCTAAATTTTGAAATGTCTACAACGGAGCAGCCAAACGACCAGTCAGACGTACAGCCCCAGCCAAACGGCCATCTACAACAGCCCCAGCAGCCGGCCTGGCTACGAGCCCTCCGGCCGCCGTACCTGGATCTAAACCCACAGGCTGCGAATTCAGCCCTCGACTTCGAACACTGGCTGAGCTGCTTCGAAGCCTACCTGGGAGAATCCGGCGTGCCTCCGCCATCCAAACTAAGAGTTCTGACCGCTCAGGTGAGCCCTAAAGTATTTGCACTCATCCGGGACATTGCCACATACGAGGACGCCCTCAACCTGCTAAAAGAACAGTATCGGAGCCCTGTAAACTCAATGTACGCCAGGCATCTCCTAAGATCCCGCTTGCAACAGCCAGGAGAGTCGGTTGATGATTTCGTACAGGCGCTGCAAATACTCGGCAGGGACTGTGACTTTAAAGCCGTAACAGCTGCAGAACATACAGATGGAAACATCCGAGATGCCTTCGTGAAAGGCCTTCGGTCAGACTACTCACGGCAAAGACTGCTGGAATCAAAGGACCTCGACCTGAAAACAGCTGCTATCCTCGCTCGCTCCTTGGAAGTGGCCCATCGGGACCTCGAGGCGTACTCCAGGTACTGTGCTGCGCGACCCTGGGACTCGGGCCCGACCCCGGCCGCAATACCCCCCGCACCGCCGCCTCCGGGACCTACCACAGCGTCGGTGTCCCGGAACCGATCGGGACTGCCACCCCCAGTGCCGGCTGCGACATCGGAGCCCCGCGATCGGGCCGCCGGCTGCTTCTTCTGTGGCCAGGCGAAACACCCGAGGGCGCGCTGCCTTGCAAGAAACGCGACCTGCTCCGACTGCCACAAGAAAGGCCACTTCGCGAAGGCCTGCAGGGGGAAAGCCACAGACGCCAGCAGTGCCTCATGCGAGTTGTGGGGGTGGCCATCTTTCATCAAGGCCACAGATGCCAGTATCCCCTCGTGTGAGTCGTGGGGGCGGCCATCTTTGATCAAGGCCACCGACGCCGGCAGTGCCTCATGTGAGTTGTGGGGGCGGCCATCTTCTCCGCCATTTTATTCAACGTCGTGGGCGCCGCCATTTTGTTCACCACACTCGACCGCCACCTTGTCTCCAGACCTGACCACCGCCTCACCTGCAGACTACAGCAGCTCGCTCAGCCATACACTAGCCTCCGTCACACTTGACCAAGCTCGCCCGCATCACCTGTCCAAGTCCATGATGGACATCAAAGTAAACGGCCACGCCACGACCTGCCTGTTTGACAGCGGAAGCACGGAGAGTTTCATCCATCCAGACACGGTGAGCCACTACGCCCTCACTGTCCGGCCAACGCGCAACCGGATCTCGATGGCGTCGAGGTCCCAT
This sequence comes from Somniosus microcephalus, assembly GCF_052327205.1. NCBI lineage: Eukaryota > Metazoa > Chordata > Chondrichthyes > Squaliformes > Somniosidae > Somniosus > Somniosus microcephalus. The sequence continues at coordinate 55,366,346 of NC_140993.1, read as the reverse complement.
TCTACAGACATCAGCGGCTACTGTGTTGTGACCCTGTCGGTTAGGGGCACGGAGTATAAAAATTTTAAACTTCTCGTCCTGCCCCAGCTCTGCGCTGCCGTCCTACTAGGGCTGGATTTCCAATCCCACCTTCAAAGTGTCACTTTGGCATACGGTGGACCCCTCCCCCCACTCACAGTCTACAACCAGCAGCTTTTAAACCACCCACCGCGTACCACCTGCGGCCTATCCACCCTCAAGGTCCCGCCCCCCTCCCTGTTCGCTAACCTCACCCGCGACTGTAAACCCGTCGCTACCAAGAGCAGGCGGTACAGTGCCGGGGACAGAGCTTTTATTAGCTCCGAGGTGCAGCGACTCCTGAAGGAGGGCATCATCGAGAGAAGCAACAGCCCCTGGCGTGCCCAGGTCGTAGTCGTTAAGACCGGCGATAAACACCGCCTGGTCATCGACTACAGCCAAACCACAAACCGGTACACCCAGCTGGACGCATACCCCCTTCCCCGCATATCTGACATGGTCAATCAGATTGCACAGTACCGGGTATTCTCTACCATCGACCTTAAGTCGGCCTATCACCAACTCCCTATCCGCCCTGAGGACCGACAGTATACCGCCTTCGAGGCGAATGGCCGCCTCTACCACTTCCTTAGGGTTCCCTTCGGCGTCACCAACGGGGTTTCGGTCTTCCAAAGGGAGATGGACCGGATGGTTGACCAGAACGGGCTGCATGCCACGTTCCCTTATCTAGATAACGTCACCATCTGCGGCCGCGACCGGCAGGACCATGATGTTAATCTGGAGAAATTCCTCTGTACGGCCCAACGGCTGAACCTCACCTACAATAAGGAGAAATGTGTGTTTAACACCTCGCGCCTTGCCATCCTCGGCTGCATAGTAGAGAACGGAGTCATCAGCCCCGACCCCGAAAGAATGCGCCCCCTCATGGAGCTTCCCCTCCCCCACTGTCCAAAGGCGCTGAAGAGAACCCTGGGGCTCTTCGCCTACTATGCCCAATGGGTGCCCAATTATGCAGACAAAGCCAGACCCCTCATGAAGTCCACCTCCTTCCCCCTGACGGCAGAAGCATGCGCAGCCTTCTCCCTCATAAAGGGAGACATTGCTAAGGCCACAATGCACGTGGTGGATGAGTCTATCCCTTTCCAAGTGGAGAGCGATGCATCCGACTTCGCCCTAGCTGCAACCCTTAACCAGGCGGGGAGACCGGTGGCCTTCTTCTCAAGGACCCTCCAGGGCCCTGAGATCCGACACTCTTCGGTCGAGAAGGAGGCCCAGGCGATCGTGGAGGCAGTACGACGCTGGAGGCATTACCTGGCAGGCAAACGATTTACCCTCCTCACCGACCAGCGCTCGGTCGCTTTTATGTTTAATAACAAGCTGAGGGGCAAAATCAAGAACGACAAGATCTTGAGGTGGAGAATTGAGCTCTCCACCTACGATTATGATATCTTGTACCGGCCTGGTAAACTGAACGAACCCCCAGATGCTCTATCACGAAGTACATGCGCCAACGCGCAAATTCATAGACTGCAGACCCTCCACAACGACCTCTGCCACCCCGGGGTCACCAGACTTTACCACTTCATTAGGGCCCGCAACCTGCCCTACTCCATCGAGGAGGTCAGGACCATGACCAGGAACTGCCAAACCTGTGCCGAATGCAAACCGCATTTCTTTAGGCCGGACAGAGCAAGCCTGATCAAGGCCACCCGCCCCTTCGAGCGCTTGAGCATCGATTTTAAGGGGCCCCTCCCGTCCTCTGACCGTAATGTGTACTTCCTCAACATTATTGATGAGTACTCCCGTTTCCCCTTTGCCTTCCCCTGCCCAGACATGACCAGTACCACGGTCATCAAATGCCTGAACGACCTCTTCGCCTTGTTCGGGTTCCCGAACTATATACATAGCGACCGGGGCTCATCCTTCATGAGCGAGGAACTTCGCCAGTTCCTACTAGCGAGAGGTATTGCTGCAAGCAGGACCACCAGCTACAACCCCCGAGGGAACGGCCAGGTGGAAAGAGAGAACGCGACTGTCTGGAAGGCCGTTCTCTTAGCCTTAAAGTCTAAGGGCCTCCCAACCTCTCGCTGGCAGGAAGTCCTCCCGGCAGCGCTGCATTCCATCCGGTCACTGCTTTGCACTGCCATTAACGCCACCCCCCATGAACGAATGTTTGTTTTCCCCAGGAAGTCGACTACGGGAACCTCGCTACCAACATGGCTGACTTCTCCGGGGCCCGTCTTGCTGCGAAAGCACGTGAGGGCCCATAAAATGGACCCTCTAGTCAAGAGGGTGGACCTCCTGCACGCCAACCCCCAGTACGCCTATGTGGCATACCCAGACGGGCGGGAGGACACAGTCTCCTTACGAGACCGCGCACCCTCGGGCACCCCTGAGACACCACCATTACCCCCCACCACCCCCCCAAATCCAGCCCAGGTAGACGGCATGCCGGATCCCCACGAGCCTTCGCCGACCACGCAGACACCAGCCTTAACTTCGAATACTACACCTCCGCCGCCGCCGCTGCGCCGATCAGAAAGGCTTACGAGGCCTCCGGACAGACTGACATACCCGAACTGGTAGTACACTTCACCCCGCCGGACTCAAATTTAAACAAGGGGTGAATGTGGTAAACCACTTTTATCGTTCACTATCGTTACACTATGGTTATCACTGTTTATATCGTTACACTATGGTTATCACTTTTTACACTGTTGTATCACTACACAAGGTCACCTCTTGCCACGCTGTTATACCTGGGCTGACCACAGCTGACTCCGCCCATGGCTCCGCCTGCTTGCCCAGGTATAAAGGTGGTCGACTGGCTGGTATTCCTCCTTGTTGGATCCGATCACCCACGAGGGTGGGCTCTGTTATTTAGCCAATAAAAACCTATAGTTACTAACTTAACTCGTCGCTTTTCATGAACTGAATTGATAGGTATATCAGTACCCAACTTAACTCTCTGCTTTAAATAAACCGGACACGGACACCAAGCAAAGGAGAACAGTATTTATTATACTACAGAGCTCTGGGAGAAGCGCTAACACCTTATGGATGTGATCGCCAAACTTCTCAATTTTGCAATAGCAGCCGTGCTCCTTTTATACCATTTAAAAACAGGAAAGATACCATATTACATTTGACCAATCGGGCACTTTAGCATTCTTTAACTTTGGCCAATCCGATAGCTTAGCAACCCTTAATCACATTCTAACAAAAACAAGTTGATCATATTATTATACCGTTAGCAAACAACTTAATTATATTACTGTTCTGTGCAAGTGACATCACACGTTTGGTGTAAGCAGATCAAGTCAGCTGCCTGTTGTGCCAGTGTCTGCAAAATGTTAATGAATGTCCAGAATTTCAGCAGGCACTACGGTGCCATTTTAAAATTTCCTCCAACAAATGGAAAGTGGACTGACACTAAACTCAGAGAAGTGCCAATTCAACATGGACCGATTGATTTTCATGGAAATCCTGTTGTCTGAAAAGGGCATCGGACCAACAGCAGAGAGAGTGCGAGCAGTGGGAGAAGCTCGGGAACCAGAGAATGCTACAGAGGTGAGGAGTTCCTTGGGACTCGTTGGGTACAGTAGCAGATTCATCCCGCAGTTTGCAACGCTATCAGAGCCACTGCGATGCCTGACGAGAAAAGACACACCATTTAAATTTGGATCACAACAGAGACATTCATTCAGTGCACTCAAGGAAGAGTTGGCCAGAGCTGGCACTTTAGCATATTTTGATAAGGACGCACCAACCAAGGTGATAGCAGATGCCAGTCCTGTAGGTTTAGACGCAGTACTAGTTCAGGACCAACAGGGACAAGAGATGCCAATATGCTATGTAAGTCGTAGTTTAACAGACTGTGAGAGGAAATACTCTCAAACAGAGAGGGAGGCCTTAGCTCTTGTATGGGCTTGTGAGAGGCTGCATCCATATGTGTATGGCCGAAAATTTAACTTGGTAACTGACCATAAGCCATTACAAGTGATATACGGCCCACACTCTAAACCCTGTGCCCGTATAGAGAGATGGGTACTTTGATTACAGCCGTATGATTTTAAGGTGATACACATTCCAGGCAAGCAAAACATTGCAGACCCACTGTCACGATTGCTGGGGGAGACAGCAAAACAGGAGAGACATTCTCATGGCTCAGATGAATATGTGAGATTTGTAGCTGTGAGTGCAACACCAAAAGCACTCACTACTAGAGAGGTGGAGGAAGCCTCTGCTACCGACTCAGAGCTGATTGAGGTACGGAAGGCAATCACAAACGGACATTTTGAGAACTGTAAAGCTTATGCAGCAATTGCAAACGAGCTGTGCGTAGTGGGGTACCTAGTTCTTCAGGGAACACGCATCGTGCTACCCACAGTGTTACACGCACGAGCCCTGGTGTTAGCACATGAAGGACACTTGGGAATAGTTGGAACAAAGCAACATCTCAGAACCAAGGTTTGGTGGCCTGGCATGGACAAGGCAGCTGAAAAACACTGTAAAGCGTGCCACGGCTGTCAGATAGTAGCCAGACCCGACCCACCTGAACCGTTGAGACCAACACCATTACCGGAGGGCCCCTGGCAGGATGTAGCTATAGACTTACTGGGACCCTTGCCATCCAACCACTCCATTCTTGTGGCAGTTGATTATTATAGTCGCTACTATGAATACGACATCATGACCTCCACAACAACAGAGAAGGTTATTGATAGTTTAGAGTCAATCTTCAGCCGTCATGGTTTGCCAATCACCTGCAAATCTGATAATGGTCCCCAATTCAGATCTGAATTATTCAAAGAATACTGTGAAAACAACGGGATCAAACACCTGAAAACGACAGCAAAATGGGCTCAGGCTAACGGAGAAGTCGAGCGCCAGAATGCATCGCTGATGAAGAGAATCAGAATTGCTCAGTCAGAAGGACTAGATTGGAAACGTGAACTTAGAAAATATGTGACTGTGTACAGGAGCATTGACCATGCCACGACAGGAAAGAGCCCGGCAGAGCTGCTCTTTAAACGGAAAATGAGCGGAAAGCTGCCAGAAATCACAGAGTCACGCGCAGACATGGAAGTACGTGACCAGGACGCAGAACAAAAAGGCAAGTCCAAACTGTACGCAGATGAACAGCGGAGAACACAATACTCAGAGGTGGAAGTTTGCGACACGGTGCTGGTACGGTAGGACAAAGTGGACAAGTTCACCACTCCTTTTAATGCCACACCCCACAAAGTTTTGAGTAAAACAGGGAGTCAAGTAGTAGTAGAATCTCCAGACGGAGCACGCTACTCAAGAAACACTACGTTTGTGAAGAAATACAGAACCAATGGACCAAAGGAGACACTCCATGAGCAGGAGGAAACACAAGGGACTGAGGACAGTATAGTATACCCTGACACACATACCACTGTGACACAGGCAATACCCACTGACACCAACATGTCAGACATACCCATTACAACCAGACAGCAAAGGGTTAAAAGAAAACCCCAAAGACTGTCTGATTATGTCACAACATAAACTGTGCGAGAACTGCATGGGTGATGTTAAATGTTTAAACCTGGGAATTATTTAGTTGCGTGGTAAGACACGAGTTTGTAAAAAGTTTATAAACCAAATAAGTTATGCAGTGTTATTGTAAGCAACTGTTTGTAAACTGCAAGTTGGTTTCCAAGGAAAAGGGAGATGTCGTGTATTGATTGCGAATTTGACACCAGTCAATACGGTAATGTAATGTGCGAGTTTGACACCAGTAAATACGGTAATGTAATGTGCATTGCATTATGGGAATTACCTGGGAAAATGGCAGTCGGCCAATTTACAGAAAAAAGTGAAGATCACAGTTGTTGTGTCTGTGTATAATAAGACACAGACTGCAGGAGAACGGTACAACAGGTGTTTACTCAACGTGGCTCAGACTGGAACTGCTCTGTACAGATTACTACTCAGTGCTATATACAGGTGTGGTCACTGCCGGTACTGCAGTATACATGAGCTGTAAAAGATAGTTCCCCCCTTAAAGGTATATACATTACAATTCCTCCCCTTTTAGATTAACAGTACCATAACACTCATTTAACAATTAAATATCAAACTAATTACAATTAACACTTTTAACATGGTGGCATAGTGGTTAGCACTGTTGCCTCACAGCGCCAGGGACCCGGGTTCGAATCCGGCCTCGGGCGACTGTCTGTGTGGAGTTTGCACATTCTCCCCGTGTTTGCGTGGGTTTTCTCCGGGTGCTCCGGTTTCCTCCCACAGTCCAAAGATGTGCAGGTTAGGTTGATTGGCTATGATAAATTGACCCTTAGTGTTAGGGGGATTAAATACGTGGGGTTACGGGGATAGGGTGGGATATGTGTTGGTGTAGGGGTTACGGGGATCGGGTGGGATATGTGTCGATGCAGGCTCGATGGGCCGAAATGGCCTCTATCTGCACTGTGGGGTTTCTGTGATTTCTGTTTCTGTGATTAGCTGAAAATAGTCTATTTATATATTCAGTCTTTGGGGAGGCTTCCTGATCCTTTCTGGATAGCGCCTTTCCCGAGTGTCTTGCTCTTGGTGCGGAGGCGATTCTGGCCCCCTGTCGTCGGTTGGTTCATCAGCTTCCGATGCTACTGTTTCTGGGGTAGATGCGACCTGTACGTCGGGTTCATCACCAGGTACGTATGGGCGAGGCATGGGATTGACTTGTTCCTGTGACTCTAGGATCTGGTCAGCATGGCGTTTCACGATGCTCTCCCCAATGTCCACTGTGTACATTAGTGGGCCCTGCCGTGTGCATATCGTTCCTGGCTGCCATTTTTCTGTTCGGCAGTTGCGGGACAAGACTGGTTGCCCTACATTGAAGCTCCTTGTTGGCTTCTCATGGATGTGCTGGAATTGCTTACTCTCAACATCTCTTCGTATGTTTGGTCTGAGCAAATCCAGGCGAGATCTTAACCTTCGGTTAAAGAACATCATGGCTGGGGCCTGGTTGGTGACTGCATGTGTCGCATTCCGGTAGGCGAACAGGAAATTGTCCACCTTGTGCTGCAGCGGAATGTTGTCATTGTACATAGCCTTTATTGCCTTCTTAAAGGTTTGTACGAACCTCTCAGCCAATCCATTTGTGGCTGGATGATACGGGGCGGATGTGTAATGCCTTACCCCATTCTTTTTCAAGAACCTCCGGAACTCTTCGGACACAAACTGTGGTCCGTTGTCAGAGCAAATCTGACAAATGGAAGTCACTTCTTTGACATTTTGAGTTAAGTTCAAGTATAGTAATCACTATCAGCATGTGATCATGGATGCACTGGAAGACCATGCTTATGATTGTTTGTTTGGCTCATAAAATATAAACAGGAACCAGCTAACTTCCTGAAGAAAGAACCTTCCTTTGTACTCATGTTTTGCTGGGCGATCACTGTGTAACCATTCTTTGAACACGAGAATTCTGTCTATAACTGCTTCATAAGAGCTGAAGAACAAGGTAATGTTGGATATCCCCTAATCTTCAAAGAGCTACAAAGTCTGCCTACAGTTTCTGGTGCCACAGCATTGCAGAGCTGAACAATGTATGAACATAAATTCATCAGAACAGTAAGTAACAAACGATGTTAATGAAGATGGAGTTACCTTTAATATTGAATTTATTGCTAATATTGCCTTCATACTGCTGCCATAGCAGACTGTTACTGAATTAAATATTTCAGAAAACTTCAGCTTATTTTGCACATAAACTTGGATTGAGAAATGCATTGGTAATCTGTACAAAAAATATTTTTTTTTAGCAGAAACCATACACGTTTGTGCAATTACTTTTATCGTGAATTTAAACCAGTGGAGCACAACATTCTGAGGAAATACTTTCTAATTAAATTGCCCCCCTTTGTAAACACTGTTGAAATTTTCGGTATCTCCTTCGGCACTCACCCCACCAAAGTCCGCCAGGTCAGGCGGAAGTCCCTTATTATCATGCCAATAATGGGCATCTGTGCCACTAGGGCCATATCTAGGGTTCCTATCTTCCCTCCAGAGACCGCATACTATGGTGAGTTGTTGGGGAGGGCTGGGGGAGGAGACAGAGGGAGGGAGCAGGTAGGCATGCCACGTCCTCCCTGGAAACATTACTGAATTCTTTATTTGATCTGCTAATGGCTATCTTATATTTATTTAATTTCTCTCAAGCCTTTTGTGTTCCTATCACTCACCAGGACCAATTTGGTAACATACTGGTCCTGAAATTCTGCAGGGGCTGTTAGATCCGTGTATTAATGGAGACACGGAATGCAGGAGTTGATTTAACAAGTGTTTACTGAACAAAGTCTGGAGGTGAACTAACAACACAAGACGCTACACAGGCTTATATACCCGAGTGGTCACTACTGGTACTACAGTATACAGGGGCTTCAAAAACATAGTTCCTCTTAAAGGTACATACACTACAACTCCTCCCCTTTTAGATAAATAGTACATAACATTTTTACAAGAACAATAATATACACATTTGCTGAAGTTAATCAATTACAAATTCAGTCTCTCTGGAGGCTTCCTGACTCGGTCCGGATAACGCCTCGGTGGTGTAGTAGGTTCTTTTGGCAAGGTCGATTCGGCTTCAATGCTAGTGTCGGGTTCATCTGGTTCCAGTATCACCGGATCGGAGGTAGATACTATGGGTATCTCTGCTTCATCACTAGGCGTATAGAGTTGTGGTGTAGGTTGTCCTTTTTTGGATGACTCTATGATCTGGTCAGCATGGTGCCTTATTATGCTTTCTCCAATGTCCACGGTATACATCAGCGGTCCTAGTCGTGTGCAAATAGTTCCAGGCTGCCATTTCTCGGTACGGTAGTCCCGGGCCAAAACTGGTTGACCTATCTGGAAGGTTCTAGTTGGCCTTTCATTCATGCTTTGAAATTGCTGGTTCTCTACGTCCCTTCTGACATTTGGCTGGACCAAATCCAGCCGGCATCTTAGTCTTCTATTGAAAAACATCATGGTGGGGGTTTGGTTTGTAACCACATGTGTTGCATTCCTGTACGCAAACAAGAAGTTATCTACCTTATGTTGTAGATTTATGTCTTCATTACCCATGGCCTTTATGGCCTTCTTGAAGGTCTGGACAAACCTTTCAGCCAATCCATTGGTGGCGGGATGGTATGGGGCGGATGTGTAGTGCTTAACCCCATTGTTTTTTAAGAACTTCCTGAATTCTTCGGATACAAATTGCGGTCCATTATCAGAACAAATCTGTTCTGGCAAGCCATTCCTGGCAAAAATGGTCCGTAGGACTGCAATAGTTTTCTCCGTGGTGGTGGAGGACATTTTGATGACCTCAGGCCATTTCGAGTGCGCATCCATGGCTATTAAAAACATTGAGTCCATGAATGGACCAGCAAAATCAATATGCACCCGTTGCCATGGAGATGAGGGCCACTCCCATGGGTGTAGAGGGGCCTGTGGTGGTGCATTTTGGACTTTCTGGCATCCTGAGCAGCTCTTGGTCAGGTCCTCGATTTGTTTATCGATTCCCAGCCACCACACATAAGCCCTGGCTAGGCTTTTCATTTTTACCCCTCCCAGATGACCCTCATGAAGCTCATTGAGCACTCTATCCCTTAACTTGTGTGGAATTACCACTCGGGATCCACACATCAAGGTCCCCTGGCACACTGACAGCTGTTCTCTCCTTGTCAAGAATGCTGGCAACAGTGAGTCGCCATGTGCTGGTCATCCCTTCACCGTCAAATCATATACCCGAGACAGTGTCGGGTCATTTCGGGTTTCCTTTTCGATACAAGCGTTAGTTACCGGTAGGTTTTCAACTATAGTCGAATGGAATATTTCAACAGGATCCACTGCTGGTGCTTCCTCCGCAGTAGGCAGTGGCAGGCGTGATAGCCCATCAGCATTTCCATGCTGTTTCGTGCCCTTATATTCAATCTCATAGTGGTGCGCCCCTAGAAAAAGTGACCATCTTTGTAGTCGTTGCGCAGTCATCACTGGAACGCCCTTCTTCGGATTAAAAATGGAGACAAGAGGCTGGTGATCAGTCAGCAAGGTGAATTTCTGCCCGTGCAGATAGTGATTGAACTTTTTCACTCCCCACACTAGGCTGAGGGCCTCCCTGTCAACCTGGGCGTAGTTACGCTCGGCTGAGGTTAGTGATCGTGACGCAAAGGCTACTGGCCTCTCTGAGCCGTCTGAGAATTTGTGCGACTGCACCGCTCCAATGCCGTAGGGTGACGCATCACATGCCAACCGAATTGGTAATGCCGGGTTGTAATGGGCCAATACCTCTTTCGATGTGATTAGTGTTTTGCTCTTTTGGAAAGCTCGTCTACATTCGTCACTCCACTTCCATGGCACCCCAGTTTGCAGTAGTGTATTCAATGGGTGTAGTATTGTAGACAAATTTGGCAAGAACTGATGGTAGTAGTTTACCAGCCTGAGGAATGACCTCAGTTGTGACACATTTTCCGGTGCTGGAGCCTTGACTACTGCCTCAATCTTCTCTGGGGACTTATGTAACCCCTCTTTATCGATAACGTGGCCACAATACGAGATCTGTTTTCTAAAAAACTCGCATTTGGGACGGTTAGCTCAGAGCCCATATTCCTGCAATCTAGTGAGCACCTGCTCCAGGTTGGCAAGGTGATCGCTGTCATTTTTGCCCATGACCAGGATGTCGTCCAAATAACACTGGGTCCCTGGGAACCCTTTCATGACTTGTTCCATTGCCCTCTGCCAAATAGCCGGAGCTGATGCTACCCCGAATACCAGCCGGTTGTATTGGTAGAGATCTTTATGGGTGTTGATTGTCAGGTATTTTTTAGATGCTTCTTCTACCTCCATTTGCAGATACGCCTGGGCCAGATCAATCTTAGTGAAGCGTTTCCCTCCAGATAGCGAGGCAAAAATATCTTCAATCCGCGGAAGTGGATATTGTACGGTGTGAAGGACCGGGTTCACTGCTACCTTAAAGTCCCCACAGATGCAAACCTTCCTTGGTTCCCCAGGCGTGCTGCTCAACGACTTTTTCATCACAGGGACGATAGGTGTAGCCCACTCACTCCAGTCTACCTTGGACAGTACACCTGAATGTTCCAGACTCTCCAGCTCTGCTTCGACGGTTGGGCGGATCGCATAAGGTACTGGTCTGGCCTTAAAAAATTTTGGGCTTGCGTTTTCTTCTATTTTAATCGTCGCTGTCATGCCTTTTAGTGTTCCGAGTCCTTGCTGGAACACTTCTTTCGTGTCAGTTAGGATCTTTGACAGTCGCCCATGTGTGACATCGTATCCTTTTTGTCAGCCACAGTCAGTGCCTGTATGAAATGCCAATCCAGTTGTATTTTCCGGATCCATTCACATCCCAGTAATGGTGGTCCTCCATCTTGCAATACATACAGGTCTAGTTTTGGTGTTTCCTTACCATTATATATAACGATCACCCTTAGTTTTCCTTTGGGGTAGACTTTTTGCCCCGTGTACATCTTCAAAATAATTTTTGTGCCTCTCAAGGGTATGTGTGAGAATAGCCGCTCGTAGTCCCGTCGGTTTATGACTGTTAGGGCTGATCCTGTGTCCAATTCCATCTTTACCTGGACCCCTGCTATCTTGAGAGTGACCCAAATGATTCGGTGATCCTCCGTTGTGATCACATTATGTAGTTTCAGACAACTCAGTTCCCTGCTTTCGGAGTCGTTATCACTCTTTTGTTCATCTGAACTATTCTCCGTCATCTTATGTACCTTCTTGTACTTTTCTTTGGTAGGTTTCTTATTGCTGGTTTTCTTTCCCGACCTGCAGACTCGTGCTATGTGTCCTATTTTTCCACACTGTCTGCACACTTTGTCTTTGAACCAGCAATCATTCTGGTCGTGTGTTGTTCTGCCGCAGCGATAGCACTTCTCTGTTCTATATGACATTTCGTTTGTGCCATATTCTTGCGGTCTGTGTTGTTTCTCTGCAGGGCCCCGTGCTGCTGCTTCATATGATACCGCAATGCTGAAAGCCTTTTCCAGTGTAAGGTCCTTTTCAGATAAAAGCCGTTTCTGGGTTCCTTCACTTTGAAGCCCACACACAAACTTGTCCCTTAAGGTATCTGCCAGTCCCACTCCAAACTGGCAGTGTTTCGATAGTTTGCGCAGTTCTGTTAAATAATCAGTATTACTTTCATCCTTATGCTGGTTCCGTTTGTGAAACTTGAATCTTTCTATCAGCAGCGGTGTGGGGTTTAAATGTTCCTGTAGTATCGTTACTATGTCTTCAAAACTCTTTTCCATTGGCTTCGTTGGGGTTACTAGATTTCGTAATAAACCATACGTCTTTGCACCCATTAAATTTAACAATGCCGACGCTTTCTTGTCATCTGACACCTCATTTGCCTTGCAGTACACCTCTATTCGTTCGACATATGTAGTCCAATCTTCGACTTCATTGTCAAACGCGGTGATACTACCACTCTTCGGCATTTTGGGTGTGGTTTAAAATGGCGTCTCCCAATTGCTTAAAATGGCGTCTCCCGCGCTTTCCTTCCTCCCCCGCTGCTGCCAACGCCGCTCCCGGCGGTTCTCGTGGCAATGGCGGCACCCTGTAGGTTTTGCGCGCTTCTGCTGCGCTGCTGCCAATGCCACTCTCGGCGGTCCTCGTGGCAATGGCGGCACCTCGTGGGTTTCTACGCGTCTCTCTCTCCCTCTCTTCGACGTTGCTCGGCCCCTGAACACCAGCTGCGCCCTGTGCGCTCTGCCCTCTCTCTCTCTCCCCCATCGACGCTGCTCGGCCCTTTGCTGTGCCGCTCGGTCGAGCTCTAGCCCACCGCTGTCCGGGAAGGGTCTGCGCACTATCTGTTGCCAGCCCGTTTCGCTGGACCACCTCGACTGGAAAGCCAAGCCTGGCTCTCGACAGCCTCCCCCACAATTCTTGAGTCGCTGCTGGATGACTGGGCGGTTGCCCGTGGCCGACGCCCAAGTCTCTGGCCTTGACCTCCAATCCACTGATCTCCAGGAACGAATCCCCGGGAGGTGATGCAGAGTTGCAGATAAGTTCGAACTTGCCTTGTCGCCAATGTTGTGTCTGTGTATAATAAGACACAGACTGCAGGAGAATGGTACAACAGGTGTTTACTCAACGTGGATCACACTGGAACTGATCTGTACAGATTACTACTCAGTGCTATATACAGGTGTGGTCACTACCGGTACTGCAGAATACATGAGCTGTAAAAGATAGTTCCCCCCTTAAAGGTATATACATTACAACAGTTATAAGCCTGTCTGCCTGATTCTATGCTTTAATGCGTTCATACAACATTGAGTACAAAAGTAGAGAAGTTATGCTGAAACTTTATAAAGCGCTGGTTAGACCACTATTGGAGTATTGCGTCCAGTTCTGGTCACTTTAGGAAGGATGTGGAGGCCCTTGAGAGGGTGCAGAGGAGATTTACCAGAATGGTTCCGGGGATGGGGGATCTTAGCTACAAGGACAGGTTGGAGAAGCTGGATTTGTTTTCGTAAGAGCAAAGGAGGTTGAAGGGTGACTTGATAGAGGTGTACAAGATTATGATGGGTTTGGATAGGCTAGATGGGGAGAGGCTGTTCCCACTAGTTGAAGGTACAAGGACTAGGGGACACAGATTTAAGGTATTGGGCAAGAGATACAGGAGGGACGTGAGGAAAAACTTTTTTACGCAGCGAATGGTGAGGACCTGGAACTCGCTGTTGATGGAACTGGTGGAAGCGGACACACTCAATGTTTTCAAGGAGAGTCTGGATAGATACTTGAGGGAAGTAAACTTGCACGGCTACGGGGATAGAGCAGGGGAATGGGACTTACTGGATTGCTCTACAGAGAGCTGGCATGGACTCGATGGGCTGAATGGCCCCCTTCTGTGCCATTATGATTAGGATCTTTGTACATTTTAAAGGCACAAAGATTTGCAAAAGTAAGATTTTTTTCTTTAGTGAAAGTATTTTAAGTTTACCTGAAAGCTGCATGAAGCTGTGTGGCACAAGCTGAGATTGATGGATGATGTCTGGGTTTATCTTCTTTTGAAATGCAAAAGAAAAGTGTAAGGGGTCGTTTTAACGAGCTTATGGTGTGCTAGATCGGTTTTGATTTCGCACTGCTCGTGAGCGGTTCCGAAGCGCTCCCCCCCTCACCGGTTCTAGACACTGGGCTTATTGCCAGACAACCTTGATGTGTGGCCCAACTTGTGACTCGGAAGACAAATGGATCAGGTGAGACAAGGTGAGTTTTAAATCAGAAATATCTTTATTTTCAAGGAGAATAAACACAGAGAATGCAAGAATCAATTTAGACAAAAATCATTAGCACGTCTCCCAATGGGAACTAAAATTTAACACACAAGGAATAACTTTGACTATCTTAAATCATACAACAATTCTTAATCAGCGGTATACTAAAACGGGGGTGGGAAAAGCGCACGAACACATCGAGGGATAAATCACACTCCTGAATTACAAAACCCTTAATGTTACAAACCCTCCCGTTGCTAAAATATACCTCAACTATGTCAGTTAGGTAGAGTTGGGCCTTTATGCTCACCAGAATTTAAAACCCTCCTGGACCTTGGTACTCCTTGTTACGTCCGGGATCTCCAATCTTCCTTATGGGACCGGCTCCTGGACCCGCTCTCCTGCACAAACTTGGAAGTCCTCCGAACTCCTCGAGCCGTCTACTCTTCCGCACGGTCTTCGAACTCCTGATGGTATCTGGACTTGGACTTCACTGCTTCTGGTGAATCTTGTGGATCTGTCTGAGTCTGGCTGAATCTCTCCTGCACAATCTTGAAAGTCCTCCGAACTCCTCGAACCGTCTCCTCTCCACTCGGCCTTCGAACTCCTGATGGTCTTGGATCTGGACTGAACTTCTGAATCTGCTCTCCTGCACAATCTTGTGGGCCCTCTGTGCTCCTCGAACCTCACCAGGGTTTTTAAAACTGTCCTTGACCTTGGTGCTCCTGTATAAAACTGTGTTTTGAATCTGTCTGGATCTCACTGAATGAATCTAGCCTGTTAGAATTTCCCTCAACAGTTATACTGTTTCCTTGTCCTTATCTCAGCGCCAAATCAGGGGTTTTCTTTTTTCAAGGTAATGGGCAGGCTGCTTTGACAAAAGCAAGTACTTTATTTTAATGTCTTGTAAATGAAACTGATGGGATCTGTCCTGTGTCCCTCTGAGTTTGGTACAGATAATGGTTTTTTTTCTGTGCTCAGCGATTTCAGAGATGGGTTTGCATTTTGCTAGCAATTAGCGCACCTCCAGGTGCAAATACTTTTGTTTACGAGTTCGTTACTGCTGTAACCATATTATCATATCAATAGCAGTAAGTTCTGGAATCTTCTAATCGGTGATGACTCAGGCTGCTGTAAGATACTGCTGGTGTGTCCTTTTGAACTGAGCCATGAGAACTGCCAACTCCATTTTGTGTTCTCACAATGTGGCCATTTCAGGGGTTTTACCAATCTAGACTGTATTTTCTGGATTTTGCGAATCCTACAAAAGGTAACTCATTCCATAAGCAGCTGTATGGTTTCTTTTTACATAAGAACATAAGAATAGGAGCAGGAGTAGGCCATACGGCCCTTCGAGCCTGCTCCACCATTCAATAAGATCATGGCTGATCTTCTACCTCATCTCCACTTTCCTGCACTATCCCCATATCCCTTGATTCCCTTAATATTCAAAAATCTACTATTAGATCCGTGTGTTAATGGAGACACGGACAGCAGGAGTTGATTTAACAAGCCTTTACTGAATGGAGACAATCAGGCACTGAAACTACAGAAGGCTGTTAGCGCCTTTTATACAGGGGTGGTCACTGCCGGTATTGCAGTCTGAGACCAGTTATTCTCTTAAAGGCACATACACAACAATTCCTCCCCTTTTAGATAAACAGTACATAACATTCATTTAACAACTAAATGATAACTAATTACAATTACAATTACGGTTGCTAGATACATTGGTGGAGGTTAAGCAATTATAAGTTCAGTCTTTGAGGAGGCTTCCTGATTCTGTCTGGATAATGCCTCTTTGGGGTATCAGGTTCTTCTGGCAAGGTTGAGTCGGGATCAATGTCGTTGTTTGGTTCATCTGCTTCCAATATCACCGATTCTGCGGTAGATGCAATTGGTACGTTGGTTTCATCGCCAGGTGTATCAGATCGTGGTGTGGAGTTGACGTTTTCCTGTGGCTCTAGAATCTGGTCAGCATGGCGTCTTACAATGCTCTCTCCAATGTCCACGGTATACATGAGAGGTCCTTGCCGTGTACAGATCGTTCCTGGCTGCCATTTCTCTGTGCGGTAGTCTCGGGCCAAAACTGGTTGACCTATCTTAAAACTCCTGGTCGGCCTTTCATTCATATTCTGAAACTGCCTGTTCTCCACATCTCTTCTGATGTTCGGCTTAACCAAATCCAAGCAGCATCGTAGTCTTCGATTGAAGAACATCATGGCAGGAGTTTGGTTGGTAACCGCATGTGTCGCATTCCGGTAGGCAAACAAGAAGTTGTCCACCTTGTGTTGTAGGGGTATATCTTCATTACACATTGCCTTGATAGCCTTCTTGAACGTTTGAACAAACCTCTCGGCCAATCCATTAGTGGCTGGATGATATGGGGCGGATGTGTAATGCTTAACACCATTGTTCTTTAAGAACCTCCGGAACTCTTCAGACACAAACTGTGGTCCATTGTCAGAGCAAATCTGTTCAGGCAGCCCATTCCTGGTGAATATGGTTCGTAAGACTGTGATAGTTTTTTCTGTAGTGGTTGAGGACATTTTTATTACCTCTGGCCACTTTGAATGTGCATCCACCGCAATTAAAAACATCGAGTCTGTAAAGTCTGTGGGTTGTATAGCGAAGTAATACACAGACTACCAGAGTAACTTTAACAGGACTTTACTATTCGAAGGTCAGGACGAATCTGCCCAATAAATCCTGACACCGCACTTATATACCGGTGTGGTCACCGTTGGTATTACAGTATACAGCAGCCAAGGCAAAGTAGTGCCACACATAAAATAGTTCTCTTAAAGGTGGACGGTTACATACAGTAGTTCTCTTAAAGGTAGAATAGTTACATACACTACAATCCTCCCTTTTTAGCTTACAACATACTTATTCCCCATTAACATAACATCATAACATATATACAACTTTATGCAAAACAGTTCACAGATTCAGTCTCTCTGGAGGTTTCCTGACTCTATCCGGATAACGCCTCAGTGGTGTAGTAGTGTTCGGCGGGGTAGTAGGTTCTTCTGGTAAGGTCGAGTCGGCTTGAAGGACAGTGTCAGGTTCATCTGATTCCAGTATCACCAGATCGGAGGTAGGTGTTCTGGGTATCTCTGCTTCAACATTAGCAGTGTAAGGTTGTGGAGTAGGTTGGCTCTTTGTGGATGACCCTATGATCTGGTCAACATGGCGCCTTATTATGCTGTCACCAATGTCCACAGTATACAGCAGTGGCCCTAGCCTTTTTACAATAGTTCCAGGCTGCCATTTCTCGGTACGGTAGTCCCGGGCCAAAACTTGTTGACCTATCTGAAAAGATCTAGTTGGCCTTTCATTCATGCCCTGGAATTGCCGGTTCTCTACGTCCCTTCTGACGTTTGGCTTAATCAAATCCAGCC
The DNA here is from genome assembly GCF_052327205.1 of Somniosus microcephalus. NCBI lineage: Eukaryota > Metazoa > Chordata > Chondrichthyes > Squaliformes > Somniosidae > Somniosus > Somniosus microcephalus. Next base: position 55,348,666 of record NC_140993.1, on the reverse strand, counting down.
GGCATCTCAGTCTTCTATTGAAAAACATCATGGCGGGAGTTTGATTTGTGACCGCATGTGTCGCATTCCTGTACGCCAACAAGAAGTTATCTACTTTATGTTGTAAGTTGATGTTTTCATTACCCATGGCCTTTATGGCCTTCTTGAAGGTCTGGACAAACCTTTCAGCTAATCCATTGGTGGCGGGATGGTATGGGGCTGACGTGTAGTGCTTGACCCCATTGCTTTTTAAGAATTTCCTGAATTGTTCGGACACAAATTGCGGTCCATTATCAGAACAGACCTGTTCCGGCAGCCCATTCCTGGCAAACATGGTCCTTAATACTGTGATGGTTTTTTCCGTGGTGGTGGAGGACATCTTTATTACCTCCGGCCACTTGGAGTGTGCATCCACCGCTATTAGAAACATTGAGTCCATAAATGGACCAGCAAAGTCGATGTGCACCCTTTGCCAAGGAGATGAGAGCCACTCCCATGGATGCAGAGGAGCTTGTGGTGGCGCGTTTTGGACCTTCTGGCATCCTAGACAGCTCTTGGTTATTTCTTCGATGTCTCCATCAATACCTGGCCACCACACAAACGCTCTTGCTAGGTTCTTCATTTTCACTCCACCCAGATGCCCCTCGTGAAGCTCCTTTAGCACCTTATGCTGAAGTTTGGGTGGAATCACCACTCTCGATCCACACATCAAGGTTCCTCGGCACACTGACAGCTGTTCTTTTCTTTGCGAAAATGCTGGCAGCGTTGGTTCGCCATGTGCTGGCCATCCCTCCACTGTTAAATCGTAGACTCGTGAGAGAGTCGGGTCATTCCTTGTTTCATTCTCGATCATCGAATTTGTCACTGGTAGACATTCTACTATGGACGAGTGGAACATCTCTACCGGATCCACTGCAGCCGCCTCCTCAACTATCGGCAACGGTAGGCGCGATAACCCATCAGCATTTCCATGCTGTTTGGAGCTTTTGTATTCGATGTCATATTGGTGTGCCCCAAGTAACACGGACCACCTCTGTAACCTTTGCGCTGTCATAGTGGAAACAGCCTTGTTAGGGTTGAATATGGACACCAACGGCTGGTGGTCTGTCAGTAATGTGAACTTCTTGCCCTGCAGGTAATGATTGAATTTCTTTACTCCCCACACAAGGCTGAGGGCCTCCCTATCTATCTGGGCGTAATTTCGCTCAGCGGAGGTCAATGATCGGGACGCAAATGCGACTGGCCTTTCCGAGCCATTTGGGAACCTGTGTGAAAGTACTGCTCCAATTCCATAAGGGGAAGCATCACAAGCTAGCCGAAGAGGTAACGTTGGGTTGAAATGAGCCAACACTTCCTCAGAGGTAATCAACGCCTTGCTTCTGCGAAAGGCCTTTTTACAGTCCTCGCTCCACTTCCATGGCACTTCTTTCCGCAACAGAGTATTCAGCGGATGCAACACCGTGGATAAATTTGGCAGAAACTTGTGATAATAATTAATCAACCCCAGAAACGATCTCAACTGTGATACATTTTCCGGAGCGGGGGCCTTCACGACAGCTTCTATTTTGTCAGGTGACTTGTGTAGCCCCTCTTGGTCAATGACATGACCGCAGTACGAGATCCGTTTCTGGAAGAACTCACATTTCTGGCGATTAATTCGAAGGCCATATTCCTTCAACCTGGTGAGCACCCGTTTCAAATTTGTGAGGTGTTCCTCTTCGTCTTCTCCCGTAATCAGGATATCGTCCAAGTAACACTGCGTGCTTGGGATACCTTGTAAGACCTGCTCCATTGCCCTCTGCCAAATTGCTGGAGCCGAAGCTACTCCAAAAACCAGTCTATTATAACGATACAAGCCTCTGTGCGTGTTGATTGTGAGATACTGGCGCGACTCTTCCTCAACTTCCATTTGTAAGTATGCTTGTGCCAGGTCTATCTTGGTGAAGTGTTGCCCGCCAGACAATGAAGCAAAGATATCCTCAATCCGCGGAAGCGGGTATTGTACCGTGTGAAGCACCGGATTAACTGTGATCTTGAAGTCTCCGCAGATGCGGACCTTTCCCAGTCCCCCTGGCTTGTTACTTGATGAAGACTTCATGACGGGAACAATGGGTGTGGCCCACTCACTCCAGTCCACCTTAGACAGTACCCCTGAACGTTCAAGCTCTTCCAGTTCTGCCTCCACAGCAGGTCGTATCGCGTAAGGTACCGATCTGGCTTTGAAAAATTTTGGGCTTGCATGTTCTGCAATCTTGATTTTTGCTTTAATTCCTCTCAGTGTTCCCAGTCCTTGCTGGAATACCTCTTTAGCTTCGTCCAATATTCTGGACAACCGTTCAGGTTTGACCTCTTCCTTTCCGGAATCTACCGTCATTGTGTTTAGCGAATGCCAGTCTATCTTTATTTTCCTGATCCATTCCCGACCCAGAAGTGGTGGACCTCCCTCGGGCAGCACATACATGTCCATCCTTTGGTGATCTTTGTCCTTGTATCTCACCTTGACTTCTATCTTTCCGATGGGGTATACTTTGTGCCCTGTGTATGTCTGCAATACCATCTCCGTATCCCGTAGGGGAATATGTTTGAATAACTTTTTGTAATCATGCTTATTCATGACCGTCAGCGCCGATCCGGTGTCCACTTCCATCTTCACTTGGACTTTTGCAATCTGTAGTGTGATCCAGATAGTTTGTCGGTCAGCTTCTTTACTCACATTGTGAATCCTCAGACTACCCAGTTCCTTGCTGTTGGAGTCTGCGTCTGAATTCTGTTTATCTGGACTCTTCCCAGTCACCTCATGTACCTTTCTGTACTTCTTCTGCGGTGACTTATTATTGCTGGTCTTCTTTCCTGCCCGGCATACCTTAGCTATGTGGCCAAGCTTGCCACATTTCCTACATTCCTGGTTTTTAACCCAGCATTGGTTCTGGTCGTGTGTTGTCTTCCCACAACGATAACATTTCGTTGTACTCGAAGTCATTTGATCCACTCTGAGTACCGCTGTCTTCCGCTGCATTTCCGCCGTGCCTCTCGCTGCGGCTTCGTGCGATGCTGCAATAAGGACAGCCTTATCAAGTGTAAGATCGTTCTCTTCGAGCAGTCGTTTTTGTGTTCCTTCCTTCGACATTCCGCACACGAACTTGTCTCTCAGTGCCTCTGGCAGATTTACCCCAAACTGGCAGTATCTTGCTAGCCTCCGCAGTTCAACCAGGTACTCCGCGTTGCTTTCCTCTTTTCGTTGCATTCTCACGTAAAATTTAGATTGTTCCGCTAACATCAGCGGTGCGGGGTTAAAATGATCCTTCAGGACAGCAACAATATTAGCGAAAGACTGATCTGCCGGTTTAGCTGGTGATAGAAGATGCTTCAATAACCCGTATGTTCTCGCACCCATTAAGTTTAGTAAGGTTAGAGCTTTTTCATAATTTGCTAACTTATTGGCCGTACAATATATCTCGATGCGTTCTACATACGTGGGCCAATCTTCCACCTCGGCATCGAACCCGTTGATGTTACTACGCTTAGGCATCTTCACCTCTTCCTGAGAAACAACAACAATATTCTTTAGCTTTTTCTTTTTTCTTTTTCCAAGATGGCGGTTTCCCGCGCTTATCTTCTTTCCCCGCCCACTTTCAAAATGGCGGTTCCCGCTTCTGTCTTCTTCCCCGCCTACTGGCGGCTTCCCGCGTTTCTTCCCCTGGCGGGAGGGGTAAGCTTTCCCTCGGGCGACGGCCGCTGGCTTTCGCGGTTCGCAGCCTGTGCGTCGGCTTTAGCGCGTTCCCTTCTCTCGGCAGGGCAACCGGCGCTGGGTACAACCCGTTGGCGGCGAACAGTTTCAGCCGCTGGGCTGGTTCTCGCTCGGCCTTCCTTGCTCGGGCTCTGTCTCTCCCGCTCGCTCGGGCTCCCAATCGTGCCTCCCAGCCCTCTCGCAGTCCGGTGCTTCCCTCCCCGGCTGCGGCTGAGTTCTCCGCGGTTTATTTATTTTATCTCTTCCCGCGCCCTACGATCCCGGTCGCCGCTTTTCGTGGCCCCGGTCGCTGCCGGCCTTTTTCGCCGGTCGCGGTCTAGCTGTCTCACGACGCCGTTGCGTCTCCCAGCCCGCTTGTACCGCGGCTTCCGTGCTCCACGCTGCCCCCGTCTCAGCGCCTCTGGGCCCGACTCCTGTCCGGCTCCTTTCCCCCCCGACCGTGGTCGAGTTCACCGCCCTTCTCCTTCGTTGATTTTATTTATTTTCCCTTTACTCACAGTCACCATGGCCGACTTGCTTCTCGTGCTGCTCGGCTCAAGCACCACCGTGGCAGAAGGGACAATCCATGCCTGTTGCTGATGGAAGGCTTCGTGTCTGAAGTCTTCCTTCTTTCTTGCTGTGCAGACTCGAGTTTTCTCTCAGCAGAACGACGAGGGCGGTTGCCTCTTCTCGACGCTTCGTTAACTGCTTTGGACGTATTGCTGCACGCAGGGTAAGATCGAACTCGTCGCCACTGTAAAGTCTGTGGGTTGTATAGCGAAGTAATACACAGACTACCAGAGTAACTTTAACAGGACTTTACTATTCGAAGGTCAGGGCGAATCTGCCCAATAAATCCTGACACCGCACTTATATACCGGTGTGGTCACCGTTGGTACCACAGTATACAGCAGCCAAGGCAAAGTAGTGCCACACATAAAATAGTTCTCTTAAAGGTGGACGGTTACATACAGTAGTTCTCTTAAAGGTAGAATAGTTACATACACTACAGATTCCATGAAGGGACCAGCAAAATCAATGTGCACCCTTTGCCATGGAGATGAGGGCCACTCCCATGGATGTAGAGGGGCTTGTGGTGGGGCGTTTTGGACCTTCTGGCATCCTGTACATCTCTTGGTCATCTCTTCGATTTCTCTATCGATCCCCGGCCACCACACAAACGCCCTAGCTAAGTTCTTCATTTTTACCCCTCCCAGATGACCCTCATCAAGCTCATTGAGCACTCTATCCTTCAATTTGGGTGGAATTACTACTCTGGATCCACACATCAAAGTTCCTCTGCACACTGACAGCTGTTCTCTTCTCGGCGAGAATGCTGGCAGCAGTGGTTCGCCATGTGCTGGCCATCCCTTCACCGTTAAATCATAGGCCCGGGATAGTGTCGGGTCATTTCGTGTTTCCTTTTCTATGTTTGCATTCGTCACAGGGAGACATTCGACTATGGTCGAGTGGAATATCTCCATTGGATCCACTGCAAGTTCTTCTTCCACCGTCGGCAACGGTAGGCGCGACAATCCATCAGCATTCCCATGCTGTTTAGTTCCTTTGTACTCGATGTTATATTGGTGTGCCCCTAGGAAAAGGGATCACCTCTGTAGCCGTTGTGCTGTCATTATCGGTACGCCCTTCTGAGGGTTGAAAATGGAGACAAGAGGTTGATGATCAGTTATTAGAGTAAATTTTTGACCGTGCAGGTAATGATTGAACTTCTTCACCCCCCACACTAGGCTGAGGGCCTCTCTGTCAATCTGGGCGTAGTTACGCTCGGCTGAAGTTAACGAGCGTGACGCAAAAGCTATCGGCCTATCTAAACCATCAAGGAATTTGCGTGACAGTACCGCCCCAATGCCGTAGGGAGACACATCACACGCCAGTCTTATCGGTAGTGATGGGTTGTAGTGAGCCAATACTTTTCTTGAAGTGATTAAGTCCTTATTCTTCTGAAAGGCCCACTTACAGTCATTGCTCCATTTCCATGCTACTCCCGTTCGTAGTAGGGCGTTCAGTGGGTGCAGAATTGTGGACAAATTCGGTAAAAACTTATGGTAGTAATTCACCAATCCGAGGAATGACCTCAGTTGTGACACATTTTCAGGCGTTGGGGCCTTAACAACCGCTTCAATTTTGTCAGGGGACTTATGTAACCCCTCTTCATCAATCACGTGGCCACAATACGATATCTGTTTCTTAAAAAACTGGCACTTGGGGCGGTTGGCTCGTAGCCCATGTTCACGTAGTCTAGTGAGCACCTGTTCTAGGTTGTTAAGGTGTTCACTGTCATCTTCACCTGTCACTAGGATGTCATCCAAGTAACACTGAGTCCCCGGAATACCTTGCAGGACTTGTTCCATCGCTCTTTGCCATATCGCTGGAGCTGATGCTACTCCGAATACCAATCGATGATACTGGTAAAGACCTTTGTGAGTGTTTATCGTGAGATACTTCCTAGAGGATTCTTCAACCTCCATCTGTAAATATGCTTGTGCTAGGTCAATTTTTGTAAAACGCTTCCCTCCAGATAGTGAGGTGAAGATGTCTTCTATCCTTGGAAGAGGATATTGTACTGTGTGAAGGACTGGGTTCACCGTCACCTTGAAGTCCCCACAGATGCGAACCTTCCTTGGCTCCTCAGACTTATTGTTTAACGTTTTCTTCATGACAGGAATGATGGGTGTCGCCCACTCGCTCCAGTCTACCTTAGACAATACGCCTGCATTCTCCAGATTCTCCAGCTCTGCCTCGACGGCTGGGCGAATTGCATATGGTACCGGTCTTGCTTTGAAAAACTTGGGAATTGCATTCTCTTCTATTTTTATCGAGGCGGTTACGCCTTTAAGAGTGCCCAGTTCTTGTTGAAATACCTCTTTGGCGTTAGCTAAGATTGTTGACAATCGTCCAGGAGTGACATCGTCATCTTTTTTTCCAGCCACCGTCATTGCCTGAATGGAGTGCCAGTCTAAGTTTATCTTTCTGATCCATTCACGTCCCAATAACGGTGGTCCACCATCTTGCAGTATGTAGAGATACAATTTCCGTATTTTCTTGCCGTTGTATTCGACAGGCACCCTTATTTTTCCTCTGGGGTATACTTTTTGCCCCGTATACATCGTCAAGACGATGGATGTCTCTCTCAAGGGTATGTGTGGGAATAGCCGCTCATAGTCTCATCGATTCATGATGGTTAGAGCTGATCCTGTATCCAATTCCATTTTAACTTGGGACCCTGCTATCGTGAGTGTGACCCAAATGGTTCGGTGATCCTCTTTTGCGAATACGCTGTGAAGTTTGAGACAGCTTAGTCTCTTGTTCCCGGATTCACTATCGCTCATCTGGTCTTCGGAACTACTGTCCGTCATCTTTTGTACTTTCCTGTACGGTTCCTTAGTAGCCTTTTTGTTGTCGTTGGTCTTCTTCCCAGACCTGCAAACTCGTGCAATGTGTCCCATCTTTCTGCATTGCCTGCATATTTTGTCCTTGGACCAGCAGTCCTTCTGGTCATGGTTTGTTCTGCCGCAGTGATAACATTTTGCAAATCCCCGTGTCATTTCGTGGGTGCCGTATTCCTGTGGTTTTTGTTGTATTTCCGCAGCTCCCCTTGCTGCTGCTTTGTACGATACTGCCATGCTGAAAGCCTTATCTAGCGTCAGCTCTTTCTCTGAGAGTAACCTCTTCTGGGTTCCTTCACTCAGGAGTCCACAGACAAATTTGTCCCGTAAGGTATCTGCCAGTCCTGCTCCGAACTGGCAGTGCTTTGATAGCTTGCGTAGTTCCGTAAGGTAATCAGCATTGCTCTCATCTTTATGCTGATTTCTCCTGTGGAATTTAAATCTTTCTGCTATCGGCAGCGGTGCAGGGTTTAGGTGTTCCTGTAGGATAGCAACAATTTCATTAAAACTCTTCACCTTCGGTTTGGCTGGAGTAATCAGGTTCCGCAATAGGCCGTACGTTCTTGCGCCCATTAAATTTAGCAATACCGATGCCTTTTTCTCATCGGCTATTTCGTTTGCCTCGCAATATACCTCGACTCTTTCCACATACGTGGTCCAGTCTTCCGTTGCCTTATCGAAGGCAGTGATATCGCCAGTCTTTGGTATTTTAAAAATCTAAAATGGCGCCTCCCGCGCTTTTCCTTCATCCCTGATGGATCAAAATGGTACCTCCCACGCTTTGCCTTCTTCCCCGCCAAGTTAAGATGGCGCCTCCCGCGCTTTGCCTTCTTCCCCGCTGAGTTAAGATGGTGCCTCCCGCGCTTTGCCTTCTTCCCCGCCGCTGCCGCTGCTGTCAACGCTGTTCTCCACGGTATTTTTATTTTTCTATCGCGCTTCAATATTTGCTCCGTTAATTGAAGAACCGTTCCCATCGTGGAGCGGACCCTCTGGGACACTTCCCTCCCTCTTCTTAGGTCCGAACGCTGCCCGGCTGCGAAGCACCGGCCGCGCCCTGTGTGCTCCACCCTCTCTCTCTCCCTTTGCTTCCCGACTCGCTGCCCGGCCCCGTTGCAGAGCCACCCGATCGAGCTCCAGCCCGCCGCAGCCCAGGAAGGATCATTGCACTACCTGCCACCAGCCCGATTAGCTGGGAAACCACAGATTGGAGAAGCAAGCCTGGCTCTTGACAGTCTCTCCTGCAAGTTTTCAATCCGATGATTTGGAGGACGGTTGCCCACGGTCGACACCCGTTTCTCGAGTTTCTTTGGATTTTTTTTTTTTTCTTTCTTCTGGCTTCGACCTTCAATAACGTCGTCTGAGGTGCTGCCGAGTTGCAGGTAAGTTCATTTCTTACTCGTCGCCAGTATTAGATCCGTGTGTTAATGGAGACACGGACAGCAGGAGTTGATTTAACAAGTCTTTACTGAATGGAGACAATCGGGAACTGAAACTACAGAAGGCTGTTAGCGCCTTTTATACAGGGGTGGTCACTGCCGGTACTGCAGTCTGAGACCAGTTATTCTCTTAAAGGCACATACACAACAATTACCGCTCTCAATCTTGAATATACCCAATGACTGAGCCTCCACAGCCCTCTGGGGTAGAGAATTCCAAAGATTCACCACCCTGTGAGTGAAGAAATTTCTCCTCATCTCAGTCCTAAATAGCTGACCTCTTAATCTGAGACTGTGACCCCTGGTTCTAGACTCCCCAGTCAGGGGAAACATCCTCCTTGCATCTACCCTGTCAAGCCCTGTAAGAATTTTGTATGTTTCAATGAGATCACCTCTCATTCTTCTAAACTCAAGAGAATATAGGCCTAGTCTACTCAATCTCTCCTCATAGGACAATGTCCCCATCCCAGGAACCAGTCTGGTGAATCTTCGTTGCACTCCCTGTATGGCAAGTATATCCTTCCTTAGATAAGGAGACCAAAACTGTACACAATGCTCCAGGTATGGTCTCACCATGGCCCTATATAATTGCAGTAAGATGTCTTTACTCTTACACTCAAATCCTCTCGTAATAAAGGCCAACATACCATTTGCTTTCCTAATTGCTTGCTATACCTGCATGTTAACTTTCAGTGATTCTTGTACAAGGACATCCAGGTTCCTCTATACACCAACATTAACCAATCCCTCATCATTAAAAAAAAATACTCTGCTTTTCTATTTTTCCTACCAAAGTGGATAACTTCACATTTCTCTACATTATATTCCATGTGCCATGTTCTTGCCCACTCACTTAGCCTGACTATCTATATCCGCTTGAAGCTTCTTTGCATCTTCCTCACAACTTACATTCCCAGCCAGCTTTGTATCATCAGCAAACTTGGATATATTACATTTGGTCCGCTCATTCAAATCATTGATGTAGATTGTGAAAAGCACTGATCCTTGCGGTGCCCCACTAGTTACAGCCTGCCAACCCGAAAACGACCCGTTTATTCCTACTCTCTGTTTTCTGTCTGTTAACCAATCCTCAATCCATGCTAGTATATTACCCCCAATCCCAGTATCTAGGGTCAGATGAACTCTGTTTTTAATTCACTTCGCAACAACTTTTTCATTGCTGAAGGTAAACATTTTGGGCATTGTTAAATTTTAAGTCTCTTAATTTGAATGGATGTTTCCTCACACTGACAGAAGGGAATCAGGAATTAACTAATTAACCAATTTGGCTCACAAGAAAAACCAGAATAAATTTTCTGGTTTTTTTCTTTTTAAGCAGAGGGCCATGAGTGTTGATGGTGCAAGAGCACCAAGAGTGCTTCTTTGACATAAAAATGACATCAAGGTCTTACAGAGCAGCTTTTGCTGGAAAAGTGCATTGAGAGCTCCAGTAATGTTCAGAATATAAGTTCTTATTTGCAGATATCGATGGATCTTGAATGTTGCAGTGTGGTGATTTAAGACTTTGCCATTCCAATGCTTGGATTTAACCTATTAAGAGTCGTTTGTTATCTTCCAAGACACATTGCTTGAGGGGGAAGAGAGAAGACTTACATCCAAACGTAATTGCAAGTACTTTTGTCTCCTTTGTAAAACTACCAAGCCTGGGCGTAATTTGTTTGTGAAATTAAAATTGGTTAGATAAATTGATATGAGTTGCTGTTCAAACACTTGGGAAGGGAAATTTATCTGAAGTTTAAGGGGATAATCAAATTTTATTTTTGAAAAGGTCCAGTCGAAGTGGTTCTGTCCAAACTGTGTATTAGGAAAAATGTTTTTGTGGGGAGACTATTGTGTTCAAGGTAACCAACAGCCCTCATCTTACAGACTGAATTGTTCTCTGGAATTGGGATAATTTTGAAATGATAGAATGAACTCAGGCACAATATTTTGAGACATAAAAGGTTCAATAAGAATTTAAGTGGAATGAACAAAATGTGTTAATAACTTGGATTGATTTGGGAAATTTGTTAAATGCTAATGATCTTATTGTATTGGATAGTAAAGTTTCTCCAGGCCTATGAATGAGATGGAATGGTAATATAAAGGGATGTGTAAAATTGGATCAGAGGATTGAGGATATAAGGTAGGAACAAGTGGAAATTAAACCATCAAATGGTAATTTTTCTAAAATAATTTTTCAAGGTGATTACGGGTGAATTTCAGGAACTTGAACAGAGGTTAGGAAAAGATGTGTGAGTGCATCCCTGAGTAGCATAAATCACCTGGGCATGATACCTGAAAAGATTTAAATTTGGTATCAATGTAGATTCTACTGAAGGTCAGCAAAGTGTAGGCGAGAATTAATGATTGCTAGGTTTCTCTTGGAGATGTTTGTGCCTTTGCCTATATTGAACAATGAGAAAAATGTATTTGATAGCCTGGCCACTACCCTAGACATTGGAAACATGCAGTGAGAGATGAGAAAAGACCTCCATGTGTTTGATAAGATAACTTAAAAGCCCAGGAATGACTTGTATCTGATGTCAAGTGTGGTATGATAGTGTGTGTGAAAATGTGATATGTTGTGCATGAGGAAACTAACATGAGGAGATGCGTGGTGACAATGCACTAGAGAAAGGGTCTCTGACATGCTCAGTTACATGACAACTGAGTTCTGAGGAAAGGTCATTGACCTGAAACGTTGTGGGGAATTTTTCGGGGGGGTCAGCGGGCGCATTTGGTGGCAGGTTTGAGTGGGAACATTTTTTTTTCCACAGTGGGTTGGGAACTCCCTGTTAACCCGCCACCATGTGACTTTCCCTGATGTCGGGTCTGTTAACGTGGAACAGACCCGACACGCAGTGGCGGGGGAGGCAATTTAGGTCATCATGACGTTGTTAAGAGCCACTTAAAAAGTATTTTGAGCTCACCTTTAAATTTTACGAGGTCGCCCATGGAGGCCCCACTGCTCAGGGATCACATCAGGTAAGGAGGTCGGGAGTTGTGTTACCACGAAATCATCATTTTACTTGACAACTGCAAATGTGCTATCAAAGCTCTCATCTCACAGCTGTTCAATTTCCAAGCTCAGAAGCTGTTGCTTACTACATTTTTTTAAATTTGTTCATGGGATGTGGGCGTTGCTGGCAAGGCCAGCATTTATTGCTCATCACTAATTGCCCTTGAAAGGAGGTGGTGAGCCGCCTTCTTGAACCGCTACAGTCCGTGTGGTGAAGGTACTCCCACAGTGCTGCTAGGGAGGGAGTTCCAGGATTTTGACCCAGTGACTATGAAGGAACGGTGATATATTTCCAAGTCAGGATGGTGTATGACTTGGAGGGAAACTTGGAGGTGGTGGTGTTTCCATGCGCCTGCTGCCCTTGTCCTTATAGGTGGTAGAGGTCACGGGTTTGGGAGGTGTTGCCGATGAAGCCTTGTCAAGTTGCTGCAGTGCATCTTGTAGATGGTACACACAGCAGCCGCAGTATGCAGGTGGTGGAGGGAGTGAATGTTTAAGGTGGTGGATGGGGTGCCAATCAAGCGGGCTGCTTGGTCTTGGATGGTGTCGAGCTTCTTGAGTGTTGTTGGAGCTGCACTCATCCAGGCAAGTGGAGAGTATTCCATCACACTCCTTACTTGTGCCTTGTAGATGGTGGAAAGGCTTTGGGGAGTCAGGAGGTGAGACACACAATGCAGAATACCCAGCATTTGATCTGCTCTCGTTGCCACTATTTATGTGGCTGGTCCAGTTAAGTTTCTGGTCAATGGTGACCCCCAGGATATTGATGTTGGGGGAATCAGTGACGGTAATGTCGTTGAATGTCAAGGGGCGGTGGTTAGATGCTCGCTTGTTGGAGATAGTCATTGCCTGGCACTAGTGTGGCGTGAATGTTACCTGCCACTTATCAGCCCAAGCCTGAATATCATTCAGGTCTTGCTGCATGCGGGCATGGACTGCTTCATTATCTGAGGAGATGCGAATGGCACTGAATACTTTTCTTCTTAGGCAGTCCCTCGGAACTGAGGATGACTACCACACTAAAAATGAGTTCGCAGGTGACTGATGAGTCCAATGCAGGACCTACAGTCTCTGTCACAGGTGGGCAGACGGTGGTTGAAAGGACGGGTGGGTGGGGTGCTTGGGTTGACGTGCACTCCTTCTGCTGTTTGTGCTTGGCTTCCGCTTGCTCCCGGCGAAGAGACTCAAGGTGTTCGGTGCCTTCCCGGATGCTTCTCTTCCACTTTGTGCGGTCTTAGGCGAGGGACTCCCAGGTGTCGGTGGGGATGTTGCACATTTTCACGGAGGCTTTGAGGGTGTCCTTGAAGTGTTTCCTCTGCCCACCTGGGGCTCTCTTGCCATGTCGGTGTTCTGAGTAGAGCGCTTGCTTTGGGAATCTTGTATCGGGCATGTGGACGATGTGACCCGTCCATCGGAGCTGATCGAGTGTGGTCAAAACTTCGATGCTGGGGATGTTGACCTGAACGAGAATACTGACATTGGTGTGTCTATCCTGCCAACGGATTTGCAGGATTTTGTGGAGGCCACGTTGGTGGTACCTCTCCAGTGCTTTGAGGTGCCTGCTGTACATGGCCCATGTCTCTGAAGGATTCAGGAGGGCGGGTATCACTACTGCTCTGTAGACCATGAGCTTGGTGCTGGGTTTGAGGTCTTGGTCTTCAAACACTTTCTTCCTCAGGTGACCGAAGGCTGCACTGGCACACTGAAGGCAGTGTTGGACTTCATCATTGACGCCTGCCCTTGTTGGCAGTAGGCTCCCGAGGTATGGAAACTGGTCCACGTTGTCCAAGGCCTCGTCATGGATTTTGATGATCGGGGAGCAGTACTGTGTGGTGGGGTCAGGTTGGTGGAGGACCTCTGTCTTACGGATGTTTAGTGTAAGGCCCATGCTGTCGTACGCTTCGGTGAAGGTGTTGATGATGGTTTGGAGTTCGACCTCCGAGTGTGCGCAGACACAAGCGTCATCTGCATACTGTAATTCGATGACAGAGGATGGGACGACCTTGGATCTGGACTGGAGCTCCACTCCAGTGGGGAGCTTACTGAGGGTGAGATGGAGCATTGCAGCAAGGAAGATCGAGAAGAGCAGCCATCAGCGAACACCCCCACTTCTAACCTTATGATGGAGGGAAAGTCATTGATGAAGCAGCTGAAGATGTTTGGGCCTAGGACACAGTCCTGTGAAACTCTGAATGCATGAAGCATTCGTAACAAGATAGATGAACTAGTGGCACAAATAGAGATAAATGGGTTTGATCTAATAGCCATTACAGAGACATGATTGCAAGGTGGCCAAGGTTGGGAACTAAATGTTCCAGGGTACTTAACATTTTGAAAAGACAGGCAGAATTGAAAAGGAGAGGGAGTAGCCCTGATAATAAAGGATGACATAAGGACAGTAGCGAGAAAGGATCTCGGCTCGGAAGATCAGGAAGTAGAATCAGTATGGGTGGAGATAAGGAATAACAAGGGGCAGAAAACATTGGTAGGAGTAATACATAGGCCCCCTAACAGTAACTATATCGTTGGACAGAATATTAATCAAGAAATAGTAGGAGCTTGCAACAAAGGTAATGCAATAACCTTGGGGGACTTTAATCTTCATATAGACTGGACAAATCAAATTGGCAAATGTAGTCTGGAGGATGAGTTCATGGAATGCATTCGGGACAGTTTCCTACAACAATATGTCATGGAACCAACCAGGGAAGAGGCTACTTTTGATCTTGTATTGTGTAATGAGACAAGGTTAATTAGCAATCTCATAATAAAGGATCCTCTGGGGCAGAGTGATCATAATATGAAAGAATTTCACATTAATTTTGAGAGTGACTTGCTTAAGTCCAAAACTAGTGTCTTAAACCTAAATAAAGCCAATTACACAGGTATGAGGGGCGAGTTGGCTAAGGCAGATTGGAAAAAATAGATTAAAAGGTATGGCGGTAGATCAGCAGTGGCTAACATTTAAAGAATTATTTGATAATTCGCAACAAAAATACATTCCATTGAGAAACAAAAACTGCACGGGGAAAATGATTCAATCGTGGCTAACTAAAGAAGTTAAGGATAGCAATAGATTGAAAGAAGAAACTTATAATGTTGTGAAGAATAATAGTAAGTCTAAGGATTGGGAGAGTTTCAGAAACCAGCAAAGGTTGACCAAAAAATTGATAAAAGGGGAAAAAATAGAATATAAATGAAAACTAGCAAGAAATATAAAAGCGGATTGTAAGAGTTTCTACAAGTATGTAAAAAGAAAAAGAGTAGCAAAAGTAAACGTTGGTCCCTTAGAGGCTGAGACAGGAGAAATTACAATGGGGAATAAGGAAATGGCAGAAATGTTAAACAAACATTTTGGGCTGGATTTTCATTGGGCCATGGAGTCAGGATTGGAGGCGTGTGGGAGGTTAAAATCCCAAAATCCCGACCCCATCACGCCCCCAACCCGCCTCCATGCCAGTTTCAAAGGAGGCAGATACCCGACCTGTGCTGGGACCCACCACCCTGAGGCAGGAAGGGGATTAGTGCCAATTAACTGCCTGTTAACAGGTAGTTAACAGGCAGTTTTTAGCCTAATCCCTATTTTCATTGGTGAAATGTGGGATTCCCAATGGCTCCAAACCACGCCAAGTTAGCAAGGCGGGCCGTCGGGATGGAGGGCTTGGAGGGGTCGAGATGTCCAGTGTTCAGGTGAGTGATGGGTGCATGAGTGCAGAGGTAAGTGTGTTTGGTCTGTGTATAGTGTTTAAAGAAGCTCTACTAACCTTTACTTACCTTTACAGCCTTCCTTCAGGTCTCGGGAGTCCCTCATCTCACAGGCACAGAAAGCAGAATAGCCGCGAGCTGACAAAAGTTCCAGCATTCAGCTTTCTGTTCCGGGGAGATCTCTAAATCATCCTGAGAGGAAGGAATTAACCTGGAGTACAGATTGTCAGTGTTTGACAGCTTCAAACAGCTGTCAAACACTGATATTTCATCTTTTAAAATGTCTTGACAGATGAAATATCAATCTGTGACATCACCTGTTGCCAGGTGGTCCTTAATTGGCCTGCTGAGCCCGCTCTAAAAGAGGTGGCTGAAGAGATTTTGGATGCATTGGTTTTGATCTTCCAAAATTCTCTAGATTCTGGAATGGTCCCAGCGGATTGGAAGGTTGCAAATGTAATACCACTATTCAAGAAAGGAGGGAGAGAAAAAACAGGGAACTACAGGCCAGTTAGCCTGACATCAGTCGTCGGGAAAATGCTGGAATCCATTGTTAAGGAAATGGCATCGTCACTTAAAAAATCATAACATGATTAAGCAGAGTCAACATGGGTTTATGAAAGGGAAATCGCGTTTGACAAATGTATTAGAGTTTTTTAAGGATGTAACCAGCAGGGTAGATAAAGGGGAACCAGTGGATGTAGTATATTTGGATTTCCAAAAGGCATTCAATAAGGTGCCACATAAAAGGTTATTACACAAGATCAGGGCTCATGGGTTGGGGGTAATGTAGTAGCATGGATAGAGAATTGGTTAACGGACAGAAAACTCTATATTAATGACCTAGATGAAGGGACCGAGTGTAATGTATCCAATTTTGCTGATGATACAAAGCCAGGCGGGACAGTAAGCTGTGAGGAGAACACAGAGTCTGCAAAGGGATATAGATTGACTAAGTGAGTGGGCAGTAAGGTGGCAGATGGAGTATAATGTAGGGAAATGTGAGGTTATTCACTTTGGTAGGAAGAATAGAAAAACAGAATATTTTTTAAATGGTGAAAAACTTTTATATGTTAGTGTTCAGAGAGATTTGGGTGTCCTCATGCAAGAAACACTTAAAGCTAGCATGCAGGTACAGCAAGCAATAAGGAAGGCAAATGGCATGTTGGCCTTTGTTGCAAGGGGGTTGGAGTATAAGAGTAAGGAAGTCTTGCTACAATTGTACAGGGCCTTGGTGAGACCACACCTGGAGTACTGTGCACAGTTTTGGTCTCCTTATCTAAGGAAGGATATACTTGCCTTGGAGGCGGTGCAACGAAGGTTCACTAGATTGATTCCTGGGATGAGAGGGCTGTCCTATGATGAGAGATTGTGTAGAATGGGCCTATACTCTCTGGAGTTTAGTAGAATGAGAGGTGATTTCATTGAAACAAACTAGATTCTGAATGGTATTGATAGGGTAGATGCTGAGAGGTTGTTTCCCCTGGCTGGAATATCTAGAACTACGAGGCATAGTCTCAGGATAAGGGGTAGGCCATTTAAGACTGAGATGAGGAGGAATTTCTTCACTCAGAGGGTTGTGAATCTTTGGAATTCTCTGCCCCAGAAGGCTGTGAATGCTGAGTCTTTGAGTATATTCAAGGCTGAGATAGATAGATTTTTGAACTCTCGGGGAATCAAGGGATATGGAGATCGGGAGGGAAAGTGGAGTTGAGGTCGATGATCAGCCATGATCTTATTGAATGGTGGAGCAGGCTCGAGGGGCTGTATGGCCTACTCCTGCTCTTATTTCTTATGTCCTTATGTGAGTGTGAGGGCTGGCTAGTGAGATGGGGATGTGATAATACAGAGAGAGAGAGAGGGATGGGTGGAGGTGCAAGGTAAGTTGGTGTGAATAAGGATGTGCAGGAGTATGGTAGGGAAGGCAGAGTGATGGGGTTATGATAAGTGGCACAGCAGGATGAGGTTGAATGTGGCTTTGCAGCAACGTTTCATGATCTACTGAGATCATTGAAAGGTTTGCGCCACTGCCGCTTGGTCCTCCTGATGACATCCCTGCTTGTGTCCTCCTGTGCAATGTGTAACCAGGCTGCGTTGGTCCCCTGGGGATGTCTCTTCCGCCCATGGGAAGGGATGAGTGTTGTGTATGTACCTTTAAGGGAATAACTGGTCTTAGACTGCAGTACCGGCAGTGACCACTGTAAAATCTGTGTGTTATATTGCAAATTATTACACAGACTACAAGAGTAAACTTTAACAGGACTTTACTATTCGAAGGTCAGGGCGAATCTGCCCAATCACTCATTACACAGCACTTATATACCTGTGTGGTCACCACCGGTATTACAGTATACCGCAGCCAAGATAAGTAGTGCAACACCTAAAATAGTTCTCTTAAAGGTGGACGGTTACATACAATAGTTCTCTTAAAGGTAGAACGGTTACATACACTACAATCCTCCCTTTTTAGCTTACAACATACTTATTCCCCATTAAACATAACATCATAACATATATCCAACTTCATGTAAAAACAGTTCACAGATGTAGTCTCTGCGGAAAACAGTTCACAGATTCAGTCTCTGCGGAAAACAGTTCACAGATTCAGTCTCTGTGGAAAACCGTTCACAGATTCAGTCTCTGTGGAGGCGCCTCCTGTGCTTCTTGACTCGGTCTGGACAACGCCTCGGTGGCGTAGCAGTTCCCTGTGGTGTAGTCGGTTCACTTTGCTGGGGTGACTCATCCAATAGTCCTCACTGGACTTAACAGCTTGAACTTCCGTCACTTCTGAACCAGCATTGCTGACTTCTAAAAGCTTGAGTACCTTGGGAAGTTTTTCTACTTCCAAACTGATTTGGTTCCGTTCGGAGGGACCACGTGCGTGATCTGGTAGGGGTGATAATGGTTCAGATGGGTCATCTTCTTCTGTTTCGTCTTTTCCTTTCCTGCTTCTTGGAGGCTCTCTGTGCTCCACTGCCAGCCGCATGCACAGTTCCTCCTCCTCTTTCTCCTCTTGCCTTAGCAGCGCCACCATCTCCCGGTGTTTCTTAGACGTTTTGTGATTCTTCAGGGTTTTTGCACTTCGGAAGATTTCCCCACAAGCTGGGCAGAACAGGTCATCGTTATATTCGGTGTCGTTCAACAGGACGTGGTAATAATCGGTGTCGTCCTGAGCTAGGCCAGCGAGAGGGTCTTTTATTTCCTCCATGCCCAGCTGGACGTTAGTCAGCTTTTGTTCCAATTCCAGACATCTCTCCTGAAGAGACTTCTTCATGTGTTCAGCTTCCTCCAGCTTTTTCTGGGCTTCCTGCAAGTCTCTTACTAATGACCTCATTCGTGATTTCAATACTTCAACTTCATTCGGAGATTGATTGATCGTATTATTCAATCCCTCTACTGGAGCGGTTGTTTCAGCATTCTGTTGTTCAACATTGACGTGAGTCAGCGTACTTTTGGCATCCAAGGGTTGCTCTGCTGCCATCTTCTCAGTCTGTGTTGCAACCTCAGCTATTTCAATAACTTTTGAGAGCTCCCACCCCCTCTCCTTTGAAGATTTAAGCTCATGTTCAAATTGTTCCCATTTCAGAGTCTTGTCCCTCAGCATATGAAGGAGTTGGCTGACCGTTAACTCTTCTGACATCATCCGTTTCCCAGTAGCTGCAGGGATGTTTATAACCTTGCCCTGGGGCTCCTTTGCTGTTTCTACTTTGCCATCATCCGCAGCCTCCACCATTCGAATTTCCACAAATGAATCGTCCGGTGATGCTGCACCCAACTTCAGTAGGAGCTCGGAATTCATGGCGACCAAATCAGCCTTTTCTGCCTGCAACCTGCTAACAAGCGCCTTCAGTTGCTGAACATCTTGCTCCACCAGATTAGAGCACGCACCTTCAGAAACCGAATCAGCTTTGATTCGTTTGGCCTCCTCGCGCAGACGGTTTGTGTGCTCCTGCTCCCTTTTCTCCATCAGCTGCTTCTGTTGTCTTTCCAGATTCTCCCACTCTGTGTCAAAGAACTTTTTCATTGCTTTCATCTCTTGCTCAAGACGGCAACTCAATTGTTCTAATTGCTGTTGTAATTTGAAATGGAGTTGAGTTCGAGCCCGGTGTTCCTCAGAATTGTGCATGTCTGTAAACTAGACAGACTCAGAATTCTCTGTCAAACTATGTTGTTGTTGTTCAGTGGAATTCTGTTCTGAAACTTTGTTCTCCTCTGAAGCATAAGCATTTATGCGCTCCTTCGTTTTTCCAACCTTAGTCAGCAAGTCCATTTTAGACTTGTCTTTCGCACCTGGGCTGGTCTTATCGTCATCAGTTTCAGAGTCTGAGCTGATTGTCTTCACCGAGTTCTCACTCGTTATTGCTTTTAGGTAGTGCCATTCCATGTTTATTTCCCTGATCCACTCCCGTCCCAGAAGTGGTGGACCTCCCTCAGGTAGTACATATAAGTCCATTCCTTGGTGTTCTTTGCCCTTGTCTCTCACCTTGACTTTTATCTTTCCGATGGGGTATACTTTATGCCCCGTGTATGTCTGCAATACGATCTTGGTATCTCTCAAGGGTATATGTGAGAATAGCCGGTTGTAATCCCTTCGATTTATGACTGATAGGGCTGATCCTGTGTCCAATTCCATTTTTACTTGGACTCCGGCTATTTTTAGCATGACTGATGCGCTATCAATTACTCATAAAAGACTGAGAGTTAGAAGAGTAACTAAAGGCTTTTATTAACAACAGAATGGAGGTCTGCCTCGAGTGGTCGACCGGTCCAGGATACCAAGGGCTGGGGAGCAGTCACCTTTATACTAGGACCTGTGGGAGGAGTCAGCCGAGGCATGTCCAGGCATGTACACAGTGGAATACAAACAGGACAAACAGGAATACAAACAGTGGTTTACCACATTCACCCCTTGTTTAAAATTGAGTCCGGCGGGGTGAAGTGTATTAAAAGTTAGTGTATTGGAGTCTCTCCGGAGGTCTTGTCTGCCGCTGTGATCGGTGTGGCGACGGCAGGGGTAGTGAAGCTTCCGGCGTCGAGTCCAGCGTAGGCTGTGGCACAGGCGTGTCGTCCTCGTAGATGTCGAGCGGGTCGCGGGGCCCAGGCCTGCCGTCTGCTGGGGCTGGATATCGGATCGTGGGGGGGGGTGGTAGTGGGTAGTGGGTTACTGTGGTCCCCGAGGGTGCAAGGTCTCTTATGGAGACTGTGTCCTCCCGCCCGTCCGGGTATGCGATGTAAGCATACTGGGGGTTGGCGTGGAGGAGGTCGACCCTCTCGACCAGGGGGTCCGTTTTATGGGTCCTCACGTGTCTTCTCAGTAGGACCGGCCCTGGGGACGTCAGCCATAGCGGTAGCGATGTCCCTGATGTGGACTTCCTTGGGAAGACAAACATTTTCTCATGAGGGGTGGCGTTAGTGGCAGTGCAGAGCAGTGACCGAATAGAGTGGAGCGCATCGGGGAGCACATCCTGCCAGCGGGAGGTTGGAAGGCCCCTAGACTTTAAGGCTAGCAGGACGGCCTTCCAAACTGTCGCATTTTCTCTTTCCACCTGTCCGTTCCCCCGGGGGTTGTAACTGGTGGTCCTGCTTGTGGCAATACCCCTAGTTAGCAGGTACTGACGGAGTTCGTCGCTCATAAACGATGAGCCCCGGTCGCTATGGATATAGCTGGGGAAGCCGAACAGGGTGAAGAGGTTGTTCAGACATTTAATGACCGTGGCACTGGTCATGTCCGGGCAGGGGAAGGCGAACGGGAAACGGGAGTACTCATCAATAATATTGAGGAAGTACACATTGCGGTCGGAGGAGGGGAGAGGCCCTTTAAAATCAACGCTCAGGCGCTCGAAGGGGCGAGTGGCTTTTATCAGGTGGGCCCTGTCTGGTCTATAAAAGTGTGGTTTGCACTCAGCGCAGACTTGGCAGTTCCTGGTCATGGTCCTGACCTCCTCAATAGAGTAAGGCAGGTTGCGGGCCTTGATGAGGTGGAAGAACCTGGTGACCCCCGGGTGGCAGAGGTCATTGTGGAGGACCCGTAGTCTATCGATCTGCGCGCTGGCGCAGGTGCCACGCGATAGCGCATCCGGGGGTTCATTTAGCTTCCCGGGCCGGTACAAGATCTCGTAGTTGTAGGTGGAAAGTTCGATTCTCCACCTCAAGATCTTGTCATTTTTGATTTTGCCCCTCTGCTTGTTGTTAAACATAAAAGCAACTGAACGCTGGTCAGTGAGCAGGGTAAATCGTTTTCCGGCCAGGTAGTGCCTCCAATGACGCACAGCCTCCACAATCGCCTGGGCCTCCTTCTCAACAGCGGAGTGTCTGGTCTCCGGGCCTTGGAGGGTTCGTGAAAAGAAGGCCACGGGTCTCCCCGCCTGATTGAGGGTAGCGGCCAGGGCAAAGTCGGACGCGTCGCTTTCCACCTGGAAGGGGATGGATTCGTCCACTGCGTGCATGGTGGCTTTGGCAATGTCCTTCTTGATACGGTGGAAGGCTAAGCGGGCCTCTGCCGTCAAGGGAAAAGAGGTGGACTTGATCAGCGGACGGGCCTTGTCCGCATAGTAGGGGACCCACTGGGCGTAATAGGAGAAAAACCCGAGGCACCTCTTCAGGGCCTTGAGGCAGTGGGGCAGTGGAAGTTCCATAAGGGGACGCATCCGGTCGGGGTCGGGGCCGATGACTCCGTGTTCCACAACACAGCCAAGGATGGCGAGGCGGTTTGTGCGGAATATGCACTTCTCCTTGTTATATGTTAGGTTTAGGAGTTGAGCGGTGCGGAGGAATTTTTCGAGGTTTGCGTCATGGTCCTGCAAGTCACGGCCGCAGATGGTCACATTGTCCAGATATGGGAAAGTGGCCTGCAACGCATTTTGATCTACCATCCGGTCCATCTCCCTTTGGAAGATGGAGACCCCGTTGGTGACGCCAAAGGGAACCCTAAGGAAGTGATAGAGGCGGCCGTTTGCCTCAAAGGCAGTGTACTGGCGGTCCTCAGGGCGGATGGGGAGCTGGTGGTACGCTGATTTCAGGTCAATGGTCAAGAAGACGCGGTACTGCGCGATCTGGTTGACCATATCAGCTATACGGGGGAGTGGAATATGATGATAATGGGGGTAGGGGTCCACCGTACGCCATCGTAACACTTTTAAGGTGGCACTGAAAATCTAACCCCAGCAGGACGGCAGCGCAGAGGTCAGGCAGGACCAGAAGTTTAAAATGATTGTACACGGTCCCGTCTACTACGAGTGTCACCACGCAGTAGCCGCCGATGTCCGCCGACTGGGACTCGGAGGCCATAGAAATCCGCTGTTGCGCAGGCAGGACTGGGAGAGAGCAACGCCGCACCGTGTCGGGGTGGATGAAGCTCTCCGTGCTCCCAGAGTCAAAAAGGCAGATTGTATCGTGACCATTTACCTTAATGTCCATTGTGGAACTGGCCAGTTGGTGCGGTCTCGCTTGGTCCAGTGTAACGGATGCCAGCGTAGGGGTCGGTGTGTCGCTGCGGGTATCAGATGAGGCGGTGTCGGGGGCCTGCTGCATCCCGGCTGTCGTCCAAGATGGCGGCGTCCATGATCCCCATGTGGCTGGAGGCGTCCAAAATGGCCGCTGTACCGGTGATTCGCACACGGCCGGGGAGGTCCAAAATGGCGGCCCGCATGGCCCACACGCGGCGCTGCTGGGGTTCGGGGTGGCTTTGGCCCTGCAGACACTAGCGTAGTGTCCCTTCTTCCCGCAGCCCGAGCAGATCGCGTTTTTCGCCGGGCAGCGCGCTCTGGGGTGTTTTGCCTGGCCACAGAAGTAGCATTTCTGGCCTTGGGGCACTGCTGTCTGGCCTTGGGACACTGCTGCGGTAGTTGGGCCGTTGTTGGGGTGTGGCTGGGGTGGCACGGCGCTATGAGGCGGTCCTACCGTGTCCCAGGCTGTCATTTCCCGCGGCGTCCACGGTGCAGAGGAGTAGGCATCCATGCCCTGGTAGGCTGCATCCAACGATAGTGCGAGTTCAGAGGCCTTGTTGAGGTCGAGGTTACTCTGCTCCAACAGTCGCTGTCGTGTGTAATTGGATCTGTGGCCCGCTACAAAAGCGTCCCGGATAAGTTCCTCTGTATACACGGCGGCCTTTACATCCTTACAACCACAGGCCCGGCCAAGCACAGACAGTGCCTGAAGGTATTCCACGGTCGATTCCCCAGGTTGTTGTTTACGACTCCCCAGGAGGTGCCTGGCGTACACTTCGTTCGCTGGGCGCGTGTACTGGTCCTTGAGGAGCTTGATAGCATCCGCGTACGAGGTCGCGTCTTGGATGACCGAGTACACTCGGTGGTTCACTTTGGAGGTCAGGACATCCAGTTTGTCCTCGTCCGATTTGATTGCTTCGGAGGCGGTCAGGAATTTTTCGAAACACTTAAGCCAGTGAGTAAACTTGGTGGATGAGTCCGCCTCCCGATGATCTAAGTCCAGGCATGCTGGTGTGAGGATCTTCTCCATTATAAAAATGTTGTTAATAAAATTGATGCGCTATCAATTACTCATAAAAGACTGAGAGTTAGAAGAGTAACTAAAGGCTTTTATTAACAACAGAATGGAGGTCTGCCTCGAGTGGTCGACCGGTCCAGGATACCAAGGGCTGGGGAGCAGTCACCTTTATACTAGGACCTGTGGGAGGAGTCAGCCGAGGCATGTCCAGGCATGTACACAGTGGAATACAAACAGGACAAACAGGAATACAAACAGTGGTTTACCACAATGACCCAGATAGTTTGTAGGTCAGCTTCCTTACTCACATTGTGAATTCTCAGACTACCCAGTTCCTGGCCGTTTGGGTCTGAATCCGAATTCTGTTCATCCGAACTCTTCTCAGCCACCTTGTGTACCTTGCTGTACTTTTCCTGCGGTGACTTTTTTTTGTTGCTGGTCTTCTTTCCTGACCGGCATACTTTAGCTATGTGACCAAGCTTGCCACATTTTCTACATTCCTGGTTTTTAAACCAGCATTGGTTCTGGTCGTGTGTTGTCTTCCCACAACGATAACATTTCGTTGTACCCGAAGTCATTTGATCCACGCTGAGTACTGCTGCCTTCAGCTGCATTTCTGCAGTGCCTCTCGCTGCGGCTTCGTGCGATGCTGCAATAAGGACAGCCTTATCAAGTGTAAGATCGTTCTCTTCTAGCAGTCGCTTTTGTGTTCCTTCCTTCGACAACCCGCACACGAACTTGTCTCAATGCCTCTGTCAGATTTTCCCCAAACTGACAGTATTTCGCTAATCTACGCAGTTCAACCAAGTATTCCGCGTTGCTTTCCTCTTTCCATTGCGTTCTCGCATAAAATTTGAATCGTTCCGCCAACATCAGCGGTGTGGGGTTCAAATGATCCTTCAGGACAGCAACAATATTAGCGAAAGTCTGATCCGCCGGTTTAGCTGGTGATAGAAGATGCTTCAATAGCCCGTATGTCTTCGCCCCCATTGAGTTTAGTAAGGTTAGAGCTTTATCATCATCTGCTATTTTATTGGCCTCACAATATATCTCGATGCGTTCTACATACGTGGCCCAATCTTCCACCTCGGAATCGAAGTCATTGATGTTACCATGCTTAGGCATCTTCACTATCTTTCTGAGAAACAACAACGAATTTGTTCGTTACTTTTTTTTTCCAAAAATGGCGGTTTCCCGCGCTTGTCTTCTTCCCCGCCCACTTTCAAAATGGCGGTTTCCCACTCCTGTCTTCTTCCCCACCTACTGGCAGCTTCCCACGTTTCTTCCCCTGGCGGGAGGGATAAGCTTTGCTCTCGGGCGACGACCGCTGGCTTTCGGGGTTCGCAGCCTGCGCGCCAGCTTCAGTGCGTTCCTTGTTCCCTTTTCTCGGCAGGGCAACCGGCGCTGGGGACAACCCATTGGTGGCGAACAGTTCCAGCCGCTGGGCGGAATCTCGCTCGGTCTCCCTCGCTCGGTCCCGTTCCCCCTCGCTCGGGCTCTGTCTCTCCCGCTCGCTCGGGCTCTGTCTCTCCCTCAGCGGCTTCCAATCGCGCCTCCCAGCCCTCTCGCAGTCCGGTCCTTTCCTCCCCCGGCTGCGGCTGAGTTCTCTGTGGTTTTATTTATTTATTATTTTTTTTATTTCTTCCCGCGCCTTACAATCCCGGTCGCAGCGCTTCGCGGCCTCGGTAGCTGCCCGGCCTTTTTCGCCGGTCGCGGTCGAGCTGTCTCACGACGCTGTTGCGTCTCCCAGCCTGCTTGTAGCCCGGTCTCTCACACCGGCTGCATTCCCGCTTGTAGCCCGGTCACTCACACCGGCTGCGTTCCCGCTTGTACCGCGGCTTCCGTGCCCTACGCTGCCCCAGTCTCAGTGTCTCTGGCCCCGACTTCTGTCCGGCTCCTTTCCCCCGACCGTGGTCGAGTTCACCGCCCTTATCCTCCGTTTCTTTTTATTTCCCACCTACTCACAGTCAACGTGGCCGACTTGCTTCTCGTGGCTGATCGGCTCACTCACCACCATGACAGAAGGGACGATCACTGCCTGTTGCTGATGGAAGGCTTCGTGTCTGATTTCTTCCTTCTTCCTTGCTCTGCAGACTCGAGTCTTCTCTCAGCAGAACGACGAGGGCGGATGCCTCTTCTCGACGCTCGTTAACTGCTTCGGATGTATCGCTGCCGCAGGGTAAGATCGAACTCGTCGCCACTGTAAAATCTGTGTGTTATATTGCAAATTATTACACAGACTACAAGAGTAAACTTTAACAGGACTTTACTATTCGAAGGTCAGGGCGAATCTGCCCAATCACTCATTACACAGCACTTATATACCGGTGTGGTCACCACCGGTATTACAGTATACCACAGCCAAGATAAGTAATGCAACACCTAAAATAGTTCCCTTAAAGGTGGACGGTTACATACAATAGTTCTCTTAAAGGTAGAACGGTTACATACACTACAACCACACCTGTATAAAAGGCCCTAGCAGGCTTCTGTAGTTTCAGTTTCAAGCTGCCTCTGGTTCAGTAAACTACCTGTTAAACTGTTCTCCCGAAGTCTGTGTATTATTGAGGCGCGGACTTTACAGTGGCGGCGAGTAAGTTCGAACTCACCTGCAGTGTGGCATCATCTCACGGGGATCTCACCTGAAAGGAAGGTCCTGGAAGGTCGTAGTCTGAGCAACGGGCGTCGACCGAGGGCAACCGCCCAAAGAATCCATCGGTGTTTGGAGAATTGCGGGAGAGATTGTGGGTCCAGCGAATCGTGCTGGTAGCAGGTAGCGCGCTGACCCTTCCGGACTGCGGTGGGCTTAAGCTCGATCGAGCGGCTCTACAAATCGGGCCGCGCAGCGTCGCCGGGATAAGAAAACAAGAGAGAGAGGGTGGAGTGCACAGGGTGCGGTCGGTGCTCGAGAACAGGACAGCGGAGAGAAACTAAACGGGGGGGAAGGAAAGCGAGACGCGCCGAAGCTGCGGGTCGCCGCCATTACCCCGTAGAATGCTAGGAGCAGCGTGGCAGTAAGGGGAAGAAGCAAAAGCGCGGGAGGCACCATTTTATCCCGTTGGGGAAGAAGCAAAAGCGCGGGAGGCGCCATTTTATTCCATTGGGGAAGAAGCAAAAGCGCGGGAGGCGCCATTTTAAATCGCCCAAGATGCCGAAAAGTGGCAGTATCACTGCTTTCGACAACGAGGTAGAAGACTGGACCACGTATGTGGAAAGAATTGAAGTGTACTGCAAGGCAAATGAGGTGGCTGATGGAAAGAGGGCGTCGGTATTATTAAATCTGATGGGTGCGAGTACGTACGGCCTATTGCGGAATTTAATTACCCCAGCTAAACCAATGGAGAAACGTTTTGAGGAGATTGTTCATATCTTACAGGAACATCTAAGCCCTACACCACTGCTGATAGCAGAAAGATTCAAGTTCCATCAAAGAAACCAGCACAAAGATGAGAGCAATGCTGACTATCTTACGGAACTACACAAGTTATCGAAGCACTGCCAGTTTGGAGTAGGACTGGCAGACACCTTACGGGATAAGTTTGTCTGCGGGCTCCAGAGTGAAGGAACCCAGAAACGACTACTTTCAAAAAAGGACCTGACGCTAGAACAGTCTTTCAGCGTGGCAGTATCCTACGAAGCAGCAGCACGGGGAGCTGCGGAAATATAACAGAAACCACAAGAATACAGCGCTAACGAAATGGCGTATGGAGCCGAAAAGTGCTATCGCTGCGGCAGAACAACCCATGAGCAGAAGGACTGCTGGTTTAAAGACAAAATATGCAGGCAATGCGGGAAAATGGGACATATAGCAAGAGTCTGCAGGTCGGGAAAGAAGACCAACACGACAAGAACTACTAAGGAACAGTACAGGAAAGTAAAGAAACTGACAGATAGTAGTTCAGAAGATCAGGAGAGTGATAAGGACTCCGGGAGCAGGCAACTAAGTTGTTTAAAGTTACACAACGTGATCGCAAAAGAAGATCACCGAACCATTTGGGTCACCCTCATGATAGCAGGGTCCCCAGTGAAGATGGAATTGGACACAGGATCAGCCCTAACTGTCATGAATCAACGAGACTATGAGCGGCTATTCTCACACATACCCTTAAAGGACACGTCCATTGTATTGAAGACATACATGGGGCAAAAGGTCTACCCCAGAGGGAAAATAAGGGTGCCAGTTGAATATAACGGAAAGGAAACACAGAAACTATACATGTATATACTACGAGATGGAGGACCACCATTATTGGGACGTGAATGGATCCGAAGACTACAATTGGATTGGCATTCCATTCTGGCACTAACTGTGACTGACAAAAAAGATGATGACGTAGCACCTGGACGTCTGTCACAAATTCTACCTGACGCGGAAGAGGTGTTCCAACAAGGACTTGGGACTCTAAAAGGAGTAAAGGCAACCATAAAGATTGAGGATAACGCAACCCCAAAATTTTTCAAGGCCAGACTGGTGCCATACGCGATACGCCCAGCTGTGGAAGCTGAACTGGAGAGTCTGGAGCATTCGGGGGTGCTGTCTAAGGTGGACTGGAGCGAGTGAGCCACACCCATCGTTCCTGTAATGAAGAAAGCATTGGGCAGCA
The DNA here is from genome assembly GCF_052327205.1 of Somniosus microcephalus. Lineage (NCBI taxonomy): Eukaryota > Metazoa > Chordata > Chondrichthyes > Squaliformes > Somniosidae > Somniosus > Somniosus microcephalus. The sequence continues at coordinate 55,320,323 of NC_140993.1, read as the reverse complement.
TGCCTGGGGAGCCAAGGAAGGTTCGCATCTGTGGGGACTTCAAGGTGACTGTGAACCCAGTTCTGCACACAGTACAGTATCCGCTTCTGCGGAGAGAAGATATTTTCGCCTCGCTATCTGGAGGGAAACGTTTTACAAAGATTGACCTGGCTCAAGCGTATCTACAAATGGAGGTGGAAGAAGCATCTAGGAAATACCTCACGATAAACACTCACAAAGGCCTTTACCAATACAATCGACTGGTATTTGGGGTAGCATCGGCCCCGGCTATGTGGCAGAGGGCAAGGGAACAAGTCCTGCAAGGGATCCCGGGGACCCAGTGTTATTTGGACGACATCCTGGTTACGGGCGAAAATGACAATGAACACCTTGCCAACCTGGAACAGGTGCTCACGAGATTGCAGGAATATGGGCTACGAGCCAACCGTCCCAAATGCGAGTTCTTCAGGAGACAAATCTCGTATTGTGGCCACATGATTGATGAGGAAGGGTTGCATAAGTCGCCGGAGAAGATTGAGGCTGCAGTCAAGGCTCCAGCACCAGAAAATGTGTCGCAACTGAGGTCGTTCCTCGGGTTGGTGAACTACTACCATAAGTTCTTGCCGAATTTATCTAAAATTCTGCACCCACTGAATGCCCTCCTTCAAACTGGTGTAACATGGAAATGGAGTGATGAGTGTAAGCGTGCCTTTCAGGAATGTAAATGCCAAATCGCTTCAAAAGAAGTATTGGCCCACTACAAGCCAACACTACCGATTCGGTTGGCATGTGATGCGTCACCTTACGGCATTGGAGCGGTGCTGTCACACAAATTCCGTGACGGTTCAGAGAGGCCAATAGCCTTTGCATCGCGCTCGCTAACCTCAGCCGAGCGTAACTACGCCCAGATTGACAGGGAGGCCCTCAGCCTGGTGTGGGGGGTGAAGAAGTTCAATCACTATCTGCACGGGCAGAAATTCACCCTCCTGACTGATCATCAACCCCTGGTCTCAATTTTTAACCCGAAGAAGGGCGTTCCGGTGATAACGGCGCAAAGGCTGCAAAGATGGTCACTTTTTCTAGGGGCACATCAGTATGACATAGAGTACAAAGTTACGAAACAACATGGAAACGCTGATGGGCGATCGTGCCTACCATTGCCTACGGCAGAAGAAGCACCTGCAGTGGACCCGGTGGAGATATTCCATGCGACCATAGTCGAATGTTTGCCTGTTACAAATGCAAGTATTGAGAAGGAAACCCGAAATGACCCGACACTCTCTCGGGTCTATGATTTGACGGTGAAGGGATGGCCAGCATATGGCGACTCACTGTTGCCAGCATTCTCGCCAAGGAGGGAACAGCTGTCAGTGTGCCGGGGAACCTTGATGTGTGGATCCCGAGTGGTAATTCCACCCAAGTTGAGAGATAGAGTACTCAATGAGCTTCACGAGGATCATCTGGGAGGGGTAAAAATGAAGAGCCTAGCCAGGGCGTTTGTGTGGTGGCCAGGAATCGATAAAGAAATCGAGGATATGACCAAGAGATGCACAGGATGCCAGAAGGTCCAAAACGCTCCACCACAGGCCCCGCTACATCCATGGGAGTGGCCCTCATCTCCATGGCAACGGGTACACATTGATTTCGCTGGTCCATTTATGGACTCAATGTTTCTAATCGCTGTGGATGCCCATTCGAAATGGCCAGAGGTCATTAAAATGTCCTCCAACACCACGGAGAAAACTATTGCAGTCCTAAGGACCATCTTCGCCAGGAATGGGTTGCCAGAACAGATCTGATCCGACAATGGCCCGCAGTTTGTGTCTGAGGATTTCCGGAGGTTCCTGAAGAATAATGGGGTGAAACATTACACATCTGCCCCATTTCATCCAGCCACAAATGGATTGGCTGAGAGGTTTGTTCAGACCTTTAAAAAGGCCATAAAGGCAATGTATAATGATGACATACCACTGCAACACAAGGTGGATAACTTCCTGTTTGCCTACCGGAATGCGACACATGCAGTAACCAACCAAACTCCAGCCGTACTGTTTTTCAACCAGAGACTAAGATGTCGCTTGGATTTGCTCAAACCAAACATAAAACGAGATGTTGAGGATAAGCAATTCCAGCACATAAATGAGAAGCCAACCAGGAACTTCAAGATAGGGCAACCAGTCTTGGCCCGCGATTACCGAACAGAAAAATGGCAGCCAGGCACAATATGCACACAGCAGGGACCACTAATGTACACAGTGGACGTTGGAGAGAGCATCGTGAGACGCCATGCTGACCAGATTCTAGAGTCACAGGAACAAGCCAAACCTGTACCACAAGCATGTGCACCTGGTAATGAGCCCGAAGTACAGATTGCGTCTACCTCAGAAGCAGGGGTATTGGAAGCTGACGAACCAACCAATGACAATGAGCCAGAATTGACTCCACCGCCAGAACAGGACACTCGAGAAAGGCGCTATCCAGTCCGGATCAGGAAGCCTCTTCAAAGACTGAACTTATAAATGACTATTTCAGTTGATGTATATATTACTGAGAAAATTGTAATTGTAATTAGTTATTATTTAGTTGTTAAATGAATGTTATGTACTGTTTATCTAAAAGGGGAGGAATTGTTGTGTATGTACCTTTAAGGGAATAACTGGTCTTAGACTGCAGTACCGGCAGTGACCACCCCTGTATAAAAGGCCCTAGCAGGCTTCTGTAGTTTCAGTTTCAAGCTGCCTCTGGTTCAGTAAAGTACCTGTTAAACTGTTCTCCCGAAGTCCGTGTATTATTGAGGCGCGGACTTTACAATGAGAACCTCCCTGCACGCTGTGACTCCCTCCATAAGCCTGGGTGCAGCCGTGCATGCTGTGCAGTGCTTGTCAGTGTTTGCAGCACCTCGATGCTGTAGGACACTGACAGCACAAATGTCAAACTAAATTTGCACATGATCCCTTTACGGAAACTGGCTGATGACGTGTCATCGAATGATGTCATCAGACCCGCTTCCTCCAATTTGCCGGGAAACGTGCTGGGCGGGCTTAACAAGTCCAATCATCATAAAATCATTTCACAGAGTGGGCTGGAGCCTGCAGTGAGGTCGGGACCCGACACCGACCCCGGCCGCATCGAACCCGCCGAGGTCGTGGAAATCGTGGCCGTTAACTCTGTTTCTTTCTCCACAGATGCTGCCTGACCTGCTGAGTATTTCTAGCATTTTCTGTTTTTATTCTAATGCTGTTTGTCTCTCCCAATCCTCCGTGTCCCTTGCATCTCCTCTCTAATGCTTCATCCTGGTGCCCCTCCCCTGGCCAAAACTTTCCAGCAGTTTCTGGATCAGTGCGCCAATGGACTCACCGTTCCAAAACTCGACAACTTTGAGGTCAACCATGATGGCGGATATGCTCTGCTGGGGTGCAGTGGACCAGGAACGTATGTACAAGGGGAGAAATTTGACTCCTGCACCAAAACATCCGCCAAGCCAGTGGTTTGGGTCTCAGTTAAATCCCGCTGGCTAGCTGTAGGCTCCAGGTGGGTGCCCATTTGCAGCTCGATGGTGGTGGGATGGTGGGAAATTGACCAGCTGAGCGTGAGAGCTGACCGACAGGTCAGGTCTGTGAGGGTGGAGGGATGGGGAAGGCAGTGGGGGCCAGTTTTTTTGTGGGCCCAGAGGAATACACAAAAATAAAAGCTAAAAATTTCCTGGGTCCTTTTATTGGCAGCCTCGAGCGGTCCCTTCAAGGACCACTTGTATGTCACTCATTGCCTGGTATCTGAAAGCTGCAATCAGGGTCCTACAACTGACGTAGGATCCCAATTTGCATATTCAAATAACCATATGTTGTTTCAGGTAGATGAGCTGCTCGCCCATTTATAGGCCTGCCTGAAGCACCTGGAACTTCTGGCATTCATTTTTCAGGCGAGAAACGGGTGGCCATGAGTTCAAAATCTCCCCCACAAGCTTATGAATAGAAGGGAAACAAAAGAGTATCAGGTCCATCAATCCCACTCTATCGAGTCAATGGTGCAACCTTGCACATCGGTTGTTCGCCCCTTAGCCACGCTATCTCATAGGAGAATTAATAAAAAGGAAAAACCTGTAGCCAATTCCCCCAAAAATCTGGAAAATTTGCCTTCAACTCCTAAGGCAATCAAGCAAGTCTCCAGGATATTGCAGTTACCCATATCTTACTGCAAAACACAACTAAAAAGTAACATAGAAATATCCTCTTCTCTCAGGAACTTGTCAAGTTCCCTTTTAAAAGTGCTCCATATATCTCAGACATTTGTTTCAGAAGCAAATTAATCTTTCATGGCATCTAAGTTAACTGATTCCCTGTAGATTTTATAGGAATGGCCTTAAGTCCGACTATCCCTATCGATTTTAAATAACCTATTTAATCAGACCAAATCCAAACCCTTTATCATCAGAAAAGTTAAATCATGTTCCCTCTAAGTCTAAGTTTCTCATAAGTAAGGAAAGGATAAATAGGGCAGTCACAAGGACTTTAAACTAGTAAATGGGGGGCGGGTGGGTGGTGGCTCAGGTGGAAAAGGCAGTATAAATAAAAATTCTAAAACAAATGAAAAGGAAGCGAATAGAGTAATGAACAGAAATTCTGCTTTAGACACTACAGGCAAAGGGTGAACTAAAATATGTAAAGTAAACCAGGAGAGAGAAATAAGAAATGCGAAAAAACCATTAGAGCAGAAGGACAGGTTGGGTGTGAGGCCCAAATAAGCCTTCTTTATACAAACACACAGAGTATAAGGAGCAAATTGAATGAATTGCAGGCACAAATTCAACTTAGAGGGTACAACATGGTAGCCATTGCTGAGACATGACTGCAAGATGGTCAGGACTGGGAACTGAATATACTTGGTTATAAGGTCAAAAGGAAGGACAGAGAATCTGGTAGAGGGGGAAGGAGTAGCATTTAGTGATTAAGAATTAAATTACTTCTATGATAAGACATGGTATAATGAGAGGTAAGCAAGCAGTGGAGATTTATAGGTAGAATTAAGAAATAGAAAAGGATTTAAGACTGTAGTGGGAAATGTGTCTAGGCCCCCTGGTAGCAGCTGTAAAGTGGCAGAATGTATTAACGCAAAGATTAGACAAGCATGTAGTAAAGGCAGAGTGGTTTGAATGGGAGTTTTTGACTTCCATATAGATTGAGATAAGCAGTCGAGCGCATGTCAGAAAGATAGCGAATTTCTTGAGTGTGTTCAGGACAGTTTTCTGCAACAGTATGTCCTAGAACCAACAAGGGGCCAGGCCATATTAAATTTAATAATGAGTAATGAGCCAGATTTAGTTAATGGTGCATGAACATATATCTAAAAGAGATCATAATATGATTGAGTTCATAGAGTGTTTGAAAGGGAGAAACGCAAAACAGCTACTAAGATTTTAGGTTTAGGTAAGGCCGACTTCAACGGGATGAGGCAGAGACTCTTCGCAGTAAACTGGGGAAACCTGTTAATGGTTAAAATGACAGAAGATCAGTGGAAGGTGTTCAGAAAAGAATTTAACGTGATACAAAAACAGTTTAAACCCAGAGGGCCTTGGTGAGACCACGCCTGGAGTACTGTGTGCAGTTTTGGCCTCCTTACCTAAGAAAAGATATACTTGCCATAGAGGGAGTGCAGCAATGGTTCACCAGACTGATTCCTGGGATGGCAGGACTGTCGTGTGAGGAGAGATTGGGTCGACTAGGCCTGTATTCACTAGAGTTTAGAAGAATGAGAGCGGATCTCATTGAAACGTATAAAATTCTAACAGGTCTAGACAGACTGGATGCAGGGAGGATGTTTCCCCTGGCTGAGGGGTCTAGAACGAGGGGTGACAGTCTCAGGATATGGGGTAGGACATTTAGGACTGAGATGAGGAGAAATTTCTTCACTCAGAGGGTGGTGAACCTATGGAATGCTCTACCACAGAAGGCTGTGGAGGCCAAGTCACTGAATATATTTAAGAAGGAGATAGATGTTGTGTCCGAGAGTAATAAGACACAAGAAGGCAGGGGAACGGTACAACAGGTGTTTACTCAACGTGGCTCACTCTGGAACTGAACTGTACAGATTACTACTCAGTGCTATATACAGGTGTGGTTACTGCCGGTACTGCAGTATACATGAGCTGTAAAAAGTAGTTCCCCCCTTAAAGGTATATACATTACAATTCCTCCCCTTTTAGATTAACAGTACCATAACACTCATTTAATAATTAAATATCAAACTAATTACAATTAACACTTTTAATATGCAACGTTAGCTGAAAATAGTCCATTTATATATTCAGTCTTTGGGGAGGCTTCCTGATCCTTTCTGGATAGTGCCTTTCCCGAGTGTCTCGCTCTTGGTGCGGAGGCGATTCTGGCACCCTGTCGTCGGTTGGGTCATCAGCTTCCGATGCTACTGTTTCTGGGGTAGATGCGACCTGTACGTCGGGTTCCTCACCAGGTACGTATGGGCGAGACATGGGGTTGACTTGTTCCTGTGACTCAAGGATCTGGTCAGCATGGCGTCTCACGATGTTCTCCCCAACGTCCACTGTGTACATTAGTGGGCCCTGCTGTGTGCATATCATTCCTGGCTGCCATTTTTCTGTTCGGTAGTCGCGGGCCAAGACTGGTTGCCCTACATTGAAGCTCCTTTTTGGCTTCTCATGGATGTGCTGGAATTGCTTACTCTCAACATCTCTTCGTATGGTCTGAACAAATCCAGGCAAGATCTTAACCTTCGGTTAAAGAACATCATGGCCGGGGCCTGGTTGGTGACTGCATGTGCCGCATTCCGGAAGGCGGACAGGAAATTGTCCACCTTGTGCTGCAGCGGAATGTTGTCATTGTACATAGCCTTTATTGCCTTCTTAAAGGTTTGTACGAACCTCTCAGCCAATCCATTTGTGGCTGGATGATACGGGGCGGATGTGTAATGCCTTACCCCATTCTTCTTCATAAACCTCCGGAACTCTTCGGACACAAACTGTGGTCCGTTATCGGAGCAAATCTGTTCTGGCAAGCCATTCCTGGCAAAAATGGTCCGTAGGACTGCAATAGTTTTCTCCGTGGTGGTGGAGGACATTTTGATGACCTCAGGCCATTTCGAGTGCGCATCCACGGCTATTAAAAACATTGAGTCCATGAATGTGTAGTGTATGTACCTTTAAGAGAGAACTACTTTTACAGCTCCTGTATACTGTAGTACCGGCAGTGACCACACCGGTATATAAGCCTTGAGCATGCCTCTGTACTCGAGTCTTGAGACTATCCTACTCCAGTAAATACCTGTTGATTGTTAAGTTACAGCATCCGTGTGGTTATTGAAAAACATCATACTCTCAGAATCACGGATCTAACAGTGGCGACGAGTGTCGATTCGAATCTACCTGCAACTCTGCATTTCCCTTCGAGGATTCGCTCCGGAGGGCGGTGGAAGAAAGTCGAGGCCAGAAGCACGGGCGTCGACCACAAGCAACCGCCCAGTTGTCCGGCAGAGAGTGAACATCGCAGGGGAGGCTGTGGAGAGCCGGGCTTGGTTCCCCAGCCACGACGATCAGCAACAGACTGACGACAGGTACAGCGCAGACCCTTCCCGGACAGCGGCGGCTGGAGCCAACCGACGGCGGAGCAAAAGCGGAGCAGCGTCGACGGGGTAAGATAGAGGGTGAAGCGCACAGGGTGCAGCTGGGGGTTGAAAACCGAGCGGCGTCGAGGAAAAACAAAACAGAGCGAGAGAGGGTAAAGCAGCAGCCGGGTTCAGGACCGAGCGGCGGAAATGGAAAAGGCGCACAGAAAGAAAAAAAAAAAAAACGCGCAGAGCACAGCCAGGGCTCAAGGGCTGAACAGTGTCCGCGGGGAGAAAAAGGGAGAGCGCGGGAGTCGCCATTTTTAGAAGCCGCAGCAGAGAAGAAGGGCGAGCGCAGGAAGGGAGGAAAGTGTGGGAGATGCCATTTTGTGCCAGCGGAGAAGAAGGGGAAGCGCGGGAGACAGTTAAATCACACCCAGGGATGCCGAAGAGTGGCAGTATCGCTACGTTCGACAATGAAGTCGAAGATTGGGCAACATATGTGGAACGTATTGAGGTGTACTGCAGGGCGAATGAAGTGCCAGATGCTAGGAAAGCACTGGTTTTGTTAAATTCCATGAGTGCAAAAACTTATGGGTTACTGCGAAACCTAATAACCCCAGAGAAGCCTGTGAACAAGAATTTCGAAAGCACAGTAGAAATCCTACAGGACCACTTAAACCCCACACTGCTGCCGATAGCAGAACGATTTAAGTTCCATAAAAGGAACCAACACAAAGACGAAAGCAATGCTGAGTACTTAACGGAACTGCGCAAGCTATCGAAACACTGCCAGTTTGGAGTGGGACTAGCAGATACGTTAAGGGACAAGTTTGTGTGTGGGCTGCATAGTGAAGGAACCCAGGAACGGCTTCTATGAGAAAAGGATCTTACGTTGGACAAGGCTTTCAGTATGGCAGTATCACACGAAGCAGCCGCAAGGGGCGCTGCAGAGATACAACAGAGACCGCAAGAATATGGCACCAATGAAATGTCCTATGGAACAGGGAAGTGCTATCGCTGCGGCAGAACAACACACGACCAGAAGGATTGTTGTTTCAAGGACCAAGTGTGCAGACAGTGTGGAAAAGCAGGACACATAGCAAGAGTCTGCAGGTCTGGGAAGAAAACCAACAGTAAGAAATCTCCACAGGAGAAGTACAAAAAGGTACACAAGGTGATGGACAGTAGTTCAGACGAACAGAAAAGTGACACAGACTCCGGAAGCAAGGAGCTGGGTTTTCTGAAACTACATAAGGTAACCAAAATGGAGGATCACCAGACTATCTGGGTTACACTCAAGATAGACGGAGTCCAAGTGAAAATGGAATTGGACACAGGATCAGCCCTAACAGTCATAAACCAAAGGGACTACAAGCGGCTATTTTCACATATACCCTTGAAAGCTACAGAGATTGTCTTACGGGGCAAAAAGTCTACCCCAAAGGAAAAATAAGGGTGAAAGTGATATATAAAGGCCAGGAAATACCTAAGATGGACATATATGTATTGCCAGATGGAGGACCACCACTGCTAGGACGTGAATGGATCCGGAAGATACAATTAGATTGGCATTCCATACAGGCACTGAAGGTTGAGGCCAAAAAGGATGATGACGTCACACCTGGACGACTGTCAAAAATGCTAACTGACGCAAAAGAAGTGTTCCAGGAGGGGCTCGGAACACTAAAAGGCATAACAGCAACGATTAAAATAGAGGAAAATGCAAGCCCAAAGTTTTTTAAGGCCAGACCAGTGCCTTATGCGATCAGACCAGCCGTCGAATCAGAGCTGGAAGGGTTGGAACGTTCAGGAGTACTGCCCAAAGTAGACTGGAGCGAGTGGGCTACACCCATCGTTCCTGTAATGAAGAGGTCATTGAGTAATACTCCTGGGGAACCAAAGAAGGTCTGCATCTGTGGGGATTTTAAGGTGACAGTGAACCCAGTCCTTCACACGGTACAATATCCGCTTCCATGAATTGAGGATATTTTCGCTTCGCTATCTGGAGGTAAACGCTTCACCAAAATTGATCTAGTCCAGGGGTACTTGCAAATGGAGGTAGAAGAAGCCTCGAAAGAATACTTTATGATTAACATTCATAAAGGTCTCAATCAAAACAACCGGCTGGTGTTCGGGGTAGCATCAGCTCCGGCTATTTGGCAAAGGGCGATGGATCAAGTCCTGCAAGGGATTCCAGGGCCCAGTGTTATTTGGACGACATCCTGGTCACGATGCGAAAATGAGAGTGATCACCTCGCCAACTTGGAGAAGCTGCTCACCAGATTAAAGGAATATGGGCTTCGAGCTAATCGCCACAAGTGCGAGTTTTTCCAGAAGCAGATCTCGTATTGTGGCCACGTCATCGATGAAGAGTGGTTACATAAGTCCCCTGAAAAGATTGAGGCAGTAGTCAAGGCTCCAGCACTGGAAAATGTGTCACAACTGACGTCGTTCCTCGGGCTGGTAAACTACTACCATAAGTTCTTACCAAATTTGTCCACGGTATTACACCCACTGAACACCCTACTGCAAACAGGGGTACCATGGAAGTGGAATGACGAACGTAGATGAGCTTTCCAGAAGTGTAAAGAATTGATCACATCAAAAGAGGTGTTGGCCCATTTCAACCCAGCACTACCAATTTGTTTGGCATGTGATGCATCACCCTATGGTATTGGAGCGGTGCTGTCGCACAAATTCCCAGACGGGTTAGAGAGGCCAGTAGCCTTTGCGTCTCGGTCACTAACCTCAGCCGAGCGCAACTATGCCCAGATTGACAGGGAGGCCCTCAGACTAGTGTGGGGAGTAAAAAAATTCAACCACTATCTGCAGGGGCAGAAGTTCACCTTGCTGACTGACCACCAACCACTTGTCTCCATCTTTAATCCTAAGAAGGGCGTTCCAGTGATGACTGCACAACGGTTACAAAGATGGTCCCTGTTTCTAGTGGCGAATCAATATGAAATAGAATATAAAGGCACGAAACAGCATGGAAACGCTAATGGGCTATCGCACCTGCCACTGCCTACTGCGGAGGAAGCACCAGCAGTGGACCCTATCAAGATATTTTATTCATCAATAATTGAACGATTGCCAGTAACGAACGCGGATATAGAGAAGGAGAACCGCAATGATCCGACACTGTCTCAGGCATATGATTTGACGGTGAGGGGATGGCCAACACATGGCGACTCACTGTTGCCAGCATTCTCATCCAGAAGAGAACAGCTGTCAGTATGCCAGGGGACAGTGATGTGTGGATCCAGAGTGGTGATTCCACCCAAGTTAAGGGAGAGACTGCTAAATGAGCTACATGAAGGTCATCTGGGGGGAGTGAAAATGAAAAGCCTTGTTAGGGCTTGTGTGGTGGCTGGGAATCGATCAACAAATCGAAGACCTAACCAAGAGCTGCTCAGGATGCCAGAAGGTCCAAAATGCACCACCACATGCCCCTCTACAGCCATGGGAGTGGCCCTCCTCTCCATGGCAATGGGTGCATATTGATTTCGCTGGTCCATTCATGGACTCAATGTTCTTAATAGCAGTGAATGCTCATTCGAAGTGGCCTGAGGTGATAAAAATGTCCTCAACCACTACAGAGAAAACGATTGCAGTCTTACGGACCATAATTGCCAGAAACGGCTTGCCAGAGCAGATTTGCTCTGATAATGGACCACAGTTTGTGTCCGAAGAGTTTCGAAAATTTATGAGAAGGAATGGGGTAAGGCATTACACATCCGCCCCGTATTATCCAGCCAGAAATGGATTGGCTGAGAGGTTCGTACAAACCTTTAAGAAGGCGATAAAGGCCATGTGCGATGATGAAATTCTACTACAGCATAAGGTGGACAATTTCTTAGTAGCCTACCGAAACGCGACACATGCAGTTACCAACCAGACCCCGGCCATGATGTTCTTTAACCGAAGGTTGAGATCTCGTCTGGACTTGCTCAGACCAAATGTGCGAAGAAATGTTGAGGATAAACAATTCCAGCACATCAATGAGAAGCCGACAAGGAGCTTCAACGTAGGACAACCAGTCTTGGCCCGTGACTACCGAACAGAGAAATGGCAACCCGGAACGATATGCACAAGGCAGGGGCCATTAATGTACACAGTGGATGTCGGGGAGAACATTGTGAGACGCCACGTTGATCAGATCTTAGCGTCACAGGAACGAGTCAACCCCATGTCTTGCGTACCTGGGGATGAACCCGACATACCGGTAGCATCTACCTCCGAACCAGTAGCAGTGGAACCCGATGAACTAACCGATGAAAAGGGGCCAGAATCGCCTCCGCACCAAGAACAAGAATCTCAGGAAAGGCGCTATCCCGAAAGGATCAGGGAGCCGCCCCAAAGACTGAATCTATAAATGGACTATTGTTGTTTAATGTACATGTTAAAGTGTTAATTGTTATTTGAATATTATGGGTACTACTAATCTAAAAGGGGAGGAATTGTAGTGTATGTACCTTTTAAGAGAGAACTACTTTTACAGCTCCTGTATACTGTAGTACCGGCAGTGACCTTGAGCATGCCTCTGTACCCCAGTCTTGAGACTACCCTACTCCAGTAAATACCCGTTGATTGTTAAGTTACAGCATCCGTGTGGTTATTGAAAAACATCATACCCTCAGAATCACGGATCTAACAGAATGGACCAGCAAAATCAATATGCACCCATTGCCATGGAGGTGAGGGCCACTCCCATGGGTGTAGAGGGGCATGTGGTGGTGCATTTTGGACTTTCTGGCATCCTGAGCAGCTCTTGGTCAGGCCCTCGATTTGTTTATCGATTCCCGGCCACCACACATAAGCCCTGGCAAGGCTTTTCATTTTTACCCCTCCCAGATGACCCTCATGAAGCTCATTGAGCACTCTATCCCTTAACTTGGGTGGAATTACCACTCGGGATCCACACATCAAGGTCCCCCGGCACACTGACAGCTGTTCTCTTCTTGTCGAGAATGCTGGCAACAGTGAGTCGCCATGTGCTGGCCATCCCTTCACCGTCAAATCATATACCCGAGACAGTGTCGGGTCATTTCGGGTCTCCTGTTCTATACGAGCGTTGGCAGGCATGATAGCCCATCAGCATTTCCGTGCTGTTTCGTGCCCTTATATTCAATCTCATAGTGGTGCGCCCCTAGAAAAAGTGACCATCTTTGTAGTCGTTGCGCAGTCATCACCAGAATGCCCTTCTTCGGATTAAAAATGGAGACAAGAGGCTGGTGATCAGTCAGCAAGGTGAATTTCTGCCCGTGCAGATAGTGATTGAACTTTTTCACTCCCCACACTAGGCTGAGGGCCTCCCTGTCAATCTGGGCATAGTTACGCTCGGCTGAGGTTAGTGATCGTGACGCAAAAGCTATTGGCCTCTCTGAGCCGTCCGAGAATTTGTGCGACAGCACCGCTAAAATGCCGTATGGTGACGCATCACACGCCAACCGAATTGGTACTGCTGGGTTGAAATGGACCAATACCTCTTTCGATGTGGTTAGTGTTTTGCTCTTCTGGAAAGCTCGTTTACATTCGTCACTCCACTTCCATGGCACCCCAGTTTGCAGTAGGGTGTTCAGTGGGTGTAGTATTGTAGACAAATTTGGCAAGAACTTATGGTAGTAGTTTACCAGCCCGAGGAACGACCTCAGTTGTGACACGTTTTCCGGTGCTGGAGCCTTGACTACTGCCTTAATCTTTTCTGGGGACTTATGTAACCCCTCTTTATCGATAACGTGGCCACAATACGAGATCTGTTTTTCAAAAAACTCGCATTTGGGGCGGTTAGCTCGGAGCCCATATTCCTTCAATTTAGTGAGCACCTGCTCCAGGTTGGCGAGGTGATCACTGTCATTTTCGCCCGTGACCAGGATGTCGTCCAAATAACACTGGGTCCCTGGGATCCCTTGCAGGACTTGTTCCATTGCCCTTTGCCAAATAGCCGGAGCTGATGCTACCCCGAATACCATCCGGTTGTATTGGTAGAGACCTTTATGGGTGTTGATTGTGAGGTATTTTTTTGATGCTTCTTCTACCTCCATTTGCAGATACGCCTGGGCCAGATCAATCTTAGTGAAGCGTTTCCCTCCAGATAGCGAGGCGAAAATATCTTCAATCCGCCGAAGTGGATATTGTACGGTGTGAAGGACTGGTTTCACTGTTACCTTAAATTCCCCACAGATGCGAACCTTCCTTGGTTCCCCAGGCGTGCTGCTCAACGACTTTTTCATCACAGGGACGATGGGTGTCGCCCACTTGCTCCAGTCTACCTTGGACAGTGCTCCTGAATGTTCCAAACTCTCCAGCTCTGCTTCGATGGCTGGGTGGATCGCATAAGGTACCGGTCTGGCCTTAAAAAATTTTGGGCTTGCGTTTTCTTCAATTTTAATTGTTGCTGTCATGCCTTTTAGTGTTCCGAGTCCTTGCTGGAACACTTCTTGCACTTCGGTTAGGATCTTTGACAGTCGCCCAGGTGTGACGTCGTCATCCTTTTTGGCAGCCACAGTCAGTGCTTGTATGGAATGCCAATCCAGCTGTATTTTCCGGATCCATTCACGTCCCAGTAATGGTGGTCCTCCATCTTGCAGTACATACAGGTCTAGTTTTGGTGTTTCCTTACCGTTATATATAACGGTCACCCTTATTTTTCCTTTGGGGTAGACTTTTTGCCCCGTGTACGTCTTCAAAATAATTTTTGTGTCTCCCAAGGGTATGTGTGAGAATAGCCGCTCGTAGTCCCGTCGGTTTATGACTGTTAGGGCTGATCCTGTGTCCAATTCCATTTTTACCTGGACTCCTGCTGTCTTAAGAGTGACCCAAATGGTTTGGTGATCCTCCGTTGTGATCACATTGTAAAGTTTCAGACAACTCAGCTCCCTGTTTTCGGAGTTGGTATCACTCTTTTGTTCATCTGAACTATTCTCCGTCACCTTATGTACCTTCTTGTACTTTTCTTTTGGAGATTTCTTATTGCTGGTTTTCTTTCCCGACCTGCAGACTCGTGCTATGTGTTCTACTTTTCCACACGGTCTGCACACTTTGTCTTTGAACCAGCAATCATTGTGGTCATGTGTTGTTCTGCCGCAGCGATAGCACTTCTCTGTTCTGTATGACATTTCGTTTGTGCCATATTCTTGCGGTCCCTGTTGTATCTCTGCAGCGCCCCGTGCTGCTGCTTCATATGATACCGCAATGCTGAAAGCCTTGTCCAGCGTAAGGTCCTTTTCAGATAAAAGCCGTTTCTGGGTTCCTTCACTTTGAAGCCCACACACAAACTTGTCCCTTAAGGTATCTGCCAGTCCCGTTCCAAACTGGCAGTGTTTCGATAGTTTGCGCAGTTCTGTTAAGTATTCAGCATGGCTTTCATCCTTATGCTGGTTCCGTTTGTGAAACTTGAATCTTTCTGCTATCAGCAGCGGTGTGGGGTTTAAATGTTCATGTAGTATCGTCACTATGTCTCCAAAACTCTTTTCCACTGGCTTCGCTGGGGTTACTAGATTTTGTAATAAGCCATACGTCTTTGCACCCACTAAATTTAACAATACCGGTGCTTTCTTGTCATCTGACACCTCATTTGCCTTGCAGTATACCTCTATTTGTTCGACATATGTTATCCAATCTTCGACTTCATTGTCAAATGCGGTGATACTGCCACTCTTCGGCATTTTGGGTGTGGTTTACAATGGCTTAAAATGGTGTCTCCCGCGCTTTCCTTCCTCCCCCGCTACTGCCAACACCGCTCTCGGTGGTCCTCGTGGCAATGGCGGTGCCCTGTAGGTTTCGCGCGCTTCTCCTGCGCTACTGCCAACGCCGCTCTCAGCGGTCCTCGTGGCAATGGCGGCGCCTCGCGGGTTTCTGCGCGTCTCTCTCTCTCCTCGATGCTGCTCGGCCCCTGAACACCGGCTGCGCCCTGTGCACTCTGCCCTCTCTCTCTCTCTCCCCCGTCGACGCTGCTCGGCCCTTTGCTGTGCCGCTCGGTCGGGCTCTAGCCCACCGCTGTCCGGGAAGGGTCTGCACACTACCTGTTGCCAGCCCATTTCGCTGGACCACCGCGACTGGAAAGCCAAGCCTGGCTCTCAACAGCCTCCCCCGCAATTCTCGAGTCTCTGCTGGATGACTGGGCGGTTGCCCGTGGTCGACGCCCGTGTCTCTGGCCTTGACCTCCAATCTACTGGTCTCCAGGAACGAATCCCTGGGAGGTGACGCAGAGTTGCAGGTAGGATCGAATTTGTCTCGTTGCCAATGTTGTGTCCGAGAGTAATAAGACACAAGATGGCAGGGGAACGGTACAACAGGTGTTTACTCAACGTGGCTCACTCTGGAACTGAACTGTACAGATTACTACTCAGTGCTATATACATGGTTACTGCCGGTACTGCAGTATACATGAGCTGTAAAAAGTAGTTCCCCCATTAAAGGTATATACATTACAATAGATTTCTAGACTCAAAAGGCATCAAGAGGTATGGGGAGAGAGCGGGAATATGGTATTGAGATAAAGGATCAGCCATGATCATATTGAATGGCAGAGCAAGCTCGAAGGGCTGAATGGCCTACTCCTGCTCCTATTTTTCTATGTTCTATGTTCTATATTTAAGGGGCAACAGCTCAACTTGCCAAAAAATAACTGCCATGGATGACTAAAGAGGTAAAGGACAACATAAATCTAAAAGAAAAAGCATACAAGAATGCAAAAAAGTAGCACAGATCCTGGCAAATGGGAGAGCTACAAAGAACAGCAAAGGGTGACAAAACAGATATTAAGAGCTACGAAAAGGGAATATGAAAAGAAACTTGCAAGGGAAATCAAAAAAACGTTTACAATTATATTAGGAAAAAGAGGGTGGTTAAGAGCAATGAGATCCCCTTAAAAACTGATAATGGTGATATTAGAAATGAAAATAAGGAAATGGCGGACATGTTAAATAATTACTTTGCATCAGTATTTACAGTAGAGGAAGAGGATAGCATGCCAGACATCCCAAAGAAACCAATATTGAATCAGGGACGGGGACTCACCAAAAATAATATAATCAAATTAACAGTAATGAAGAAAGTAATGGCAGTAAAAAAAGTGACAAATCCCCAGGACAGGATGGTTTTCATCCCAGCATTTTGAAGGAAGTAGGTGAGAACATTACAGATGCCCTAACTATGATCTTCCAAAGTTCTCTCGATTCAGGAACCATTCCTTTAGATTGGAAATGTGCACATAGCACTCTGCTATTTAAGAAAGGTGAGAGAGGGAAACCAGGGAATTATAGACCAGTTAGCCTAACATCTGTTGTTGGGAAATTACTCAAGTCTATCGTTAAGGGTAGAGTAACTGAACACCTTGAAAATTTTCATCTGATCAGAAAGGGTCAGCATGGATTTGTGAAAGGTAGGTCATGCCTGACAAAACTGATTGAATTTTTTGAAGAGATGACTAAAGCAGTGGAAAGGGGAATGCCTATGGATGTTATTTATATGGACTTCCAGAAGGCATTCGATAAAGTCCCTCATAAGAGACTGTTAGCTAAAGTTGAAGCCCATGGAATTGAGGGCAAATTATTGACCTGGTTAGGAAATTGGCTGAGCGGCAGGAGACAGAGAGTAGGGATAATGGACAGGATGTGATTAGTAGCATCCCACAGGGATCTGTGTTGGGACATCAACTATTCAACTTATTTATTAAACACTTAGATGATGGGATAGAAATACACATATCCAAGTTTGCCAACGACACAAAGATAGGCAGCATAGTAAACAGTGTAGATGCAAGCATAAAATTACAAAGAGATATTAATAGATTAAGTAAATGGACAAAACTGTGGCAAATGGATTTCAATATAAACAAGTGTGAGGTTATCCACTTTGGACCTAAAAAGGATAGATCATCATACTTTCTAAATGGTGAAAAGCTAGAAGCAGTGGAGGTCCAAAGAGACCATGTACATAGATCATTAAAATGTCTTGGACACATGCAGGAAATAATCATAAAGGCTAATGGAATGCTGGTCTTTATATCTAGAGGACTAGAATACAATGGGTTAGAAGTCATGCTATTGCTATGCAAAGCCCTTGTTATAGCACACCTGGAGTACTGAGTTCAGTTCTGGACACCACACCTTAGGAAGGATATATTGGCTTGGAGGAAGTGCAGCGTAGGTTTACCAGAATGATACCCGGACTTCAAGGGTTAAGTTACGAGGAGAAGTTACACAAATTAGGGCTGTATTCCCTGTATTTAGAAGATTAAGGGGTGATGTGATCGAAATTGTCAAGATATTAAGGGGAAGAGATAGGGTAGATTGAGAAAAACTTTTTCCGCTGGTTGGTGAATCTAGGACTAAGGGTAGCCTTTCAGGACTAAAGTTAGGATACACTTCTACACGCAAAGGATGATAGAAGTTTGAAACTCTCTTCCACAAATGGCAGTTGATGCTGGGTCAATTGTTAATTTTAAAGCTGAGATTGATAGATTTTTGTTAACCAAGTGTATTAAGTGATATGGGGCAAAGGCAGATGAGTTAGGTCACAGATAAACCATGATCTCATTGAATGGAGGAACAGGCTCCTGGTGCTAAATGGCCTACTCCTGTTCTTATAAGTAAATAATGCAAAATTTTAGTCTATCCTCATAATGAAGAACTTTAAGATCTGGTGTCATCCTAATGGCCTTCCTCTGCACCTTCTCCAGAGTTTCAATGTCCATCATGTGCAGGGACCAAAATTGGGTATAATCTTTCAAGTCTGGATGTACCAGAGCCTTTTATTGCCCAGGTATCGAACTCTTCATTTTGTATTCATTAGCCCTAGCAAGCTTTTTTTCCATTATTGAAGTGAAACTCCTGGGCCTGTAATATCCAGGGTTCAATTTCTTCCCTTACTCAAATAATGGATCCACATGAGCCATTTTTCAATGCTTGGAAACCAAATCAGAGCTCAATGAACTATTTAATATACAAGCCAGTGGCTCACCTATCAACCTAGAAATTTGGGTGTGTCCATTTTTAGGTGCACGGGGGCGCTGGGTATGATCTAGTAGTTTCTGGATCAGAGTGTCACTGTGAGAGTACCTTCACCACACGGACTGCAGCTGTTCAAGAAGGCAGCTCACCATCACCTTCTCAAGCGCAATTAGGGATGGGCAATAAATGCTGGCCTTTCCAGCAATGCCCACATCCCGTGAATGAAAAAATAATTTAAAAAAAAAATTCAGATCCGGACTTGCCCACAAAATGTCTGCTTTTGTGGTTCCTCATCAGAATTACCATGTCTATAGGGATAACAAGCCCAGTTGCTGTGATTAAGAAAATAAGTACTCATAAGGCAATTAGAGACTTGCCAGTGCCGCCCACATCCTGTGAAATAATAAGAAAAAAATCTGCCTTTATTCTTGTAGTGTCCGTGTGTTGATAAAGACACTGAAGACAGGAGTTGGTTCATAGGTATTTACTAAGCAAAGTCTGGGGGGGGTTCTAATGGATATACACATTGGCCCAGTAATTCCGTTCCAAACGCGTGAGTACGGTCGGGGTACTCACACGTCTGGCCGGAGGAAATGCCGATTTTCAGCATGCACAGCGCATGCGGGGAAAACCGGCATTTCCTGTCCTCTGAACGAAGGGGTTCAGAGGCACAGCGCGTGCGACTGCACAGGCAGCGCGTGCACAGTGAACTTCGTCGATTTCATTCATGGATTCAGTGAGGTTAAGTCCTTACAACTTACACATGAAAAAAGCATGTGTAAAGTTGCTCCAGAGGCTGCGGAGGAAGATATATTTTATCGTGGAGCTTCTGAAAGGCAATATTTTTGTTTGGGAAAGGGAGGAAAGTTATTTTAAGAAATGATGAGGTAAGTTTTAAAGTTTAATTATTTTTTTTTTTAACGGGTTTTCAGTACTGTAGGTAAAAGGAGCAATTGTGGCTGTGTGAATTGAATTTGCTGTGTTTATTAAATGTGAAAATGACTGTTCTAAAATGAGTAATGTAACATTTCCAACATTTTTAAGAAAGAAACTTCATCAGTAATATATTCTTTTAAGTAATTAAGTATGTATGTCCGTATATATTCCTTTACGTATATGCATATATTCCTTTACTTATGTGTATGAATGTATGTATTTAATTATGATTTTCCAATAAGTTACTTTCTCTGAAAGTCATAATTAAATACATACATTCATACACATAAGTAAAGGAATATATACATACATATACACAAAGGAATATATACAGACATACATACATAATTACTTAAAAGAATATATTACTGATGAAAAGTTTCTTTCTTAAAAATGTTGGAGTCATTTTCACATTTAATAAACACAGCAAATTCAATTCACATAGCCACAATTGCTCCTTCTACCTACAGTACTGAAAAGCCGTTTTAAAAAACAAAAATAAACTTTAAAACTTACCTCAGCATTTCTTAAAATAACTTTCCTCCCTTTCCCAAACAAAAATATTGCCTTTCAGAAGCTCCACGATAAAATATATCTTCCTCCGCAGCCTCTGGAGCAAATGTACTCATGCTTTTTTCATGTGTAAGTTGTAAGGACTTAACCTCACTGAAAGCATGAATGAAACCGGCGAATTTTACTGCGCACGCGCTGCCTGTGCAGTCGCACGCGTTCTGCCTCTGAACCCCTTCGTTCAGAGGACAGGAAATGCCGGTTTTCCCCGCATGCGCTGTGCATGCTGAAAACCGGTATTTCCTCCGGCCAGACGCGTGAGTACCCCGACCGTACTCACGCTTTTGGAACAGAATTACTGGGCCAAAATTTTACATGTCAATAAAATGAAAAATTTAACAATTGCACGATTTGCCCCCTCGCATCTGCGACTGAGGGTCCAAGGAGGTACATTGCGCAAGAGGTCATCGTCGTACGTATCCTCACACTGTTCCCTTTCGGGAACTGCATGAAGTGGTGGAAGGATTTCTGGCCACGTTAACGCTCCTTCTGTGACCATAACCATCTTCATACCAGCCATTAGGGCGGTTAGTCCTATGGCGTGAGGGTTTTACGGGCTCCCACAACCCATCTGAGGGGGGGGGCCACCCACACCCGCGGACGCAAGTATCCCGCTGGATGTCCACCCAGAATTTATAGTTGGAGCTCCGACTCCACTTGCTGGGACTGTCTGGAGCGGGGTTCGAAACCCTACTCCTTCTGGCCCAGCGGCGGGGATGCTTACCGCTACGCAAAAGGCCCACTCCGCGCAAAAGGTGACACCCATACGTTTCCTGCGCCTTTTCCCTCCCCGTGACTGGAGCCCTATGCTGCCACTTGAAAGAGCAAGCTATCATCTGTCCTTTTTGCGGCGCCTTTGACTTCTCATTACCAATGATGAGCAGGCGCTGCACCTCCACCTCGTTGAGGAGATTGCTGAGGTCATCATCAGTTCAATTGTGAGTTCTTTTAATGCAGTGAATTGCGCTCATTCCAGCCATTTCACGTTGCTAATCGGAGTGGGCCTTTGGCGTAGCGGTAGGATCCCCACCGCTGGGCCAGACGGGGTAGGGTTTCAAACCCCGCTCCAGACAGTCCCGGCAAGTGGAGTCGGAGCTCCGGCTCTAAATTCCGGGTTGACATCCAGTGGGATATTTGCGTCCGTGGGTGTGGGTGGCCCCCCCTCCTTGTACAGCTTGTGGGAGCCCGTAAAACCCTCCCGCCATAGGACTAACCACCCTAATGCCTGGTACAAAGATGGTTACGGTCATGGAAGGAGCGTTAATCACGGCCATAAATCCTTCCACCACTTCATACAGTTCCCCAAAGGGAACAGTGTGAAGACACGTATGACGACGACGTTGCTAAATAAATAAATGGAATGAAAAAATTCTTTCAGGGCTTTAAAAAGTCTTTAAATTGCTTTAATTCTGTTTAAAACTACTTCAGATTCTTCAAAATAATGTAAATGTTTTTAAAAGTTTATAAAAGTTAACAAAAGCTTCATAAAAATACCAAAAACCTATTTGAAATGCTGCTCTGCATGTAAAAATGCTTTGCAGCTTGTGAGAAACATTGGGGGCGTGTCCTATTAAACTGAGGCCTCAAGGGGCGTGTCTCAGTTGCACAGCGCGCTCCAGGCTTCACGTTGGCTGCACTCCTGGGCGGCGTGACGTCAGACGCTGCCCGGGATTCTTCTGTTTCAAAAAGGAATTCCAGGCGTCCCTGGAGGTGAATGGCAGGCGCGTCGGGTAAGTGCAGATCTGGCGCTTGCACGCGCGGCAAGCCCCCGACCCGAATTTCTGCCCCAATATACAGGCTTATATAGCCCGAGTGGCAATTACCAGCATTACAGCACACCTGGGGCTCTTAAAGGCACATACACCACAATTCCTCCCCTTTTAGCTAATCAGTACATTATATTTTAAGTAATTATTAATTACATGTTATAAGCAAAATAATATACATTGCTGTAGTTAATTAATTATAAGTTAGTCTCTCAGGAGGCTTCCTGACTCGGTCCGGATAACGCCTCGGGGGTGTAGTAGCTTCTGGTGGTGTAGTAGGTTCTTCTGGCAAGGCTGATTCGGCTTGAATGCCAGTGTCGGGTTCATCGGGTTCCAGTATCACCGGATCGGAGGTAGATATGGGTATCTCTACTTCATCGTTAGATGTATAGATTTGTGGAGTAGGTTGTCCCTTTTCGGATGACTTTATGATTTGGTCAGCATGGCGCCTTATTATGCTTTCTCCGATGTCCACGGTATACATCAGTGGTCCTAGTCGTGTGCAGATAGTTCCAGGCTGCCATTTCTTGGTACGGTAGTCCCGGGCCAAAACTTGTTGACCTATCTGAAAGGTTCTAGTTGGCCTTTCATTCATGCCTTGAAACTGCCGGTTCTCCACGTCCTTTCTGATGTTGGGCTTGACCAAATCCAGCCGGCATCTTAGGTTTCTATTGAAGAACATCATGGCGGGAGTTTGGTTGGTAACCATATGTGTTCATTCCTGTATGCGAATAAGAAGTTATCCACCTTGTGCTGAAGTTTTATGTCTTCATTACCCATGGCCTTTATGGCCTTCTTGAAGGTCTGGACAAACCTTTCAGCCAATCCATTGGTGGCGGGATGGTATGGGGCGGTCGTGTAGTGCTTAACCCCATTGTTTTTTAATAACTTTCTGAATTCTTCGGACACAAATTGCGGTCCATTATCAGAACATATCTGCTCCGGCAGCCCATTCCTGGCAAATATGGTCCTTAATACTGTGATGGTTTTTTCCGTGGTGGTGGAGGACATCTTTATTACCTCCAGCCACTTGGAGTGTGCATCAACCGCGATTAAGAACATTGAGTCCATAAATGGACCAGCAAAGTCGATGTGCACCCTTTGCCAGGGAGATGAGGGCCACTCCCATGGATGTAGAGGGGCTTGTGGTGGAGCGTTTTGGACCTTCTGGCATCCTAGGCAGCTCTTGGTCATTTCTTCGATGTCTCCATCGATACCTGGCCACCATACAAACGCCCTAGCTAGGTTCTTCATTTTCACTCCACCCAGATGCCCCTCGTGAAGCTCCTTTAGCACTTTATCCTGGAGCTTGGGTGGAATCACCACTCTGGAGCCACACATCAAGGTTCCTCGGCACACTTGCAGCTGTTCTCTTCTTTGCGAGAATGCTGGCAACAGTAGGCGCGATAAACCGTCAGCATTCCCATGCTGTTTTGACCCTTTGTATTCTATGTTGTACTGGTGTGCCCCTAGAAAAAGGGACCACCTCTGTAGCCTTTGCGCTGTCATAATGGGAACACCTTTTTTAGGGTTGAATATGGAGATGAGGGGTTGATGGTCAGTAAACAAGGTAAATTTTTGTCCGTGTAGGTAATGGTTGAATTTCTTCACTCCCCATACCAGGCTGAGTGCTTCCCTGTCGATTTGGGCATAGTTACGCTCAGCTGAGTTTAATGAGCGTGACGCAAAAGCTATCGGCCGTTCTGAGCCATCAGGGAATTTATGGGATAATACTGCTCCTATGCCGTAAGGGGATGCATTGCACGCCAGTCTGATTGGCAGTGATGGGTTGTAATGAGCCAAAACTTCTTCGGATGTGATTAAGTCTTTGCATTTATGGAAGGCACGTTTACAGTCTTCGTTCCATTTCCAAATCACTCCTGTTTGTAGAAGTTCATTAAGAGGGTGTAGAAGAGTTGATAATTTCGGTAAAAATTTATGATAGTAATTTATTAATCCCAGGAACGACCTTAATTTTGAAACATTTTCAGGTGCTGGGGCTTTTATAACCGCTTCAATTTTTTCAGGTGACTTATGCAACCCTTCATTATTAATTATGTGGCCACAATATGATATCAGATTTTGGAAAAATTCGCACTTGGGGTGATTCGCTCGTAGGCCCCGTTCTTTCAGCCTAGTGAGCACCTGCTCCAAATTGGCAAGGTGCTCGTTGTCGTTTTCTCCTGTTACAAGGATGTCGTCTAGGTAGCATTGAGTCCCCGGAATCCCTTGCAGGACTTGCTCCATAGCTCTTTGCCAGATAGCTGGAGCTGATGCTACTCCAAAAACCAGTCGATTGTACTGGTACAGGCCTTTGTGTGTGTTTATCGTGAGATACTTTTTAGAGGCCTCCTCAACCTCCATCTGTAGATATGCCTGTGCCAAGTCAATTTTGGTGAAACGTTTCCCTCCGGATAGTGAGGTGAAAATATCTTCTATCCTCGGAAGAGGATACTGTACTGTGTGAAGGATCGGGTTTACAGTCACCTTGAAGTCACCACAGATGCGAATTTTTCTCTGTTCTTCAGATTTATCTTTATTCAATGCTTTTTTCATGACTGGAACGATGGGTGTTGCCCATTCGCTCCAATCTATTTTGGATAATACGCCTGCTTTTTCCAAATTCTCCAGCTCTGCCTCGACTGCTGGACATATTGCGTATGGCACCGGTCTTGCCTTAAAAAATTTGGGAATTGCTGCATCTTCCACTTTTATTGAGGCGGTGATGCCTTTCAAGGTTCCTAGTTTCTCTTGAAACACTTCTTTGGCGTTGGCCAAGATGTCTTTTAATCGTTCAGATATGATGTCATCATTGTTTTTTTCCTTACTGGTCACCGTCAGTGCCTGAATGGAGCGCCAGTCTAAACGTATCTTCCTGATCCATTCACGTCCCAACAACGGTGGACCACCATCTTGTAGAATGTATAAATACAACTTTTGTATTTCTTTGCCATTGTATACAACAGGCACCCTTATTTTTCCTTTGGGGTATACTTTCTGCCCCGTATATGTTTTTAAGATAATGGATGTGTCTTTTAGAGGTATATGCGAAAATAGCCTCTCGTAATCCCGTCGATTTATTACGGTTAGAGCTGATCCTGTATCTAGCTCCATTTTAACTGGGGACCCTGCTATTGTGAGGGTAACCCAAATGGTTTGGTAATCATCTTTGGCAAGTACATTATGTAATTTGAGACAGCTTAGTCTCTTGTTTTCGAAGTCGCTATCGCTCTTCTGGTCTTCGGAGCTACTGTCCGTCATCATTTGTACCTTCCTGTACTTTTCTTTATTGATTTTTTTTTTCTGTCAGTGGATTTATTTTGTCCAGATCGGCATACCCGTGCAATGTGTCCAATCTTTCCGCATTGCCTGCAGGCTTTGTCCTTGAACCAGCAGTCCCTCTGGTTATGGGTGGATCTGCCGCAGCGATAACATCTTTCGAAACCCTGTGTCATTTCATGGGTGCCAAAGTCCTGTGTCTTTTGTTGTATCTCTGCAGCTCCTTTTGCTGCTGCTTCATCTGATACAGCCATACTGAAAGCTTTGTCCAATGTTAAATCTTTTTCAGATAGCAGTCTTTTTTGTGTTCCTTCACTTAAGAGACCGCAAACGAATTTGTCTCG
Source organism: Somniosus microcephalus (assembly GCF_052327205.1). Taxonomy (NCBI): domain Eukaryota; kingdom Metazoa; phylum Chordata; class Chondrichthyes; order Squaliformes; family Somniosidae; genus Somniosus; species Somniosus microcephalus. The sequence continues at coordinate 55,294,919 of NC_140993.1, read as the reverse complement.
AAGATAATCTGATAGTCCTGCCCCGAATTGGCAGTACTTTGATAGCTTTCTTAATTCGGTTAGGTAATCAGCGTTACTTTCATTCTTGTGTTGATTTCTCTTGAAGAACTTGAATCATTCCGCTATCAGCAGCGGTGTTGGGTTTAAGTGCTCCTGCAGGGTATCAAGAATTTCTTTAAAATTCTTGTCCTTTGGTTTGGCTGGCGTGATTAAATTTTGTAACAGCCCGTATGTCTTTGCGCCCATTAAGTTCAGAAGTACTGAAGCTTTTTTTTCATCTTCTATTCCATTTGCAGTGCAATATACCTCTACTCTTTCCACGTATGTGGTCCAATCCTCTATTTCGCTATCAAAAGCATCAATATTACCAGACTTAGGCATTTCAGAAAAGATATGGTGCTTCCCGCGCTTTTTTTCTTTTCTGTAGCAAAGATATGGCGCTTCCCGCGCTTTCCCGCCGCTGCTGCCGATAACAACGCTGTTTACTGCGGTTTCCGTTCTCTTTTTTTTTAAATTTACTGTTGGAGACTCGTTCCCGCCGGAGGTCTAAACGCTGACCTGCTTGCCGCGCCAGCCGCCTCCCGAGTGCTCCCTCCCAGTCCGTTATTGCTTGCCTCCGATTTCGCTGCCTGTCTCAGCTGTAGAGCCAGCCGCTGGAGCCCCAGCCTGACGCCCAGGAAGGATTAGCGCAGTACCTGCCACCAGCTTGGCCAGCTGGTGAAACCACAGCTTCTCTCACTTCCTTGAGTCTTCTGGACGCCCGAGGAATCGATGTCCTTGAAGTGCTGCCGAATTGCAGGTAAGTCCGTTTCCACTTCGTCGCCACTGTAGTGTCCGTGTGTTGATAAAGACACTGAAGACAGGAGTTGTTTCATAGGTATTTACTAAGCAACTAACGGGGTTCTAACGGATATACACAATATACAGGCTTATATAGACCGAGTGGCAATTACCAGCATTACAGCACACCTGGGGCTCTTAAAGGCACATACACCACAATTCTGCCCAAATATGTATTTTGACAACTCACTCTTTAATTTCTGAGCTATGTTCTTCAATTCCACTGCTTCTCTTAGTTTGGTATTATCTGCAAATGTGGCTAAATAGTGTTGCAGGTTTGTGTCCAAATCACTGTTGCAAATTAGAAACAGTACTGTTCCAAACACTGAGCCCTAGGGCATCCTGCTCAGTACTCACCCCCTACTACTCAGTATAATTCCTCTAACAAGTATTGATTCCTTTCTGTCTTTCAGTCAATTCTTTATCCATTTGGTGATTTAGTAACATAGAAACATAGGAACAGGAGTAGACCATTCAGTCCCTTGAGCCTGTACCACTATTCAATTAGATCATGGCTGATCTGTACCTCAACTCCATTTAGCTGTCTTTTCTCCATATCACTTGATATCCTTACATAACAAAAATCTAGCAATCTCAGTTTTGAAAATGTCAATTGACCCAGTATCCACAGCCTTTTGGAAGAGAGTGTTCCTTCACCACACAGACTGCAGCGGTTCAAGGTGACGGCTCACCACCACCTTCTCAAAGGCAACTCAGGATGGGCAATAAATGCTGGCCTTGCCAGCGGCACCCACATCCCATGAACGAATAAAAGAAAACAGGGCACTTAGGAAATAATAATAGAATTGGGCTGAGTTAACACGGATTTATGAAAGGGAAATCGTATTTGACAAATCTGTTCGAGCTTTTTGAGGTTGTAGAATAGATAAGGGGGAACTAGTAGATGTGGTGTATTTGGATTTTCAAAAGGCATTCGATAAGATGCCACACAAGAGGTTATTAAACAAAATTACGACTAATGGGATTGGGGGTAATATACCAGCAGGGATTGAGGATTGGTTAACCGACAGAAAACAGAGAGTAGGAATAAACGTGCAAGCGCAGGAGATGCAACACCTGCCCTTATACCTCCCCCCTTCCCACTGTCCAGGGCCCCAAACACCCCTTCCAGGTGAAACAGCGATTTACTTGTACTTCTTGCAATCTAGCATATTGTATTCGCTGCTCACGATGTGCTCTCCTCTACATTGGGGAGACCAAACACAGATTGGGTGACTGCTTTGCGGAACACCTCCATTCAGTCCATAAGGATGACCCCGAGCTTCCAGTCGCCTGTCATGTTAATTCACCGCCCCATTCCCACTCAGACCTCACCATCCTCGGCCTCTTGCATTGTTCCACGGGAACCCAGCGTAAGCTTGAGGAACAGCACCTCATCTTCCGATTAGGCACTTTACAGCCTTCCGGACTCAATATCGAGTTCAACAATTTCAGATCATAACCTCGGCCCCTATTACATTTTAATATATATATTTTTTATCCACACCTTTGTTTTATGCCCTTCCCCCTTTTTTCTCTCCCACATGACAGCTGTCTCATTCTGCCAGCGCATTTCACACCTAATCTAGAGGCTTCTTTTGTCTCTCCACTAGTCCTATCACCATTTCATCTCGTTTTGAATACCTCTTAATGTCTCTTCACTTCTCTTTTATTCTTTCATCCCCATTTCCCAGCCCCCAAACTGGCCTTTTAATCTGTTTCATTTCCTGTGTTTTTTCAGTCCTGACGAAGGGTTTTGACCTGAAACATTAACTCTATTTCTCTCTCCACGGATGTTGCCTGGCCTGCTGAGTTTTTCTACCATTTTCTGTTGTTATTTCAGATTTACAGCATCCGCAGTATTTTGCTATCGTAGGAATAAACGGATCATTTTCGGGTTGGCAGGCTGTATCTCGTGGGGTACTGCAAGGATCAGTGCTTGTGGCCTCAGCTATTCACAATCCATATCAATGATTTGGATGAGGGGACCAAATGATATATATCCAAGTTTGCTAATGATTCAAAGCTGGGTCGGGATGTAAGTTGTGAGGAGGATGCAAAGAGGCAATTATATAGGGCCCTGGTGAGATCACACCTGGAGTATTGTGTACAGTTTTGGTCTCCTTACCTAAGGAAGGATATACTTGCCATAGAGGGAGTGCAACAAAGGTTCACCAGACTGATTCTTGGGATGGGGGGATTGTCTTATGATTGAGTAGACTAGGCCTATATTCTCTAGAGATGAGAAGAATGAGAGGTGATCTCATTGAAACATACAAAATTCCTACAGGGCTTGACAGGGTAGATGCAGGGAGGATGTTTCCCCTGGCTGGGGAATCTAGAACCAGGGGTCACAGTCTCAGAATATGGGGTCAGCCATTTAGGACTGAGTTGAGAAGAAATTTCTTCACTCAGAGGGTGGTGAATCTTTGGAATTCTCTACCACAGAGGGCTGTGGAGGCTCAGTTGTTAAGTATATTCAAGTCAGAGATCGATAGATTTTTGGATATTAAGGGAATCAAGGAATGTGGGGATAGTGGTGAAAATAGGCAGTAACACCTCTTCCACACTGACCCTGAACATGGGAGCTCCCCAGGGTTGTGTGCTCAGCCCCCTTCTGTACTCCCTGTTTACTCACGATTGTGTGGCCACGTACAACTCCAACTCCAACTCCATCATCAAGTTTGCTGATGACACTACCGTTGTAGGCCTGATCATAGATGGCGACGAGACAGGCTACAGGGAGGAGATAAGAGCCCTAGCAGAATGGTGCAAGTACAACAACCTCTCCCTCAACATCAGCAAAACAAAGGAGATGATCGTGGACTACAGGAAGTGGCAGGGGGAGGGACACACCCCAATCTACATCGAAGGGGCTGAGGTGGAGAGGGTCAGCAGCTTCAAATTCCTGTGTGTACTCATTACGGAGGACTTAACGTGGTCCCATCACATCGACGTCATAACCAAGAAGGCATGCCAATGCCTGTTCTTCCTCAGGAGACTGAAGAAATTTGGAATGGCCCCCCAGATTCTCACCAACTTCTACCGGTGCACCATCGAGAGTATCCTGTCCAGCTGTATCACTACCTGGTATGGCAACTGCACCGCCACAGACCGCAAGGCTCTACAGATGGTGGTGAAAGCTGCACAACATACTATAGGAATTAAACTACCTGTTGTGCAGGATATCTACCCCGAGAGGTGCCGGGGGAAGGCCCTGAGAATCATCAAAGACGCGAGCCACCCCAGCCACAACCTCTTCGCCCTGCTCCCGCCCAGTAAGAGATACCGAAGCATACGGTCTCATACCAGCAGGTTTCGAAACAGCTTCTACCCCCATGCCATAAGACTCATGAACGAATAATTTATTATTATTTATTACTGTTGTTTCATTTATTATTACTGTATTTCTATTAGTATTTTTATTATTGCTATGCCATATTTATTCCAATGTTGGAGGACGCGTAAAAATCAACATTTCATTGTACAGTACACACGTCTGCTGCATATATGACAAATAAAATTGAATTGAATTAGTGCAGGAAAGTGGAATTGAGGTAGAAGATCAGCCATGATTTTATTGAATAGTGGAGCAGGCTCGATGGACCGAATCCTGCTCCTATTTCTTATGTTCTTATTTTCTTCCTTTTGTTCCTTCTGCCTTTGAATTTGCCGTCTGCTACTTGCTTCGTTGTATATCCTCACAAGCTTGTTAATGTAGATGGTCATGTGTTCCACTTTTGTTTTTGAGACTAACTGCTTTGTTATGGTTTATTTGTATGAAAAAAAATCATTTTAGAAATAATAGGTTTTGAAAAAAGAAATGGGATCATTGTTGCCTCTATAGCTTTCTGCTTCACTACATAAATACTCTACGTGATGGTATAAGTTGCATCAAAAACTGCTATCTGTATACATTTGACACTATTGTCCATCATATTTCCCATAGAGTTAGCTGCCTTCACAAAAGGTTTTAGTCTGATTTTAACTGGTTACCAATAATAAGTTAAACCATCAAATAAAAGCAACTTCTTCCCCCTATTTTCTTCCCATCTCTCCAAGGGTTGATTCTTACTGGGTACAATTGCAGAGGAACTGGCAGCCTCATTTGCTTTACCCCAGTTGGCATTCTTCAGGCACCAGCCGAGACACCAGCCTGCTCAACCATGGTGGGCATTGCTGCTATGTTTTTAAAAAATTTGTTCATGGGATGTGGGCGTCGCTGGCAAGGCCAGCATTTATTGCCCATCTCTAATTGCCCTTGAGAAGGTGGTGGTGAGTCGCCTTCTTGAAAGGCGGCTCACCATTCAAAAATGGTGGGGAACCAGGGGTCCAATGAAGGTGCGGAACTTAATGTTGTGAGGGTGCCGGTCAGTTCCTTCAGTAACCTCTAGATGGCACCTTCACTTGTTGGTTTCCCTTTGTTAATTGTTTCTAGTCTCTTGTGTTTATTAGTTAACTGCCTTTTATCTGTTCATTGGTTTCACCTGGTTTTGTTGGTACAGGTATTTAAGTTCTGTGGTTTCTTCCCTCTGTGCTCGGTCCTGACAAGGTTTTCTGTCTCGACTAGCCTTTTGCTCTGTGGCAGCTTGCCGCTTGTATTTAAGTTTGTGGTTCTTCCTTTTGATCTCGGTCTTGACAAGGTGCTGACAAGTTGCTCAGTCTTGATAAGGAGCTCAGTTTGGACAAGCAGGTTGCCCTGTGGTAGCTTGTCTTGAGCTCTGTATTGATAAGCCGATTACCTCTGTGGTAGCTTGTCTTGAGTCTTATCTTGGCAAGCCAGTTGCCTATGTGGTAGCTTGTCTCGAGCTCAGTCTGGACAAGTGGGTTGCCTCATGAAAGCTTGTCCTGAGTTCCTATCTTGACTAGCTGTTTGGTAGCTTGTCTTGAGCTCTTATGTTTGTTACTGTTTTCCTTGTGTGAATCTAGTAATGTGTGAATCTAGTAAAGTACTGTTATTTAAGACTGTATATCTGCTTCTTGCCTCATCTGTCTGCACTTGGGTCCAGAACCAGCCTCGCCCGGACAGCACGACTCCGTATCTACACGGCCCCGTGACTCCCAACCCTGACAAATGTAATTAATATAAGTAGAGAAAAAGTACTAGATAAATTAATGGGACTAAAAGCCAACAAATCCCCTGGACCTGATGGCTTACATGCTAGGGTTCTAAAAGAGGTGGCTGAAGAGATATTGGATGCATTGGTTTTAATCTTCCAAAATTCCCTAGATTCTGAAATGGTCTCAGCGGACTGGAAGGTCACAAATGTAACACCACTATTCAAGAAAGGAGGGAGAGAAAAAGTAGAGAACTACAGGCCAGTTAGCCTGACAACAGTCATCGGGAAAATGCTGGAATCCATTGTTAAGGAAGTGGTATCAAGTCACTTAGAAAATTATAACATGAATACGCAGAGTCAACGTGGTTTCATGAAAGGGAAATGGTGTTTGACAAATTTATTTGAGTTTTTTGAGGATGTAACTAGCAGGGTAGATAAAGGCGAACCAGTGGATGTAGTATATTTGGATTTCTAAAAGGCATTTGATAAGGTGCCACATAAAAGATTATTACACAAGATTAGGGTTCATGAGGTTTTGGGTAATATAGTAGCATGGATAGAGGATTGGTTAATGGACAGAAAACAGAGAGTAGGGAAAAACAGATCTTTTTCAGGTTGGCAGGCTGTAACTAGTGGGGTGCTGCAAGGATCAGTGCTGGGGCCTCAGATATTTACATAGAAACATAGAAAATAGGAGCAGGAGTAGGCCATTTGGCCCCTTGAGCCTGTTCCGCCATTTAATGAGATCATGGCTGACCATCCAAATTCAGTACCCTGTCCCTGCTTTCTCCCCATATCCCTTTAGCCTTAAGAAATATATCTAACTCTTTCTTGAATATATTTAATGAATTGGCCTCAACTGCCTTTTGTGGTAGAGAATTCCATAGGTTCACCACTCTCTGGGTGAAGAAATTCCTCCTCATCTCTGTCCTAAATGGCTTACCCCTTATCTTTACACTGTGACCCCTGGTTCTGGACTCCCCCGCCATCGGGAACATCCTTCCTGCATCTAGTCTGTCTAGTCCTGCTAGAATTTTATAAGTTTCAATGAGATCCCCTCTCATTCTTCTAAACTCCAACGAATATAAGCCCAATCGACCCAATCTCTCCTCATACGTCATTCCTGCCATCCCAGGTATCAGTCTGGTGAATCTTCGCTGCACTCCCTGCATGGCAAAAACATCCTTCCTCAGATAAGGTGACCAAAACGGCACACAATACTCAAGGTGTGGTCTCACCAAGGCCCTGTACAACTGCAGCAAGACATCCTTGCTCCTGTACTCTAATCCTCTCGCTATGAAGGCCAACATACCATTTGACTTCTTAACCGCCTGCTGCACCTGCATGCTTACCTTCAGCGACTGGTGCACAAGGACACCCAGGTCTCGTTGCACTTCCCCTTTTCCCAAACTATTGCCGTTCAGATAATAATCCGCCTTCCTGTTTTTGCCACCAAAGTGGATAACCTCGCATTTATCCACATTATACTGCATCTGCCATGCATCTGCCCAATCTCCCAACCTGTCCAAATCATACTGGAGTTTCTCGGCATCCTCCTCACAGCACACACGCCCACCCAGCTTTGTGTCATCTGCAAACTTGGAGATATTACATCTAGTTCCCTTGTCTAGATCATTAATATATATTGTGAATAGCTGGGGTCCTAGCACCGATCCCTGCGATACCCCACTAGTCACTGCCTGCCACTCGGAAAAAGACCTGTTTATTCCAACTCTTTGCTTCCTGTCTGCCAACCAGTTCTCTATCCAAGTCAGTACCTTACCCCCAATCCCATGTGCTTTAATTTTACATGCTAATCTCTTATGCGGGACCTTATCGAAAGCCTTCTGAAAGTTCAAATACACCACATCCACTGGTTCTCCCTTATCTACTCTACCAGTTACATCCTCAAAAAATTCCAGTAGGTTAGTCAAGCACGATTTACCTTTTGTAAATCCATGTTGACTGTGTCCGTTTTCCAAGTGCTCTGCTATTACATCTTTTATAATGGACTCTAGCATTTCCCCCCACTACCGATGTCAGGCTTAATTCCCCATTTTCTCTCTACCACCTTTTTTGAATAGTGGGTTTACATTAGCTACCCTCCAATCCATGGGAACTGTTACAGAGTATAGAATTTTGGAAGATGATCAGCAATGCATCTACTATTTCTAGGGGCACTTCCTTAAGTACCCTAGGATGTAGATTATCAGGCCCTGGCGATTTATTGGCCTTCAATCCCGTCAATTTCCCTAACACCATTTCCCTACAAATACTGATTTCATTCAGTTCCTCCCTCTCATTAGACCCTATGATCCCCGACCTCTCTGGGAGGTTATTTGTGTCCTCCTTTGTGAAGACAGAACCAAAGTATGTATTTAATTGGTCAGCCATTTCTTTGTTCCCCATTATAGATTCCCCCGATTCTGACTGCAAGGGACCTATGCTTGACTTCACCAATCTTTTTCTCTTCACATATCTATAGAAGCTTTTACAGTCAGTTTTTATGTTCCCTGCAAGCTTACTCCCATACACTATTTCCCCCCTCTTAATTAATCACTTTGCTGAATCCTAAACTGCTCCCAACCCTCAGGTTTGCTGCTTTTTCTCGCCAATTTATATGTCCTCTCCTTGGACTATTGTGTTAATCTCCTCTTTAACCAGCAATGCTACCCCATCTCCTTTTCCTTTTTGCCTGTCTTTCCTGAATATTGAATACTCCTGGATGTTGAATTCCCAGCCTTGGTCACCCTGGAGCCATGTCTCTGTAATCCCAATTATATCATATCCGTTTACATCTATTTGCACAGCTAATTCATCCACCTTATTACGAATGCTCCTTGCATTAAGACACAAAGTCTTCAGGCTTGTTTCTTTAACACTGTTAAACCTTTTAGAATTATTATTTACTGTGTGTGGTAAACCACTGCTAACTCTGTACATGTCTGTGTGGTAAACCACTGTTAACTCTGTACAGGTCCGGACATGTCTCCGCCCTTGGCTCCACCCCTAAGCCCGGGTATAAAGGTGACTCACCACCCTTCCCCCGGGAGCTCTTAGGATGGATCCACTAGCAGAGGCATGCTCCAGTTCTTAGTCAATAAAAGCCTACTTCGTATAAGTTCAACTCGTAGTCTTTGGTGTTGTTGATAGTGCATCAATTTTATTGACTAAATTTTTGACATGGAGCAAATCTTGAAGCCGGAACGTTTAGACCTGGATCCTCAAGCAGCAGATGCAGCCAATAACTTTGAACACTGGCTGAGCTGTTTCGAAGCCTTCCTGGAGGCCTCCAGCACTACCGTCACTACAGATGACGCAAAACGGCTTGTCTTGAACTCATGGGTGAGCCACCGAGTCTACTTGATCATCCGAGATGCCACAACTTACGCGGCCACCATCGCGACGCTAAAGGAATAATACGTGAGGCCTGTTAATGAGGTCTACGCCAGACACCTCCTGGCTACCCGAAAACAGCGCCCCGGGGAATCGGGCGCCGAACATTTACTGGCACTGAGAGTCCTCGGCCGGGCCTGTAATTGCAAAGCGGTGACGGCCAAGGAATGCACGGAAGACTTGATCCGAGACGCCTACGTAGCCGACATCAGGTCCAACTATACACGGCAGAGGCTGCTGGAACAGAGGGGGCTTGACCTGCAGAAGACGTGGCCCTCGCTAACTCGTTAGACGTGGCCCTCCAGAACATGGACGCCTACCCCCCTGACCGGATGGCCACGTGGATGTCACGGGAGCAGCCATCTTGGGACCCGGTAAGGCCACAAGCCGCCAGCAGCCCAACTACAGCTGCAATGACCAGAGGCCAGAAATGCTACTTCTGCAGCCAGGCCAAGCACCCCAGACAGCAACGCCCAGCAAAGGACGCGACCTGCTCCAAATGCGGCAAGAAAGGCCACTAAGCGAGAGTGTGCAGGGCGAAATCGATCCCCAATTCCAGCAGCGCCGCATGTGAACCGTACAGGCCGCCATTTTGGACCCCACCAACCACGTGTGAGCCGTGCGGGCCGCCATTTTGGGCACCACCAGCCGCGGGGGAGCCGCCATCTTGGACACCATTTCGGGACCAGGCCCCCGGCGCGGGCGAATACTACAGCGACCCACCGACCTCGACGATGGCCTCCATCACCCTGGACCAATCTAGGCCCCATCAACTAGCCAGGTCCGTGATGAGCGTAAAGGTAAATGGCCATGCCACAAATTGCCTTTTCGACTGCGGAAGCACGGAGAGCTTCATCCACCCCGACATGGTGCGACGCTACTCCCTATCAGTTATGCCCACACGCCACCAGGTCTTTATGGCCTCAAAGTCCCATACGGCGGACGTCAGCGGCTACTGTGTAGCGACTCTGACAGTGAATGGCGTGGAGTACAGAGATTTTTAATTCCTCGTCCTGCCACAGCTCTGCGCTCCCGTACTGCTAGGATTAGACTTCCAGTGCCATCTGGAGAGCGTCACAATGGCATATGGCGGGCCCCTGCCCCCACTTACAGTCTGCATCCGGCAGAATCTAAACACGGCGCCGCGCAAAGTATGCAGCCTGTCCACCCTGAAGGTCAAATCCCCCCCGTTGTTCGCTAACCTCGCCAAAGACTGCAAGCCAATTGCTACTAAAAGCAGGCGGTACAGTGCCGGGGATAGGAGCTTTATTAAATCAGAAGTCGAAAGACTCCTGAGGGAAGGGATTATCGAGGGCAGCACCAGCCCATGGCGAGCCCAAGTGGTGGTAGTGAAGACCGGCGAAAAACAGCGTCTGGTTATTGATTACAGCCAGACGATCAATCGATACACGCAATTAGAAGCATACCCACTTCCCCGCATATCTGACATGGTCAACCAGATAGCACAATACCGGGTATTCTCGACGATTGATCTGAAGTCGGCATACCACCAGCTCCCCATCAGGCCTGAGGACCGCCAGTACACGGCCTTCGAGGCTGACGGTCGCCTCTACCACTTCCTCCGAGTCCCCTTCGGCGTCACCAACAGGGTCTCGGTCTTCCAAAGGGAGATGGACCGGATGGTTGACCAGAACGCGCTGCAGGCCACCTTCCCCTATCTAGACAACGTCACCATCTGCGGCCATGACCGGCATGACCACGATGCCAACCTAGAAAAATTCCTCCGTACGGCCCAACGGCTGAATCTGACATACAACAGAGAAAAATGTATGTTCCGCACCACGCGCCTCGCTATTCTTGGCTGCGTGGTGGAAAACGGAGTCATTGGCCCTGACCCCGACCGAATGCGCCCCCTCCTGGAACCACCCCTCCCCCACTGCCTAAAAGCCCTGAAGAGATGCCTAGGGTTCTTCTCTTACTACGCCCAGTGGGTGTCCAACTATGCGGACAAAGCCTGGCCCCTCATCAAGTCAACCTCCTTCCCCCTGATGGCAGAGGCCCGTGCGGCCTTCACCCTCATAAAAGAGGACATTGCGAAGGCCACAATGCACGCAGTGGATGAGTCCATCCCTTTCCAAGTGGAGAGCGATGCATCCGACTTCGCCCTAGCCGCAACCCTTAACCAGGCGGGGAGACCCGTGGCCTTCTTTTCACAGACCCTCCAGGGCCCCGAAATTTGACACTCCTCAGTCGAGAAGGAGGCCCAGGCGATAGTGGAGGCTGTACGGCACTGGAGGCATTACCTGGCCGGTAAACGTTTCACCCTGCTCACTGACCAACGGCCATGTTTGATTTAAACCCTTGATTTCTCTGACTGCCACTTTTGCTTTTCTCCTTCCTGTCTTTTGCTTCTATCCTTGCTTCCCTTTCCTCTGTCTCCCTGCACAGGTACCCAAACCCCTGCCATATTAGTTTAAACCCTCCCCAACAGCACTAGCAAACACTCCCTCTAGGACATCAGTCCCAGTCTTGCCCAGGTGCAAACCATCCAGTTTGTACTGGTCCCACCTCCCCCAGAACCGGTTCCAATGTCCCAGGAATTTGAATCCCTCCCCCTTGCACCATTCCTCTAGCCACGTATTCATCTGAAATATCCTTCTATTTCTACTCTGACTAGCATGTGGCACTGGTAGCAATCCTGAGATTACTACCTTTGAGGTCCTATTTTTTAATTTATCTCCTAACTCCCTATATTCAGCTTTAGGAACTCATCCCGGTTTTTACCTATATTGTTGGTACCTATATGTACCACGACAATTGGCTGTTCACCCTCCCCCTCCAGAATGCCCTGCAGCCGCTCCGAGACATCCTTGACCCTTGCACCAGGAAGGCAACATACCATCCTGGAGTCTCGTTTGCGGCCGCAGAAATGCCTATCTATTTCCCTTACAATAGAATCCCCTATCACTATAGCTCTCCTGCTCTTTTTCCTCCCGTCCTGTGCAGCAGAACCACCCATGGTGCCAGGAAGTTGGTTGCTGCTGCCTTTCCCCGATAAGCCATCTCCCTCAACAATATCCAAATTGGTATATCTGTCTGAGAGGGGGATGGCCACAGGGGACCCCTGCACTTCCTGCCTACACCTACTACTCTGCCTGGTGGTCACCCATTCCCTTCCTGCCTGTGCAGCCTTCACCTGCGGTGTGACCAACTGATTAAACGTGATATCCTCGACGTCCTCAGCACCGCGAATGCTCCAATATGTATCCATTCGCAGATCCAGCATCGCAATGCTGTCTGCCAGTAGCTGCAGCTGGATACACTTCCCGCACACATGGTCGTCAGGGACACAGGAAGTGACCCTGATTTCCCACATAGTGAAGGAGGAGCATGCCATGGGGCCGAGCTGTGCTGTCATGACTTACCCTTCAATTAATTTAAATTAAATTAAATCAAATCAATACCACCAATTACACTACAATTAAATGATATACTCAAGGGCCCTTGGTTACTAGCACTCCTCGATACACAACAGAGACCTTAGAAACTATAACCACAAAAATTAAGACCTTCTAAACTTTATAAACTCTTAACCTTAACTGTCAAACTATAGAGTAGTATAAATACTCACCTGGCTGTACTCACCCAATCAGCTGCTTCCTCTTGCCTACGTTACTTTTTGAATCGTGGCGTGGCTCTGAAATGCCGCCGCCGGTTTGAGAGATTGACCAGCCTTTGAGAAAAAGCCCGCGAAACTCAGTTTAAATACTCACTAGTCTCCTGTTGCTCCCGACACCGGCCTCTTCCTACAGGGTGCAAAGTTAGGAAAAACAAAGGCGAAGCAATGGAACTCCTCCTTCCACTCTTCACCTAACTCCGACTCACCCAACTCGCAGCACTCTGTTGAAACCGCACTCAGTGCAAAAATCACACTTCAAAGCCTGTATTATAGGCCCTGAAACAAGGGAGACTTCCTGAGCCCAGCTACAGGAAAACCAGCTTAATCTAGTTTCCCTATGATATACCTATCAGTTGGATCCGATCACCCACGAGGGTGGGCTCTGTTATTTAGCCAATAAAATTGATATACCTATCAATTCGGTTCATGAAAAGCGACGAGTTAAGTTAGTAACTATAGGTTTTTATTGGCTAAATAACAGAGCCCACCCTCGTGGGTGATCGGATCCAACAAGGAGGAATACCAGCCAGTCGACCACCTTTATACCTGGGCAAGCAGGCGGAGCCATGGGGCGGAGTCAGCTGTGGTCAGCCCAGGTATAACAGCGTGACAAGAGGTGACCTTGTGTAGTGATACAACAGTGTAAATAGTGATAACCATAGTGTAACGATAGTGAACGATAAAAGTGGTTTACCACACCCTAATTAACTGTCTTCAGCTGCTCTGAATTGTAGGCGTTGTATATCCCTTTATAACCCTGCTTAAAGCTGCGAAAATTAGATTTTAAATAGTAGACAGTCACAATAAATATGGAGAGACACACAGACTGCGAGATTCTCAGCAGCTCAGCTCTGCTCGGTGCTGTGTGAACGGGCTGCTCCACACCCCGGCTGCTCGCGGGGAATGCCAGTGCGGAGGGCCCAGTGCAGAAGGCCCAGGGTGGAAGACCCAGAGCAGAGTGTCCTAGGCGGGAGGCCCACCATGGAGGGCCCTAGGCGGGGGGCCCAGCACGGAGGGCCCAGTGCAGAGGACCCAGGGTGGAAGACCCAGAGGAGAGTGTCCTAGGCGGGAGGCCCAGCACAGAGGACCCTAGGCAGGGGGCCCAGGGCGGAGCAGCTGGTCGGCAGAAGCGGAGTCGGGAGATGCTGTGGGTGAGCATGCTGCACAGTTTCTAAGGTTGAAAAATGGTCTCGGGCCCGAATGCGTTCCAGCGGCCTTGTCTGTGTGCCGTCTGGTGGCAGCTGTGAGGCTTTGTTTCGCTGATGGAATCGGGTTTGTGTGCCGCCATTTTGGTGGAGGAAAGACAGACTGTTTCCATCTGTAGCCTGGTGCATGAGCGGCCATAAGGTGGGAAAAGAGAACGGAATAAAAGTGAAAAAAAAGGAAAATAAAAGGAAGATAAAAGACAAAACAAAGTAATATTGGCAAGGAATAATGAGTATTTTGATGGTTGGGTCTTGTGAACGATAACAGCAAGTATAAGAAAATCTGAGTATTCGGTCTTTTTACGGGATTTGAGAAAGTGGTTGCCTTCTTTTCCGTGGAAAAGCTGAAGACCGTGGACAAGGATTATGACATTACATGGTTAGACGGCATCAAGTGAAAACGAGGAGTTATTAGATTGCCAATAGGACTGGCGTAGAACTGGTATTCACTTGTTTTGTTGAAGAAGTTTCTGGTTTAAAGCTTTAATTGATTTCTGATAAGGCTATGGGACTTTGTACATTGTGATGTTAATTAGTGTTTATGTGGAATTTACTTTGAGATTATTGCCTAGTAAATGATATGTTTTACAAAAGGGAGGAAAATAAGTTAACAGGGGAAAGTTAAAAGGAAGGGGAAAAAATAGATAAAATAAATTATATTGGTAAGAAATCTGAGTACTTTGGCTGGGTTCTGGATCGAACGAACGCTCGAGTGAACGCACGCCGCAGACACAAATGATATGCACGCACAATGGAACTTACGAACGGACGGATGAACGAACGCACGCACGCATGCTCACATGTAGACACAAATGACACGCATGCACAATGGAACTTACGCTTGAGCGAACGAACGAGCGGATGATTGAACGATTGAATGGGTAAACGATGCCAGTAGGACTGGCGTGATAGGGTTTTTTTTTCTTGGTTTATTGAAATAGTGGTAGTTTGTACTGTAAATATTTGATTTATTTGTAAAAATTTATCATTGCATTTATATTGTTAACCATAAAGCTGTTTTTTAAGGCTTTATTCTTATTGTGGTCAATGGATGTAATGGATTTACTTTGTAATTGATGAGTTGTATAAGCACTGTTTTACTTGAATAAAGAATTTAAAAAAAAACAGTAAATGTGAAAAAAACAAAAGTTTGATTTTAGCAACCAGTTAAGCCTCCCTGACTCACCCATGTGACTCACCCAACTCGCAGCACTCTGTTGAAACCGCACACAATCTATATTAATGACCTAGATGAAGGGGCTGAGTGTAATGTATCCAAGTTTGCTGATGATACAAAGCTAGGTGGGACAGTAAGCTGTGAGGAGAACACAGAGTCTGGAAAGGGATACAGATAGACTAAGTGAGTGGGCAGTAAGGTGGCAGATGGAGTATAATGTAGGGAAATGTGAGGTTATTCACTTTGGTAGGAAGAATAGAAAAACAGAATATTTTTTAAATGGTGAGAAACTTTCAAATGTTGGTGTTCACAGAGATTTGGGTGTCCTCGTACAAGAAACACAGAAAGCGAGCATGCAGGTACAGCAAGCAATAAGGAAGGCAAATGGCATTTTGGCCTTTATTGCAAGGGGTTTGGAGTATAAGAGTAAGGAAGTCTTGTTACAATTGTACAGGGCCTTGGTGAGACCACACCTGGAGTACCGTGCACAGTTTTGGTCTCCTTATCTAAGGATATACTTGCCTTGGAGGCAGCGCAACAAAGGTTCACTAGATTGATTCCTGGGATGAAAGGGCTGTCCTATGATGAGAGATTGTGTAGAATGGGCCTATACTCTCTGGAGTTTAGAAGAATGAGAGGTGATCTCATTGAAACATACAAGATTCCGAGGGGGATTGATAGAGTAGATGCTGAAAGGTTGTTTCCCCTGGCTGGAGAGTCCAGAACTAGGGCGCATAGTCTCAAGATAAGGGATAGGACATTTAAGACTGAGATGAGGAAGAATTTCTTCACTCAGAGGGTTGTGAATCTTTGGAATTCTATGTCCCAGAGGGCTGTGAATGCTGAGTCTTTGAGTATATTCAAAGCTTAGATAGATTTTTGGACTCTAGGGGAATCAAGGGATATGGAGATTGGGCGGGAAAGTGGAGTTGAGGTCGATGATCAGCCATGATATTGAATGGCGGAGCAGGCTCGAGGGGCCGTATGGCCTACTCCTGCTCTTATTTCTTATGTTTTTATGTTGTTGAACTGCTGCAGTCGATGTGGTGGAGGAACTCCCACAGTGCTGTTAGGTAGGGAGTTCCAGGATTTTGACCCAGCGACGCTGAAGGATCGGCGATATACTTCTAAGTCAGGATGGTGTGTGACTTGGAGGGGAACTTGGAGGTGGTGGTGTTCCCATGCACCTACTGCCCTTGTCCTTCTAGGTGGTAGAGGTTGTAGGTTTGGGAGGTGCTGCGGAAAAAGCCTTGGTGAGTTGCTGCAGTGCATCTTGTAGATGGTACACACTGCAGCCATGGTACGCCTGTGGTGGAGGGAGTGAATGTTTAAGGTGGTGGATGGGGTGCCAATCAAGCGGGCTGCTTTGTCCTGGATGGTGTTGAGTTTCTTGAGTGTTGTTGGAGCTGCACTCATCCAGACAATGGGGAGTATTCCATTATATTCCTGACTTGTGTCTTGTAGATGGTGGAAAGGCTTTGGGGAGTCAGGAGGTGAGACACTCACTGCAGAATACCCAGCCTCTGGCCTGCTCTTGTTGCCACAGTATTTATGTGGCTGGTCCAGTTAAGTTTCTGGTCAATGGTGACCCCCTAGGATGTTGATGGTGAGGGATTCACTGATGGTAATGCCGTTGAATGTCAAGGGGCAGTGGTTAGACTCTCGCTTGTTGGAGATTGTCATTGCCTGGCACTTCTGTGGCGCGAATGTCACAAGTCTGTTCAACCGTGAGGGCACGACATCTATCCTTGATCGTGTGCTTATGCACAGACCTTCCAACAGGGTGACTGGAAGGAATGGGAATCCTGGCTGATTTTTTTTTTTACACACACTCCCTAACCCTGGGGTACTAATGCCAAATTGTAGCTTAACTTCATCGTTGCTGGGTCAAAATCCTGGAACTCCATCCGTAACAGCACTGTGGGAGTACCTTCACCACACTGACTGCAGCGGTTCAAGAAATCGGCTCACCACCACTTTCTCAAGGGCAACTAGGGATGGGCAATAAATGCTGGCCTTGCCCGTGATGCCCAGGTCTAATAAACAATTAAAATAAACTGCTACAACAGCAGCACATTTCAGGTAAGGAATTAGGGAGTTTCTGGTCTTTATGACTCCGGAGCATGCTACAGAAAACATACTTTCAATGACTGGATGTGGTACAGCTGGCACAATATTGCAGAAAAAAGGAGCTCAATGTTACTGAAAATTAGGATCTGTATCTGATGGAACCAGGAAAACAGTTCTACGGAGCATGAGATCCCATTTTCCTGCAATAATGTCCAATTATAATGCACCCCAGAATCCATTGGATAAAGTTGGTGAACAGTTGAGTTAAATAAAATAAGATGGCATGTGTAGTGTATGTACCCGTCTACCTTTAAGGGAACTATTGAATGTAACCGTTCACCTTTAAGGGAACTACTTTAGGTGTGGCACTATTTGTTTGGCTTCTGTATACTGTAATACCGATAGTGACCACACCAGTATATAAGTGTTGTAGCAGGGTTTCTGGGGCAGATTCGCCCGGACCTTCGAATAGTAAAGACCTGTTTGTTTGTTACTTCTGAAGTCTGTGTATTTATTAACTGCACAACCCACAGACTTTACAGTGGCGACGAGTCCGATCGTACCCTGCGGCAAGATTACCAAAAGCAACGAAGAGCGTCGAAGAGAGACAACCGCCCTCGTCGTGCTACCAAAAGAAAACACGAGGCTGCAACAACAGAAAGCAGGAAGACTAACAACAAAAGCTGTATCAGCAACAGGCACTGACTACCCTTCTGCCACGGTGCGGAGTGAGCCGACCAGCAAGAAACAAGGCGGCCGAAGAGACTGTGAGTAGGGGAAGGTGTAGAAGTATCCGGAGGATAAGGGCAGAGCACTCGACCTTGGTCGAGGGGGAGCTGTGCCGGCCAAAAGTCGGGTCCAACAGCGTCGGGTGACAGCCGGAACGCGAACGGCGGGAAAAATCCGGGCAGCGACCGCAGCCACGAAGCGCTGAGCCTGCGAGTAGGCGCGGGAAGAGAAACCCAGCCGCAGTCGGGGAGGGAAACACCGGTCTGCGAGAGGGCTGGGGAGGCGAACGGGAACCGTGCGGGTGAGAGCCGGGTGCGGAGAGAGAGACTGCGAGGAGCCAGTCCAGCGGCTGAGCTGTTCTCCACCAACGGGGTACTCAGAGCCGGCAAAACCGAACGTGCGGGAGTGGGTGAGAGACACAGCCGAAAACGGGGTGAGAGACTGCGCGAGAGCCAGTCCAGCGGCTGAGCTGTTCTCCACCAACGGGGTACCCAGGGCCGGTAGCACCGAACGTGCGGGTGAGAGAGCGACAGAGCCGGGTACGGAGAGAGAGACTGCGCGAGAGCCAGTCCAGCGGCTGAACTGTCCTCCGTTAACGGGGTGTACCCAGCGCCGGTAGAGCCGTGCGGGCGGGAGGAAAAGACATAGCCGAGTAAGGGGAGCTGTGCGGTAGCCAGCCAGCGGCTGAACCTGTCCGCTGTGGGGGAAGCGTACCCCTTCCACCGGGAAGAAACGCGGGAAGCCGCCATTTGGCGGAGAAGACGCCAGAAGCGGGAAACCGCCATTGAAGTGGGCGGGGAGAGAAGGAAAGAGCGGGAAACCGCCGATTTCGCGGGAAAACCGCCATCTTAGAAACAAACAAGTAAATAAGAATACTTAAAGAAATACTGGTGCTGCGCCCAAGGGAAGAAAGATGCCTAAGCGAGGGAATATTAACGACTTTAATTCTGAAATAGAAGACTGGGCCACGTACGTGGAACGCATAGAGATCTATTGCGAAGCCAACAAAATAGAGGAAGACGACAAGGCGATAACATTGCTAAACTCGATGGGGGCAAAAACATACGGGCTCTTGAAGCATCTAATAGCACCAAATAAACCAGCGGATCAGACCTTCGAAGAGATTGTGGCTGTGCTGAAGGACCACTTGAACCCCACACCGCTGATGCTGGCTGAACGATTCAAATTCTACGCAAGAACGCAGAAGAAAGACAAAAGCAATGCGGAATACTTGGTCGAACTGCGTAGGCTAGCGAAATACTGCCAGTTCGGAGGGAATCTGACAGAAGCGCTGCGGGACAAGTTCGTATGCGGATTGTCCAAAGAAGGGACGCAGAAGCGACTACTGGAAGAGAACGACCTCACACTGGACAGGGCTGTCCTTATAGCTGCATCGCACGAAGCCGCAGCGAAAGGAACGGCGGAAATGCAACTAAAGGCGGCGGTACTCGGGGTGGACCAAATTACTTCAAGCACAACAAAATGCTACCATTGTGGGAAGACAACGCATGACCAGAATCAATGCTGGTTTAAGAACCAAGAGTGTAGGAAATGTGGCAAACTGGGTCACATCGCGAAGGTATGCCGGTCCGGGAAAAAGATCAATAATCAAAGGAAGCCACCACCAGAAAAGTACAACAAGGTACACAAGGTGGCTGAGAAGAGTTCAGACGAACAGAATTCAGACTCAGACCCAAACAACCAGGAGCTGGGTAGTCTGAGAATCCACAATGTGGGTAAAGAAACGGATCTACAGGCCATCTGGGTCATACTAAAAATAGCTGGAGTCCAAATAAGAATGGAGCTGGACACTGGATCAGCTCTATCAGTCATCAACCGAAGGGACTACCACCGGCTATTCTCTCACATACCTTTAAGAAATACCAAGTTCGTATTACAGACATACACGGGGCATAACGTATACCCCGTGGGGAAAATAAGAGTCAAGGTGAGAGATAGGGGTAAAGAACACCCAAGAATGAGCTTGTACATATTACCTGAGGGAGGACCACCACTTCTAGGACGGGAGTGGATTAAGAAAATAGACATGGAATGGCATTACCTAAAAGCCATAATGAGGGAGGACTCGGTGCAAGCTATTAGCTCAGATTCTGAAATGGATGATGATAAGACCAAGTCGAAAACGAAGACAGGCAGAAGGACTTATGGCACCAAGAAGAATAAAGCTGCAGAGCAGAACTCCAGGTTGACAGAGAATTCTGAGCCAGTTCAAGCAAAGGATTCATCCATGATGGAAGAACACCGAGCTCGGACGCAAACTTATGTCAAAGTACGACAACAATTAGAACAGTTGAGTGATCGTCTCGTACAGGAGATGAAAAATATGGAAAAGTTCTGGGACACCGAATGGGGGAACCTGGAAAGACTACAGAGACAGCTAGCTCAAGCAGAGAGCGACCATAGAGCCATCATGGTCAAATACCAATCACATTCCCCTGATGCTGTTCAGGAACTAGAATATTTACAGAATGAACCAAAGGAAGAGGAATCTTCAGGGAGCCAGGACTTTATTCCAGTTCTTCTTTATGACTCCTTACAAGCAGAGTGTGAGAAGTTGAAAGAACAGTATGAACAGGCCCAGGCTACAATTCAGAAGGGGGTTAACTCGGCAGCCTCCGAAAAGCTAGTTTCAGTAGAAGCATATGAACAACTAAAGGTTGAACATGAGCAAGAAGTCCAAAGGCTGCAGGAAATTCTTGATGAGCTCAAGGCCAAGACAGACTCATCGATAGAAGCTCCATCCATAGATGAGCAATTAGAGGTGAAAATCATGGCAGAGCATGAAAGACAGGATGTCCAAGAACTTATAAAAACATTGAAGGACACCCAAGACAAATATGAGGCGGCAATGTCTGAGGTTCAACAACTTGAAGAACAGATTCAACTGGGAATCCTTGCAGTGGAAGAACAGGACACTGTAAGAATGGTCCCTGAACATGAACTAGAGAGCATCAGGGCGCAACTTTTCCGAGCGCTGAAAGCCAAAGTTCAAGAGGAACGTAAGGTGGAAGTATTGGAGAAAGAGGTGGATGAAATGGAGAAGACTCTGATCCACCGTGTTCCCAGGGAAGAGTTAACGGTCGGCTAACTCCTTCATATGCTGAAGGACAAGACTCTACAAGGGGAACAATCTGAACACGAGCTTCAATCTTCAGGGGGAACGAGTTCGGAGCTCTCAAAAGTCACGAAGATAGCTGAGGTGGCAACACAAATTTTACAAGGATGCCAAAAGTACGTTGAATCACGTCAAGGCGAACAGAAGAAGGTGGAAACCGTTACTTCAGTAGAAGGGTTAAATAGCCTGATAACGCAATTACCGGTGGAAAGGAAGGTATTGAACTCACAAATGAGGTCCGTCGTGAAGGAATGGCAGATAACCCAGGAAGAGCGGGATGAATATGAATGCATGAAGAAGGCTTTTCAAGAAAGATGTTTAGGGAAGGAACCACCGTCAGCTAACGTCCAGACGGGTGAGGAGGAAGAAGAAGTCTCTCTCACTGGCCTAACTCAGGACGAACCTGAATATTACCATGACCTGTTGAGTGACACTGAATATTATGAGGATGTGGTCTGCCCAGCTTGTGATGAAAACTCTCAAAGTGCTGAAATCCGGATGAAGCACTTAAGGTCTAAGGAACATAGAGAGTTGGTGGCGCTACAGCTGGCAGCCGAGAAAGGAGCTCCGAGAGTTTCAAAAAGGCAGAAAAGAAAAAGAAGAAGCAGAAGATAATAACTGTCTAAAATATTAGCACTTCTACCATTCCAGGCGGGACATTACGAAAGGAGCTAAATTAGTTGAAAAACTGGTAAATGTCAAGACAGCCAGTTGGTTGTCAAAGTCCGCACTGCTGGTTCAACAGGACGAAAGTTCAAGCTGCTACGTCAAGAAAAAGGCTATGGAGGAGTCACGCTAGCCAGGTGAACCGGCTACCCCAAAGAAATGTTGTTCGGAACGAGTCAAGATCAGAGACTGAATCTATGAACTGTTTCCGCAGAGACGGAACCTGGGAACTGTTTCCACCGAGATTATATTTGTAAATTGTTTTATATGACATTGACTCCACCGAGATTATAGCTGTAATTTGTTTTATAGGAAGTTGAAGATATGTATGTTTAACGGGGACTCTGTAAGTAATAAGCTAAAAAGGGAGGATTGTAGTGTATGTACCCGTCTACCTTTAAGGGAACTATTGAATGTAACCGTTCACCTTTAAGGGAACTACTTTAGGTGTGGCACTATTTGTTTGGCTTCTGTATACTGTAATACCGATAGTGACCACACCAGTATATAAGTGTTGTAGCAGGGTTTCTGGGGCAGATTCGCCCGGACCTTCGAATAGTAAAGACCTGTTTGTTTGTTACTTCTGAAGTCTGTGTATTTATTAACTGCACAACCCACAGACTTTACAGCATGGTGTCAAATAGTGTTTCAATTACATTAAGAAGACTGCCACGGAGAAGATCGCATCCAACTTCATGGTCTGTCAGAGCACCTGCTGCCTTGGCCTCTCGGAAGCTTGCGGGAGGTGATGCAGCAGACTGTTTGCTTTGGAAGCAGCGAAGGAAGTTTATGACTATGAGTAATCATGAGTAATGATTCCAGCATGGAATAAATTTAAGTAAATATAAAACTTATAAATTTGTTGTTATTAGTAACATCTGAAATATAATATTTTCCATTAACCTAGGTCTTTCTTTGGATTGAAAAATTTGGCATTGTGGGTGTATTATTAGTTGGTCT
The DNA here is from genome assembly GCF_052327205.1 of Somniosus microcephalus. Taxonomy (NCBI): domain Eukaryota; kingdom Metazoa; phylum Chordata; class Chondrichthyes; order Squaliformes; family Somniosidae; genus Somniosus; species Somniosus microcephalus. The sequence goes on along the minus strand of NC_140993.1, from coordinate 55,272,040 downwards.
TGGCAAGGTACTTTATAGCTGTATAAATATTGTAAGTTTATTTTATAACCCCAGACCTTCATTTTCTTCTCATTTTTACCCTATTCATACGGCAGCACAGCTGGTGAAGGCAGCCTCGACTTTAATACAAATGAAGCCGCATAAATGGGTCCAGGGCACAATTAAAATTTTTTCAAATGATACAAAATTTGGAAGTATAAGTGAACAGTGAGGAGGATAGTGATAGACTTCAAGAGGACATAGACAGGCTGGTGGAATGGACAGAAACCTGGCAGATGAAATTGAATGCAGAAAAGTGCAAAGTGATACTTTTGATAGAAAAAACGAGGAAAAGCAATATAAATTAAAGGGTGCAATTCTAAAGTGGGTGCATGAACAGAGAGGCCTGGGGGTATATGTGCATAAATCGTTGAAAGTGGCAGGGCAGGTTGAGAAAGCTTACGGGATCCTGGACTTCATGAATAGAGGTATGGGCTCGAATTTCCAAGCCCTGTGGAGGCAGGTTTGGAGGCGGGAGAGGTGGGAAAATTGCAGAATCGAGGGGCACGAACCCATCCCATCCCCAACCCGCCTCCGTGCCAATGTCCCAGGAGGCGGGTATCCAACCTGTACTGGGAGTCACCTCCCCGAGGCGGGAAGGGGTTTAGTGCCAATTAACTGCCTGTTAACAGGTAGTTAACAGGCAGTTTTTTGCCTAATCCCTATTTTTAGCCCTGAAGTGTGGGCTTCCCGACGGCTCCGAACCACGCCAAGTTAGCGAGGCGGACCGTTGGTCTGAAGGGGTTGGAGGGGTCGAGATGTCCGTTGTGCAGTTGAGTGATGGGTGCATGTGTGCAGAGGTAAGTGTGTGAGGTAAGTGTAAAGTGTTTTAATAAGTTTTACTTACCTTTACTTTCTCCTGCAGGCTTCTTTCCTTCAGTTCTCGGGAGTCCCTCAGTTCACCGGCACAGAAAGCAGAATGGCCGCTGAACTGTCAAAAGTTGCAGCATTCTGCTTTCTGGTCTGGAGCAATCTCTAACTGAGTCTGAGTAGAAGGACTCAAGTTAGAAGACAGATTGTCAGTGTTTGACAGTTTCACAGAGCTGTCAAACGCTGATTTTTCATCTGTCAAGAGCTTTTGACAGATGAAATGTCAATCACTGACGTCACCAGTAACCAAGTGTTCCTTAATTGGCCTGCTGAGCCCGCTGGGTGGGCTTAACAAGGTCAATCAAGGGAAAATAGCGTGGGTTGGCCTCAAGCCGATGGAGGCGGGCCTACAACCCAAAAAGTGGGCGACCCGCCTCCATCACATCCCCATTGATAAAATCCAGCCCATGAGTACAAAAGCATGGAAATTATGATGAACCTGTATAAAACACTGGTTCGGCCTCAACTGGAATATTGTGTCCAATTCGGGGCACCGCACTTTAGGAAGGATGTGAAGGCCTTGGAGAGGGTGCAGAAAAGATTTATGAGAATGATTCCAGGGATGAGGGACTTCAGTTACATGGATAGACTGGAGAAGCTGGGGTTGTTCTCCTTAGAGCAGAGAAGGTTGAGAGGAGATTTGATAGAGCTGTTCAAAATCATGAGGGGTCTAGATAGAGTAGATTGAGAGAAACTGTTCCCATTGGCAAAGGGGTTGAGAACCAGAGGACACAGATTTAAGATGATTGGCAAAAGAACCAAAAGCGGCGTAAGAAAAAACCTTTTTACGCAGCAAGTGGTTAAGATCTGGAATGCGTTGCCTGAAAGGGTGGTGGAGGCAGACTCAATCACGGTTTTCAGAAGGGAGTAGGGTAAGTACCTGAAAGAAAATATTTTGCAGGGCTTCGGAGAAAGGGCATGGGAGTGGGATTACCTGAGGTGCTCTTGCAGAGAGCTGGCACAGGCTTGACGGGCTGAATGGCCTTCATCCATGCTATAACCATTCTATGTTTCATAAGAACTTAAGAAATAGGAGCAGGAGTAGGCCATTTGGCGCCTCGAGCCTGCTCCACCGATCGCGGCCGGCACCCCGCAGAAGGAGGCAAAGGGGGCATGTGCTGACAGGCGGCCCAAAAAAAATGCCAGCCCAGCACCTGCCTTTTAGCGTCCGATGGTAGGTCAGGAGGTGTGAGCGAAGTTTGCAGCTGGGGCGCTAGCGGGGCGCTGCACACGATGATGCCATCATCGCCAGAGGCACCGCGGGGGTGCTACGGGCTATCACCGCTGCTAACCTCCCACTGAATTAAACGGGAGGTGATAGTGGCACGATGCCCGGGCGCTAGGTGCTTTGCGTCTTGTTTACACCCACTTGGGACGTGCAAAGCACCCCAACTTGACCCCCAAAGTATTTGTTTAATTTCTATGCCATTTCCTTATTCCCCATTAAAATTTCTCCTGTCTCAGCCTGTAATGGACCCACATTTACTTTCTATAATCTTTGCCTTTTTACATACCTATAGAAGCTTTTACTGTCTGCTTTAATATCCCCCGCTATTTTCACTTTCTTTATCAATTTCTTGCTCCTACTTTGTTGAATTCTATAAATCCTCCCAATCCTCAGGCTTACTACACTTTATGGTAATGTTCCAAGCTGATCTAATACTATCTTTAACTTTGCTTGTGTAAGGGGTTTTCTCTCTCCGAGGTCGCAGAGGTTTCTCTCGTCAGAGGCCACTCTCTCTCTTTTGCACAGTAAAACCTTGAGTGGTTCGACCCACTCACCCCTTAGGTTCTAGACACTGGACTTAGGTGCAGGAACTACAATGCAGAGAATACTCTTAGGCCTAGAAATTCACTATGGCCCCGCCAGCTGGCTAGCGCCCAAAAGTTAGCGCTGGGCGCGGAGCCAGTTGCGACCGTCAGATATTCAGTTTTTGCGCCCCAAGTCGGAACCGGGCGCTATTCCAGGGTGTGCCCGCCCCCGCTTGGGGCGCTGAAACTGAATTGCAGCGCTCTAGGCGCCGCTGCGCCACCCGCTGCGGAGCGGCAGGCTGTGGTACTGCAGGCCTCCTCCTTCTCTTAAGGGGGAGGTGCCTGCCACGGGGAGATCGCCGCTGGATAGTGCCGGCAAATGAGCCCGGCACCAGGGAGAAGTGCCGGGTTCGCGGAAAGCAGCCGGCAATGCCGCGGGGGGTGGGGGTGGAGGAGGCCGGGGAAGGAGGTGCGGGCAGGCGGCCGCCGAAAAAGCGGCCGGCCGCACCTCCACCTTAAAGCGCCCCACTAAGGCTACAGTACGGCCCCATTTTCTGGTCGCTGTTTGCGGCCGCTGCGGAAGAGGCGGCCGCAACTAAATATGGGGATCGGGCCGGTATCGGGGCGGAACCGGGGCACTGCGCACACCGATGACGTCATCGGTGCCGGCGCAGCGCTAACGGCTACCGCCGCCATTACCGCTGCGCTGAATATCAGCGCAAACTCCTTTTTGGCGCAGAAGCCCTCTTTAGGCGGTAACTGGCTGCAAAGCTGCCGGCGCCTTAATGAATTTCTAGGCCTTATAGGCCAAGTTTAAAGAAACAAAATGAAATTTTATTGCGTAAGGAAAAACAAATCAAATAAGAGGGTACATGGGAGGGAAAAACAAATCATAACAATACAGTACTAGCTAAAATAGTTACAGTCATATTATACTTTACAAAAGTCATCATGAAATGGGGAAACACACGGAACATCGAGGGACAACAACTCATGTTAATTATACCCAAAATGCCCACCTCCTTAAATCTATCTGGATCCGATTATGAAGGGCCAGAAACATGCTCACCAATCCAGCTAGGAATTGTAAGGTTTTGAAACAGGTCTGCGTTTTGATCCTTTCAGGCATCCTGTCTCCTCGTGGTCAGTGCTGCGGGCTGTTTGACCACTTTCCAGAGGTCTCTTCTAGTCAGTTACCATTTTCAGATAGTGTTTTTCTGTCGGGCTGCTGCCCTCTTGTCTCGTCAACGGCCCGGGGTTGGTCGATGATCTCCCGATGGTTACCCCGGGGCGGGACGCAGGCTCGAATTGCCTTCTTGATAGCTGCTTCGTCTTCTTCAACGGTTAATCGCTGATCTCTCTCATCGCTCCGTGATGGCTCTGATGGCTACGATGGCTACCGATCGCTACGATGGCCCCGATGGCTACGATCGCTACGATGGACCCCCCGATCGATACCCCGGGTGTCTCCAATTATACTTCTCAGATGAGGCCTTTATCTCCCGCCAAATCAAGGTTAGTCTTTATTTAACTTTTGGTGGGCTTGTTGCACAGTGGGGTAGTTATTATATTTAAACTGCTTTCGGGATGGCCGGTGATGGCCATCTCTGCTCTGGATGATCCTACATTGTTTTGAATGCCTTCTTAATGTCTTTAATGGGTCTTTGATGCTCCCCTTATGAATCAGAAACTGTTTCCCTTTGTCTGGGTAAACATTTAGATGGCCTTTATCTACAGGCCGATCTGACTGGATCTGCATCCAATCCATATGTATGGGGTTCGTGTCTGGTTTTGTTTATTCAGAAAACGGCTTCCAGAACTTACTGTGGGTTGAATCCACAAAGGCTGTCTGGGGACTACAGGAACCATTTTAAAGTGTCCCAATAAGTCGGTCACGGGGTCTGGCGGCCATTTTATATGCCCCTTTTCCTGGGCTTCTTTTAAAAGTCTTTTAAAATTGAGGCCTCTTCTGCCGAAGGACCCTTATAGTACAATATTAATTTTGCGGATCTTACAGCCCCCCCTGATGATACTATAACTTGCTTGAAGTATCATAATTCTGGGTGAGCAAAATTTTCTGACTCTCCATAATTAAACCATCCCCTGTATTTACCTATCTATGACCCCACGACACATGCATTTCCTGTTTCAGATAACCTACAGTGTACATTAAGCATCTATAGGTGGCAATACATTGGATTTAAAATCGGACACATTCACTTCCAGGCGTGGAGGGGGGCCTAATACCCCTACACCACCTGGTTCATACACATTATCTTTTATTAACAATAACTCACTTAATGAATTTCAATAATAAAAATAAAGTACACACACAAAATACCCATGAACGAACCTCAAACGTAGAGGAGGGAGGGAAACTTTAACTTTATACATAGCAGCAAAATCTAAACCGGTGTCTCCTCTTCCACCCGCACATAATGTTCTTTCCATTCTCCTCTGTTCTCATACTTCTGCGAATGTCTGACCTTATTACAGTGTACAAACAGTAAATAAATCACAGTGAAAACCTGACACACTACAAGGATGTGAGAGGCTATCCTAATCCAAGAAGGGACTTCTATATTAGTGAACAGATCCCACCATGGTGGGGTTACTATATCTAATATGTTTGCCCCTATTTCTAAAGTCTTCTGCTCCAGTGTGTAAAAATGTTTCTGTGAAACGACAACGTCTTTTAATATCTTGGTGAGGTGTTCAGGGAGAGGGGGAATGATATATCCAAAATGTGCAACGAATCGTTACAGATCGGTGAAAATCTCTTTAACAGTGATGTGAACAGTGGAAGGTTCAGGAATGGGGACAATTCGCTCTTGGGCCACTTGAACTTCTGCCTTGGGCTTGAAGCAGAAACTGCTGTCACTCACCGGACACCAGCCGTGCTGTCCATGTTGGTAGTGGGCCGCTGCAGTGGTGACACAGTATGTGCCACCTCCTATATATGCCACCTGCGGGGGCACATGGCCTTGTGCCATTGCCTCCATGATGCAATTAATAGGCTTTGTGGTTTCGAATAGGCATTCAAGTGCTGGGGACATAGGATGATGTGTGCTCCCCGGCTCCGGCACCCCGAGAGGTCGGTACCCGTCATTGCATGCTCCCATCGAATGACGTAAGGTGGGACCGCTGTGTAGCAAATGTGTGCACCGCCCTGAATGACTCCAATGTTCTCCACCCTGTATACCGGGGCGGGTCTAGCTGTCGTTCCCATCACCGGCATTCTTACCACTATACCCATAATGGTGTGATTAAACCGTCCACAGTCCACTGGGACTGGGTAGGCCTCTGAAGCTAGTCTGAGCTGGCACGGACTAAATGCGCTCTCAAAAGGGTGGAGGGCTGCGAGGTGCTTGTTGCTGATCCAGGAGGGGACTAAACCTTGTTTTAAATCCTCCAGATTACTGCGGCCCTCGCCCAGTAACCACGCCCCGTACAGCACGCAAGCTTCGTTCTGCGCAGCCTGATCGGACGCATTCCGATCCTCCCTGATGAGAGCATTTACAGTTTTTGCGTGTTCCTCCAGCTCAGCAATGATTTCTTTTAAGTGTAGTGTCATGGCCTGGTCCTCATGTAACTCAGAACCCACTACCTTATTCTCATCCGTCAGTATCTTTCTTAACTGTGTTTTCAAACCATTGATCTGGGTCTGCAGCTCCACGTCATCCAGAGTGTTGATGACGGAAGTCCCTGTGTTTAAAGCAGTAAAAATATCATTTACTGTACCCCTTCTTTGTCTCCCCACCCTGTTCAAGACCTCATGTGGTGTGGTGTATAATCCGGCTCTGTCTACATCAGCAAAGTCGAAATCATAAAACTGTCTGAACATGTTTGTTAACAGGACCTGGTACAATTGCTCAGTTTCCTTGGGGCACCACTCTGGCAATCGCACCTCGGTGAGGTTTAAAACCATCGAGGCCACCGGGTAGTGCACCCCTTGGTACAGCACCTGACTTGTGGGCACTAATACCAATCCGTTCCCGGGACCCTTGGTAGTGGTGGGGCACCTTTCCTTGCGGGCTTTGGCTGCCGGAATCGTGGGCAGGGGCTTCCGGGGGTGGGTGATGAGCTCAGTGGCGTTTACTGGGATCTGAGAGTATGGGACTCCGCAGGCCCGTGTGCTGACGTCCCACCTCATTCCTTTCCCAGCATCCTGCCACTGCCTTTGGAAAAAGATGGAGACGCCTGTGGGGCAGGCGCGTTCTGAACCCCACATACAGATGTAAATCCCCTCATCTGGTTCCCACCATTTGTCCCAACAGACACTCAACCCCCCATGGGTCCCCGTAATAGTCCGAAGGGTATTGTTACCCAGTCTCTCCCACTCGACCGTGGAGTTCTTCATGATTTTGCTCAACTTGCGCAGCCACCACCATCGGTCCAAAGGAACATGTCCCGTGCATTGCAAGCAAATCCTTTTCCCGATGGTGACGCTGACTCTGGGTGCGATGACCCTCACTCGGGGGCACATTAGGGAAGACTCTCGGTACGCAAACCCGGACTGGCTGGAGTATTCTGTAGAGTTCGACCCCAGCCATCCTGGCCACCTCCCCTCGTGGAAATAGGTGGCTGTCTCCTCAACGCCCCGCGCGCCCGACCCATCGGTCGCGATGGGGGCTGTGTCACCAGAGCACCCGTAAATCGTGGAGTCCTTGGTGCAGCCCCGATAGGCCCCGCTACACCCGATTACCGCGAACGCGACGAGAATTCCTCTCATCATCTCTTTGGTTGCTGTAACAAAATTAAACGATACAGCCAGGCTCCCGAGAGATTCTGGCCTAGGTGAAGGCATGATCGGGTCTTTTGACCTCGATCCCAAACAACACACATGCTGGGCAGATTCCAAAATTACTTATAACACTAATCACTTTAATATTTACACACCTTAAACTTAATTAAACTTAAACTTAACTTATGTACAGCGCCGCCCGTCCCCGGGCGGCTTACCTAATCCCTGATTGTACTGCAGCTCGCCGCTCCTTGTGGCGGGGCTGCACTGACCTGTGGCTTGGGTCCCCCGCGGTCTTTTGCTGTCAATTGGGGACTGTGTTTTGCCAGGGATTTCCCAAGTCGGTGTTTACTGAAATCAGGGGAATCGGGCCAAGGTTTCACCGGCTGAGGCATTCGAGCCGACCTGCGAAGAAGTGCTTTGGGCGTGGCTCCCTTAGCGAGTGGACCTTTGGTTGGGACTTTAGCCCTCACAGCCCGTGGCACCTCCACGGCTGCCAGCTTCGGCTCCCTTCCCTCAGGCTCCGCCCCTTTGGGATTTGGGGGTGTGGCAGACAACTCCTCCTCACCTGTCCCTACAGGTGGAGGATCTCCGCCCCCAATTTCTACCTCTCCTAAGCTTGAGTCGAGGGCGGGATCTCTGTCCTCCGACTCCACCTCCTCCAGAATCGTGTCAAGGGTGGGGCCTAGCTGTTCGGGCTCCCCCCGATGGTGTTCGGATCAGGAGGAGGGCCTTGGTCTTCGGGCTCCTCCTCATCTGAGTCCCAGGCCAGTGGGGAAACCTCCCAGGTGGGTGGGACAGCTTCTCCTTCCAAGCAGGCTGCGGTTCCAGCCTGTGTGGCCTGTGACTTGTTGCACGCCTCAGGCTGAGGATTTTTGCCCTCAGACCTGGCCTCAGTTGTTGGTTCTTTTGCACCCGGCTTAAACAGTTTGCACCGCTTTATGTGAAACCATTTATTGCGTCGGGGTACCTTCACTGCGCGAATGGCGGGGACCGGTGGATCTTGCACCGATTCCTGTCTATCCTGGCCCGTGTCTCTCTCGACAGCGCGGAGGGTCAGACCCAAGAATTTTACTTTCGGCCGGCCGACCCGTGCTTTCGTTGGGTTGGCCTTGGCATCCTCTATCCCTTTCACACTCGTACCCGCTCCCCAGAGACAGTGATTTCTCAGGTCCACGAGGATCCTGTGTGCTACCAAGAAATCAGGCCCAAGGACTCCCGTTCCACCCCCCACCTCCCACTTCATTAGTGTGCACTTCCACGTGGTGCGGAGTGGTCCTAAATGAATGGAGAGGGGAATGGAATGTGCGCCAGCCTGTTCTTCGCCCGTGAAGCCCGACAGAAGGTATAGAACCCCGGTGGACAGAAGTGAGGCGGTGGGGTTATCTGCGTGGATCATGGTACACGATGCCCCCGTATCCAACAAATAGATCCTTTTACCTCCTCCACCTCCATCTCCACGAGGGGTCGCCTCCATACATCATATCGCAGCGCACGCAGGTAGACGGGCTGCACCTGCTCTAGTCATTTGGGCACAGCGGTCGGGGTTTCGGGAACGACAAGACCAGTGGTGACTGCTATCTTCCCCTGCGAGATCATAAGAGACTGCATTGTCTCTATAATTGACTCTATCGCAGCGGGATCCATAGCTGCACTGGCTCCCTTTGCCGGGACAGGAGCTGCGGCTTATGCTTGGGCTGGTGCTGGGGCGGTGCTCTGGGCTTGGGCTTGGGCTGCGGGAGATTTTCCATTATTATCCTTCCACGGATTTTTACAGTCCTTGCGCCAATGTCCATCCTTCCCACATCCGTAGCAATTGAGCTTGGCTTGGGCAAGGCGATTCCCCTCCTGACGCCACTCCTTCTTACTTGGGGCTGCGGGTTTTGCCTCATGCACCTTTCCCTTAGAGGGAGGTACCTCCTGACTTCTACAATTCTTGTAGGCAATGGTGAGCTGGCGGAGCACCGTTTCCTCCGTGACACCGGGACCTTGGGGGTCAAGCCAAGACTTGGCTAGGGCCTGTAACTGTGGCAAGCTGTTGGCAACCAAGCAACGGAGCCAATGAACCCGCTGTTCGGCATTCATTGCAACCCGTTCAAGCATGCCCAGACAACTGCGTCGATACACTGGCCACAACCTTTCTGTGAAAACCCGTGGGGGTTCTCCAGTTAGCTGCACAGTCCCTTCCACTCGTTGGAACGGATTACCGTCGCCTACTCCCATAACTTCCAAGACCTCATCCCTGAGATCCGTATACCCTTTTCGCCCCCTCTTACTCTCGTCTGAGAGGCACTGAAGGATTGTGCTATCCAGGGAGAAGAGCAGCATCTTCGCCTGTTCAGGATCATCACAATCATTGATGGCGGCTGTCTCCTCTATCTCCCTGAAATGAACTGAGGGATCTCCCTTTACTGTGAGTCTTGGGAGGTGGCTCACCATGGATCTTAGTTGTTGGGCAGCGTAGGGCACCATGAGCTGGTTCACGTGGGGTCCGTCCGTGCCATCTGCGGCGTTGGGACCGAGCCTCTGGTGCCGAGTCGGACACATTGGTGCCAGCTCCGGCTTCACTACCAGGGGTTGTTCCTCCTCTTCCACCACCCCCTTTTCGGGCCAAGCCTCACTATAGCTCGGCGGCACTGAGGGTTCAGTGGCTGGTGCCGCAACTACTTCGCAAGGAATCGGATGTTTGGATTCCGATCTTGGCTGCCTGTGCTGCAACGACTTTGTCCAAAATCTGAACTTGTTTCTTGTAGCACATCAGCCACACTGCCTTTTCCACTGACTTCTTATGCTCTTTGCTCTCTGTCCACCTGATGGCTGCGTCTACCGGACGCCCATCCAGTAAGAGATCGGAAATCCACTGCTTAGTGAGATTTACCTTACCAAAGAAATAATCTGCTATCCTCTCATCCATTGCATTTCGACCATTCAAACCTGGGTCTAATACATTGCAATCCTGCTGCCAGTGTCCTGCCGCGGTCGCCATTTTCTGTAAGGGGTTTTCTCTCTTCGAGGTCGCAGAGGTTTCTCTCGCCAGAGGCCTCTCTCACTCTTTTGCACAGTAAAACCTTGAGTGGTTCGACCCACTCACCCCTTAGGTTCTAGACACTGGACTTAGGTGCAGGAACTACAATGCAGAGAATACTCTTATGGACCAAGTTCAATGAAACGAAACAAAATTTTATTGCATAAGGAAAAACAAATCAAATGCAAGCAAATGAGAGGGTACATGGGAGGGAAAAACAAATCATAACAATACAGTACTAGCTAAAATAGATACAGTCATATTATACATTACAAAAGTTATCATGAAATGGGGAAACACACGGAACATCGAGGGACAACAACTCATGTTAATTATACCCAAAATACCCACCCCCTTAAACCTATCTAGATCCGATTATGAAGGGCCAGAAACATGCTCACCAATCCAGCTAGGAATTGTAAGGTTTTGAAATAGGTCTGCGTTTTGATCCTTTCAGGCATCCTGTCTCCTCGTGGTCAGCGCTGCGAGCTGCGACACGCCTTCTCTTCCTCGAGGTGAAGGTCACGGACAGGCTGGAACTCAGCGGGCCTGGACGTCAATATGAGGGAAGGTCAACTGTTTGACCACTTTCCAGAGGTCTCTTCTAGTCAGTTACCATTTTCAGATAGTGTTTTTCTGTAGGGCTGCTGCCCTCTTGTCTCGTCAACGGCCCGGGGTTGGTCGATGATCTCCCGATAGTTACCCCGGGGCGGGACGCAGGCTCGAATTGCCTTCTTGATAGCTGCTTCGTCTTCTTCAACGGTTAATCGCTGATCTCTCTCATCGCTCCGTGATGGCTCTGATGGCTACGATGGCTACCGATCGCTACGATGGCCCCGATGGCTACGATCGCTACGATGGACCCCCTGATCGATACCCTGGGTGTCTCCAATTATACTTCTCAGATGAGGCCTTTATCTCCCGCCAAATCAAGGTTAGTCTTTGTTTAACTTTTGGCGGGCTTGTTGCACAGCGGGGTAGTTATTATATTTAAACTGCTTTCGGGATGGCCGGTGATGGCCATCTCTGGTCTGGAATGACCCTACATTGTTTTGAATGTCTTCTTAATGTCTTTAATGGGTCTTTGATGCTCCCCTTATGAATAAGAAACTGTTTCCCTTTGTCTGGATAAACATTTAGATGGCCTTTATCTACAGGCCGATCTGACTGGATCTGCATCCAATCCATATGTATGGGGTTTGTGTCTGGTTTTGTTTATTCAGAAACAGCTTCCAGAACTTACTGTGGGTTAAATCCACAAAGGCTGTCTGGGGACTGCAGGAACCATTTTAAAGTGTCCCAATAAGTCGGTCACGTGGTCTGGCGACCATTTTATATGCCCCTTTTTCTGGGCTTCTTTTAAAACAGTCTTTTAAAATCGAGGCCTCTTCTGCCAAAGGACCCTTATAGAACAATATTAATTTTGCGGCTCTTACACAACGTTGACACTATCGAGTTCACAGAATGTACAATGCTGACACTATCGAGTTTACAGAATGCACATCACTGACACTATCGAGTTCACAAAATGTACAACGCTGACACTATCGAGTTCACAGAATGCACAATGCTGACACTATTGATTTCACAGAAAGTACAATGCTGACACTATCGTTTTCACGGAATGTACAACGCTGACGCTATCGAGTTCAGAGAATGAACAATGCTCACACTATCGAGATCAGAGAATGTACAACACTGACACTATCGAGTTCACAGAATGTACAACGCTGATACTATAGAGTTCACAGAATGTACAACACGGACACAATCGAGTTCACAGAATTTACAACGCTGACAATATCGAGTTCAGAGAAAGTAGAAACCTGACACTATCGAGTTCACAGAATGTACAACGCTGGCACTATCAAGTTCACAGACTGTACAACGCTGACACTATCGAGTTCACAGAACATACAACGCTGCCACTATAGAGTTCACAGAATGTACAACGCTAACACTAATGAGGTCACAGAATGTATAACGCTGACACTATAGAGTTCACAGAATTTATAACACGGACACTATCGAATTCACAAAATGTACAACACGGACACTATCGAGTTCACAGAATGTACAACGTTGACAATATCGAGTTCAGTGAATGTATAACGCTGACACTATCGAATTCACAGAATGTACAACACGGACATTATCAAGTTTACAGAAGGTACAACGTTGACACATTCGAGTTCACAGAATGTACAATGCTGACAGTATCGAGTTCAGTGAATGTACAACACTGACATTCTCGAGTTCACAAAATGTACAATGTGTAAGGGGTTCTCCTCTTTGGATCGCAGAGGTTTCTCTCTCTAGAGGCCTCTCTCTCCCTCTTGCACAGTAAAACCTTGAGTGGTTCGACCCACTCACCCCTTAGGTTCTAGACACTGGACTTAGATGCAGGAACTACAATGCAGAGAATACTCTTATAGACCATGTTTAATTAATGAAATGAAATTTTATTGCATAAGGAAAAACAAATCAAATGCAAGCAAATAAGGGGGTACATGGGAGGGAAAAACAAATCAAAATGCAGTACTAACTAAAATAGATACAGGCATATTATACTTTATAAACGTCATCATGAAATGGGGAAACAGACAGAACATCGAGGGACAACAACTCATGTTAATTATTCCCAAAATGCCCACCCCCTTAAACCTATCTAGATCCGATTATGAAGGGCCAGAAACATGCTCACCAATCCAATTGGAAAAATATAGAGTTTTGAAACAAGTCTGCGTTTTGATCCCCTCAGGCGTCCTGTTTGCGCGTGGTCAGTGGAGCCACAGCGAGCTGCGCTACACTTCTCTCTCTCTCTCTCTCGGTGAAGGTCACCGGCAGGCTGGACTCTGGCAGGCCTGGACGCCGGCGGGGACGGAGACCATCTGTTTGACCATGGTTGGAGAGGTCTCTAGCTGGTTACCATTTTCATATGGGTTTCCTCTGTAGGGCTGCTGCCCTTTTGTCTCGTCAGCGGCCCGGTGTTTGTCGACGATCTCCCAATGGTTACCCCGGGGCGGGATGCAGACTCGAATCACCTTCTTGATGGCTGCCTCGTTTTCTTCTTCTTCAATCCTTCCGAGCTGGTGATCTGTGAAGGAGGATGATGAGCCTCCTGATAGCTACCGCTGGCCACCCTGGGACTCCAAAAATACTTCTCAAGAGAAGCCTTTATCTCTCGCCAAATCAAGGTTAGTCTTTGTTTAACTTTTGGCGGGCTTGTATCACAACGGGGTAGTTATTATATTTAAACTGCTTTTGGGATGGCCGGTGATAGCCATCTCTGGTCTGGAATGACCCTGCATTGTTTTGAACGTCTTCTTGATGTCTTTAATGGGTCTTTGATGCTCCCCTTATGAATATAAAACTGTTTCCCTTTGCCTGGGTAAACATTTAGATGGCCTTTATCTACAGGTCGATCTGACTGGATCTGCATCCAATCCATATGTATGTGTTTGTGTCTGGTTTCGTTTTCTCAGAAACGGCTTCCAGAACTTACTGTGGGTTGAATCCACAAAGGCTGTCTGGGGGCTGCAGGAACCATTTTAAAGTGTCCAAAAAGCTAGTCACGGGGTCTGGCGGCCATTTTATATGCCCCTTTTTCCTGGGCTTTTTTAAAACAGTCTTTAAAACAAGTATCTTACAGCCCCCCCTGATACTATAGCTTGCTTGAAATATCATAATTCAGGGTGAGCAAAATTTTCTGACTCTCCATAATTAAACCATCCCCTGTATTTACCTTTCTATGATCCCACGACACATGCATTTCCCGTTTCAGGAAACCTACAGTGTACATTAAGCATCTATAGATGGCAATACATTGGATTTAAAATTTGACACACTCACTTCCAGGTGTGGAGGGGGGCCTAATACCCCTACACCACCTGGTTCATACACATTGGCCTAGAAATTCAGTTGGCTGCGCCAGCCGTTAGCGCCTTAGGAGGAGTAGATGTCGGGCGCTAGGTGGGTAGCGCCCGGGCGCAGCGCGAACTGCGCCTCGCCCCAACTTCACTAGAGATTTAGCGCCGGCGCAAAGCCTTTGCGCGCGCTCAGCTGCGCGCGCAGATCATGACGTAATTTCCTCGTGCAACGCCCTTTGTGCGCCCCCAACCGAAACTTCAGTCGCGCCGCCCCATTGTGCGCCTGGCGCCCCTAGCGACTGTTAAGTGGAACGGTGCTCAGCTGATGCGGGGCGCGGGGGCGCAAATTAAAGGGCACTCATCCTGCAATATAAAAGGCTGCCATTTTGCAGCACACCTTCTTGCGAAACGGATCTTTGGAGAGAGACCAAGGTAGATACCTTTCTGCTTTGGCCCAACACTCGGACAGGTACTTCTGGCTTCAGGCCACAGCTTTCAAAAAGTTTTTGCCTTCATTGACATCTCACTGTTTGCCAGCATATTATGGGGGCTGCAATGGGTGTCAACGCTGGCTTTCTCAATTACATCCAAAGGGCTCACAGACGCAGTGAGAGAGTGGCAGCCCTGGTTAGACGGAGAGGGGGCAACAGGCGTCGGCAAAGGAGGCCTTACCTACCCAGGGTATACCGCCAGCAGTTCTCCTATCTCAACATGTCTGAGGAGCAGTGTGTTCGGAGGCTGCGATTCAGAAGGGAGGTGGTCACAGAGATCTGCCAGCTGCTTGCCGTTGATCTGCAGCCACAGCTGAGGAGCAGGACGTCTCTGTCGGTGGCAGTGAAGGTGACGGTGGCTCTCAACTTTTATGCCACCAGCTCCTTCCAATCCGCTACTGGGGACATTGCCAACATCTCCCAGTTCGCCGTGCATTGCTGCATCCGCCAGGTGACCAATGCCCTTTTCAAAAGGAGACGTCAGTTCATCTCCTTCTCCATGGCCCTTGACAAGCAGCAACAGCGTGCAATGGACTTTGCAGCATTCGCGGGCTTCCCCATGGTGCAGGGCGCCATTGACTGCATGCATGTGGCTTTGCGGGCACCTCTGGAGAATGCCGAGGATTACCGCAACCGGAAGGGCTACCATTCGCTGAACGTACAGCTGGTGTGTGACCACAGGCAGCTCATCCTAGCTGTCAATGCCCGATTTCCAGGCAGCAGCCACGATGCCTTCATCCTGCGACAGACTTCTGTGGCAGACATGTTCCAGGCACAGCCTCGCCCACGAGGATGTCTTATCAGGGACAAAGGCTATCCTTTGTGTACCTGGCTGATGACCCCGCTCCGTGCGCCCAGCACCCCTGCTGAAGAGCGATACAACGAGAGCCATCAAGCGACCAGGAACATCATCGAACAAACAATCGGCGTCCTGAAGCAACGGTTCCGCTGTCTCGGTCGTTCCGGTGGAGCCCTGCAGTATTCTCCGGAGCGAGTCTCCCATTTCGTGGTCGTTTGCTGCATGCTGCACAACCTGGCTATCCGCAGGACTCAGCCACTGCCACCACAGATTGGAGGACCACCTCAGGAGGAGGAGCAGGAGGAGGAGGAGCAGGACCAGCACAGGAGGGAGGCACAAAGTGCAAGGGCCGCCCGTCGCCGGCTTATTGAACGTCGGTTCTAGGCCCCCTCTCAGGGACTGGCTTGTGCCAATGTCAGCAGATGAATGTAGCCGCTCCACAAGCCCTCAGCCGAGCAGGGCAACCAGGACTTAACCAAAAAACCATGCACACTGCAATTTAACAACAAAAATTTATTGAAAACCTCTGCCCTTCCCACATTACATGCTCATGTGGAGAAGCCCCCTCCAAAAACACAAAACTACCAGTCTCGGCCTTACAAAAAGAAAGAAAGACACCAGTCTCGGCCTTACACAAATAAAGATAGACACCAGTCTCGGCCTTACACAAATAAAGATAGACACCAGTCTCGGCCTTACACAAAAACAACTGCACCAGTGTCGGCCTTCCAATAAGCACCAGGCATTTGTGCATACCTCTACTTTTTGCCCTGCGAGGGCGATGCATTGCGCATCCTTGGCTGGCCCCTGCCCGCCCTGCAGCTCCTCCTCAATGGGAGCCCAGTGGCTGCAACAAGGCTGGGGGAAGGCTGCTGAGGGGCAGATGGCGAGACGGCACATGCCCTTGGGGGTCGGTCTGCACCAGCTCTGGCCTTGGAGTGGCCGGCTGCTGACTGCTCCAACTCTGGCTGGGCGGCAGCAGTGTGTCCAGCAGCTCCTGGCAGCTGCAGTGGCGGAGTGGCAGTGTCGGCTGCAGGAATGGTGGCAACCTGGCAGTTCGCAGGTGCTCGCTGGTCGCCTGACACATTGGCACTCGCACGGGCCAGCACTGCAGCATGCGCAGCAAACAGCTGAAGGACAGACTGCTGGGCTGCTGCTGTGCGGCGAGTGCCCTGGCGGTGCCTGGCTGATCCAGCGAGGGTGGCAGCAGTTAATGCCCGTGTGGCCCTGGTCTGTGTCCGCATCACACCAGCCAGTGAATGGACGGCACAACTGAGCACTTGGCTAGAAGCCGACTGTGCTGCCGTGAAGTCCTGCAGACTCCTGGCCTGTGCTGCCGCGATGTCCTGCAGACTGCTGGCCTGTGCTGCATTGATATCCTGCAGACTCCTGGCCTGTGCTGCATTGAACTGTTCCAGACTCCTGGCCTGTGCTGCACTGAATTGTTGCAGACTCCTGGCCTGTGCTGCCCCGAATTCCTGCACACTCCTTGCCAGTGACTCTATGGAGTCAGGCATCCTTCCCACTGCAGCCATGAGCTCAGTGTGCCTGCGCTCAGCCTGGACGGCCATTTCCTCTAGGAGGCGCACCTCCTCTGCGCTGACTGTCGCAGGACTGGAGGCCGCACTCACCCTCTGGGGAGAAGTCCGCCGAGCTTCCCCACCCCTCCCACGTTGCTGCAGGCCGCTGGGCCCCGGAGCTTCACTCTCCTCCGACCCTTCCCCCCGGCTCCCCTCCAGGGAAGACGTGTCCCCTACATCGCCATGGGCTGGCGCGGCTGAGGGTGGCACTGATGGGCTGGCTTCCTCTTCCTCCTCCTCGTCTTCCAAAGGGCTGACAGTGGCAGCTTGAGGGCCCGCCTCCTCACCTGGCGATTCACCATCTGAAAGCAGGAAGGCACAAGAGTAGCTTTAGAGTGAGGACAGGGCGGCAGCGAGGGAGGCATGAGTGGTGCCATTCACCGCATTGGTCGGACAGTGGCAAAGGATGCTGATCTGATGCGCAAGTGGAACGAGAGAGGTCCAAAAGGTGATGCCCTTACCATTGGTGCCCAGAACAGGGTCGGCATCTCCAGTGGTGACGGGGCCAATCAGCAGGCCTCCCATAATGCGCTCCACACGCTGGTCGAGGTCAGAGAGCTCTTTGAGGTCAGGACGGCCTCCCCCGGTCTCAGTTTGGTTGCGCCGGTTGTGCGCAACCTTGGCCTGCAAGAGAAAGGATGGCCTCTAAGTACAGTGTGTAGCCCTGATCTTGTCTGCACTGCCTCCCATGGTCGAATAGCTTGGACAGTGTGTAGCCCTGATCTTGTCTGCACTGCCTCCCATGGTCGAATAGCTTGGACAGTGTGTAGCCCTGATCTTGTCTGCAATGCCTCCCATGGTCGAATAGCTTGGACAGTGTGTAAAGTGCTGAATGTGCAATTGATTTTCATGCCAGGCCCATAGCTGCTGGATGAGGGCTGGCCATTAGGGCTTTCAGGTCCCTTTGCCCATAATGTGAGGTGTACATGCAAGGATGAGGAGGACACTGGAAAGGGTACTCACCCTGACAATCCGAGTGAGGTCGTTGAACTTCTTCCGGCATTGTACAGGAGTCCTGGCAACCACGCTGTTGGAAGACACCCTGTTGGACACCTCCCTCCAGGCTTTCCGGTAGGCGCTGGGCAGCGGCCTCTTGCCACCTTCTGGGTACAAAACATGGCGCCTGCGCTCCACTCCGCCAACCAGCAGCCTCAGGTCACCGTCACTGAAGCGCTGCGCTCTCTCCCTGGCCTTCTCCATAGTCCTGGGCGTTGTACAGGTGAAGCTGAAGTGGTCAGGCCTAGGTTGAGGGCTTCAGTGTGCAGGGCGTGGCAGGCAAACAAATACACCCTGCCCCTTTAAGAGATGACCGGCGCCAGAGTGTCTGCCGTCAATCAAGAACTCGCCGCACCTGCGCTGCGCCCGGCCTCGGGGCTATCGCTCAGCACCGCCGGCTTAGCGCCTAAAGATAGTCGTGCATCGCCTGTTTTTGCGCAGCAGCAACCTCTTGGGGCGATGCGACTGAATATCGGCGAAGGGGGCGCGACTTTGCACTGGGCGCAAACTTTAGCGGCCGCCCGATTTTACCGCCCCAAAAGTGGCTATACTGAATTTCTAGGCCATTATCTTTTATTAACAAGAACACGCTTAATAAAACTTCAATAAAAATAAAGTACACACAAAAATGCACATGAATAAACATCAAACATATAGGAGGGAGGGAAACTTTAACTTTATACATAGCAGCAGAATCTAAACGGGTGTCTCTTCTTCTACCCGTACATAATGCACTCTCCATTCTCCTCTGTTCAAATACTTCTGCGAATGTCTGACCTGTTTACAGTATACAAAGAGTAAATAAATCACAATAAAAACCTGACACACTACAAGGATGTGAGAGGCTATCCTAATCCAAGAAGGGACTTCTATATTAGTGAACAGATCCCACCATGGTGGGGTTACTATATCTAATATGTTTGCCCCTATTTCTAACGTCTTCTGCTCCAGTGTGTAAAAATGTTTCTGTGAAACGACAACGGTTTTTAGGATCTTGGTGAGGTGTTCAGGGAGAGGGGGAATGATATAGCCAAAATGTGGAACGAATCGTTAAAGATCGGTGAAATTTTCTTTGACAGTGAGGTGAACAGTGGAAGGTTCAGGAATGGGGGCAATTCGCTCTTGGGCCACTTGAACTTCTGCCTTGGGCTTGAAGCAGAAACTGCTGTCACTCACCGGACACCAGCCGCGCTGTCCATGTTGGTAGTGGGCCGCTGCAGTGGTGACACAGTATGTGCCACCTCCTATATATGCCACCTGTGGGGGCACATGGGCTTGTGCCATTGCCTCCATGGTGCAGTTTATAGGCTTCGCACCAGCAGTTCTGAACCCGCACTGTGGTTTCGAATAGGCATTCAAGTTCTGGGGACACAGGATGATGTGTGCTCCCCAGCTCCGGCACCCCGAGAGGTCGATACCCGTCATTGCATGCTCCCATCGAATGACGTACGGTGGGGCCGCTGCATAGCGAATGTGTGCACCCCTTGAATGACACCAATGTTCGCCACCCTGTATACCGGGCGACTTTAGCTGTCTTTCCAATCACCGGCATTCTTACCACTATACCCATAATGGTGTGATTAGACCGTCCACAGTCCACTGGGACTGGGTAGGCCTCTGAAGCTAGTCTGAGCTGGCACGGACTCAATGGCCTAGAAATTCAGTTGGCTGCGCCAGCCGTTAGCGCCTTAGGAGGAGTAGATCTCGAGCGTTAGGCGCTTAGCGCCCGGGCGCAGCGCGATCTGCGCCTCGCCCCAACTTCAGTAGACATTTAGCGCCGGCGCAAAGTCATTGCGCGCGCTCATCTGCGCGCGCAGATCATGACGTCATTTCGTCGTGCAACGCCCTTCGTGCGCCCGGAACCGGAACTTCACTCGCGCCGCCCCATTGTGCGCCGGGCGGCCCTAACGACTGTTGAGTGGAACTTTGCTCAGCCAATGCGGGCCACGGGGAGCGCAAATTAAAGGGCACTCCTGCAGTAGACAAGGCAGCCGTTTTGCAACACTCCTTCTTTGGGAGGAGGAGGAGGAGGAGGAGGAGGAGGAGGAGGAGGAGGAGGAGGAGGAGGAGGAGGAGGAGGAGGAGGAGGAGGAGGAGGAGGAGGAGGAGGAGGAGGAGGAGGAGGAGGAGGAGGAGGAGGAGGAGGAGGAGGAGGAGGAGGAGGAGACCGGTACCACATAACAAACTGATGGAGAGAAGCCCTCCCCAAAAACACAAATACACTAGTCTCGGCCTTTCAAAAAAACAAATCCACCCTCCCCCTTTAAGAGCTCACCGGAGCCAGAGTGTCTGCCGGCAATCAGCAGCTCGCCGCACCTGCCCTGCGCCCAACTTCCGGTGTTAGCGCCCCGGGCTGCCGGCTTAGCGCCTAATGATAGTCGTGCATCGCCTGTTTTAGCGCAGCAGCAACCTTTTAGGGCGATGCAAGTGAATATCGGCGAAGGGGGCTCGACTTTGCGCCGGGCGCAAACTTTAGCGGCCGCCCGACTTTACCGCCCCAAAAGTGGCTATACTGAATTTCTAGGCCAATGTGTTCTCAAAAGGGTGGAGGGCTACGAGGTGCTTGTTGCTGATCCAGGAGGGGACTAAACCTTGTTTTAAATCCTCCAGATTACTGCGGCCCTCGCCCAGTAACCACGCCCCATACAGCACGCACGCCTCGTTTTGCGCAGCCTGATCTGACGCATTCCGATCCTCCCTGATGAGAGCATTTACCGTTTTACCGTGTTTCTCCAGCTCAGCAATGATTTCTTTTAAGTGTAGTGTCATGGCCTGGTCCTCATGTAACTCAGAACCCACTACCTTATTCTCATCCGTCAGTATCTTTCTTAACTGTGTTTTCAAACCATTGATCTGGGTCTGCAGCTCCACGTCATCCAGAGTGTTGATGACGGAAGTCCCTGTGTTAAAAGCTGTAAAAATATCATTTACTGTGCCCCTTCTTTGTCTCCCTACCCTGTCCAAAACCTCATGTGGTGTGGTGTACAATCCGGCTCTGTCTACATCAGCAAAGTCGAATTCATAAAACTGTCTGAACATGTTTGTTAACAGGACCTGGTACAATTGCTTCGTTTCCTTGGGGCACCACTCTGGCAATCGTACCTCGGTGAGGTTTAAAATCATCGAAGCTACCGCGTAATGCACCCCTTGGTACAGCACCTGACTTGTGGGCACTAATACCAATCCGTTCCCGGGTCCTTTGGTGGTGGTGGGGCACCCTTCCTTGCGGGCTTTGGCTACCGGAATCGTGGGCAGGGGCTTGCGGGGGCGGGTGATGAGTTCAGTGGCGTTTACTGGGATCTGAGTGTATGGGACACCGCACGCCCGTGTGCTGACGTCCCACCTCATTCCTTTCCCAGCATCCTGCCACTGCCTTTGGAAAAAGATGGAGACGCCTGTGGGGCAGACGCGTTCTGAACCCCACATACAGATGTAAATCCCCTCATCTGGTTCCCACCATTTGTCCCGACAGACACTCAATCCCCCATGAGTCCCCGTAATAGTCCGATGGGTATTGTTACCCAGTCTCTCCCACTCGACCGTGGAGTTCTTCATGGTTTTGCTCAACTTGCGCAACCACCACCATCGATTCAAAGGAACATGTCCCATACATTGCAAACAAATCCTTTTCCCGATGGTAACGCTGACTCTGGGTGCGATGATCCTCACTCGGGGACACATTAGAGAAGTCTCTCTGTACTTAAAACCGAACTGGCTGGAGTATTCCGCAGAGTTCGACCCCAGCCATCCTGGCCACCTCCCTTAGCGGAAATAGGTGGCTGTCTCCTCAACGCCCTGCGCGCCCGACCTATCGGTCGCGATGGGGGCTGTGTCTCCAGAGCGCCCGTAAATCGTGGAGTCCTTGGTGCGGCCCCGATAGGCCCCGCTGCACCCGATCACCGCGAACGCGATGAGAATTTCTCTCATTATCTCTTTGGTTCCTGTAACAAATTAAACGATACAGCCAGGCTCCAAGAGATTCTGGCCTAGGTGAAGGCATGATCGGGTCTTTCGACCTCGATCCCAAACAACACACATGCTGGGCAGATTCCAAAATTACTTATAACACTAATCACTTTTTAATATTTACACACCTTAAACTTAATTAAACTTAACTTATGTACAGCGCCGCCCGTCCCCGGGCGGCTTACCTAATCCCTGATTGGACTGCAGCTCGCCGCTCCTTGTGGTGGGGCTGCACTGACTTGTGGCTTGGGTCCCCCGCAGCCTTTTGCTGTCAATTGGGGACTGTGTTTTGCCAAGGATTTCCCAAGTTGGCGTTTACTGAAATCGGGCCAAGGTTTTACCGGCTGAGGCATTCGAGACGACCTACGAAGAGGTACTTTGGGCGTGGCTCCCTTAGCGATTGGACCTTCGGTTGGGACTTTAGCCCTCACAGCCCGTGGCACCTCCACGGCTGCCGGCTTCGGCTCCTTTCCCTCAGGCTCCGCCCCTTTGGGATTTGGGTCTTTGGCAGACGACTCCTCCTCACCTGTCCCTACAGGTGGAGGATCTCCGCCCCCAATTTCTACCTCCCCTAAGCTTGAGTCGAGGGCGGGATCTCCTTCCTCCGACTCCACCTCCTCCAGAATCGTGTCAAGGGCGAGGCCTAGCTGTTCGGGCTCCCTCCCGATGGCGGTCGGATCAGGAGGAGGGCCTTGGTCTTCGGGCTCCTCCTCGTCCGAGTCCCAGGCCAGTGGGGAAACCTCCCAGGTGGGCAGGACAGCTTTTCCCTCCAAGCAGGCTGCGGTTCCAGCCTGTGTGGTCTGTCACTTGTTGCACGCCTCAGGCTGAGGATTTTTACCCTCAGACCCGGCTTCAGTTGCTGGTTCTTTTGCACCCGGCTTAAACAGTTTGCACCGCTTTATGAGAAACCATTCATTGCGTCGGGGTACCTTCACTGCGCGAGTGGCGGGGACCGGTGGATCTTGCACCGATTCCTGTCTATCCTGGTCTATGTCTCTCTCGCCAGCGTGGAGGGTCAGACCCAAGAATTTTACTTCCTGCCGGCTGACCCGTGCTTTCGTTGGGTTCACCTTGGCACCCTCTATCCCTTTCACACTCGTACCAGCTCCCCAGAGACAGTGATTTCTCAGGTCCACGAGGATCCCATGTGCTACCAAGAAATCAGACCCAAGGACTCCCGTTCCACCCCCCACCTCCCACTTCATTAGCGTACACTTCCACGTGGTGCGGAGTGGTCCTAAATGAATGGAGAGGGGAATGGAATGTACGCCAGCCTTTTCTTCGCCCGTGAAGCCCGACAGAAGGTAGGGAACCCCGGTGGACAGAGGCGAGGTGGTGGGGTTATCTGCGTGGATCACGGTGCACGATGCCCCTGTATCCAACAAATAGGTCCTTTTTACCTCCTCCACCTCCATCTCCACGAGGGGTCGCCTCCATACATCATATTGCAGCGCGCACAGGTAGACGGGCTTCGCCGGCTCTAGTCATTTGGGCACAGGGGTCGGGGTTTCGGGAACGACAAGACCAGTGGTGACAGCTATCTTCCCCTGCGCGATCATAAGAGACTGCATTGTCTCTACAATTGACTCTATCGCAGTGGGATCCATAGCTGCACTGGCTCCCCTTTCTGGGGCAGGGGCTGCGTTTTGGACCTGGGGTCGTGCTGGGGCGGCGGTCTGGGCTTGGGCTTAGGCTGCGGGAGCTTTTCCCTTATTATCCTTCTACGGATTTTTACAGTCCTTGCGCCAATGTCCATCCTTCCCACACCCGTAGCAATTGAGCTTGGCTTGGGCAAGGCGATTCCCCTCCTGACGCCACTCCTTCTTACTTGGGGCTGCGGGTTTTGCCTTATGCACTTTTCCCTTAGAGGGAGGTACCTCCTGACTTCTACAATTCTTGTACGCAATGGTGAGCTGGCGGAGCACCGTTTCCTCCGTGACACCGGGACCTTGGGGATCAAACCAAGACCTGGCTAGGGCCTGTATCTGTGGCAAGCTGTTGGCAACCAAGCAACGGAGCCAATGAACCCGCTGTTCGGCGTTCATTGCAGCCCATTCAGGCATGCCCGGACAACTGCGCCGATACACTGGCCACAGCCTTTCTGTGAAAACCCGTGGGGGTTCTCCTGTTAGCTGCACAGTCCCTTCCAGCCGTTGGAACGGATTACCGTCGTCCACTCCCATAACTTCCAAGACCTCATCCCTGAAATCCACATACCCTTTCCGCCCCCTCTTACTCTCGTCGGAGAGGCACTGAAGGATTGTGCTATCCAGGGAGAAGAGCAGCATCTTCGCCCGTTCTTGATCGTCACAAACATTAATGGCAGCTGTCTCCTCCATCTCCCTGAAATGAACTGAGGGATCTCCCTTTACTGTGAGTCTTGGGAGGTGGCTCACCATGGATCTTAGTTGTGGGGCAGCGTAGGGCACCGTGAGCTGGTTCAGGTGGGGTCCGTCCATGCCATCGTCGGCGTTGGGACCGAACCTTTGGTGCCGATTAGGACACATTGGTGCCGGCTCCGGCTTTACTACCAGGGGCTGTTCTTCCTCCCGCTCCACCTCAGCTACCTCCACTCCTACCACCCCCCCTTTTTTGGGCCAAGCCTTGCTATAGCTCGGCGGTGCTGAGGGCTCAATGGCTGGTGCCACAACTGCTCCGTATGGAATCATTTTTAAAAATTCCTTTAAAAAGTCCATGTGACTGGCTTTTGGGCTTACGAGGCATACCATGCCTTTTGCCTTAACCAAAGCCGTTCTCAGGTCTTCTATGGTCTTTTGGCAGGGGCCATGGTCTGTGCTCGCAAACCCGTGCTCGAGAGCCAGCTTGTAAGTTGCCTTAACTTCCACTACTCTCTCCTCCTGCGCTCTTAGCTGTTGTGCGAGGCGGGTGTTTTTCTCCCGTATTCTCGCTTCATGGATCTTTGCCTCAGTAACCTGGCATTCCAGGTACTCTATTCTAGCCTGGTGTTGGCTGGCTACAACTTGGCGTTCCTGATTCAGCACATGAAGCGATGTAATGAGTTTTTCCCCACCCATGGCCGTTACCTCTATTTCTGCTTCCTGGGTTGTGATCTTGGCTGCCTGTGCTGCAACGACTCTGTCCAAAATCTGGACTTGTTTCTTGTAACACATCAGCCACACTGCCTTTTCCACTGACTTCTTATGTTCTTTGCTCTCTGTCCACCTGATGGCTGCGTCTACCGGACGCCCATCCAGTAAGAGATCGGAAATCCACTGCTTAGTGAGATTTACCTTACCAAAAACATAATCCGCTATCCTCTCATCCATAACATTTCGTCCATTCAAACCTGGGCCTAATACATTGCAATCCTGCTGCCAGTGTCCTGCCGCGGTCGCCATTTTCTGTAAGGGGTTCTCCTCTTTGGATCGCAGAGGTTTCTCTCTCTAGAGGCCTCTCTCTCCCTCTTGCACAGTAAAACCTTGAGTGGTTCGACCCACTCACCCCTTAGGTTCTAGACACTGGACTCAGGTGCAGGAACTACAATGCAGAGAATACTCTTATAGACCAAGTTTAATGAAATGAAATGAAATTTTATTGCATAAGGAAAAACAAATCAAATGCAAGCAAATAAGGGGGTATATGGGAGGGAAAAACAAATCAAAATACAGTACTAACTAAAATAGATACAGGCATATTATACTTTACAAACGTCCTCATGAAATGGGGAAACACGCGGAACATCGAGGGACAACAACTCATGTTAATTATACCCAAAATGCCCACCCCCTTAAACCTATCTAGATCCGATTATGAAGGGCCAGAAACATGCTCACCAATCCAGTTGGAAAAATATAGAGTTTTGAAACAAGTCTGCATTTTGATCCCCTCAGGCGTCCTGTTTCCGCGTGGTCAGTGGAGCCACAGCGAGCTGCGCTACACTTCTCTCTCTCTCTCTCTCGGTGAAGGTCACGGGCAGACTGGACACTGGCAGGCCTGGACGTCGGCGGGGATGGAGACCATCTGTTTGACCACGGTTGGAGAGGTCTCTAGCTGGTTACCATTTTCATATGGGTTTCCTCTGTAGGGCTGCTGCCCTTTTGTCTCGTCAGCGGCCGGGGTTTGTCGACGATCTCCCGATGGTTACCCCGGGGCGGGACGCAGACTCGAATCACCTTCTTGATGGCTGCCTCATTTTCTTCTTCTTCAATCCTTCCGAGCTGGTGATCTGTGAAGGAGGATGATGAGCCTTCTGATAGCTACCGCTGGCTACCCTGGGACTCCAAAAATACTTCTCACGAGAAGCCTTTATCTCCTGCCAAATGAAGGTTAGTCTTTGTTTAACTTTTGGCGGGCTTGTATCACAACGGGGAAGTTATTATATTTAAACTGCTTTCGGGATGGCCGGTGATGGCCATCTCTGGTCTGGAATGACCCTGCATTGTTTTGAATGTCTTCTTGATGTCTTTAATGGGTCTTTGATGCTCCCTTATTATGAATATAAAACTGTTTCCCTTTGTCTGGGTAAACATTTAGATGGCCTTTATCTACAGGCTGATCTGACTGGATCTGCACCCAATCCATATGTATGTGTTTTGTGTCTGGTTTCGTTTTCTCAGAAACGGCTTCCAGAACTTACTGTGGGTTGAATCCACAAAGGCTGTCTGGGGACTGCAGGCGCCATTTTAAAGTGTCCAAAAAGCTAGTCACGGGGTCTGGCGGCCATTTTAAATGCCCCTTTTTCCTGGGCTTCTTTTTTAAAACAGTCTTTAAAACGAGGCCTCTTCTGCCAATAGACCCTTATAATACAATGTTGAATTTTGCGGATCTTACAAACGCTGACACTATCGAGTTCACAGAATGTACAACGCTGACACCATCGAGTTCAAAGAATACACAACGCTGACACTATCGAGTTCAAAGAATACACAACGCTGATACTATCGAGTTCACAGAATGTACAACGCTGACACTATCGAGTTCAAAGAATACACAATGCTGACACTATCGAGTTCACAAAATGTACAACGCTGACGCTATCGAGTTCCAAGAATAGACAACGCTGACACTATCGAGTTCAAAGAATGTACAATGCTGATGTTAAGTCTGTGTGTTCTAGTTGTATTTAAGATTAATTGCTAACACAGACTACAAGAATAACGTTTCAACAGGTCTTTACTAGTTGGAGGTCAGAGCTATACTAACAGCAATATCACTACACAGTACTTATATACCGGTGGTCACCACCGGTATTACGTATACAGCAGCCAGAGAAAGTAGTACATCTCTTAAGGTGGAACAGGCTTAAGTTCTCTTAAGGTGGAACAGGTTACATACACCACAATCCTCCCTTTTTAGCTTAACAGTCATATCCCCATTTAACATAACATAATAACATATATACATATATAACTTCAGGTATAAACAGTTCAAAGGTTCAGTCTCTCAGGAGGCCTTCTGATTCGGGTTGGATAATGCCTTTCAGTGGTCTCTGATTCTTGTTGCTGAGGTGACTCCTCTAGTTGGTTTCCTATGTATTGGACGTCATCATCAGGTACATTCCCTGCCGAGGTAGATGCTTCAGGTTCATTAACGTCTTCCACAGTTGTCTCTGTCGCAACCATGGGTTCGACCCTTGCTCTCGATTCTACCAGTTGATCCGCATGACGCCTTATCACATTGTTACCAATATCTACTGTGTACATCAGAGGTCCTTGTCTGGCCCGAATTGTTCCGGACTGCCATTTTTCGTTTCCATAGTCCCTTGCCAACACTGGTTGTCCTACGTCGAAACTTCGAGTGGTCTTGTTATTAATATGCCGGAACTGTTTGTTTTCCACTTCCCTCCGCACATTTGGTTTTAACAAGTCCAACCTGGATCGCAACCTCCTGTTATAAAACATCATGGCAGGACTTTGGTTAGTTACTGCATGAGCGGCGTTTCGATATGCCATTAGGAAATTGTCCACCTTGTGTTGTAGCGGAATCTGATCATCGTTCATGGCCTTTATTGCCTTTTTGAATGTTTGGACAAATCTCTCGGCCAACCCGTTTGTCGCCGGATGATATGGGGCAGAGGTATAATGTTTCACCCCATTCTTCTTTAAGAATTTTTGGAATTCTTCCGACACGAACTGTGGTCCGTTGTCCGAACATATCTGTTCTGGCAATCCGTTCCTTGCGAATATTGTTCTTAACACCGCAATTGTCTTTTCTGAAGTAGTGGTATTCATCTTGATCACTTCTGGCCATTTGGAATGTGCGTCCACCGCAATTAGGAACATGGAGTCCATGAATGGACCAGCAAAGTCAATATGTATGCATTGCCATGGGGCTGAAGGCCATTCCCATGGGTGTAGCGGTGCGATCGGAGGTGCATTTTGCACTTTTTGGCACCCAGCGCAGCTTTTTGTCAACTCCTCTATCTGTTGGTCAATACCCGGCCACCATACATAAGCCCTAGCAAGACTTTTCATCTTAACTCCCCCCAGATGACCTTCATGCAGTTCCTTTAGAACTCTTTCCCTTAACTTGGGAGGAATAATCACTCTTGTCCGGTACATCAAAGTACCATGGCAGACGGACAGCTGGTCTCGCCTTGCCGAGAATGCCGGTAACAGAGGATCACCATGTGTTGGCCATCCCTTCACTGTCACCTCGTAGACTCGGGACAGTGTCGGGTCGTTCCTGGTTTCTCTTTCAATACTTGCATTGGTGACTGGTAAACACTCGATGATGGTCGAATGAAATAACTCAACAGGGTCAACTTTCGTCGTCTCTTCTTCTTCAGGTAGTGGCAGGCGCGACAGCCCATCAGCATTGCCATGCTGCTTTGTACCTTTGAATTCTATTTGATATTGATGTGCCCCTAGGAAAAGGGACCGTCTCTGGAGTCTCTGTGCTGTCATCACCGAAACACCCTTCTTCGGGTTAAAAATGGATACCAACGGCTGATGGTCTGTCAGAAGTGTGAATTTTTGGCCCTGCAGGTAATGATTAAACTTCTTCACTCCCCATACAAGGCTGAGAGCCTCCCTATCGATCTGCGCATAGTTGCGCTCAGCGGAGGTCAATGATCTGGATGCAAACGCGACTGGCCTTTCCGTGCCATTTGGCAACTTGTGTGAGAGTACTGCCCCAATACCATATGGAGAAGCATCACAAGCCAACCGAATAGGCAGTGTCGGGTTGAAGTGAGCCAACACTTCCTCTGAGGTGATCAATTCTTTGCTTTTGCGAAATGCCTTCTTACAGTTTTCGCTCCATTCCCATGGTACCCCCTTCTGTAAAAGAGCATTCAGCGGGTGCAGTACCGTGGATAGATTCGGTAGAAACTTATGGTAATAGTTAATCAATCCTAGAAACGACCTCAACTGAGAGACATTATCCGGAGCGGGAGCCTTTACAACTGCCTCTATCTTGTCAGGAGACTTATGAAGCCCCTCCCGGTCAATGACATGACCACAGTACGAGATCTGCTTCTGAAAGAACTCACATTTCTGCCGATTAACTCGAAGTCCATACTCTTTCAGTCTGTTGAGCACCAGTTCCAAGTTTGCGAGGTGTTCTTCATCACCATCTCCTGTAATCAGAATATCATCCAGGTAACATTGTGTGCCTGGAATTCCCTGTATTACCTGCTCCATGGCCCTCTGCCAAATTGCTGGAGCCGATGCCACGCCAAAAACCAGCCTATTATACCGGTACAAACCTCTATGCGTGTTGATCGTGAGGTACTGGCATAGTGGTTAGCACTGTTGCCTCACAGCGCCAGGGACCCAGGTTCGAATCCAGCCTCGGGCGACTGTCTGTGTGGAGTTTGCACATTCTCCCCGTGTTTGCGTGGGTTTACTCCGGGTGCTCCGGTTTCCTCCCACAGTCCAAAGATGTGTGGGTTAGGTTGATTGGCTATGATAAATTGACCCTTAGTGTTAGGGGGATTAAATACGTGGGGTTACGGGGATAGGGTGGGATATGTGTTGGTGTCGGGGTTACGGGGATCGGGTGGGATATGTGTCGGTGCAGGCTCGATGGGCCGAAATGGCCTCTATCTGCACTGTGTGGTTTCTGTGATTTCTGTGATTCTGTGACTCTTCTTCAACCTCCATCTGCAAGTACGCCTGCGCCAGGTCTATCTTGGTGAAGTGTTTCCCGCCAGACAACGAAGCAAAAATATCCTCAATCTGCGGAAGCGGATACTGCACCGTGTGAAGCACTGGATTAACGGTGATCTTGAAGTCTCCACAGATGCGAACCTTCCCTGGTTCTCCTGGCTTGTTGCTCGAAGGACGTTTCATAAAGGGAACAATGGGCGTAGCCCACTCACTCCAATCTACCTTAGACAGTACACCTGAACGTTCTAGCGCTTCCAGTTCCGCTTCTACAGCAGGTCGTATTGCATAGGGTACCGGTCTGGCTTTGAAAAATTTTGGGTGTGCATGTTCATCAATCTTGATGTTTGCCGTAATTCCTCTCAGTGTTCCCAGTCCCTGCTGGAACACCTCTTTAGCATCATCCAATATTCTGGACAATCGTTTAGGTTTGACATCTGTTTCCCCGGAATCTACCGTTAGTGCCTTTAAGGAGTGCCAGTCCATATTCATTTTCCTAATCCACTCCCATCCCAGTAGTGGTGGACCTCCTTCAGGTAGCACATATAAGTCCATTACTTGGCTTTCTTTGCCCTTGTGGACCACTTTTACCTCTATCTTTCCGATGGGGTACACTCTTTGCCCCGTGTATGTTTTCAATATAATCTCCGTATCCCGTAGGGGAATATGTTGGAATAACCTTTTGTAATCTTTCTTATTCATGACCGTCAATGCCGATCCAGTGTCCAATTCCATCTTTACTTGGACTCCTGCTATCTGAAGAGTGACCCAAATTGTCTGGAGATCTGCATCCTTACCAACGTTGTGTACTCTTAAGCTACCCAGTTCATTACTGCTGGCGTCTGAATCTGACTTCTGTTCGTTCGAACTGTTCTTTGTCACCTTGTGTACCTTTATGTATTTTCCTTGCAGTGACTTTTTGTTGTTGGTCTTCTTTCCTGACCGGCATACTTTAGCTATGTGGCCAAGCCTGCCACACGTTCTGCATTCTTGGTTTTTAAACCAACACTGGTTCTGATCGTGCGTTGTCTTTCCACAACGATAACATTTTACAGTACTCAAAACCAATTGATTTGTACTGAGTTCCGGTGACCGTAGCTGCATTACTGCCGTGCCTCTCGCTGCGGCTTTGTGTGATGCTGCCATAGTGACCGCTTTCTCAAGCGTCAGCTCATTCTCCTCGAGCAGTCACTTTTGTGTATCTTCTTTTAATAATCCACACACAAATTTATCTCTTAGCGCATCTGTTAGTCCCGTTCCAAACTGACAGTACTTTGCTAGCTTACGCAATTCCATTAAATATTCAGCATTGCTTTCATCTTTCAGCTGCTTTCTGCTGTAAAATTTAAATCGTTCCGCTAGCATCAGCGGCGTGGGGTTTAGATGATTTCTCAGGACAGTAACAATCTCCTCGAACGTCTTCTCCGCCGGTTCATCTGGTGATAAAAGGTGTTTCAATTGCCCGTATGTCTTCGCACCCATTAAGTTTAATAAAGTTAGTGCTTTCTCATCATCTGGGGTTTTATTTGCTTTACAATAATTTTGTATGCGTTCTACATACGTGGCCCAATCTTCGATGTCGCTATCAAAGGTATTAATGTTCCCATGTTTAGGCATCGTTGCAATTTTTTTTTTTTTTTTAGTGATTTCCCTTTTTCCAAGATGGCGGCTTCCCGCTCTTGTCTTTGTCCTCCACCTACAAAATGGCGGTTTCCCACGCTTGGCGTTCTTTCCCGCGCTCGCCTTCTTCACCCGCTGGCTGCAATGGCGTTTGGCGTGCCGCTGCTGCTCCCCTTTCCCAGCGGTTAGTAACTCCCCCGACGCTGTCTCCGCTTCACCGCGGCTCCCTCGGGCATTCGCGCTTCCCCGATGTCGTGCCTCGCAGCCCTTCTTGCAGCCCGGTTATTAGCACCGGCTGCGTTCGCCTTCACCGCGGCTCTCGCGCCTTCAGTCGCCCCAGACGCTGCGCCTTTTTGGCCCGAATGCGGCCCGGCCCTTATCACCAGCCGCGATCGATGTCCCCGCGCTGCGCCTTTTGGCCCGAATGCGGCCCGGCCCTTATCTCCGGTCGCAATCGATCTCACCGCTCTTATTCCTCCGTCTTCCCTCCCCGTCTGTACAGCCAACGCGGCCGACTTTCTGCTCGCGTCGCTGACCGGCTTACCCACCACCGAGGTAGAAGGAAGATAGCTGACTGCCGCTGATGGAGGCTTCGAGTTCAGGATATCTTCTGCACTCCGGGTTCTCGATGCCTGCCGCGCGATGTGTCTTCCAGCAGGGTGATGAGGGTGGATGCCTCTCTTCGACGCCCGTTCTGTGGACGAAGCCGCCGTGGATATAAACTGCCGCAGGGTAAGAATCGGACTCGTCGCCACTGTTAAGTCTGTGTGTTCTAGTTGTATTTAAGATTAATTACTAACACAGACTACAAGAATAACGTTTCAACAGGTCCTTACTAGTTGGAGGTCAGGGCTATACTAACAGCAATATCACTACACAGTACTTATATACCGGTGGTCACCACCGGTATTACGTATACAGCAGCCAGAGAAAGTAGAACATCTCTTAAGGTGGAACAGGCTTAAGTTCTCTTAAGGTGGAACAGGTTACATGCACCACAGCTGACACCATCGAGTTCACAGAATGTACAACGCGGACACTATCGAGTTCAGTGAATGGACAAAGCTGACACTGTCGAGTTCACAGAATACACAATGCTGACACTATCGAGTTCACAGGATATACAACGCTGACACTATCGAGTTCAGTGAAGGTACAACGCTGACACTATCAAGTTCACAGAATGCACAATGCTGACAGTATCGAGTTCACAGAATATACAACGCTGACACTATCGAGTTCACAGAATGTACAAAGGTGACACTATCGAGTTCACAGAATGTACAACGCTGACACTATAGAGTTCGCAGAATGTACAACGCTGACACTATTGAGTTCACAGAATATACAATGCTGACACTATCGAGTCCAGAGAATGTTCAACGCTGACACTATCGAGTTCAAAGAATGTACAACGCTGACACTGTCGAGTTCACAGAATGTACAACGCTGACACTAACGAGTTCTCAGAATACACAACGCTACCACTTTAGAGTCCAGAGAATGTACAACGCTGACACTATCGAGTTCACAGAATGTACAAAGCTGACACCATCGCGTTCACAGGATATACAATGCTGACACTATCGAGTTCAGAGAATATACAAAGGTGACGCTATCGAGTTCAGCGAATATACAACGCTGACAGTATCGAGTTCACAGAATGCACAACGCTGACACTATCGAGTTCACAGAATGTACAAAGCTGAAACTATCGAGTTCACAGAATGTACAACACTGACACGATCGAGTTCACAGAATGCACAAAGCTGACACTATCGAGTTCACAGAATGTACAACGCTGACACAATCGAGTTCAGAGAATGTACAACGCTGACACAATCCAGTTCAGAGAATGGACAATGCTGACACAATCGAGTTCAGTGAATGTTCAACGCTGACACTATCGTGTTCAGTGAATGTACAACGCTGACACTATCGATTGTAAAGAATGTACAACGCTGACACTATCTAGTTTAGAGAATCTACAACACTGACACTATCGAGTTCAGAGAATATACAACGCTGACGCTATCGAGTTCACAGAATGTACAAAGCTGACACTATCGAGTTCACAGAATGCACAAAGCTGACACTTACGAGTTCACAGTATGTACAATGCTGACACTACCAAGTTCACAGAATGCACAACGCTGACACTATAGAGTTCACAGAATGTACGACGCTTACACTAACGAGTTCACAGAATGTATAACGCTGACACTATCGAGTTCACAGAATCTACAATGCTGACACTGTCGAGTTCAGAGAATATACAACACTGACATTATCGAGTTCACAGAATGTACAAAGGTGACACTATCGAGTTCAGCGAATATACAACGCTGACACTATCGAGTTCACAGAATGTACAATGCTGACATTATCGAGTTTACAGAATGCACATTGCTGACACTATCGAGTTCACAAAATGTTCAACGCTGACACTATCGAGTTCACAGAATGCACAACGCTGACACTATTGATTTCACAGAAAGTACAATGTTGACACTATCGAGTTCAGAGAATGTACAACGCTGACACTATCGAGTTCACAGAATGTACAACGCTGACACTATCGAGTTCACAGAATGTACAACGCTGACAATATCTAGTTTAGAGAAAGTACAACGCTGACACTATCGAGTTCAGAGAATGTACAATGCTGAAACTATCTAGTTTAGAGAATGTACAACTCTGACACGATTGAGTTCAGAGAATATACAATGCTGACACTATCGAGTTCACAGAATGTACAAAGCTGACACCATCGAGTTCTCAGTATGTACAATGCTGACACTATCAAGTTCACAGAATGCACAATGCTGACACTATCGAGTTCAAAGAATGAATAACGCAGACACTATCGAGTTCACAGAATGTACAACACGGACACTATCGAATTCACAGAATCTACAATGCTGACACTATTGAGTTCAGTGAATGTACAACACTGACACTGTCGAATTCACAGAATGTACAACGCTGACACTATCAAGTTCACAGAATACACAACGCTGACACTATCGCGTCCAGAGAATGTACAACGCTGACACTATCGACTCCACAGAATGTACAACGTGGACACTATCGAGTTCACAGAATGTACAACAATGGCACTATCGAGTTCAAAGAATGTACAACGCTGACACTATCGAATTCAAAGAATGTACAACGCTGACACTATCGAATTCACAGACTGTACAACGGTGACACTATCGAGTTCAGCGAATATACAACGCTGACACTATCGAGTTCACAGAATGTACAACCCTGACATTAACGTGTTTACAGAATGCACATTGCTGACACTATCGAGTTCACAAAATGTACAACGCTGACACTATCGAGTTCACAGAATGCAAAAGGCTTACACTATTGTTTTCACAGAAAGTACAATGCTGACACTATCGAGTTCAGAGAATGTACAACGCTGACACTATCGAGTTCAGAGAATGAACAATGCTCACACTATCAAGATCAGAGAATGTACAACGCTGACACTATCGAGTTCACAGAATGTACAACGCTGACACTATAGAGTTCACAAAATGTACAACACAGACACTATCGAGTTCACAGAATGTATAATGCTGACACTATCGATTTCAGAGAATGTACAACGCTGACACTGTCGAGTTCAGAGAATGTACAATGCTGACACTAACGAGTTCAGAAAATGTAGAACCCTGACACTATCGAGTTCACTGAATGTACAACGCTGGCACTATCGAATTCACAGAATGTACAACGCTGACACTATCGAGTTCACAGTATGTACAATGCTGACACTATCGAGTTCACAGAATGCACAACACTGACACTATCGAGTTCACAGAATGTACAACGATGACACTATCGAGTTCAGAGAATGTACAACGCTGACACTACAGGTAGACGACCCTTTATCCGGACTTCCGAAAACCGAAACCCTCTAAAAACCGAAGGTTTTTTCGGTCAGCGTAAGTCGTGCGCACGACATGACCAGAGTGGCGCACGACTTACAGGCCTAGCTGGATAAGGGATAGTGTAGCATTTTTCCGCACTTCTCAAAACCGAAATCGCTCAGCGTAAGTGTACCAGCCTTTATCCGCACATCCGAAATCAGAAAACCTCTGAAAGCCGAAAGTGGAGCAAAGCATGACTTCTGAAAAACCGTTATTTATCCCACCCTTTGGGATAAGGGATAGTGTATCCTTTATCCGCACTCCCGAAAACCGAATTACCTCTGAAAACCGAAGTGTTTTCACGCACCTTCCGAAATCCGAAATTTTCCTAAAACCGAAACACGGCTGGTCCCGAGGTTTTCAGATAAAGGATAGTCTACCTGTATCTAGTTTAGAGAAAGTACAACGCTGACACTATCGAGTTCAGAGAATGTACAACGCTGACACTATCTAGTTTAGAGAATCTACAACACTGACACTATCTAGTTTAGAGAATATACAACGCTGACACTATCGAGTTCACAGAATGCACAACGCTGACACTATCTAGTTTAGAGAATCTACAACACTGACACTATCGAGTTCAGAGAATATACAACGCTGACACTA
Source organism: Somniosus microcephalus (assembly GCF_052327205.1). Taxonomy (NCBI): domain Eukaryota; kingdom Metazoa; phylum Chordata; class Chondrichthyes; order Squaliformes; family Somniosidae; genus Somniosus; species Somniosus microcephalus. The sequence goes on along the minus strand of NC_140993.1, from coordinate 55,235,664 downwards.
TCGAGTTCACAGAATGCACAACGCTGACACTATAGAGTTCACAGAATGTACGACGCTGACACTATCGAGTTCAGAGAATGTACAACGCTGACACTATCTAGTTTAGAGAATCTACAACACTGACACTATCGAGTTCAGAGAATCTACAACACTGACACTATCGAGTTCAGAGAATCTACAACACTGACACTATCGAGTTCACAGAATGTACAAAGCTGACACTATCGAGTTCACAGAATGTACAAAGCTGACACTTACGAGTTCACAGTATGTACAATGCTGACACTAGCAAGTTCACAGAATGTACAACGCTGACACTATAGAGTTCACAGAATGTACGACGCTGACACTAACGAGTTCAGAGAATATACAACGCTGACACTAGCAAGTTCACAGAATGCACAACGCTGACACTATAGAGTTCACAGAATGTACGACGCTGACACTAACGAGTTCACAGAATGTATAACGTTGACACTATCGAATTCAAAAAATGGTCAACGCTGACATTATCGAGATCAGATAATGTACAACGCTGCCACTATCGAGTTCAGAGAATGTACAACACTGACACTATCGCAGTCAGAAAATGTACAACGCTGACACTATCGAGTTCACAGAATGCACAACGCTGACACTATCGAATTCACAGAATGTACAACGATGACACTTTCGAGTTCAGAGAATCTACAACGCTGACAATATCGAGTTCAGAGAATGTACAACGATGACACTATCGAGTTCAGAGAATGCAGAAAATGTACAATACTGACACTATCGCGTTCAGAGAATGTAAAACGCTGACACTATCGAATTCCCAGAAGGTACAACGCTGACACTCTCAACTTCAGTGAATGTACAACGCTGACACTATCGAGTTCAGCGAATTTACAACGCTGACACTGTAGAGTTCAGAGAATGTACAGCGCTGACACTATCGAGTTCCCAAAATGTACAACGCTGACACTATCGAGTTCAGTGAATGTACAATGCTGACACTATCGAGTTCACAGAATGTACAACGCTGACACTATCGAGTTTAGAGAATTTACAACGCTGACACTGTAGAGTTCAGTGAATGTACAACGCTGACACTATCGAGTTCAGTGAATTTACAATGCTGACACTATCGAGTTTACAGAATTACAACACTGACACTTATCGAGTTCACAGAATGTACATCGCTGACACTTTCGAGTTGAGTGAATGTACAATGCTGACACTATCGAGTGCACAGAATGTGCAACTCTGACACTATCAAGTACACAGAATGCACAACGCTGACACTATCGAGTTCACAGAATGTATAACGATGACACTTTCAAGTTCAGAGAATGTACAACGCTGACACTATCGAGTTCAGAGAATGTACAACGCTGACACTATCGAGTTCCAAGAATGTACAATGCTAACTCTATCGAGTTCATAGAATGCACAACGCTGACACTATCGAGTTCACAGAATGTACAACAATGGCACTATCGAGTTCAAAGAATGTACAACGCTGACACTATCGAATTCAAAGAATGTACAACGCTGACACTATCGAATTCACAGACTGTACAACGGTGACACTATCGAGTTCAGCGAATATACAACGCTGACACTATCGAGTTCACAGAATGTACAACCCTGACATTAACGTGTTTACAGAATGCACATTGCTGACACTATCGAGTTCACAAAATGTACAACGCTGACACTATCGAGTTCACAGAATGCAAAACGCTGACACTATTGTTTTCACAGAAAGTACAATGCTGACACGATCGAGTTCAGAGAATGTACAACGCTGACACTATCGAGTTCAGAGAATGAACAATGCTCACACTATCAAATCAGAGAATGTACAACGCTGACACTATCGAGTTCACAGAATGTACAACGCTGACACTATAGAGTTCACAAAATGTACAACACAGACACTATCGAGTTCACAGAATGTATAATGCTGACACTATCGATTTCAGAGAATGTACAACGCTGACACTATCGAGTTCACAGAATGCACAACGCTGACACTATCGAGTTCACAGAATGTACAACGATGACACTATCGAGTTCAGAGAATGTACAACGCTGACACTACAGGTAGACTACCCTTTATCCGGACTTCCGAAAACCGAAACCCTCTAAAAACCGAAGGTTTTTTCGGTCAGCGTAAGTCGTGCGCACGACATGACCAGAGTGGCGCACGACTTACAGGCCTAGCTGGATAAGGGATAGTGTAGCATTTTTCCGCACTTCTCAAAACCGAAATCGCTCAGCGTAAGTGTACCAGCCTTTATCCGCACATCCGAAATCAGAAAACCTCTGAAAGCCGAAAGTGGAGCAAAGCATGACTTCTGAAAAACCGTTATTTATCCCACCCTTTCGGATAAGGGATAGTGTATCCTTTATCCGCACTCCCGAAAACCGAATTACCTCTGCAAACCGAAGTGTTTTCACGCACCTTCCGAAATCCGAAATTTTCCTAAAACCGAAACACGGCTGGTCCTGAGGTTTTCGGAGAAAGGATAGTCTACCTGTATCTAGTTTAGAGAAAGTACAACGCTGACACTATCGAGTTCAGAGAATGTACAACACTGACACTATCGAGTTCAGTGAATGTACAATGCTTACACAATCGAGTTCACAGTATGCACAACACTGACACAATCGAGTTCACAGTATGCACAACACTGACACTATCGAGTTCACAGAATGTACAATTCTGACACCATCGAGTACACAGAATGTACAACGCTGACACTATCGTGTTCACAGAATGAACAATGCTGACACTATCGAGTTCAGAAATGGTCAACGCTGACACTATCGAGATCAGAGAATGTACAACACTGACACTATCATGTTCAGAGAATGTACAACGCTGACACTATCGAGTTCACAGAATGTACAACACTGACACTATCGAGTTCACAGAATGTACAATGCTGACACTATCGAGTTCACAGAATGTACAATTCTGACACCATGGTGTACACAGAATGTACAATGCTGACACTATTGAGTTCGCAGAATATACAACACTGATACTATCGAGTTGAGTGAATGTACAAAGCTGACACTATCGAGTGCACAGAATGTACAACGCTGACACTATCATGTACACAGATTGTACAACGCTGACACTATCGAGTTTACAGAATAGACGACGCTGACACTATCGAATTCACAGAATGTATAACGATGACACTTTCGAGTCCAGAGAATGTACAACGCTGACACTATCGAGTTCAGAGAATGTACAATGCTGACACTATTGAGTTCAGAGAATTTACAACGCTGACACTATCGAGTTCACAGAATGTACAACGCTGACACAATCGAGTTCAGAGGATGGACAACGCTGACACAATCGAGTTCAGTGAATGTTCAACGCTGACACTATCGTGTTCAGTGAATGTACAACGCCGACACTATCGATTGTACAGAATGTACAATGCTGACACTATCGAGTTCACAGAATGCACAATGCTGACACTATCGAGTTCAAACAATGAACAATGCTGACACTGTCGACTTCAGAGAATGGACAACGCTGACACTATCGAGTTCACAGAATGCACAACGATGACACTATCGAGTTCAGAGAATGTACAACGCTGACACTATCTAGTTTAGAGAAAGTACAACGCTGACATTATCGAGTTCAGAGAATGTACAACGCTGACACTATCTAGTTTAGAGAATCTACAACACTGACACTATCGAGTTCAGAGAATATACAACGCTGACACAATCGAGTTCACAGAATGTACAAAGCTGACACTATCGAGTTCACAGAATGCACAAAGCTGACACTATAGAGTTCACAGAATGTACGACGCTTACACTAACGAGTTCACAGAATGTATAACGCTGACACTATCGAGTTCACAGAATGTACAATGCTGACACTATCGAGTTCAGTGAATATACAACGCTGACACTATCGAGTTCACAGAATGTACAATGCTGACATTATCGAGTTTACAGAATGCACATTGCTGACACTATCGAGTTCACGAAATGTTCAACGCTGACACCATCGAGTTCACAGAATGCACAACGCTGACACTATTGATTTCACAGAATGTACAATGTTGACACTATCGAGTTCAGAGAATGTACAACGCTGACACTATCGAGTTCACAGAATGTACAACGCTGACACTATCGAGCTCACAGAATGTACAATGCTGACACTATCGATTTCAGAGAATGTACAACGCTGACACTATCAAGTTCAGAGAATGTACAACGCGGACAATATCTAGTTTAGAGAAAGTACAACGCTGACACTATCGAGTTCAGAGAATGTACAATGCTGAAACTATCTAGTTTAGAGAATGTACAACTCTGGCACGATCGAGTTCAGAGAATATACAACGCTGACACTATTGAGTTCAAAGAATGAATAACGCAGACACTATCGAGTTCACAGAATGTACAACACGGACACTATCGAATTCACAGAATCTACAATGCTGACACTATTGAGTTCAGTGAATGTACAACACTGACACTGTCGAATTCACAGAATGTACAACGCTGACACTATCAAGTTCACAGAATACACAACGCTGACACTATCGTGTCCAGAGAATGTACAGTGCTGACACTATCGAGTCCACAGAATGTACAACGTGGACACTATCGAGTTCATAGAATGTACAAAGCTGACACTATCGAGTTCACAGGATATACAACGCTGAAACTATCGAGTTCACAGAATGTACAACAATGGCACTATCAAGTTCAAAGAATGTACAACGCTGACACTATAGAATTCAAAGAATGTACAACGCTGACACTATCGAGTTCACAGAATGTACAATGCTGACACTATCGAGTTCAGAGAATATACAATGCTGACATTATCGAGTTCACAGAATGTACAACGGTGACACTATCGAGTTCAGCGAATACACAACGCTGACACTATCGAGTTCACAGAATGTACAACCCTGACATTAACGTGTTTACAGAATGCACATTGCTGACACTATCGAGTTCACAAAATGTACAACGCTGACACTATCGAGTTCACAGAATGCACAACGCTGACACTATTGATTTCACAGAAAGTACAATGCTGACACTATCGAGTTCAGAGAATCTGCAACGCTGACACTATCAAGTTCAGAGAATGAACAACGCTGACACTATAGAATTCAAAGAATGTACAACGCTGACACTATCGAGTTCACAGAATGTACAATGCTGACACTATCGAGTTCAGAGAATATACAATGCTGACACTATCGAGTTCACAGAATGCACAACGCTGACACTATTGATTTCACAGAAAGTACAATGCTGACACTATCGAGATCAGAGAATGTACAACGCTGACACTATAGAGTTCACAGAATGTACAACACAGACACTATCGAGTTCACAGAATGTACAACGCTGACACTATCGAGTTCAGAGAATGTACAACGCTGACACTATCGAGTTTACAGAATGTACAACACTGACAATTTCGAGTTGAGTGAATGTACAATGCTGACACTATCGAGTGCACAGAATGTGCAATTCTGACACTATCAAGTACACAGAATGCACAACGCTGACACTATCGAGTTCACAGAATACACAATGCTGACACTATCGAATTCACAGAATGTATAACGATGACACTTTCAAGTTCAGAGAATGTACAACGCTGACACTATCGTGTTCAGAGAATGTACAACGCTGACACTATCGAGTTCACAGAATGTACAACACTGACACTATCGAGTTCACAGAATGTACAATGCTGACACTCTCGAGTTCACAGAATGTATAACGCTGACACTATCGAGTTCACAGTATGTACAATGCTGACAGTATCGAGTTCACAGAATGCACAACGCTGACACTATCATGTTCACAGAATTTACAAAGCTGACACCATCGAGTTGACAGAATGTACAATGCTGGCACTATCGAGTTCACAGAATGCACAACGCTGACACTATTGAGTTCACAGAATGTACAACGATGACACTATCGAGTTCAGAGAATGTACAACGCTGACACTATCTAGTTTAGAGAATCTACAACACTGACACTATCGAGTTCAGAGAATATACAACGCTGACACTTACGAGTTCACAGTATGTACAATGCTGACACTATCAAGTTCACAGAATGCACAACGCTGACACTATTGAATTCAAAAAATGGTCAACACTGACACTATCGAGTTCAGAGAATATACAACGCTGACACTTACGAGTTCACAGAATGTACGATGCTGACACTAACGACTTCACAGAATGTATAACGCTGACACTATTGAATTCAAAAAATGGTCAACGCTGACAATATCGAGATCAGAAAATGTACAACGCTGACACTATCGAGTTCAGAGAATGTACAACACAGACACTATCGTGTTCAGAGAATGTACAACACTGACACTATTGAGTTCAGAGAATGTACAACACTGACACTATCGAGTACACACAATGTACAACGTTGACGCTATCGAGTTCACAGAATGTACAATTCTGACACCATCGAGTACACAGAATGTACAATGCTGACACTATCGAGTGCACAGAATGTGCAACTCTGACACTATCGAGTACACAGAATGCACAACGCTGACACTATCGAGTTCACAGAATGCACAACGCTGACACTATCGAATTTACAGAATGTACAACGATGACACTTTCGAGTTCAGGGAATGTACAACGCTGACAATATCGAGTTCAGAGAATGTACAACGATGACACTATCGAGTTCAGAGAATTTACAACGCTGACACTGTAGAGTTCAGAGAATGTACAACGCTAACACTATCGAGTTCACAGAATGTACAACGCTGACACTATCGAGTTTAGAGAATTTACAACGCTGACACTATCGAGTTCAGAGAATGTACAACGCTGACACTATCGAGTTTACAGAATGCACAACACTGACACTTATCGAGTTCACAGAATGTACAATGCTGACACTTTCGAGTTGAGTGAATGTACAATGCTGACACTATCGAGTGCACAGAATGTGCAACGCTGACACTATCAAGTACACAGAATGCACAACGCTGACACTATCGAGTTCACAGAATGCACAACGCTGACACTATCGAATTCACAGAATGTATAACGATGACACTTTCAAGTTCAGAGAATGTACAACGCTGACACTATCGAGTTCAGAGAATGTACAACGCTGACACTATCGTGTTCAGAGAATGTACAACGCTGACACTATCGAGTTCACAGAATGTACAACACTGACACTATCGAGTTCACAGAATGTACAATGCTGACACTATTGAGTTCGCAGAATATACAACGATGATACTATCGAGTTGAGTGAATGTACAAAGCTGACACTATCGAGTGCACAGAATGTACAACGCTGACACTATCGTGTACACAGATTGCACAATGCTGACACTAACGGGTTTACAGAATGGACGACGCTGACACTATCGAATTCACAGAATGTATAACGATGACAGTTTCGAGTCCAGAGAATGTGCAACGCGGACACAATCGAGTTCAGTGAATGATCAACGCTGACACTATCGTGTTCAGTGAATGTACAACGCTGACACTATCGATTGGACAGAATGTACAACGCTGACACTATCGAGTTCACAGAATGCACAATATTGACACTATCGAGTTCAAACAATGAACAATGCTGATACTGTCGACTTCAGAGAATGGACAACGCTGACACTATCGAGATCAGAGAATGTACATCGCTGACACTATAGAGTTCACAGAATGTACAACACAGACACTATCGAGTTCACAGAATGTACAACGCTGACACTATCAATTTCAGAGAATGTACAACACTGACACTGTCGAGTTCAGAGATTGTACAATGCTGACACTAACGAGTTCAGAAAATGTAGAACCCTAACACTATTGAGTTCACTGAATGTACAATGCTGGCACTATCGAATTCACAGAATGTACAACGCTGACACTATCGAGTTCACAGTATGTACAATGCTGACACTATCGAGTTCACAGAATGCACAACGCTGACACTATCGAGTTCACAGAATGTACAAAGCTGACACCATCGAGTTGACAGAATGTACAACGCTGACACTATCGAGTTCACAGAATGCACAACGCTGACACTATCGAGTTCACAGAATGTATAACGCTGACACTATCGAGTTCAAAGAATGAATAACGCAGACACTATCGAGTTCACAGAATGTACAACACGGACACTATCGAAATCACAGAATCTACAATGCTGACACTATTGAGTTCAGTGAATGTACAACACTGACACTGTCGAATTCACAGAATGTACAACGTTGACACTATCAAGTTCACAGAATACACAACGCTGACACTATCACGTCCAGAGAATGTACAACGCTGACACTATCGAGTCCACAGAATGTACAACGTGGACACTATCGAGTTCACAGAATGTACAAAGCTGACACTATCGAGTTCACAGGATATACAACGCTGACACTATCGAGTTCACAGAATGTACAACAATGGCACTATCGAGTTCAAAGAATGTACAACGCTGACACTATCGAATTCAAAGCATGTACAACGCTGACACTATCGAGTTCACAGAATGTACAATGCTGACACTTTCGAGTTCAGAGAATATACAACGCTGACATTATCGAGTTCACAGAGTGTACAACCCTGACATTAACGTGTTTACAGAATGCACATTGCTGACACTATCGAGTTCACAAAATGTACAACGCTGACACTATCGAGTTCACAGAATGCACAACGCTGACACTATTGATTTCACAGAAAGTACAATGCTGACACTATCGAGTTCAGAGAATGTACAACGCTGACACTATCAAGTTCAGAGAATGAACAATGCTCACACTATCGAGATCAGAGAATGTACAACGCTGACACTATAGAGTTCACACAATGTACAACACAGACACTATCGAGTTCACAGAATGTACAACGCAGACACTATCGATTTCAGAGAATGTACAACGCTAACACTGTCGAGTTCAGAGAATGTACAATGCTGACACTAACGAGTTCAGAAAATGTAGAACCCTGACACTATCGAGTTCACTGAATGTACAACGCTGACACTATCGAGTTCACAGTATGTACAATGCTGACACTATCGAGTTCACAGAATGCAGAACACTGACACTATCAAGTTCACAGAATTTACAAAGCTGACACCATCGAGTTGACAGAATGTACAATGCTGACACTATCGAGTTCACAGAATGCACAACGCTGACACTATTGAGTTCACAGAATGTACAACGATGACACTATCGAGTTCAGAGAATGTACAACGCTGACACTATCTAGTTTAGAGAAAGTACAACGCTGACACTATCGAGTTCAGAGAATGCACAACGCTGACACTATCGAATTCACAGAATGTACAACGATGACACTTTCGAGTTCAGGGAATGTACAACGCTGACAATATCGAGTTCAGAGAATGTACAACGATGACACTATCGAGTTCACAGAATGTACAATGCTGACACTTTCGAGTTGAGTGAATGTACAATGCTGACACTATCGAGTGCACAGAATGTGCAACGCTGACACTATCAAGTACACAGAATGCACAACGCTGACACTATCGAGTTCACAGAATGCACAACGCTGACACTATCGAATTCACAGAATGTATAACGATGACACTTTCAAGTTCAGAGAATGTACAACGCTGACACTATCGAGTTCAGAGAATGTACAACGCTGACACTATCGTGTTCAGAGAATGTACAACGCTGACACTATCGAGTTCACAGAATGTACAACACTGACACTATCGAGTTCACAGAATGTACAATGCTGACACTATTGAGTTCGCAGAATATACAACGATGATACTATCGAGTTGAGTGAATGTACAAAGCTGACACTATCGAGTGCACAGAATGTACAACGCTGACACTATCGTGTACACAGATTGCACAACGCTGACACTAACGGGTTTACAGAATGGACGACGCTGACACTATCGAATTCACAGAATGTATAACGATGACAGTTTCGAGTCCAGAGAATGTGCAACGCGGACACAATCGAGTTCAGTGAATGATCAACGCTGACACTATCGTGTTCAGTGAATGTACAACGCTGACACTATCGATTGGACAGAATGTACAACGCTGACACTATCGAGTTCACAGAATGCACAATATTGACACTATCGAGTTCAAACAATGAACAATGCTGATACTGTCGACTTCAGAGAATGGACAACGCTGACACTATCGAGATCAGAGAATGTACATCGCTGACACTATAGAGTTCACAGAATGTACAACACAGACACTATCGAGTTCACAGAATGTACAACGCTGACACTATCAATTTCAGAGAATGTACAACACTGACACTGTCGAGTTCAGAGATTGTACAATGCTGACACTAACGAGTTCAGAAAATGTAGAACCCTAACACTATTGAGTTCACTGAATGTACAATGCTGGCACTATCGAATTCACAGAATGTACAACGCTGACACTATCGAGTTCACAGTATGTACAATGCTGACACTATCGAGTTCACAGAATGCACAACGCTGACACTATCGAGTTCACAGAATGTACAAAGCTGACACCATCGAGTTCACAGAATGTACAACGCTGACACTATCGAGTTCACAGAATGCACAACGCTGACACTATCGAGTTCACAGAATGTATAACGCTGACACTATCGAGTTCAAAGAATGAATAACGCAGACACTATCGAGTTCACAGAATGTACAACACGGACACTATCGAATTCACAGAATCTACAATGCTGACACTATTGAGTTCAGTGAATGTACAACACTGACACTGTCGAATTCACAGAATGTACAACGCTGACACTATCAAGTTCACAGAATACACAACGCTGACACTATCACGTCCAGAGAATGTACAACGCTGACACTATCGAGTCCACAGAATGTACAACGTGGACACTATCGAGTTCACAGAATGTACAAAGCTGACACTATCGAGTTCACAGGATATACAACGCTGACACTATCGAGTTCACAGAATGTACAACAATGGCACTATCGAGTTCAAAGAATGTACAACGCTGACACTATCGAATTCAAAGCATGTACAACGCTGACACTATCGAGTTCACAGAATGTACAATGCTGACACTTTCGAGTTCAGAGAATATACAACGCTGACATTATCGAGTTCACAGAGTGTACAACCCTGACATTAACGTGTTTACAGAATGCACATTGCTGACACTATCGAGTTCACAAAATGTACAACGCTGACACTATCGAGTTCACAGAATGCACAACGCTGACACTATTGATTTCACAGAAAGTACAATGCTGACACTATCGAGTTCAGAGAATGTACAACGCTGACACTATCAAGTTCAGAGAATGAACAATGCTCACACTATCGAGATCAGAGAATGTACAACGCTGACACTATAGAGTTCACACAATGTACAACACAGACACTATCGAGTTCACAGAATGTACAACGCAGACACTATCGATTTCAGAGAATGTACAACGCTAACACTGTCGAGTTCAGAGAATGTACAATGCTGACACTAACGAGTTCAGAAAATGTAGAACCCTGACACTATCGAGTTCACTGAATGTACAACGCTGACACTATCGAGTTCACAGTATGTACAATGCTGACACTATCGAGTTCACAGAATGCAGAACACTGACACTATCAAGTTCACAGAATTTACAAAGCTGACACCATCGAGTTGACAGAATGTACAATGCTGACACTATCGAGTTCACAGAATGCACAACGCTGACACTATTGAGTTCACAGAATGTACAACGATGACACTATCGAGTTCAGAGAATGTACAACGCTGACACTATCGAGTTCAGAGAATGTACAACGCTGACACTATCTAGTTTAGAGAAAGTACAACGCTGACACTATCGAGTTCAGAGAATGTACAACGCTGACACCATCTAGTTTAGAGAATCTACAACACTGACACTATTGAGTTCGGAGAATATACAACGCTGACACTTACGAGTTCACAGTATGTACAATGCTGACACTATCAAGTTCACAGAATGCACAATGCTGACACTATAGAGTTCACAGAATGTACGACGCTGACACTAACGACTTCACAGAATGTATAACGCTGACACTATTGAATTCAATAAATGGTCAACGCTGACACTATCGAGATCAGAAAATTTACAACGCTGACACTATCGAGTTCAGAGAATGTACAACACAGACACTATCGTGTTGAGAGAATGTACAACACTGACACTATTGAGTTCAGAGAATGTACAACACTGACACTATCGCAGTCAGAAAATGTACAACGCTGACAATATCGAGTTCACAGAATGTACAACGCTGACGCTATCGAGTTTGCAGAATGTACAATTCTGACACCATCGAGTACACAGAATGTACAATGCTGACACTATGGAGTGCACAGAATGTGCAACTCTGACACTATCGAGTACACAGAATGCACAACGCTGACACTATCGAGTTCACAGAATGCACAACGCTGACACTATCGAATTCACAGAATGTACAACGATGACACTTTCGAGTTCAGGGAATGTACAACGCTGACAATATCGAGTTCAGAGAATGTACAACGATGACACTATCGAGTTCAGAGAATGCAGATAATGTACAACACTGACACTATCGTGTTCAGAGAATGTACAACGCTGACACTATCGAGTTCCCAGAATGTACAACGCTGACACTATCGACTTCAGTGAATGTACAACGCTGACACTATCGAGTTCACAGAATGTACAACGCTGACACTATCGAGTTCAGAGAATTTACAACGCTGACACTGTAGAGTTCAGAGAATGTACAACGCTGACACTATCGAGTTTAGAGAATTTACAACGCTGACACTATCGAGTTCAGAGAATTTACAATGCTGACACTATCGTGTTGAGAGAATGTACAACGCTGACACTATCGAGTTTACAGAATGTACAACACTGACACTTATCGAGTTCACAGAATGTACAACGCTGACACTTTCGAGTTGAGTGAATGTACAATGCTGACACTATCGAGTGCACAGAATGTGCAACTCTGACACTATCAAGTACACAGAATGCACAACGCTGACACTATCGAGTTCACAGAATGCACAACGCTGACACTATCGAATTCACAGAATGTATAACGATGATACTTTCAAGTTCAGAGAATGTACAACGCTGACACTATCGAGTTCAGAGAATGTACAACGCTGACACTATCGTGTTCAGAGAATGTACAACGCTGAAACTGTCGAGTTCACAGAATGTACAACACTGACACTATCAAGTTCACAGAATGTACAATGCTGACACTATCGAGTTCACAGAATGTACAATTCTGACACCATGGTGTACACAGAATGTACAATGCTGACACTATTGAGTTCGCAGAATATACAACGCTGATACTATCGAGTTGAGTGAATGTACAAAGCTGACACTATCGAGTGCACAGAATGTACAACGCTGACACTATCGTGTACACAGATTGCACAACGCTGACACTAACGGGTTTACAGAATGGACGACGCTGACACTATCGAATTCACAGAATGTATAACGATGACACTTTCGAGTCCAGAGAATGTTCAACGTTGACACTATTGAGTTCAGTGAATGTACAACGCTGACACTATTGAGTTCAGAGAATTTACAACGCTGACACTAACGAGTTCACAGAATGTACAACGCGGACACAATCGAGTTCAGAGAATGGACAACGCTGACACAATCGAGTTCAGTGAATGTTCAACGCTGACACTATCGTGTTCAGTGAATGTACAACGCTGACACTATCGATTGTACAGAATGTACAACGCTGACACTATCGAGTTCACAGAATGCACAATGTTGACACTATCGAGTTCAAACAATGAACAATGCTGATACTGTCGACTTCAGAGAATGGACAACGCTGACACTATCGAGATCAGAGAATGTACATCGCTGACACTATTGAGTTCACAGAATGTACAAAGCTGACACTATCGAGTTCACAGAATGTACAACGCTGACACTATCGAGTTCACAGAATGTACAACGCTGACACTATCGAATTCAAAGAATGTACAATGCTGACACTATCGAGTTCACAGAATGTACAATGCTGACACTATCGAGTTCAGAGAACATACAACACTGACATTATCGAGTTCACAGAATGTACAAAGGTGACACTATCGAGTTCAGCGAATATACAATGCTGACACTATCGAGTTCACAGAATTTACAATGCTGACATTATCGAGTTTACAGAATGCACATTGCTGACACTATCGAGTTCACAAAATGTTCAACGCTGACACTATCGAGTTCACAGAATGCACAACGCTGACACTATTGATTTCACAGAATGTACAACGCTGACACTATCCATTTCAGAGAATGTACAACGCTGACACTATCGAGTTCAGAGAATGTATAACGCTGACACTATCGAGTTCAAAGAATGAATAACGCAGACACTATCGAGTTCACAGAATGTACAACACGGACACTATCGAATTCACAGAATCTACAATGCTGACACTATTGAGTTCAGTGAATGTACAACACTGACACTGTCGAATTCACAGGATATACAACGCTGACACTATCGAGTTCACAGAATGTGCAACGCTGACACTATCGAGTTCACAGAATGTACAATGCTGACACTATCGAGTTCAGAGAATATACAACACTGACATTATCGAGTTCACAGAATGTACAAAGGTGACACTATCGAGTTCAGCGAATATACAATGCTGACACTATCGAGTTCACAGAATTTACAATGCTGACATTATCGAGTTTACAGAATGCACATTGCTGACACTATCGAGTTCACAAAATGTTCAACGCTGACACTATCGAGTTCACAGAATGCACAACGCTGACACTATTGATTTCACAGAATGTACAACGCTGACACTATCCATTTCAGAGAATGTACAACGCTGACACTATCGAGTTCAGAGAATGTATAACGCTGACACTATCGAGTTCAAAGAATGAATAACGCAGACACTATCGAGTTCACAGAATGTACAACACGGACACTATCGAATTCACAGAATCTACAATGCTGACACTATCGAGTTCACAGAATGTACAACAATGGCACTATCGAGTTCAAAGAATGTACAACGCTGACACTATCGAATTCAAAGAATGTACAACGCTGACACTATCAAGTTCACAGAATGTACAATGCTGACACGTTCGTGTTCAGAGAATATACAACGCAGACATTATCGAGTTCACAGAATGTACAACGGTGACACTATCGAGTTCAGCGAATATACAACGCTGACACTATCGAGTTCACAGAATGTACAACCCTGACATTAACGTGTTTACAGAATGCACATTGCTGACACTATCGAGTTCACAAAATGTACAACGCTGACACTATCGAGTTCACAGAATGCACAACGCTGACACTATTGATTTCACAGAAAGTACAATGCTGACACTATCGAGTTCAGAGAATGTACAACGCTGACACTATCGAGTTCAGAGAATGAACAATGCTCACACTATCGAGATCAGAGAATGTACAACGCTGATACTATCGAGTTCACAGAATGTACACCGCTGACACTATAGAGTTCACAGAATGTACAACACAGACACTATCGAGTTCACAGAATGTACAACGCTGACACTATCAAGTTCACAGAATGTACAACACTGACACTATCGAGTTCACAGAATGTACAATGCTGACACTATCGAGTTCACAGAATGTACAATTCTGACACCATGGTGTACACAGAATGTACAATGCTGACACTATTGAGTTCGCAGAATATACAACGCTGATACTATCGAGTTGAGTGAATGTACAAAGCTGACACTATCGAGTGCACAGAATGTACAACGCTGACACTATCGTGTACACAGATTGCACAACGCTGACACTAACGGGTTTACAGAATGGACGACGCTGACACTATCGAATTCACAGAATGTATAACGATGACACTTTCGAGTCCAGAGAATGTACAACGCTGACACTATCGAGTTCAGAGAATGCACAACGTTGACACTATTGAGTTCAGTGAATGTACAACGCTGACACTATTGAGTTCAGAGAATTTACAACGCTGACCCAACGAGTTCACAGAATGTACAACGCGGACACAATCGAGTTCAGAGAATGGACAACGCTGACACAATCGAGTTCAGTGAATGTTCAACGCTGACACTATCGTGTTCAGTGAATGTACAACGCTGACACTATCGATTGTACAGAATGTACAACGCTGACACTATCGAGTTCACAGAATGCACAATGTTGACACTATCGAGTTCAAACAATGAACAATGCTGATACTGTCGACTTCAGAGAATGGACAACGCTGACACTATCGAGATCAGAGAATGTACATCGCTGACACTATCGAGTTCACAGAATGTACAAAGCTGACACTATCGAGTTCACACAATGCACAATGCTGACACTATCGAGTTCACAGAATGTACAATGCTGACACTATCGAGTTCACAGAATGTACAATGCTGACACTATCGAGTTCAGAGAACATACAACACTGACATTATCGAGTTCACAGAATGTACAAAGGTGACACTATCGAGTTCAGCGAATATACAATGCTGACACTATCGAGTTCACAGAATTTACAATGCTGACATTATCGAGTTTACAGAATGCACATTGCTGACACTATCGAGTTCACAAAATGTTCAACGCTGACACTATCGAGTTCACAGAATGCACAACGCTGACACTATTGATTTCACAGAATGTACAACGCTGACACTATCCATTTCAGAGAATGTACAACGCTGACACTATCGAGTTCAGAGAATGTATAACGCTGACACTATCGAGTTCAAAGAATGAATAACGCAGACACTATCGAGTTCACAGAATGTACAACACGGACACTATCGAATTCACAGAATCTACAATGCTGACACTATTGAGTTCAGTGAATGTACAACACTGACACTGTCGAATTCACAGGATATACAACGCTGACACTATCGAGTTCACAGAATGTACAACGCTGACACTATCGAATTCAAAGAATGTACAATGCTGACACTATCGAGTTCACAGAATGTACAATGCTGACACTATCGAGTTCGGAGAATATACAACACTGACATTATCGAGTTCACGGAATGTACAAAGGTGACACTATCGAGTTCAGCGAATATACAATGCTGACACTATCGAGTTCACAGAATTTACAATGCTGACATTATCGAGTTTACAGAATGCACATTGCTGACACTATCGAGTTCACAAAATGTTCAACGCTGACACAATCGAGTTCACAGAATGCACAACGCTGACACTATTGATTTCACAGAATGTACAACGCTGACACTATCGAATTCAAAGAATGTACAACAATGGCACTATCGAGTTCGAAGAATGTACAACGCTGACACTATCGAATTCAAAGAATGTACAACGCTGACACTATCAAGTTCACAGAATGTACAATGCTGACACGTTCGTGTTCAGAGAATATACAACGCAGACATTATCGAGTTCACAGAATGTACAACGGTGACACTATCGAGTTCAGCGAATATACAACGCTGACACTATCGAGTTCACAGAATGTACAACCCTGACATTAACGTGTTTACAGAATGCACATTGCTGACACTATCGAGTTCACAAAATGTACAACGCTGACACTATCGAGTTCACAGAATGCACAACGCTGACACTATTGATTTCACAGAAAGTACAATGCTGATACTATCGAGTTCACAGAATGTACAACGCTGACACTATAGAGTTCACAGAATGTACAACACAGACACTATCGAGTTCACAGAATGTACAACGCTGACACTATCAATTTCAGAGAATGTACAACACTGACACTGTCGAGTTCAGAGATTGTACAATGCTGACACTAACGAGTTCAGAAAATGTAGAACCCTGACACTATTGAGTTCACTGAATGTACAACGCTGGCACTATCGAATTCACAGAATGTACAACGCTGACACTATCGAGTTCACAGTATGTACAATGCTGACACTATCGAGTTCACAGAATGCACAACGCTGACACTATCGAGTTCACAGAATGTACAAAGCTGACACCATCGAGTTGACAGAATGTACAACGCTGACACTATCGAGTTCACAGAATGCACAACGCTGACACTATCGAGTTCACAGAATGTACAACGCTGACACTATCGAGTTCAGAGAATGTACAACGCTGACACTATGTAGTTTAGAGAATCTACAACACTGACACTATCGAGTTCAGAGAATATACAACGCTCACACTATCAAGTTCACAGAATGTACAAAGCTGACACTATCGAGTTCACGGAATGTACAACGCTGACACTATCGAGTTCACAGAATATCCAATGCTGACACTATCGAGTTCAGTGAATGTACAAAGCTGACACTATCGAGTTCAGAGAATTTACAACGCTGACACTGTAGAGTTCAGAGAATTTACAACGCTGACACTATCGAGTTCACAGAATGTACAACGCTGACTCTATCGAGTTCAGTGAATGTACAACGCTTACACAATCGAGTTCACAGAATGCACAACACTGACACTATCGAGTTCACAGAATGTACAATGCCGACACTAACGAGTTCACAGAATGTACAATTCTGACACCATCGAGTACACAGAATGTACAATGCTGACACTATCGTGTTCACAGAATGAACAATGCTGACACTATCGAGTTCAGAAAATGGTCAACGCTGACACTATCGTGTTCAGAGAATGTACAACACTGACACTATCGTGTTCAGAGAATGTACAACGCTGACGCTATCGAGTTCACAGAATGTACAACACTGACACTATTGAGTTCAGAGAATGTACAACGCTGACGCTATCGAGTTCACAGAATGTACAACACTGACACTATTGAGTTCAGAGAATGTACAACGCTGACGCTATCGAGTTCACAGAATGTACAACACTGACACTATTGAGTTCACAGAATGTACAATGCTGACACTATCGAGTTCACAGAATGTACAATTCTGACACCATGGTGTACACAGAATGTACAATGCTGACACTATGGAGTTCGCAGAATATACAACGCTGATACTATCGAGTTGAGTGAATGTACAAAGCTGACACTATCGAGTGCACAGAATGTACAACGCTGACACTATCGTGTACACAGATTGTACAACGCTGACACTATCGAGTTTACAGAATGGACGACGCTGACACTATCGAATTCACAGAATGTATAACGATGACACTTTCGAGTCCAGAGAATGTACAACGCTGACACTATCGAGTTCAGAGAATGTACAACGTTGACACTATTGAGTTCAGAGAATTTAAAATGCTGACACTATCGAGTTCACAGAATGTACAACGCTGACACAATCGAGTTCAGGGAATGGACAACGCTGACACAATCGAGTTCAGTGAATGTTCAACGCTGACACTATCGTGTTCAGTGAATGTACAACGCTGACACTATCAATTGTACAGAATATACAACGCTGACAATATCGAGTTCACAGAATGCACAATGCTGACACTATCGAGTTCAAACAATGAACAATGCTGACACTGTCGACTTCAGAGAATGTACAAAGCTGACACTATCAAGTTCACAGAATGCACAATGCTGACACTATCGAGTTCACAGAATGTACAACGATGACACTATCGAGTTCAGAGAATGTACAACGCTGACACTATCTAGTTCAGAGAAAGTACAACGCTGACATTATCGAGTTCAGAGAATGTACAACGCTGACACTATCGAGTTCACAGAATGTACAAAGCTAACACTATCGAGTTCACAGAATGCACAAAGCTGACACTTACGAGTTCACAGTATGTACAATGCTGACCCTATCAAGTTCACAGAATGCACAACGCTGACACTATAGAGTTCACAGAATGTACGACGGTTACACTAGCGAGTTCACAGAATGTATAAAGCTGACAGTATCGAGTTAGTTCACAGAATGTACAATGCTGACACTATCGAGTTCAGAGAATATACAACACTGACATTATCGAGTTCACAGAATGTACAAAGGTGACACTATCGAGTTCAGCGAATATAGAACGCTGACAGTATCGAGTTCACAGAATGTACAATGCTGACACTATCGAGTTTACAAAATGTTCAACGCTGACACTATCGAGATCACAGAATGCACAACGCTGACAATATCTAGTTTAGAGAAAGTACAACGCTGACACTATCGAGTTCAGAGAATATACAACACTGACACTATCGAGTTCACAGAATGTACAAAGCTGACACCATCGAGTTCTCAGTATGTACAATGCTGACACTATAGAGTTCACAGAATGCACAATGCTGACACTATAGAGTTCACAGAATGTATAACGCTGACACTATCGAGTTCAAAGAATGAATAACGCAGACACTATCGAGTTCACAGAATGTACAACACGGACACTATCGAATTCACAGAATGCACAACGTGAACACTATCGAGTTCACAGAATGGACAAAGCTGACACTATTGAGTTCAGTGAATGTACAACACTGACACTGCCGAATTCACAGAATGCAGAATGCTGACACTATCAAGTTCACAGAATACACAACGCTGACACTATCGCATCCAGAGAATGTACAACGCTGACACTATCGAGTCCACAGAATGCACAACGTGAACACTATCGAGTTCACAGAATGTACAAAGCTGACACTATCGAGTTCACACGATATGCAACGCTGACACTGTCGAGTTCACAGAATGTACAACAATGGCACTATCGAGTTCAAAGAATGTACAATGCTGACACTATCGAGTTCACAGAATGTACAATGCTGACACTATCGAGTTCAGAGAATATACAACGCTGACATTATCGAGTTCACAGAATGTACAATGGTGACACTATCGAGTTCACAGAATGTACAACCCTGACATTAACGTGTTTACAGAATGCACATTGCTGACACTATCGAGTTCACAAAATGTACAACGCTGACACTATCGAGTTCACAGAATGCACAACGCGACACGATTGATTTCACTGAAAGTACAATGCTGACACTATCGAGTTCAGAGAATGTACAACGCTGACACTATCGAGTTCAGAGAATGAACAATGCTCACACTATCAAGATCAGAGAATGTACAACACTCACACTATCGAGTTCACAGAATGTAGAACGCTGACACTATTGATTTCAGAGAATGTACAACGCTGACACTGTCGAGTTCAGAGAATGTACAATGCTGACACTAACGAGTTCAGAAAATGTAGAACCCTGACACTATCGAGTTCACTGAATGTACAACGCTGGCACTATCGAGTTCACAGAATGTACAACGCTGACACTATCGAGTTCACAGTATGTACAATGCTGACACTATCGAGTTCACAGAATGCACAACGCTGACACTATCGAGTTCACAGAATGTAAAAAGCTGACACCATCGAGTTGACAGAATGTACAACGCTGACACTATCGAGTTCACAGAATGCACAATGCTGACACTATCGAGTTCACAGAATGTACAACGATGACACTATCGAGTTCAGAGAACGTACAACGCTGACACTATCTAGTTTAGAGAAAGTACAACGCTGACACTATCGAGTTCAGAGAATGTACAACGCTGACACTATCTAGTTTAGAGAATCTACAACACTGACACTATCGAGTTCAGAGAATATACAACGCTGACACTTACGAGTTCACAGTATGTACAAAGCTGACACTATCAAGTTCACAGAATGCACAACGCTGACACTATTGATTTCACAGAAAGTACAATGCTGACACTATCGAGTTCAGAGAATGTACACCGCTGACACTATCAAGTTCAGAGAATGAACAATGCTCACACTATCGAGATCAGAGAATGTACAACGCTGACACTATAGAGTTCACAGAATGTACAACACAGACACTATCGAGTTCACAGAATTTACAAAGCTGACACCATCGAGTTGACAGAATGTACAATGCTGACACTATCGAGTTCACAGAATGCACAACGCTGACACTATTGAGTTCACAGAATGTACAACGATGACACTATCGAGTTCAGAGAACGTACAACGCTGACACTATCTAGTTTAGAGAAAGTACAACGCTGACACTATCGAGTTCAGAGAATGTACAACGCTGACTCTATCTAGTTCAGAGAATCTACAACACTGACACTATCGTGTTCAGAGAATATACAACGCTGACACTTACGAGTTCACAGTATGTACAATGCTGACACTATCAAGTTCACAGAATGCACAACGCTGACACTATAGAGTTCACAGAATGTACGACGCTGACACTAACGACTTCACAGAATGTATAACGCTGACACTATTGAATTCAAAAAATGGTCAACGCTGACAATATCGAGATCAGAAAATGTACAACGCTGACACTATCGAGTTCAGAGAATGTACAACACTGACACTATCGAGTTCACAGAATGTACAGCGCTGACAATAACGAGTTCACAGAATGCACAACGCTGACACTATCGAGTTTACGGAATGTATTACGCTGTCACTTTGGAGTCCAGAGAATGTACAAGGCTGACACTATCGAGC
Organism: Somniosus microcephalus; assembly: GCF_052327205.1. Classification (NCBI taxonomy): domain Eukaryota; kingdom Metazoa; phylum Chordata; class Chondrichthyes; order Squaliformes; family Somniosidae; genus Somniosus; species Somniosus microcephalus. Next base: position 55,213,148 of record NC_140993.1, on the reverse strand, counting down.
TCAGAGAATGTACAACGATGACACTATCGATTTCAGAGAATGTACAACACTGACACTATCGAGTTCACAGAATGTACAACGCTGACACTATCGAGTTCACAGAATGTACAACGCTGACACTATCGAGTTCACAGAATGCACAATGCTGACACTATGGAGATCAGAGAATATACAACGCTGACACTATTGAGTTCACAGAATGAACAATGCTGACACTATCGATTTCACAGAATGTACAATGCTGACTCTATCGCGTTCACAGAATGTACAACGATGACACTATCGAGTTCACAGAATGCACAAGGCTGACACTATCGCGTTCACAGAATGCACAACGTTGACGCTATCGAGTTCAGACAATGTACAACGCTGGCACTAACGACTTCCGAGAATGTTCAACACTGACACTATCGAATTCACAGAATGCACAACGCTGACATTATTGAGTTCACAGAAGGTACAATGCTGACACTATCGAGTTAACAGAATGCAAATTGCTGACACTATCGAGTTCACAGAAAGTACAAAGCTGACACTATAGAGTTGACAGAATGTACAACACGGACACTATCGAGTTCACAGAATGTACAATGCTGACACTATCGAGTTCACAGAATGCACAACGCTGACACTATCGAGTTCACAGAATGCACAACGCTGACACTATAGAGTTCAGAGAATGTACAACGCTGACACTATCTAGTTTAGAGAATCTACAACACTGACACTATCGAGTTCAGAGAATATACAACGCTGACAATATCGAGTTCACAGAATGTACAAAGCTGACACTTACGAGTTCACAGTATGTACAATGCTGACACTAGCAAGTCCACAGAATGCACAACACTGACACTATAGAGTTCACAGAATGTACGACGCTGACACTAACGAGTTCACAGAAAGTATAACGCTGACACTATCGAATTCAAAAAATGGTCAACGCTGACACTATCGTGATCAGAAAATGTACAACGCTGACACTATCGAGTTCAGAGAATGTATAACACACACTATCGTGTTCAGAGAAAGTACAATGCTGACACTATCGAGTTCAGAGAATGTACAACACTGACACTATCGCAGTCAGAAAATGTACAACGCTGACAATATCGAGTTCACAGAATGTACAACGCTGACAGTATCGAGTTCACAGAATGTACAATTCTGACACCATCGAGTGCACAGAATGTACAACGCTGACACTATCGAGTTCACAGAATGTACAACACTGACAATAACGAGTTCACAGAATGCACAACGCTGACACTATCGAGTTTACGGAATGTATTACGCTGTCACTTTGGAGTCCAGAGAATGTACAAGGCTGACACTATCGAGCTCAGAGAATGTACAACGATGACACTATTGATTTCAGAGAATGTACAACACTGACACTATCGAGTTCACAGAATGTACAATGCTGACACTATCGAGTTCACAGAATGTACAACGCTGACTCTATCGAGTTCACAGAATGTACAACGCTGACACTATCGAGTTCACAGAATGCACAATGCTGACACTATGGAGATCAGAGAATATACAACGCTGACACTATTGAGTTCACAGAATGAACAATGCTGACACTATCGAGATCACAGAATGTGCAATGCTGACACTACAGTGTTCACAGAATGTACAACACGGACACTATCGATTTCACAGAATGTACAATGCTGACTCTATCGAGTTCACAGAATGTACAACGCTGACACTATCGAGTTCACAGAATGCACAAGGCTGACACTATCGCGTTCACAGAATGCACAACGTTGACGCTATCGAGTTCAGAGAATGTACAACGCTGGCACTAACGACTTCCGAGAATGTTCAACCCTGACACTATCGAATTCACAGAATGCACAACGCTGACATTATTGAGTTCACAGAAGGTACAATGCTGACACTATCGAGTTAACAGAATGCAAATTGCTGACACTATCGAGTTCACAGCAAGTACAAAGCTGACACTATAGAGTTCACAGAATGTACAACACGGACACTATCGAGTTCACAGAATGTACAACGCTGACACTATCGAGTTCACAGAATGCACAACGCTGACACTATCGAGTTCACAGAATGCACAACGCTGACACTATCGAGTTCAGAGAATGTACAACGCTGACACTATCTAGTTTAGAGAATCTACAACACTGACACTATCGAGTTCAGAGAATATACAACACTGACAATATCGAGTTCACAGAATGTACAAAGCTGACACTTACGAGTTCACAGTATGTACAATGCTGACACTAGCAAGTTCACAGAATGCACAACGCTGACACTATAGAGTTCACAGAATGTACGACGCTGACACTAACGAGTTCACAGAAAGTATAACGCTGACACTATCGAATTCAAAAAATGGTCAACGCTGACACTATCGAGATCAGAAAATGTACAACGCTGACACTATCGAGTTCAGAGAATGTATAACACAGACACTATCGTGTTCAGAGAAAGTACAATGCTGACACTATCGAGTTCAGAGAACGTACAACACTGACACTATCGCAGTCAGAAAATGTACAACGCTGACAATATTGAGTTCACAGAATGTACAACGCTGACACTATCGAGTTCACAGAATGTGCAATTCTGACACCATCGAATACACAGAATGTACAATGCTGACACTAGCCCGTTCAGAGAATGTACAACGCTGACAATATCGAGTTCACAGAATGTACAACGCTGACACTATCGAGTTCACAGAACGTACAATTCTGACACCATCGAGTACACAGAATGTACAATGCTGACACTATCGAGTGCACAGAATGTGCAACTCTGACACTATCGAATACACAGAATGCACAACGCTGACACTATCGCGTTCACAGAATGTACAACGCTGACACTATCGAGTTCAGTGAATGTACAATGCTGACACTATCGAGTTCACAGAATGTACAACGTTGACACTATCGAGTTTAGAGAATTTACAACGCTGACACTGTAGAGTTCAGTGAATGTACAACGCTGACACTATTGAGTTCAGAGAATTTACAATGCTGACACTATCGTGTTCAGAAAATGTACAACGCTGACACTATCGAGTTTACAGAATGTACAACACTGACACTTATCGAGTTCACAGAATGTACAACGCTGACACTTTCGAGTGGAGTGAATGTACAATGCTGACACTATTGAGTGCACAGAATGTGCAACACGGACACTATCGAGTTCACAGAATGTACAATGCTGACACTAGCAAGTTCACAGAATGCACAAAGCTGACACTATAGAGTTCACAGAATGTACGACGCTGACACTAACGACTTCACAGAATGTATAACGCTGACACTATCGAATTCAAAAAATGGTCAACGCTGACACTATCGAGATCAGAAAATGTACGACACTGACACTATCGAGTTCAGAGAATGTATAACACAGACACTATCGTGTTCAGAGAAAGTACAACACTGACACTATCGAGTTCAGAGAATGTACAACACTGACACTATCGCAGTCAGAAAATGTACAACGCTGACAATATCGAGTTCACAGAATGTACAACGCTGACACTATCGAGTTCACAGAATGTACAATTCTGACACCATCGAATACACAGAATGTACAATGCTGACAGTAGCCCGTTCAGAGAATGTACAACGCTGACAATATCGAGTTCACAGAATGTACAATGCTGACACTATCGAGTGCACAGAATGTGCAACTCTGTCACTATCGAATACACAGAATGCACAACGCTGACACTATCGCGTTCACAGAATGCACAACGCTGACACTATCGAATTCACACAATGTACAACGATGACACTTTCGAGTTCAGAGAGTGTACAACGCTGACAATATCGAGTTCAGAGAATGTACAACGATGACACTATCGAGTTCAGAGAATGCAGATAATGTATAACACTGACACTATCACGTTCAGAGAATGTACAATGCTGACACTATCGAGTTCCCAGAATGTACAACGCTGACACTATCGACTTCAGTGAATGTACAACGCTGACACTATCGAGTTCACAGAATGTACAACGCTGACACTATCGACTTGAGAGAATTTACAACGCTGACACTGTAGAGTTCAGAGAATGTACAACGCTGACACTGTAGAGTTCAGAGAATGTACAACGCTGACACTATCGAGTTCCCAAAATGTACAACGCTGACACTATTGAGTTCAGTGAATGTACAATGCTGACACTATCGAGTTCACAGAATGTACAACGCTGACACTATCGAGTTTAGAGAATTTACAACGCTGACACTGTAGAGTTCAGTGAATGTACAACGCTGACACTATCGAGTTCAGAGAATTTACAATGCTGACACTATCGTGTTCAGAGAATGTACAACGCTGACACTATCGAGTTTACAGAATGTACAACACTGACACTTATCATGTTCACAGAATGTACAACGCTGGCACTTTTGAGTTGAGTGAATGTACAATGCTGACACTATCGAGTGCACAGAATGTGCAACTCTGACACTATCAAGTACACAGAATGCACAACGCTGACACTATCGAGATCACAGAATGCACAACGCTGACACTATCGAATTCACAGAATGTATAATGATGACACTTTCAAGTTCAGAGAATGTACAACGCTGACACTATCGAGTTCAGAGAATGTACAACGCTGACACTATCGAGTTCACAGAATGTACAACGCTGACACTATCGAGTTTACGGAATGTATTACGCTGTCACTTTCGAGTCCAGAGAATGTACAAGGCTGACACTATCGAGCTCAGAGAATGTACAACGATGACACTATTGATTTCAGAGAATGTACAACACTGACACTATCGAGTTCACAGAATGTACAACGCTGACACTATCGAGTTCACAGAATGTACAACGCGGACACTATCGAGTACACAGAATGTACAACGCTGACACTATCGAGTTCACAGAATGCTCAATGGTGACACTATCGATTTCACAGAATGCACAATGTTGACACTATCGTGTTCAGAGAATGTACAACGCTGACACTAACGACTTCCGAGAATGTTCAACCCTGACACTATCGAATTCACAGAATGCACAACGCTGACATTATAGAGTTCACAGAATGTACAATGCTGACACTATCGAGTTAACAGAATGCACAGTGCTGACACTATCGAGTTCACAGAATGCACAACGCTGACACGATAGAGTTCACAGAATGTACAACACGGACACTATCGAGATCACAGAATGCACAACGCTGACAATATCGAGTTCACAGAATGCACAACGCTGACACTATCGAGTTCAGAGAATGTACAACCCTGACACTAACGACTTCAGAGAATGTTCAACCCTGACACTATCGAGTTAACAGAATGCACAATGCTGACACTATCGAGTTCACAGAATGTACAATGCTGACACTATCGAGTTCAGAGAATGCACAACGCTGACACTATCGAGTTCACAGAATGTATAACGCTGACACTTTCGAGACAAGAGAATGTACAATGCTGACACTATCGAGTTCAGAGAATGCACAACGCTGACACTATCGAGTTCACAGAATGTATAACGCTGACATTTTCGAGACAAGAGAATGTACAATGCTGACACTATCGAGTTCACAGAATGAACAACGCTGACACTATCGAGATCACAGAATGTACAATGCTGAAACTACAGAGTTCACAGAAAGTACAAAGCTGACACTATCGAGTTCACAGAATGTACAACGCTGAGACTATCGAGTTCACAGAATGCACAATGCTGACACTATCGAGTTCACAGAATGCATAACGCTGACACTATCGAGTTCAGAGAATGTACAGCCCTGACACTAACGACTTCAGAGAATGTTCAACCCTGACACTATCGAGTTAACAGAATGCACAATGCTGACACTATCGAGTTCACAGAATGTACAATGCTGACACTATCGAGTTCAGAGAATGCACAACGCTGACACTATCGAGTTCACAGAATGTAAAACGCTGACACTTTCGAGACAAGAGAATGTACAATGCTGACACTATCGAGTTCAGAGAATGCACAACGCTGACACTATCGAGTTCACAGAATGTATAACGCTGACACTTTCGAGACAAGAGAATGTACAATGCTGACACTATCGAGTTCACAGAATGAACAACGCTGACACTATCGAGATCACAGAATGTACAATGCTGAAACTACAGAGTTCACAGAAAGTACAAAGCTGACACTATCGAGTTCACAGAATGTACAACGCTGACACTATCGAGTTCACAGAATGTACAACACAGACACTATCGTGTTCAGAGAAAGTACAACACTGACACTATCGAGTTCAGAGAATGTACAACACTGACACTATCGCAGTCAGAAAATGTACAACGCTGACAATATCGAGTTCACAGAATGTACAACGCTGACACTATCGAGTTCACAGAATGTACAATTCTGACACCATCGAATACACAGAATGTACAATGCTGACAGTAGCCCGTTCAGAGAATGTACAACGCTGACAATATCGAGTTCACAGAATGTACAATGCTGACACTATCGAGTTCACAGAATGTACAACGCTGACACTATCGAGTTTACGGAATGTATTACGCTGTCACTTTCGAGTCCAGGGAATGTACAAGGCTGACACTATCGAGCTCAGAGAATGTACAACGATGACACTATTGATTTCAGAGAATGTACAACACTGACACTATCGAGTTCACAGAATGTACAACGCTGACACTATCGAGTTCACAGAATGTACAACGCGGACATTTTCGAGTACACAGAATGTACAATGCTGACACTATCGAGTTCACAGAATGCACAATGTTGACACTATCATGTTCAGAGAATGTACAACGCTGACACTAACGACTTCCGAGAATGTTCAACCCTGACACTATCGAATTCACAGAATGCGCAACGCTGACATTATAGAGTTCACAGAATGTACAATGCTGACACTATCGAGTTAACAGAATGCACAGTGCTGACACTATCGAGTTCACAGAATGCACAACGCTGACACTATCGAGATCACAGAATGCACAACGCTGACAATATCGAGTTCACAGAATGCACAACGCTGACACTATCGAGTTCAGAGAATGTACAACCCTGACACTAACGACTTCAGAGAATGTTCAACCCTGACACTATCGAGTTAACAGAATGCACAATGCTGACACTATCGAGTTCACAGAATGTACAATGCTGACACTATCGAGTTCAGAGAATGCACAACGCTGACACTATCGAGTTCACAGAATGTATAACGCTGACACTTTCGAGACAAGAGAATGTACAATGCTGACACTATCGAGTTCAGAGAATGCACACCGCTGACACTATCGAGTTCACAGAATGTATAACGCTGACATTTTCGAGACAAGAGAATGTACAATGCTGACACTATCGAGTTCACAGAATGAACAACGCTGTCACTATCGAGATCACGGAATGTACAATGCTGAAACTACAGAGTTCACAGAAAGTACAAAGCTGACACTATCGAGTTCACAGAATGTACAACGCTGAGACTATCGAGTTTAGAGAATTTACAACGCTGACACTGTAGAGTTCAGTGAATGTACAACGCTGACACTATTGAGTTCAGAGAATTTACAATGCTGACACTATCGTGTTCAGAAAATGTACAACGCTGACACTATCGAGTTTACAGAATGTACAACACTGACACTTATCGAGTTCACAGAATGTACAACGCTGACACTTTCGAGTGGAGTGAATGTACAATGCTGACACTATTGAGTGCACAGAATATGCAACACGGACACTATCGAGTTCACAGAATGTACAATGCTGACACTAGCAAGTTCACAGAATGCACAAAGCTGACACTATAGAGTTCACAGAATGTACGACGCTGACACTAACGACTTCACAGAATGTATAACGCTGACACTATCGAATTCAAAAAATGGTCAACGCTGACACTATCGAGATCAGAAAATGTACGACACTGACACTATCGAGTTCAGAGAATGTATAACACAGACACTATCGTGTTCAGAGAAAGTACAACACTGACACTATCGAGTTCAGAGAATGTACAACACTGACACTATCGCAGTCAGAAAATGTACAACGCTGACAATATCGAGTTCACAGAATGTACAACGCTGACACTATCGAGTTCACAGAATGTACAATTCTGACACCATTGAATACACAGAATGTACAATGCTGACAGTAGCCCGTTCAGAGAATGTACAACGCTGACAATATCGAGTTCACAGAATGTACAATGCTGACACTATCGAGTGCACAGAATGTACAACACTGACACTTATCATGTTCACAGAATGTACAACGCTGGCACTTTCGAGTTGAGTGAATGTACAATGCTGACACTATCGAGTGCACAGAATGTGCAACTCTGACACTATCAAGTACACAGAATGCACAACGCTGACACTATCGAGATCACAGAATGCACAACGCTGACACTATCGAATTCACAGAATGTATAATGATGACACTTTCAAGTTCAGAGAATGTACAACGCTGACACTATCGAGTTCAGAGAATGTACAACGCTGACACTATCGAGTTCACAGAATGTACAACGCTGACACTATCGAGTTTACGGAATGTATTACGCTGTCACTTTCGAGTCCAGAGAATGCACAAGGCTGACACTATCGAGCTCAGAGAATGTACAACGATGACACTATTGATTTCAGAGAATGTACAACACTGACACTATCGAGTTCACAGAATGTACAACGCTGACACTATCGAGTTCACAGAATGTACAACGCGGACACTATCGAGTACACAGAATGTACAACGCTGACACTATCGAGTTCACAGAATGCACAATGCTGACACTATGGAGATCAGAGAATATACAACGCTGACACTATTGAGTTCACAGAATGAACAATGCTGACACTACAGTGTTCACAGAATGTACAACACGGACACTATCGATTTCACAGAATGTACAATGCTGACTCTATCGAGTTCACAGAATGCTCAATGGTGACACTATCGATTTCACAGAATGCACAATGTTGACACTATCGTGTTCAGAGAATGTACAACGCTGACACTAACGACTTCCGAGAATGTTCAACCCTGACACTATCGAATTCACAGAATGCGCAACGCTGACATTATAGAGTTCACAGAATGTACAATGCTGACACTATCGAGTTCACAGAATGCACAACGCTGACACGATAGAGTTCACAGAATGTACAACACGGACACTATCGAGATCACAGAATGCACAACGCTGACAATATCGAGTTCACAGAATGCACAACGCTGACACTATCGAGTTCAGAGAATGTACAACCCTGACACTAACGACTTCAGAGAATGTTCAACCCTGACACTATCGAGTTAACAGAATGCACAATGCTGACACTATCGAGTTCACAGAATGTACAATGCTGACACTATCGAGTTCAGAGAATGCACAACGCTGACACTATCGAGTTCACAGAATGTATAACGCTGACACTTTCGAGACAAGAGAATGTACAATGCTGACACTATCGAGTTCAGAGAATGCACAACGCTGACACTATCGAGTTCACAGAATGTATAACGCTGACATTTTCGAGACAAGAGAATGTACAATGCTGACACTATCGAGTTCACAGAATGAACAACGCTGACACTATCGAGATCACAGAATGTACAATGCTGAAACTACAGAGTTCACAGAAAGTACAAAGCTGACACTATCGAGTTCACAGAATGTACAACGCTGAGACTATCGAGTTCACAGAATGCACAATGCTGACACTATCGAGTTCACAGAATGCATAACGCTGACACTATCGAGTTCAGAGAATGTACAGCCCTGACACTAACGACTTCAGAGAATGTTCAACCCTGACACTATCGAGTTAACAGAATGCACAATGCTGACACTATCGAGTTCACAGAATGTACAATGCTGACACTATCGAGTTCAGAGAATGCACAACGCTGACACTATCGAGTTCACAGAATGTAAAACGCTGACACTTTCGAGACAAGAGAATGTACAATGCTGACACTATCGAGTTCAGAGAATGCACAACGCTGACACTATCGAGTTCACAGAATGTATAACGCTGACACTTTCGAGACAAGAGAATGTACAATGCTGACACTATCGAGTTCACAGAATGAACAACGCTGACACTATCGAGATCACAGAATGTACAATGCTGAAACTACAGAGTTCACAGAAAGTACAAAGCTGACACTATCGAGTTCACAGAATGTACAACGCTGACACTATCGAGTTCACAGAATGTACAACACAGACACTATCGTGTTCAGAGAAAGTACAACACTGACACTATCGAGTTCAGAGAATGTACAACACTGACACTATCGCAGTCAGAAAATGTACAACGCTGACAATATCGAGTTCACAGAATGTACAACGCTGACACTATCGAGTTCACAGAATGTACAATTCTGACACCATCGAATACACAGAATGTACAATGCTGACAGTAGCCCGTTCAGAGAATGTACAACGCTGACAATATCGAGTTCACAGAATGTACAATGCTGACACTATCGAGTTCACAGAATGTACAACGCTGACACTATCGAGTTTACGGAATGTATTACGCTGTCACTTTCGAGTCCAGGGAATGTACAAGGCTGACACTATCGAGCTCAGAGAATGTACAACGATGACACTATTGATTTCAGAGAATGTACAACACTGACACTATCGAGTTCACAGAATGTACAACGCTGACACTATCGAGTTCACAGAATGTACAACGCGGACACTATCGAGTACACAGAATGTACAATGCTGACACTATCGAGTTCACAGAATGCACAATGTTGACACTATCATGTTCAGAGAATGTACAACGCTGACACTAACGACTTCCGAGAATGTTCAATCCTGACACTATCGAATTCACAGAATGCGCAACGCTGACATTATAGAGTTCACAGAATGTACAATGCTGACACTATCGAGTTAACAGAATGCACAGTGCTGACACTATCGAGTTCACAGAATGCACAACGCTGACACTATCGAGATCACAGAATGCACAACGCTGACAATATCGAGTTCACAGAATGCACAACGCTGACACTATCGAGTTCAGAGAATGTACAACCTTGACACTAACGACTTCAGAGAATGTTCAACCCTGACACTATCGAGTTAACAGAATGCACAATGCTGACACTATCGAGTTCACAGAATGTACAATGCTGACACTATCGAGTTCAGAGAATGCACAACGCTGACACTATCGAGTTCACAGAATGTACAACGCTGACACTTTCGAGACAAGAGAATGTACAATGCTGACACTATCGAGTTCAGAGAATGCACACCGCTGACACTATCGAGTTCACAGAATGTATAACGCTGACATTTTCGAGACAAGAGAATGTACAATGCTGACACTATCGAGTTCACAGAATGAACAACGCTGTCACTATCGAGATCACGGAATGTACAATGCTGAAACTACAGAGTTCACAGAAAGTACAAAGCTGACACTATCGAGTTCACAGAATGTACAACGCTGAGACTATCGAGTTCACAGAATGCACAATGCTGACACTATCGAGTTCACAGAATGCACAACGCTGACACTATCGAGTTCAGAGAATGTACAGCCCTGACACTAACGACTTCAGAGAATGTTCAACCCTGACACTATCGAGTTAACAGAATGCACAATGCTGACACTATCGAGTTCACAGAATGTACAATGCTGACACTATCGAGTTCAGGGAATGCACAACGCTGACACTATCGAGTTCACAGAATGTATAATGCTGACACTTTCGAGACAAGAGAATGTACAATGCTGACACTATCGAGTTCAGAGAATGCACAACGCTGACACTATCGAGTTCACAGAATGCACAACGCTGACACTATAGAGTTCAGAGAATGTACAACGCTGACACTATCTAGTTTAGAGAATCTACAACACTGACACTATCGAGTTCAGAGAATATACAACGCTGACAATATCGAGTTCACAGAATGTACAAAGCTGACACTTACGAGTTCACAGTATGTACAATGCTGACACTAGCAAGTCCACAGAATGCACAACACTGACACTATAGAGTTCACAGAATGTACGACGCTGACACTAACGAGTTCACAGAAAGTATAACGCTGACACTATCGAATTCAAAAAATGGTCAACGCTGACACTATCGTGATCAGAAAATGTACAACGCTGACACTATCGAGTTCAGAGAATGTATAACACACACTATCGTGTTCAGAGAAAGTACAATGCTGACACTATCGAGTTCAGAGAATGTACAACACTGACACTATCGCAGTCAGAAAATGTACAACGCTGACAATATCGAGTTCACAGAATGTACAACGCTGACAGTATCGAGTTCACAGAATGTACAATTCTGACACCATCGAGTGCACAGAATGTACAACGCTGACACTATCGAGTTCACAGAATGTACAACACTGACAATAACGAGTTCACAGAATGCACAACGCTGACACTATCGAGTTTACGGAATGTATTACGCTGTCACTTTGGAGTCCAGAGAATGTACAAGGCTGACACTATCGAGCTCAGAGAATGTACAACGATGACACTATTGATTTCAGAGAATGTACAACACTGACACTATCGAGTTCACAGAATGTACAATGCTGACACTATCGAGTTCACAGAATGTACAACGCTGACTCTATCGAGTTCACAGAATGTACAACGCTGACACTATCGAGTTCACAGAATGCACAATGCTGACACTATGGAGATCAGAGAATATACAACGCTGACACTATTGAGTTCACAGAATGAACAATGCTGACACTATCGAGATCACAGAATGTGCAATGCTGACACTACAGTGTTCACAGAATGTACAACACGGACACTATCGATTTCACAGAATGTACAATGCTGACTCTATCGAGTTCACAGAATGTACAACGCTGACACTATCGAGTTCACAGAATGCACAAGGCTGACACTATCGCGTTCACAGAATGCACAACGTTGACGCTATCGAGTTCAGAGAATGTACAACGCTGGCACTAACGACTTCCGAGAATGTTCAACCCTGACACTATCGAATTCACAGAATGCACAACGCTGACATTATTGAGTTCACAGAAGGTACAATGCTGACACTATCGAGTTAACAGAATGCAAATTGCTGACACTATCGAGTTCACAGCAAGTACAAAGCTGACACTATAGAGTTCACAGAATGTACAACACGGACACTATCGAGTTCACAGAATGTACAACGCTGACGCTATCGAGTTCACAGAATGCACAACGCTGACACTATCGAGTTCACAGAATGCACAACGCTGACACTATCGAGTTCAGAGAATGTACAACGCTGACACTATCTAGTTTAGAGAATCTACAACACTGACACTATCGAGTTCAGAGAATATACAACACTGACAATATCGAGTTCACAGAATGTACAAAGCTGACACTTACGAGTTCACAGTATGTACAATGCTGACACTAGCAAGTTCACAGAATGCACAACGCTGACACTATAGAGTTCACAGAATGTACGACGCTGACACTAACGAGTTCACAGAAAGTATAACGCTGACACTATCGAATTCAAAAAATGGTCAACGCTGACACTATCGAGATCAGAAAATGTACAACGCTGACACTATCGAGTTCAGAGAATGTATAACACAGACACTATCGTGTTCAGAGAAAGTACAATGCTGACACTATCGAGTTCAGAGAACGTACAACACTGACACTATCGCAGTCAGAAAATGTACAACGCTGACAATATTGAGTTCACAGAATGTACAACGCTGACACTATCGAGTTCACAGAATGTGCAATTCTGACACCATCGAATACACAGAATGTACAATGCTGACACTAGCCCGTTCAGAGAATGTACAACGCTGACAATATCGAGTTCACAGAATGTACAACGCTGACACTATCGAGTTCACAGAACGTACAATTCTGACACCATCGAGTACACAGAATGTACAATGCTGACACTATCGAGTGCACAGAATGTGCAACTCTGACACTATCGAATACACAGAATGCACAACGCTGACACTATCGCGTTCACAGAATGTACAACGCTGACACTATCGAGTTCAGTGAATGTACAATGCTGACACTATCGAGTTCACAGAATGTACAACGTTGACACTATCGAGTTTAGAGAATTTACAACGCTGACACTGTAGAGTTCAGTGAATGTACAACGCTGACACTATTGAGTTCAGAGAATTTACAATGCTGACACTATCGTGTTCAGAAAATGTACAACGCTGACACTATCGAGTTTACAGAATGTACAACACTGACACTTATCGAGTTCACAGAATGTACAACGCTGACACTTTCGAGTGGAGTGAATGTACAATGCTGACACTATTGAGTGCACAGAATGTGCAACACGGACACTATCGAGTTCACAGAATGTACAATGCTGACACTAGCAAGTTCACAGAATGCACAAAGCTGACACTATAGAGTTCACAGAATGTACGACGCTGACACTAACGACTTCACAGAATGTATAACGCTGACACTATCGAATTCAAAAAATGGTCAACGCTGACACTATCGAGATCAGAAAATGTACGACACTGACACTATCGAGTTCAGAGAATGTATAACACAGACACTATCGTGTTCAGAGAAAGTACAACACTGACACTATCGAGTTCAGAGAATGTACAACACTGACACTATCGCAGTCAGAAAATGTACAACGCTGACAATATCGAGTTCACAGAATGTACAACGCTGACACTATCGAGTTCACAGAATGTACAATTCTGACACCATCGAATACACAGAATGTACAATGCTGACAGTAGCCCGTTCAGAGAATGTACAACGCTGACAATATCGAGTTCACAGAATGTACAATGCTGACACTATCGAGTGCACAGAATGTGCAACTCTGTCACTATCGAATACACAGAATGCACAACGCTGACACTATCGCGTTCACAGAATGCACAACGCTGACACTATCGAATTCACACAATGTACAACGATGACACTTTCGAGTTCAGAGAGTGTACAACGCTGACAATATCGAGTTCAGAGAATGTACAACGATGACACTATCGAGTTCAGAGAATGCAGATAATGTATAACACTGACACTATCACGTTCAGAGAATGTACAATGCTGACACTATCGAGTTCCCAGAATGTACAACGCTGACACTATCGACTTCAGTGAATGTACAACGCTGACACTATCGAGTTCACAGAATGTACAACGCTGACACTATCGACTTGAGAGAATTTACAACGCTGACACTGTAGAGTTCAGAGAATGTACAACGCTGACACTGTAGAGTTCAGAGAATGTACAACGCTGACACTATCGAGTTCCCAAAATGTACAACGCTGACACTATTGAGTTCAGTGAATGTACAATGCTGACACTATCGAGTTCACAGAATGTACAACGCTGACACTATCGAGTTTAGAGAATTTACAACGCTGACACTGTAGAGTTCAGTGAATGTACAACGCTGACACTATCGAGTTCAGAGAATTTACAATGCTGACACTATCGTGTTCAGAGAATGTACAACGCTGACACTATCGAGTTTACAGAATGTACAACACTGACACTTATCATGTTCACAGAATGTACAACGCTGGCACTTTTGAGTTGAGTGAATGTACAATGCTGACACTATCGAGTGCACAGAATGTGCAACTCTGACACTATCAAGTACACAGAATGCACAACGCTGACACTATCGAGATCACAGAATGCACAACGCTGACACTATCGAATTCACAGAATGTATAATGATGACACTTTCAAGTTCAGAGAATGTACAACGCTGACACTATCGAGTTCAGAGAATGTACAACGCTGACACTATCGAGTTCACAGAATGTACAACGCTGACACTATCGAGTTTACGGAATGTATTACGCTGTCACTTTCGAGTCCAGAGAATGTACAAGGCTGACACTATCGAGCTCAGAGAATGTACAACGATGACACTATTGATTTCAGAGAATGTACAACACTGACACTATCGAGTTCACAGAATGTACAACGCTGACACTATCGAGTTCACAGAATGTACAACGCGGACACTATCGAGTACACAGAATGTACAACGCTGACACTATCGAGTTCACAGAATGCACAATGCTGACACTATGGAGATCAGAGAATATAGAACGCTGACACTATTGAGTTCACAGAATGAACAATGCTGACACTACAGTGTTCACAGAATGTACAACACGGACACTATCGATTTCACAGAATGTACAATGCTGACTCTATCGAGTTCACAGAATGCTCAATGGTGACACTATCGATTTCACAGAATGCACAATGTTGACACTATCGTGTTCAGAGAATGTACAACGCTGACACTAACGACTTCCGAGAATGTTCAACCCTGACACTATCGAATTCACAGAATGCACAACGCTGACATTATAGAGTTCACAGAATGTACAATGCTGACACTATCGAGTTAACAGAATGCACAGTGCTGACACTATCGAGTTCACAGAATGCACAACGCTGACACGATAGAGTTCACAGAATGTACAACACGGACACTATCGAGATCACAGAATGCACAACGCTGACAATATCGAGTTCACAGAATGCACAACGCTGACACTATCGAGTTCAGAGAATGTACAACCCTGACACTAACGACTTCAGAGAATGTTCAACCCTGACACTATCGAGTTAACAGAATGCACAATGCTGACACTATCGAGTTCACAGAATGTACAATGCTGACACTATCGAGTTCAGAGAATGCACAACGCTGACACTATCGAGTTCACAGAATGTATAACGCTGACACTTTCGAGACAAGAGAATGTACAATGCTGACACTATCGAGTTCAGAGAATGCACAACGCTGACACTATCGAGTTCACAGAATGTATAACGCTGACATTTTCGAGACAAGAGAATGTACAATGCTGACACTATCGAGTTCACAGAATGAACAACGCTGACACTATCGAGATCACAGAATGTACAATGCTGAAACTACAGAGTTCACAGAAAGTACAAAGCTGACACTATCGAGTTCACAGAATGTACAACGCTGAGACTATCGAGTTCACAGAATGCACAATGCTGACACTATCGAGTTCACAGAATGCATAACGCTGACACTATCGAGTTCAGAGAATGTACAGCCCTGACACTAACGACTTCAGAGAATGTTCAACCCTGACACTATCGAGTTAACAGAATGCACAATGCTGACACTATCGAGTTCACAGAATGTACAATGCTGACACTATCGAGTTCAGAGAATGCACAACGCTGACACTATCGAGTTCACAGAATGTAAAACGCTGACACTTTCGAGACAAGAGAATGTACAATGCTGACACTATCGAGTTCAGAGAATGCACAACGCTGACACTATCGAGTTCACAGAATGTATAACGCTGACACTTTCGAGACAAGAGAATGTACAATGCTGACACTATCGAGTTCACAGAATGAACAACGCTGACACTATCGAGATCACAGAATGTACAATGCTGAAACTACAGAGTTCACAGAAAGTACAAAGCTGACACTATCGAGTTCACAGAATGTACAACGCTGACACTATCGAGTTCACAGAATGTACAACACAGACACTATCGTGTTCAGAGAAAGTACAACACTGACACTATCGAGTTCAGAGAATGTACAACACTGACACTATCGCAGTCAGAAAATGTACAACGCTGACAATATCGAGTTCACAGAATGTACAACGCTGACACTATCGAGTTCACAGAATGTACAATTCTGACACCATCGAATACACAGAATGTACAATGCTGACAGTAGCCCGTTCAGAGAATGTACAACGCTGACAATATCGAGTTCACAGAATGTACAATGCTGACACTATCGAGTTCACAGAATGTACAACGCTGACACTATCGAGTTTACGGAATGTATTACGCTGTCACTTTCGAGTCCAGGGAATGTACAAGGCTGACACTATCGAGCTCAGAGAATGTACAACGATGACACTATTGATTTCAGAGAATGTACAACACTGACACTATCGAGTTCACAGAATGTACAACGCTGACACTATCGAGTTCACAGAATGTACAACGCGGACACTATCGAGTACACAGAATGTACAATGCTGACACTATCGAGTTCACAGAATGCACAATGTTGACACTATCATGTTCAGAGAATGTACAACGCTGACACTAACGACTTCCGAGAATGTTCAACCCTGACACTATCGAATTCACAGAATGCGCAACGCTGACATTATAGAGTTCACAGAATGTACAATGCTGACACTATCGAGTTAACAGAATGCACAGTGCTGACACTATCGAGTTCACAGAATGCACAACGCTGACACTATCGAGATCACAGAATGCACAACGCTGACAATATCGAGTTCACAGAATGCACAACGCTGACACTATCGAGTTCAGAGAATGTACAACCCTGACACTAACGACTTCAGAGAATGTTCAACCCTGACACTATCGAGTTAACAGAATGCACAATGCTGACACTATCGAGTTCACAGAATGTACAATGCTGACACTATCGAGTTCAGAGAATGCACAACGCTGACACTATCGAGTTCACAGAATGTATAACGCTGACACTTTCGAGACAAGAGAATGTACAATGCTGACACTATCGAGTTCAGAGAATGAACAACGCTGTCACTATCGAGATCACGGAATGTACAATGCTGAAACTACAGAGTTCACAGAAAGTACAAAGCTGACACTATCGAGTTCACAGAATGTACAACGCTGAGACTATCGAGTTTAGAGAATTTACAACGCTGACACTGTAGAGTTCAGTGAATGTACAACGCTGACACTATTGAGTTCAGAGAATTTACAATGCTGACACTATCGTGTTCAGAAAATGTACAACGCTGACACTATCGAGTTTACAGAATGTACAACACTGACACTTATCGAGTTCACAGAATGTACAACGCTGACACTTTCGAGTGGAGTGAATGTACAATGCTGACACTATTGAGTGCACAGAATGTGCAACACGGACACTATCGAGTTCACAGAATGTACAATGCTGACACTAGCAAGTTCACAGAATGCACAAAGCTGACACTATAGAGTTCACAGAATGTACGACGCTGACACTAACGACTTCACAGAATGTATAACGCTGACACTATCGAATTCAAAAAATGGTCAACGCTGACACTATCGAGATCAGAAAATGTACGACACTGACACTATCGAGTTCAGAGAATGTATAACACAGACACTATCGTGTTCAGAGAAAGTACAACACTGACACTATCGAGTTCAGAGAATGTACAACACTGACACTATCGCAGTCAGAAAATGTACAACGCTGACAATATCGAGTTCACAGAATGTACAACGCTGACACTATCGAGTTCACAGAATGTACAATTCTGACACCATCGAATACACAGAATGTACAATGCTGACAGTAGCCCGTTCAGAGAATGTACAACGCTGACAATATCGAGTTCACAGAATGTACAATGCTGACACTATCGAGTGCACAGAATGTGCAACTCTGTCACTATCGAATACACAGAATGCACAACGCTGACACTATCGCGTTCACAGAATGCACAACGCTGACACTATCGAATTCACACAATGTACAACGATGACACTTTCGAGTTCAGAGAGTGTACAACGCTGACAATATCGAGTTCAGAGAATGTACAACGATGACACTATCGAGTTCAGAGAATGCAGATAATGTATAACACTGACACTATCACGTTCAGAGAATGTACAATGCTGACACTATCGAGTTCCCAGAATGTACAACGCTGACACTATCGACTTCAGTGAATGTACAACGCTGACACTATCGAGTTCACAGAATGTACAACGCTGACACTATCGACTTGAGAGAATTTACAACGC
The DNA here is from genome assembly GCF_052327205.1 of Somniosus microcephalus. NCBI lineage: Eukaryota > Metazoa > Chordata > Chondrichthyes > Squaliformes > Somniosidae > Somniosus > Somniosus microcephalus. The sequence continues at coordinate 55,193,292 of NC_140993.1, read as the reverse complement.
TGACACTGTAGAGTTCAGAGAATGTACAACGCTGACACTGTAGAGTTCAGAGAATGTACAACGCTGACACTATCGAGTTCCCAAAATGTACAACGCTGACACTATTGAGTTCAGTGAATGTACAATGCTGACACTATCGAGTTCACAGAATGTACAACGCTGACACTATCGAGTTTAGAGAATTTACAACGCTGACACTGTAGAGTTCAGTGAATGTACAACGCTGACACTATCGAGTTCAGAGAATTTACAATGCTGACACTATCGTGTTCAGAGAATGTACAACGCTGACACTATCGAGTTTACAGAATGTACAACACTGACACTTATCATGTTCACAGAATGTACAACGCTGGCACTTTTGAGTTGAGTGAATGTACAATGCTGACACTATCGAGTGCACAGAATGTGCAACTCTGACACTATCAAGTACACAGAATGCACAACGCTGACACTATCGAGATCACAGAATGCACAACGCTGACACTATCGAATTCACAGAATGTATAATGATGACACTTTCAAGTTCAGAGAATGTACAACGCTGACACTATCGAGTTCAGAGAATGTACAACGCTGACACTATCGAGTTCACAGAATGTACAACGCTGACACTATCGAGTTTACGGAATGTATTACGCTGTCACTTTCGAGTCCAGAGAATGCACAAGGCTGACACTATCGAGCTCAGAGAATGTACAACGATGACACTATTGATTTCAGAGAATGTACAACACTGACACTATCGAGTTCACAGAATGTACAACGCTGACACTATCGAGTTCACAGAATGTACAACGCGGACACTATCGAGTACACAGAATGTACAACGCTGACACTATCGAGTTCACAGAATGCACAATGCTGACACTATGGAGATCAGAGAATATACAACGCTGACACTATTGAGTTCACAGAATGAACAATGCTGACACTACAGTGTTCACAGAATGTACAACACGGACACTATCGATTTCACAGAATGTACAATGCTGACTCTATCGAGTTCACAGAATGCTCAATGGTGACACTATCGATTTCACAGAATGCACAATGTTGACACTATCGTGTTCAGAGAATGTACAACGCTGACACTAACGACTTCCGAGAATGTTCAACCCTGACACTATCGAATTCACAGAATGCGCAACGCTGACATTATAGAGTTCACAGAATGTACAATGCTGACACTATCGAGTTAACAGAATGCACAGTGCTGACACTATCGAGTTCACAGAATGCACAACGCTGACACGATAGAGTTCACAGAATGTACAACACGGACACTATCGAGATCACAGAATGCACAACGCTGACAATATCGAGTTCACAGAATGCACAACGCTGACACTATCGAGTTCAGAGAATGTACAACCCTGACACTAACGACTTCAGAGAATGTTCAACCCTGACACTATCGAGTTAACAGAATGCACAATGCTGACACTATCGAGTTCACAGAATGTACAATGCTGACACTATCGAGTTCAGAGAATGCACAACGCTGACACTATCGAGTTCACAGAATGTATAACGCTGACACTTTCGAGACAAGAGAATGTACAATGCTGACACTATCGAGTTCAGAGAATGCACAACGCTGACACTATCGAGTTCACAGAATGTATAACGCTGACATTTTCGAGACAAGAGAATGTACAATGCTGACACTATCGAGTTCACAGAATGAACAACGCTGACACTATCGAGATCACAGAATGTACAATGCTGAAACTACAGAGTTCACAGAAAGTACAAAGCTGACACTATCGAGTTCACAGAATGTACAACGCTGAGACTATCGAGTTCACAGAATGCACAATGCTGACACTATCGAGTTCACAGAATGCATAACGCTGACACTATCGAGTTCAGAGAATGTACAGCCCTGACACTAACGACTTCAGAGAATGTTCAACCCTGACACTATCGAGTTAACAGAATGCACAATGCTGACACTATCGAGTTCACAGAATGTACAATGCTGACACTATCGAGTTCAGAGAATGCACAACGCTGACACTATCGAGTTCACAGAATGTAAAACGCTGACACTTTCGAGACAAGAGAATGTACAATGCTGACACTATCGAGTTCAGAGAATGCACAACGCTGACACTATCGAGTTCACAGAATGTATAACGCTGACACTTTCGAGACAAGAGAATGTACAATGCTGACACTATCGAGTTCACAGAATGAACAACGCTGACACTATCGAGATCACAGAATGTACAATGCTGAAACTACAGAGTTCACAGAAAGTACAAAGCTGACACTATCGAGTTCACAGAATGTACAACGCTGACACTATCGAGTTCACAGAATGTACAACACAGACACTATCGTGTTCAGAGAAAGTACAACACTGACACTATCGAGTTCAGAGAATGTACAACACTGACACTATCGCAGTCAGAAAATGTACAACGCTGACAATATCGAGTTCACAGAATGTACAACGCTGACACTATCGAGTTCACAGAATGTACAATTCTGACACCATCGAATACACAGAATGTACAATGCTGACAGTAGCCCGTTCAGAGAATGTACAACGCTGACAATATCGAGTTCACAGAATGTACAATGCTGACACTATCGAGTTCACAGAATGTACAACGCTGACACTATCGAGTTTACGGAATGTATTACGCTGTCACTTTCGAGTCCAGGGAATGTACAAGGCTGACACTATCGAGCTCAGAGAATGTACAACGATGACACTATTGATTTCAGAGAATGTACAACACTGACACTATCGAGTTCACAGAATGTACAACGCTGACACTATCGAGTTCACAGAATGTACAACGCGGACACTATCGAGTACACAGAATGTACAATGCTGACACTATCGAGTTCACAGAATGCACAATGTTGACACTATCATGTTCAGAGAATGTACAACGCTGACACTAACGACTTCCGAGAATGTTCAATCCTGACACTATCGAATTCACAGAATGCGCAACGCTGACATTATAGAGTTCACAGAATGTACAATGCTGACACTATCGAGTTAACAGAATGCACAGTGCTGACACTATCGAGTTCACAGAATGCACAACGCTGACACTATCGAGATCACAGAATGCACAACGCTGACAATATCGAGTTCACAGAATGCACAACGCTGACACTATCGAGTTCAGAGAATGTACAACCTTGACACTAACGACTTCAGAGAATGTTCAACCCTGACACTATCGAGTTAACAGAATGCACAATGCTGACACTATCGAGTTCACAGAATGTACAATGCTGACACTATCGAGTTCAGAGAATGCACAACGCTGACACTATCGAGTTCACAGAATGTACAACGCTGACACTTTCGAGACAAGAGAATGTACAATGCTGACACTATCGAGTTCAGAGAATGCACACCGCTGACACTATCGAGTTCACAGAATGTATAACGCTGACATTTTCGAGACAAGAGAATGTACAATGCTGACACTATCGAGTTCACAGAATGAACAACGCTGTCACTATCGAGATCACGGAATGTACAATGCTGAAACTACAGAGTTCACAGAAAGTACAAAGCTGACACTATCGAGTTCACAGAATGTACAACGCTGAGACTATCGAGTTCACAGAATGCACAATGCTGACACTATCGAGTTCACAGAATGCACAACGCTGACACTATCGAGTTCAGAGAATGTACAGCCCTGACACTAACGACTTCAGAGAATGTTCAACCCTGACACTATCGAGTTAACAGAATGCACAATGCTGACACTATCGAGTTCACAGAATGTACAATGCTGACACTATCGAGTTCAGAGAATGCACAACGCTGACACTATCGAGTTCACAGAATGTATAACGCTGACACTTTCGAGACAAGAGAATGTACAATGCTGACACTATCGAGTTCAGAGAATGCACAACGCTGACACTATCGAGTTCACAGAATGTATAACGCTGACATTTTCGAGACAAGAGAATGTACAATGCTGACACTATCGAGTTCACAGAATGAACAACGCTGACACTATCGAGATCACAGAATGTACAATGCTGAAACTACAGAGTTCACAGAAAGTACAAAGCTGACACTATCGAGTTCACAGAATGTATAACGCTGAGACTATCGAGTTCACAGAATGCACAATGCTGACACTATCGAGTTCACAGAATGCACAACGCTGACACTATCGAGTTCAGAGAATGTACAGCCCTGACACTAACGACTTCAGAGAATGTTCAACCCTGACACTATCGAGTTAACAGAATGCACAATGCTGACACTATCGAGTTCACAGAATGTACAATGCTGACACTATCGAGACAAGAGAATGTACAATGCTGACACTATCGAGTTCAGAGAATGCACAACGCTGACACTATCGAGTTCACAGAATGTATAACGCTGACACTTTCGAGACAAGAGAATGTACAATGCTGACACTATCGAGTTCACAGAATGAACAACGCTGACACTATCGAGATCACAGAATGTACAATGCTGAAACTACAGAGTTCACAGAAAGTACAAAGCTGACACTATCGAGTTCACAGAATGTACAATGCTGACACTATCGAGTTCACAGAATGCACAACGCTGACACTATCGAGTTCACAGAATGCACAACGCTGACACTATCGAGTTCAGGGAATGTACAACCCTGACACTAACGAATTCAGAGAATGTTCAAACCTGACACTATCGAGTTCACAGAAAGCACAATGCTGGCATTATCGAGTTCACAGAATGTACAACGCTGACACTATCGAGTTAACAGAATGCACAATGCTGACCCTATCGAGTTCACAGAATGTACAACGCTGACACTATCGAGTTCACAGAATGCACAACGCTGACACTATCGAGTTCACAGAATGCACAACGCTGACACTATCGAGTTCACAGAATGCACAACGATGACATTATCGAGTTCACAGAATAAATAATGCAGACACTATTGAGTTCAGAGAATGTACAACGCTGACACTATCGAGTTCAGAGAATGAACAACGCTGACACTATCGAAATCAGAGAATGTACAATGCTGACACTATCGAGTTTGCAGAATGTACAACGCTGACACTATGGAGTTCACAGAATGTACAAAACGGACACTATCAAGGTCACAGAATGTACAACAGTGACACTATCGAGTTCTGTGAATGTATAACACTGACACTATTGAGTTCACAGAATGTACAATGCTGACACTATCGAGTTCACATAATGCACAACGCTGACACTATCGAGTTCACAGAATGCACAACGCTGACACTATCGAGTTAACAGAATGTACAATGCTGACGCTGTCGAGTTCACAGAATGTACAACGCTGACACTATTGAGTTCACAGAATGCACAACGGTGACACTATCAAGTTAACAGAATGTACAATGCTGACGCTATCGAGTTCACAGAATGTACAACGCTGACACTATCGAGTTCACAGAATGCACAACGGTGACACTATCGAGTTCACAGAATGCACAATGTTGATACTATCGAGTTCAGAGAATGTACAACGCTGACACTAACGACTTCCGAGAATGTTCAACCTTGACACTATCGAATTCACAGAATGCACAACGCTGACATTATCGAGTTCACAGAATGTACAACGCTGACACTATCGAGTTAACAGAATGCACAGTGCTGACACTATCGAGGTCACAGCAAGTACAACACTGACACTATAGAGTTCACAGAATGTACAACACAGACACTATCGAGTTCACAGAATGTACAATGCTGAAAATATCGAGTTCACAGAATGCACAACGCTGACACTATCAAGTTCACAGAATGCACAACGCTGACACTATCGAGTTCAGAGAATGTACCACCCTGACACTAACGACTTCAGAGAATGTTCAACCCTGACACTATCGAGTTCACAGAAAGCACAATGCTGGCATTATCGAGTTCACAGAATGTACAACGCTAACACTATTGAGTTAACAGAATGCACAATGCTGACACTATCAAGTTCACAGAATGCACAATTCTGACACTATCGAGTTCAAACAATGAACAATGCTGACACTATCGACTTCAGAGAATGGACAACGCTGACACTATCGAGATCAGAGAATGTACAACGCTGCCACTATCGATTTCACAGAATGCACAATGCTGACATTATCGAATTCACAGAATGCACAACGCTGACACTAACGACTTCAGAGAATGTACAACCCTGACACTATCGAGTTCACAGAATGCACAACACTGACATTATCGAGTTCACAGAATGTACAACGCTGACACTATCGAGTTCACAGAATGCACAACGCTCACATTATCGAGTTCACAGAATGTATAATGCTGACACTTTCGAGTCCAGAGAATGTACAAAGCTGAGACTATCGAGTTCAGGGAATGTACAACGCTGACACTATCGAGTTCAGAAAATGTACAATGCTGACACTATCAGGTTCAGAGAATGTACAACGCTGACACTATCGAGTTCACAGAATGCACAACGCTGACACTATCGAGTTCAGAGAATGTACAATGCTGACACTATCGAGTTCACAGAATGTACAACGCTGACACTATCGAGTTCGCAGAATGCACAATGCTGACACTATCGAGTTCACAGAATGTACAACGCTGACACTATCGAGTTCACAGAATGCACAACGCTGACACTATTGATTTCACAGAATGCACAATGCTGACGCTATTGAGTTCAGAGAATGTACAACGCTGACAGTATCGAGTTTAGAGAATGAACAACACTGACACTATCGAGATCAGAGAATGTACAACGCTGACACTACCGAGTTCACAGAATGCACAATGCTGACACTATCGAGTTCACAGAATGTACAACGCTGACACTATCGAGTTCACAGAATGCACAACGCTGACACTATTGATTTCACAGAATGCACAATGCTGACGCTATTGAGTTCAGAGAATGTACAACGCTGACAGTATCGAGTTTAGAGAATGAACAACACTGACACTATCGAGATCAGAGAATGTACAACGCTGACACTACCGAGTTCACAGAATGCACAATGCTGACACTATCGAGTTCACAGAATGTACAACGCTGACACTATCGAGTTCACAGAATGCACAACGCTGACACTATTGATTTCACAGAATGCACAATGCTGACGCTATTGAGTTCAGAGAATGTACAACGCTGACAGTATCGAGTTTAGAGAATGAACAACACTGACACTATCGAGATCAGAGAATGTACAACGCTGACACTACCGAGTTCACAGAATGTACAATGCTGACACTATAGAGTTCACAGAATGTACATCATGGACACTATCGAGTTCACAGAATGTACAATGCTGACACTATTGAGCTCTGTGAATGTATAACGCTGACACTATCGAGTTCACAGAATATAAAATGCTGACACTATCGAGTTCACAGAGTGCACAACGCTCACACTAATGACTTCAGACAATGTAAGACCCTGACACTATCGAGTTCACAGAATGCACAACGCTGACATTATCGAGTTCACAGAATGAACAACGCTGACACTATCGAGTTCAGAGAATGTAGAACGCTGACACTATCGAGTTCACAGAATGCACAATGCTGACAGTATCGAGTTCACAGAAAATCTCCCCTGCACCGTCTTCACCCCCATCTTATCATAGGGCCTGCTCCCCTCATCATTTTCGCAGGGACACAGGTCGACAGGCTGCGCTGGCTGTAGTCATAGTGGGGCGGCAGCGGGGGCCGAGGGAACTACTGCACCGGTGGTGGCAGCTATTTTTCCCTGGCTGGCCAGGAGGAGAGATCGTAGGGGCTGTAAAAATGACTCAATCGCTGCGGGAGAGATATCTGGCCCTGCCTTTTGGGCTGGGGCTGTGGGCTCCTTTCCCTTGTTATCCTTCCAGGGATTCTTACAGTCTTTTCTCCAGTGACCGTCTTTCCCGCACCCATAACAATTTAACCTAGCCTGGTGTAAAGTCTGTGGGTTGTGCAGTTAATAAATACACAGACTTCAGGAGTAACAAACAAACAGGTCTTTACTATTCGAAGGTCCGGGCGAATCTGCCCCAGAAATCCTGCTACAACACTTATATACTGGTGTGGTCACTATCGGTATTACAGTATACAGAAGCCAAACAAATAGTGCCACACCTAAAGTAGTTCCCTTAAAGGTGAACGGTTACATTCAATAGTTCCCTTAAAGGTAGACGGGTACATACACTACAATCCTCCCTTTTTAGCTTATTACTTACAGAGTCCCCGTTAAACATACATATCTTCAACTTCCTAAAAAACAAATTACAGCTATAATCTCGGTGGAGTCAATGTCATATAAAACAATTTACAAATATAATCTCGGTGGAAACAGTTCACAGGTTCCGTCTCTGCGGAAACAGTTCATAGATTCAGTCTCTGATCTTGACTCGTTCCGAACAACATTTCTTTGGGGTAGCCGGTTCACCTGGCTAGCGTGACTCCTCCATAGCCTTTTTCTTGACGTAGCAGCTTGAACTTTCGTCCTGTTGAACCAGCAGTGCGGACTTTGACAACCAACTGGCTGTCTTGACATTTACCAGTTTTTCAACTAATTTAGCTCCTTTTGTAATGTCCCGCCTGGAATGGTAGAAGTGCTAATATTTTAGACAGTTATTATCTTCTGCTTCTTCTTTTTCTTTTCTGCCTTTTTGAAACTCTCGGAGCTCCTTTCTCGGCTGCCAGCTGTAGCGCCACCAACTCTCTATGTTCCTTAGACCTTAAGTGCTTCATCCGGATTTCAGCACTTTGAGAGTTTTCATCACAAGCTGGGCAGACCACATCCTCATAATATTCAGTGTCACTCAACAGGTCATGGTAATATTCAGGTTCGTCCTGAGTTAGGCCAGCGAGAGAGACTTCTTCTTCCTCCTCACCCGTCTGGACGTTAGCTGACGGTGGTTCCTTCCCTAAACATCTTTCTTGAAAAGCCTTCTTCATGCATTCATATTCATCCCGCTCTTCCTGGGTTATCTGCCATTCCTTCACGACGGACCTCATTTGTGAGTTCAACACCTTCCTTTCCACCGGTAATTGCGTTATCAGGCTATTTAACCCTTCTACTGAAGTAACGGTTTCCACCTTCTTCTGTTCACCTTGACGTGATTCAACGTACTTTTGGCATCCTTGTAAAATTTGTGTTGCCACCTCAGCTATCTCCGTGACTTTTGAGAGCTCCGAACTCGTTCCCCCCGAAGATTGAAGCTCGTGTTCAGATTGTTCCCCTTGTAGAGTCTTGTCCTTCAGCATATGAAGGAGTTGGCCGACCGTTAACTCTTCCCTGGGAACATGGTGGATCAGAGTCTTCTCCATTTCATCCACCTCTTTCTCCAATACTTCCACCTTACGTTCCTCTTGAACTTTGGCTTTCAGTGCTCGGAAAAGTTGCGCCCTGATGCTCTCTAGTTCATGTTCAGGGACCATTCTTACAGTGTCCTGTTCTTCCACTGCAAGGATTCCCAGTTGAATCTGTTCTTCAAGTTGTTGAACCTCAGACATTGCCGCCTCATATTTGTCTTGGGTGTCCTTCAATGTTTTTATAAGTTCTTGGACATCCTGTCTTTCATGCTCTGCCATGATTTTCACCTCTAATTGCTCATCTATGGATGGAGCTTCTATCGATGAGTCTGTCTTGGCCTTGAGCTCATCAAGAATTTCCTGCAGCCTTTGGACTTCTTGCTCATGTTCAACCTTTAGTTGTTCATATGCTTCTACTGAAACTAGCTTTTCGGAGGCTGCTGAGTTAACCCCCTTCTGAATTGTAGCCTGGGCCTGTTCATACTGTTCTTTCAACTTCTCACACTCTGCTTGTAAGGAGTCGTAAAGAAGAACTGGAATAAAATCCTGGCTCCCTGAAGATTCCTCTTCCTTTGGTTCATTCTGTAAATATTCTAGTTCCTGAACAGCATCAGGGGAATGTGATTGGTATTTGACCATGATGGCTCTATGGTCGCTCTCTGCTTGAGCTAGCTGTCTCTGTAGTCTTTCCAGGTTTCCCCATTCGGTGTCCCAGAACTTTTCCATATTTTTCATCTCCTGTACGAGACGATCACTCAACTGTTCTAATTGTTGTCGTACTTTGACATAAGTTTGCGTCCGAGCTCGGTGTTCTTCCGTCATGGATGAATCCTTTGCTTGAACAGGCTCAGAATTCTCTGTCAACCTGGAGTTCTGCTCTGCAGCTTTATTCTTCTTGGTACCATAAGTCCTTCTGCCTGTCTTCGTTTTCGACTTGGTCTTATCATCATCCATTTCAGAATCTGAGCTAATAGCTTGCACCGAGTCCTCCCTCATTATGGCTTTTAGGTAATGCCATTCCATGTCTATTTTCTTAATCCACTCCCGTCCTCGAAGTGGTGGTCCTCCCTCAGGTAATACGTACAAGCTCATTCTTGGGTGTTCTTTACCCCTATCTCTCACCTTGACTCTTATTTTCCCCACGGGGTATACATTATGCCCCGTGTATGTCTGTAATACGAACTTGGTATTTCTTAAAGGTATGTGAGAGAATAGCCGGTGGTAGTCCCTTCGGTTGATGACTGATAGAGCTGATCCAATGTCCAGCTCCATTCTTATTTGGACTCCAGCTATTTTTAGTATGACCCAGATGGCCTGTAGATCCGTTTCTTTACCCACATTGTGGATTCTCAGACTACCCAGCTCCTGATTGTTCGGGTCTGAGTCTGAATTCTGTTTGTCTGAACTCTTCTCAGCCACCTTGTGTACCTTGTTGTACTTTTCTGGTGGTGGCTTCCTTTAATTATTGATCTTTTTCCCGGACCGGCATACCTTCGCGATGTGACCCAGTTTGCCACATTTCCTACACTCTTGGTTCTTAAACCAGCATTGATTCTGGTCATGCGTTGTCTTCCCACAACGGTAGCATTTTGTTGTGCTTGAAGTAATTTGGTCCACCCCGAGTGCCGCCGCCTTTAGTTGCATTTCTGCCGTTCCTTTCGCTGCGGCTTCGTGCGATGCAGCTATAAGGACAGCCCTGTCCAGTGTGAGGTCATTCTCTTCCAGTAGTCGCTTCTGCGTCCCTTCTTTGGACAATCCGCATACAAACTTGTCCCGCAGCGCTTCTGTCAGATTCCCTCCGAACTGGCAGTATTTCGCTAGCCTACGCAGTTCGACCAAGTATTCCGCATTGCTTTCGTCTTTCTTCTGCGTTCTTGCGTAGAATTTGAATCGTTCAGCCAGCATCAGCGGTGTGGGGTTCAAGTGGTCCTTCAGCACAGCCACAATCTCTTCGAAGGTCTGATCTGCTGGTTTATTTGGTGCTATTAGATGCTTCAAGAGCCCGTATGTTTTTGCCCCCATCGAGTTTAGCAATGTTATCGCCTTGTCGTCTTCCTCTATTTTGTTGGCTTCGCAATAGATCTCTATGCGTTCCACGTACGTGGCCCAGTCTTCTATTTCAGAATTAAAGTCGTTAATATTCCCTCGCTTAGGCATCTTTCTTCCCTTGGGAGCAGCACCAGTATTTCTTATTTATTTATTTGTTTCTAAGATGGCGGTTTTCCCGCGAAATCGGCGGTTTCCCGCTCTTTCCTTCTCTCCCCGCCCACTTCAATGGCGGTATGTCAATCAAGATGGCGGTTTTCCCGCGAAAATGGCGGTTTCCCGCTCTTCCTTTCTCGCCCCGCCCACTTCAATGGCGGTTTCCCGCTTCTGGAGTCTTCTCCGCCTAATGGCGGCTTCCCGCGTTTCTTCCCGGTGGAAGGGGTACGCTTCCCCCTCAGCGGACAGGTTCAGCTGCTGGCTGGCTACCGCACAGCTCCCCTTACTCGGCTATGTCTTTTCCTCCCGCCCGCACGGCTCTACCGGCGCTGGGTACACCCCGTTAGCGGAGGACAGTTCAGCCGCTGGACTGGCTCTCGCGCAGTCTCTCTCTCCATACCCGGCTCTGTCTCTCTCACCCGCACGTTCGATGCTACCGGCCCTGGGTACCCCGTTGGTGGAGAACAGCTCACCGCTGGACTGGCTCTCGCGCAGTCTCTCACCCCGTTTTCGGCTGTGTCTCTCACCCACTCCCGCACGTTCGGTTTTGCCGGCTCTGAGTACCCCGTTGGTGGAGAACAGCTCAGCCGCTGGACCGGCTCCTCGCAGTCTCTCTCTCCGCACCCGGCTCTCACCCGCACGGTTCCCGTTCGCCTCCCCAGCACTCTCACAGACCGGTGTTTCCCTCCCCGGCTGCGGCTGGGTTTCTCTTCCCGCGCCTACTTGCAGGCTCAGCGCTTCGTGGCTGCGGTCGCTGCCCCGATTGTCCCGCCGATCGCGGTCCGGCTGTCACCCGACGCCGTTGGACCCGACTTTTGGCCGGCACAGCTCCCCCTCGACCGAGGTCGAGTGCTCTGCCCTTAGCCTCCGGATGCTTCTACACCTTTCCCTACTCACAGTCTCTTCGGCCGCCTTGTTTCTTGCTGGTCGGCTCACTCCGCACCTTGGCAGAAGGGTAGTCAGTGCCTGTTGCTGATACAGCTTTTGTTGTTAGTCTTCCTGCTTTCTGTTGTTGCAGCCTCGTGTTTTCTTTTGGTAGCACGACGAGGGCGGTTGTCTCTCTTCGACGCTCTTCGTTGCTTATGGTAATCTTGCCGCAGGGTACGATCGGACTCGTCGCCACTGTAAAGTCTGTGGGTTGTGCAGTTAATAAATACACAGACTTCAGGAGTAACAAACAAACAGGTCTTTACTATTCGAAGGTCCGGGCGAATCTGCCCCAGAAATCCTGCTACAACACTTATATACTGGTGTGGTCACTATCGGTATTACAGTATACAGAAGCCAAACAAATAGTGCCACACCTAAAGTAGTTCCCTTAAAGGTGAACGGTTACATTCAATAGTTCCCTTAAAGGTAGACGGGTACATACACTACACCTGGGAGGAATGGTTCCCCCCCTGGTGCCACTCTTTCTTACTCTGGTTCCCATGTTTAACCTCATGGACTTTTCCCTTGGGTTGGGGTGTCTCGTTACCCCTCATGTTTCTCGGAGCTGTGGGTGGCGGTCGTGGGACCTCTGATTCCCTGCCCAACCTTGTTCTGGGTGTTGCCTGTGGGACGGTTCTATTTGGGTTGCCGGTAAAGTCCGACTGACCTGCCTTTGGGCTGATAAGACATATCATCCCCTTTGCCCTCTTTAAAGCCATATTCAAGCTTTCTATCTCTTCCCTACAGGGGCCATGATCTGCTCCCTCAAACCTAAGGTCGCAGGCCAGCTTATACGCTGCCTTTACCTCCCTAACCTTTTCCTCCTGCTCTCTTACTTCTTGTATGAGGCGGGCGTTCTCCTCCCGCACCCTCATCTCATTGCTCTTAGCCTCTACAACTAGGCACTTCAGGTACTCTAATTTGTACCTCGTGTGGCTTTTGCCCTCACTAAGCTGGTCCACCAGGCGCCCTATCTTGGCCTGGTATTCTTCAATCTGCTTTTCCTTATCCCAACTCTCTGCCTTAACTTCCCTAAGCTTGCGGGAACCTAACCACAAACAGATCAGTGGGATAAATAGAAAACCAATAACTGCTGCTCTCTCCAGACCCAGACCACCATCTACTACATCACACACTGTTGCCGACGGTCCTGCCGTGGTCGCCATTTTGTAGAAATGGGGTGTGGTAATGGAGTTATTGTCTCTGGCCAGTCAGAAATATCTGAGCTGCTCCAGAGCCCCGTGTGGTTTTGAATCGCTCCCCTTTCTGGTTCTGACTGCCGGACTTATTTCAGTAGCGACGTAGACAAAACGAGACTCGTGGTTGGGTGCAAAGAAGACCAGTATTTATTGAAAATAAAGAATAAATTGCTGTACAGTGAAAATAATAGTGAATACAGCACATTTATACTTAATACAGCACACCTTTGCTTAATACAGCACACCTTTACTTAATACAGCGTACTCTTACTTAATACAGCACACTTTTGCTTAATGGGAGGAAAAACGGACACATCGAGGGAAAATTGACTAAAGTGACTATTTAACAAAATTCCCCTTTAATCACCACCCCTTATACCTATCTAGGTTGCCTTGTAATGGGCCAGAAAGCTTATGCTCACCAGTGAACGCCTGCTCCATGCCCCTGCGGTCTGTCTTAGATTCTTCACCGGCCCAAAGTAGAGATACCCCAGTAATTCAAAAGTAACTGCTGGTATTCCACTTCTTTGGGCGGGCTGTTGAGCTGTTCCTCTGGTGGGCAGGGCATCGGAAGCAAGGCGGCAGAGAGAGAGAGAATGGCTTCCTGAGGGGCTATCTTTATACCCCATTGGGAGCCATTGTCTTCGCGCCCAAATCTGCATGTACCTGGGCTATACACAAAAGGGTTTGATCTGTCCCCATTGACTGTAATGGGTTTGAATGTGTTTTCCCATTCATTTGACTGGTATGCGACCAGTTTGAAATGTCCCAACTGATTTCTCAAGTGTTCAGTCAACAGCACTCAAGTGCTTTGTAAACAATCCATTGTCCTGCAGTCACTGCCCAACCACAACTGATTGACAGCTTTAAGTACTTAAGCCCTTGAGTCAACATTGTAGAGGGCTTGTAAACAAACAGCCTTTGTTCTGTGAGTGAAACTTCCTAAACTGCAGTTGATTGACAGTTTCGAGTACTTCAACAAATTCAGACAGGCTGGTGTTTTTTTCAACTCCTTTGTCAGCCAGCAATGGGAGATATACAGGCAGGCTGTCTTTTGTCTTCTGCCACGAGGTCTGACAGCCATTTTGATGCCCTGAGTTTTTGAGGTATATTCCACCCAGGTTTTTCTTTAATCAAAAATAATCTTCGGGGGCTGTAGAAATCCTCCGAAATTTTTGCGAACCTTACAAAGATCACCCTCTTTGTCGACTGCCCCCGAGGTTCAGCATCTGCATCTTGCGAGGACATCTACTGCTGTCCCTGTCTCCACCATCTGTTCTTGCTCACCTGTGATGTGTGAAGCACCAGGTGACAACACTGCTCTATGTCTCACTGGACCCACCGACATGCGCATATCTGCGTTGGTGCTGGGTGCGCATGGGTCTGGTGATGGTGCACTCTCAGAAACCGCAGATTCCTCTGAGGAGTCGCCTTCCTCCTCTGGCTGGACAGCGGGTTAGGCGGGGGTGGGGGTGGGTGCAGGGTGGGGGGGAGGCAATTGATGGATCTGTGGGAGAGTAAAGACATGAATTAGAACTCTTATGATAAGAATGTTTAACATTACCATTATGCACATAATGATATTTCACTGGCTGCTCACATCAAGTCACCATGAGTGACTGTTGTATGCCATGTGGGATATTTAATTCTGTCACCAGGTTGCTGGGAGGCCCCCCTCTCGCTGTCTCCCACTGCCATCAGTTCTGCCATTCCACTTAATTCCAGCGCCTCCTCCTCTGCTGGTGTCAAAGTTGTGTGTATTGTCTCTCTCTATTGTTCTGCTCTTGCAAGCAGGGAAAGAAGAGAACTTTGAGTGAGAGTGGTGGAATTAGTATAAGGGATCGATGGCTATATCTGTAGTGGGTGACTATGAGGGAGTGGCGTGACATTGCCAAATGGTCTCCTTCTGTGGCATTACTTTCTATGATTGCATTAGGATGAGGGTGAGTGTCAGTGGTGGAAAATCAGATGAGGATGTGAGTAGGTGCATAGACAGTGAGGGATGGATGCACCTGCAAGGTAAGTTGCTGTGAGGAGTGATGTGCAGGAGTAGGCTTGGGAAGGCAGAGCGATGGGGTTGGGGTAACACGCACATAAGGACGTGGCATTGTACTTACCTTTCCTGACCTCATGAGATCATTAAATCTCTTGGAACACTACCCAGGAGCGGCTCGCTGCCCCACTGCTGCTGACTTCGCAGGCGCTCTCCAGCCATGCCCTCTTGGTTTCACTGGCTGGTCTCTTCCTGCCATTATCAGGGAATAGGACCTCCCTCTGTGCTCTGGGTGGATAAGCATAGGCACCTCTCCCAACCACCTCTACAACAACCTTCAACTGTGACATGTGCAAGGCTCCTTTAAATCTCCGAGCTAAAGGTGAGTTATCAGACCCGCACCAGTTAATTGGCTGGGAAACCCGCATGACTCAGTCAATTGAATTAATTCAGTTAAATGCACAGTGGAGAGTGCACTGATGAAAAGTTTGTGATGGTGACCCGCTACACGGCACCACCACACACCCCCGCCACCCCATACCCAAATCCACTCACAGGTAAAACTTCCGGCCAATGGCTTTGCTCTTCCCAATATTTAGCTGGACGAAATTTCTGCTGATGAAGTACTGGATGTCGGACAAGCAGTGTGGCAAATCAGAGGCAGTGGAGGGGTCGAGAGTGGTGGTGGTGAGGTAGAGATTCCAAAGGAGACCAAACCGATATGTTATGTAGTAAGTATATTTTATTAATAGATTTAAAATAACACATGGCAGGACAAGCTGACCCACTAGCAAAGGACAATCCTTACACTCAAGAACAGCCCACTACTTCAACAAGTTAAAGTTAATACAACAGACCCAATATTACCCGGTTCTGCTAGGAGGAACGCTGACTTCAGGAATCTTTCTTCTCTGCCTCCACATGTGGAACTTCTTGTACTTTTTCATACCTAGCCTTCCTGTTGTTCATATTCCTTTCAGTCTAGCTATTTGGGAGATTGATAGCTTTCTAGATCTAATCAAGGACTCGCCCCTCATCTTGTTATTTGCAGCCCGTTTGTCTGCCGAATGTGGGAGATTGACAGCTGCAACATCTCATCAAGCACTTCTTGGCCAGTTGGAAAAGCATGCTGGGATACTTAGGCCCCGATTTTCGGGCAGCCGTCGGGCGGCTTTTCATGCGGCCGTGGTCCGAAAATCGCAGAAAAGGCGGGTCGGGACCCCCCCGCCTGATTCCCCGCCCCGTCCGACTTTCGGACTGTCGTTTTCACGCGCCCCGCTTCAGTCCCGCCCGCCGCTGGCGGGACTGGTTGTCGGAGCACTAACAAGCAATTATCTGCTTGTTGAAGTGGATTTTCCCACGCCGTTGCGACTTTGGGGCTTTCCCCACCTGAAACCCGCCTGCGGGGAACCCCGCCGATGAGAGCTGGCGTGAAAACAGCTGGCTTGCTTTCTTGCAGCAGCAGGTCGCTGAGGGCTGAAGGTATTTAAAGAGGCAGCATTTGCAGGCTGCAGGACCTTGTTGATCAAGGCTTGGGGGAACTTTTTGAAGCCTTAGGAGCAGCTGCAGAAAGTTGGAGCCTCACACACTTCTTCAGTGTGAGCTCCTGGGAAGCCCCTCTCACCACCCTAACTCAGGACCTCCTCAGCCGAGGCATCTGCTAGAAGCATGGGAGACCTTTGGCACCTTCCCTTCCTGGCATTAGAGGATCTCCAACAGCAGAGGTGGCAGCAGCAGAACCAGGAACAGCAGGATGATTACCAGGAGCACCAGGCTGCTGCTCACTCACCTGAAGCTGCACAAGCCAGAAGGGGCCAGCGCTTGGAAGTGGCTTGAGAGCACCTTGCTGCGCTTTAGGGGGCCAGTGGAACCCGTTTCTGCACTGGCAGTCCTACTCAGAAGGACTTCCATGAAGATCTGGTTTCTCTGTTCAACAGATGGCCAACGCTCCTCAAGAGATGTCATTCTCTTATGAGCACTCGCCATGTTTTCCGTATGCTGGCGAGTTATCTCCTCCATGGAGGTTGCCAACCTTTCCATGGTGCTGCGTTCATGCGCCAATGACTCCACAAAGGCTCTGCTCATGGTCGCTATGGACTCCTCCATTCGCTCCACACTCGCAGCGACCCTGGAGACAAAACCTGCCAGAGACTCCTGCATCTGTGCATGGAGATCCATCACCTCTTCTCTTGCGGATGGACCCAGAGGCAGAGGGTCGAGGTGCAGCGCAGCTGAGCTGAGTTGGCAGAGCCCTGCGCCCTCCGACGAGGACTCTCCACTGCTGTCCCTGTCTCCAGAATCTGCTGAGGCTCACTTGTGAGCTGTGAAACACCAGGTGACAACACTACTCTATGTCCCAAAGGTCCCCCTGAGGTGTGAGTGTCTGCGCTGGTGCTGTGCCCTCAGAGGTTGGAGCTTCCTCTGAGGAGTCTGGCTGCACAGCCTCTTCCTCCTCCACAGTGAGGACAGGGGCTCTGGATGGTACTGTGGGGGAGTAAAGGAAGGAGATAGAGATGTAATGCCAAGGTTCTTCTGGTGACTCCCAGCGAGATGGCATCTGCTGACACCTGCATCCATGCAGCCTTGGTCTCAGTGAGAGGCCTCTTCCTGCCTGACCTAGGGAAGAGGACCTCCCTGTGGGCCCTAACCCCATCCAATAATGCCTGCAGTGAAGCTTCGTCGAATTTGAAGGCAGCTCGGGGTCTGGCACTGGCCACAGCTGCTGCAGGCTCCTCTGCCATCCTGTATGGTTCGTTTGGAAGCCTTCAGAGGATGCAGTGCTTGCTATGGACCTTGAAAGCACCACGAATGATGACATCACACTGTGGGGATTTCTGACTCGATTTAGACAATTAGCAAGGCTTCCCACATGCTGGGAATTAATTGGCCAATTGAGGGAAAATTGCGTGGGGCTGGCTGACACTTTTTTATGTGTGTCAGAAACCCCACATTCGGGGAAATCCGACCACTTCCCACACAAGCCGAAAATCGGGCCCTTAGTCTTTCCAATACATAAAATATCTAAATAAGCATTTACAGGTGTTCTAGGCTTTATCTTAGAGCATGTAGATTAGAAATAGAAGGGGGCCAAGGATAGATCCTTGAGGGACTCCAGAGGTAACGTTGCGGGAGCAGGAAGAGAAGCCATTGCAGGTGATTCTCTGGCTACAGCTGGATAGATAGGAATGGAATGAGGCGTGGTCAGTCCCACCCAGCTGGTTGACAGAGGAGAGACACTGGAGGCGGATGGTGTGGTCAACCTTGTCAAAGGCTGCAGACAAGTCGAGAAGGGTGAGGAGTGATAGTTTACCATGGTCACAGTTACATAGGATGTCATTTGTAACTTTGATAAGGGCCATTTCAGTACTATGGCAGGGGTGAATACCTGATTGGAGGGGCTTAAATGTGGAGTTGTGGGAAGATAGGCATGGATTTGGGAGACGACAACACATTTAAGGACTTTGGGGAGTGAATGGAGGGTGTAGATGGGGGGAAGTTTGCAAGGATAGAAGGGTCAAGGGTGAGTTTTAAGAGGAGGGGTTGATAAATCCAAGTTGTTGTGAGCATAGCTCCCCACTAGAAGCATGGAGGTGCGGAATCATCCCTACAATCAGCACAGAGTAACAGCATTATAGTGACTAATTTCACTTGCAATGCCTAGGTAATGGATGTAGAAAAACATTTTCTAAACCACAAGAATGAAACACAGCTTTGAGGCACACCTGTAGTGTATCTGTAGTTCTATGGATTAATTCTCATTTTTAAACAACTCTCAGGCAATGTTCCCACTAAGCTGTGCGGCCGCACTCCAGCCTCTCACCAACTTTTACACTGTAGATACCGTGCATGCGCAAAAATGTGAATGGGTTGCGCAATGGGGGAGGCAGGTCGCGGAGGAGGCAGTGCAGCTTATGGGGGTCATTGCTCTCAGGTATATTTTCAACTACTAATGCCCATAGAAATTGACATTAAAAGACAGAAAGAATGAACTTGCATTGATATAGCACCTTTCACGATTTCAGGATGTCCCAAAGCTCATTACAGCCAATGAAGTTCTGTGTAGTCGCAGTTGCAATGTAAGTTAACATGTAGGTACAGCAAGCAAATAGGAAAGCAAATAGTATGTTAGCCTTTATTACAAGAGGATTTGAGTATAAGAGTAAAGACATCTTACTGCAATTATATTTATTAAAGAAAGGGCCCTGGTGAGACCACACCTGGAGTACCGTGTGCAGTTTTGGTCTCCTTACCTAAGGAAGGATATCCTTGCCATAGAGGGAGTGCAACGAATGTTCACCAGACTGGCTCCTAGGATTGTCCTATGAGGAGAGATTGAGTAGACTAGGCCTATATTCTCTAGAGTTTAGAAGAATGAGAGGTGATCTCATTGAAACATACAAAATTCATACAGGGCTTGACAGGGTAGATGCAGGGACGATGTATCCCCTGGCTGGGGAGTCGAGAACCAGGGGTCACAGTCGCAGAATAAGGGGTCGGCCATTTAGGCCTGAGATGAGGAGAAATTTCTTCACTCAGGAGGGTGGTGAATCTTTGGAATTCTCTACCCCAGAGGGCTGTGGAGGCTTAGTTGTTGAGTATATTCAAGACAGAGATCGCTAAATTTTTGGATATTAAGGGAATCAAGGAATATGGGGATAGTGCAGGAAAGTGGAGATGAGGTAGAAGATCAGCCATGACCTTATTGAATGGCGGACCAGGCTCGAAGGGACAAATGGCCTACTCCTGCTCTTATTTCTTATGTTCTTATGCTCATTAGCATTAACGAAATTTGATTCTCAAATCAGTTAATCTGGTGATTTGTAACAGCACAAAATGAAGCAGCTGGATTGTCATAAAAATCCAACTTGTTTACCAATATCGTTCAGGGAAGAAGGCCTGTACTCAAACTCTAGCCCAACTGTATGAAGTTCAGGCTGACTGGGGAGCCAGGTGTTCAGAATTAACTAGAAGGGAAAACCAACTTTATTTAACAATAACTTAACTGCCCATACCATATTGATCACTTCAAATAAATTAAGTGGCAAATGTGTTGTTTTGAGAGCATCAATACATTTCAATTTGTAGTTCAAATCCTTCTGTGAAAAATTACCATTTAATTGACAGTGTGTACTGTAAACAACAACGATAACTTGCCTTTATATAGCACCTTTAACATAGTAAAGCGTCCCAAGGCACAGGAGCATTATCAAACAAAATTTGTCACTGAGCCACATAAGGAGGTAGTAGGACAGGTGAGGTTTTAAGGAGCATCTTAAAGGAGGAAAGACAGGTAATTCCAGAGGTTAGGGCCTAGGCAGCTGAAAGCATGTCCACCAAAGATATTTTTTATTTGTTCCTGGGGTGTGGGTGTCACTGGCAAGGCCAGCATTTATTGCCCATCACATGGCAAATTTCTTTCCACTGGAGAACATTAGTGAACCAAATGGGGTTTTACAACAATTCGATAGTTCCATTATTTATACAGAGCCACAATCCCTTATCCGAAACCCTTGGGGCCAGATGTGTTTTAGAATTCGGAATTTTTCGGATTTCAGAACGGTATTACGGTAACACCCTAGCGGGGGTCTGGGCAGCACCCGGTAAGCAAACACATTAATATTTCTGCAGCGAACCTTATGAATATTCACACTGAGTGGGATAAATAAAGACTATAATATATATATAGACACAGCTGACGCCTCACACCTGCGTGGGTCAAGCATCGGCCGTGTCGGGTCATGTTTGGCGCCACTCGGGTCATGTCGTGCACACGAGTGACGCTCCACGAAAAAACTTTCGGTTTTCAGAGCTTTTCGAATTTCGGAATTGCGGATAAGGGATTGTTGACCTGTACTAGCTTTTTATTCTGGATTGATTTAATTAACTGAATTTAAATTCCCCAGTCTGTCGTGGTGGGATTTAAACCCACATCTCCTGGATCATTAGTCCAGCACCTACTAGATTACTGGTCCAGTAACATAACCACTATGCTACCATTCCTGACTGGTGGGGTGATTAAAATCAGGAATGCACAAGAGATCAGTATTAGAGAAGCACAGAGAGCTCGAAAGTTTGTCGGGCTGGAGACGGTTAGAGAGATAGGGAGAGGTGAGGCCATCGAGGGATTTGAAAACAAAGATGAGAATTTTAAAATCAAGGTGTTGGCAGACCAGGAGTCAATGTAGGTCAGCGAGCTCAGGGATGATGGGTGAACGGGACTTGGTACGAGTTAGTTAATTATTGCTCAGGGTAGTTGTTGAGGTGGTTGATCACACTGCACATTCTGATATAGGTAAAGCGCAGTATTTAATGATTACAGCTGTGAACTAAAAGTTATCAATTTTCGAATAAGCAATTAAGTTAAGTAACTGCATAGTCTGATATTTCTTTGCCCCATCAAGACGGTATCCAGATTTACTAAAGAAAGAATTTTCTATTATATAATGCTTTCCTTTCCTCAGCATGTCCCAAAATGTTTCACAAGCAATTAATTACTTTTGAAGTGCAGTCACTGTTCTTCTTCTTCGGCAGTCCCTCAGAACCGAGGATGACTTTCTTCCACATTAAAAATGAGTTCTCAGGTGACTGATGAGTCCAATGCAAGACCTACAGTCTCTGTAACAGGTGGGGCAGACGGTGGTTGAAGGGGCGGGTGGGTGGGGTGCTTGGGTTCACGTGCGCTCCTTGCGCTTGACTCCCTCTTGCTCCCAGTGAAGAGACTCGAGGTGTTTGGTGTTAGATCCGTGATTCTGAGAGTATGATGTTTTTCAATAACCACACGGATGCTGTAACTGAACAATCAACAGGTATTTACTGGAGTAGGGTAGTCTCAAGACTGGGGTACAGAGGCATGCTCAAGGCTTATATACTGGTGTGGTCACTGCCGGTACTACAGTATACAGCAGCTGTAAAAGTAGTTCTCTCTTAACGGTACATACACTACAATTCCTCCCCTTTTAGATTAGTAGTACCCACAATATTCAAATAACAATTAACACTTTAACATGTACATTAAACAACAATAGTCCATTTATAGATTCAGTCTTTGGGGCGGCTTCCTGATCCTTTCGGGATAGCGCCTTTCCTGAGGTTCTTGTTCTTGGTGCAGAGGCGATTCTGGCCCCTTTTCATCGGTTAGTTCATCGGGTTCCACTGCTACTGGTTCGGAGGTAGATGCTACCGGTATGTCGGGTTCATCCCCAGGTATGCAAGACATGGGGTTGACTCGTTCCTGTGACGCTAAGATCTGATCAACGTGGCGTCTCACAATGTTCTCCCCGACATCCACTGTGTACATTAATGGCCCCTGCCTTGTGCATATCGTTCCGGGTTGCCATTTCTCTGTTCAGTAGTCACGGGCCAAGACTGGTTGTCCTACGTTGAAGCTCCTTGTCGGCTTCTCATTGATGTGCTGGAATTGTTTATCCTCAACATTTCTTCGCACATTTGGTCTGAGCAAGTCCAGACGAGATCTCAACCTTCGGTTAAAGAACATCATGGCCGGGGTCTGGTTGGTAACTGCATGTGTCGCGTTTCGGTAGGCTAATAAGAAATTGTCCACCTTATGCTGCAGTGGAATTTCATCGTCGCACATGGCCTTTATCGCCTTCTTAAAGGTTTGTACGAACCTCTCAGCCAATCCATTTGTGGCTGGATGATACGGGGCGGATGTGTAATGCCTTACCCCATTCCTTCTCATAAATTTTCGAAACTCTTCGGACACAAACTGTGGTCCATTATCGTTTTCTCTGTAGTGGTTGACATTTTTATCACCTCAGGCCATTTCGAATGAGCATCCACTGCTATTAAGAACATTGAGTCCATGAATGGACCAGCAAAATCAATATGCACCCGTTGCCATGGAGAGGAGGGCCACTCCCATGGGTGTAGAGGGGCCTGTGGTGGTGCATTTTGGACCTTCTAGCATCCTGAGCAGCTCTTGGTTAGGTCTTCGATTTGTTGATCGATTCCCGGCTACCACACATAAGCCCTAGCAAGGCTTTTCATTTTCACTCCCCCCAGATGACCTTCATGTAGCTCATTTAGCACTCTCTCCCTTAACTTGGGTGGAATCACCACTCTGGATCCACACATCACTGTCCCCTGGCATACTGACAGCTGTTCTCTTCTGGATGAGAATGCTGGCAACAGTGAGTCGCCATATGTTGGCCATCCCCTCACCGTCAAATCATATACCCGAGACAGCGTCGGATCATTGCGGGTCTCCTTCTCTATATCCGCGTTCGTTACTGGCAATCGTTCAATTATTGACGAACAAAATATCTCGATAGGATCCACTGCTGGTGCTTCCTCCACAGTAGGCAGTGGCAGGTGCGATAGCCCATCAGCGTTCCCATGCTGTTTCGTGCCTTTATATTTTATTTCCTGTTGATTCGCCCCTAGAAACAGGGACCATCTTTGTAACCGTTGTGCAGTCATCACTGGAACGCCCTTCTTAGGATTAAAGATGGAGACAAGTGGTTGGTGGTCAGTCAGCAAGGTGAACTTCTGCCCATGCAGATAGTGGTTGAATTTTTTTACTCCCCATACTAGGCTGAGGGCCTCCCTGTCAATCTGGGCGTAGTTGCGCTCGGCTGAGGTTAGTGACCGAGACGCAAAGGCTACTGGCCTCTCCAACCCGTCTGGGAATTTGTGCGACAGCACCGCTCCAATACCATAGGGTGATGCATCACATGCCAAACGAATTGGTAGTGCTGGGTTGAAATGGGCCAACACCTCTTTTGATGTGATCAATTCTTTACACTTCTGGAAAGCTCATCTACGTTCGTCATTCCACTTCCATGGTACCCCTGTTTGCAGTAGGGTGTTCAGTGGGTGTAATACCGTGGACAAATTTGGTAAGAACTTATGGTAGTAGTTTACCAGCCCGAGGAACGACCTCAGTTGTGACACATTTTCCGGTGCTGGAGCCTTGACTACTGCCTCAATCTTTTCAGGGGACTTATGTAACCCCTCTTCATCGATGACGTGGCCACAATACGAGATCTGCTTCTGGAAAAACTCGCACTTGTGGCGATTAGCTCGTAGCCCATATTCCTTTAATCTGGTGAGCACCTTCTCCAAGTTGGCGAGGTGATCACTGTCATTTTCGCCCGTGACCAGGATGTCGTCCAAATAACACTGGGTCCCTGGAATCCCTTGCAGGACTTGATCCATCGCCCTTTGCCAAATAGCCGGAGCCGATGCTACCCCTAACACCAGCCGGTTGTATTGATAGAGACCTTTATGAGTGTTAATCATAAGGTATTGTTTCGAGGCTTCTTCTACCTCCATTTGCAAGTACGCCAGGGCTAGATCAATTTTGGTGAAGCGTTTACCTCCAGATAGCGAGGCGAAAATATCCTCAATTCGTGGAAGTGGATATTGTACCGTGTGAAGGACTGGGTTCACTGTCACCTTAAAATCCCCACAGATGCGGACTTTCTTTGGTTCCCCAGGCATATTACTTAACGACCTCTTCATTACAGGAACGATGGGTGTAGCCCACTCGCTCCAGTCGACTTTGGACAGTACTCCTGAACATTCCAACCCTTCCAGCTCTGCTTCAACAGCTGGTCTGATCACATAAGGCACTGGTCTGGCCTTAAGAAACTTTGGGCTTGCATTTTCCTCTATTTTAATCGTTGCTGTTATGCCTTTTAGTGTTCCGAGTCCCTCCTGGAACTCTTCTTTTGCATCAGTTAGCATTTTTGACAGTCGTCCAGGTGTGACGTCGTCATCCTTTTTGGCCTCAACCTTCAGTGCCTGTATGGAATGCCAATCTAATTGTATCCTCCGAATCCCATCCTCGTCGTCACTGTTAGATCCGTGATTCTGAGCGTATGATGTTTTTCAATAACCACACGGATGCTGTAACTTAACAATCAACAGGTATTTACTGGAGTAGGGTAGTCTCAAGACTGGGGTACAGAGGCATGCTCAAGGCTTATATACAGGTGTGGTCACTGCCGGTACTACAGTATACAGGAGCTGTAAAAGTAGTTCTCTCTTAAAGGTACATACACTACATTTGGCGCCTTCCAGGATGCTTCTCCTCCACTTTGTGCGGTCTTGGGCCAGGGACTCCCAGATGTTGGTGGGAATGTTTTTCAGGGAGGCGTTTCCTCTGCCCACCTGGCGCTCGCTTGCCGTGTCGGAACTCTGAATAGAGTGCTTGCTTTGGGAGTCTCGTATCGGGCATGCGGAGGATGTGGCCCGTCCATCGAAGCTGATCGAGCGTGGTCAAAGCTTCGATGCTGGGGGTGTTGGCCTGCGCGAGAACACTGACCTTGGTGCGCCTATCCTGCCAGTGGATTTTCAGGATCTTGCGGAGGCAGCATTGGTGGTACCTCTCCAGTGCTTTGAGGTGCCTGCTGTACATGGTCCATGTCTCTGAGGCATACAGCAGGGCGGGTATCACTGCTGCTCTGTAGACCATGAGCTTGGTGCTGGGTTTGAGGTCCTGGTCGTCAAACACTCTCTTCCTCAGGTGACCGAAGGCTGCACTGGCACACTGAAGGCGGTGTTGGACTTTGTCTTCACCGTCTGCCCTTGTTGACCGTACGCTCCCGAGGTATGGGAAGTGGTCCACGTTGTCCAAGGCTTTGTCGTGGATTTTGATAATCGGGGGGGCAGTACTGTGTGGGGGTGGGGGGGGGCGGTGGCAGGTTGATAGAGGATCTTTGTCTTACGGATGTTTAGTGTAAGCCCCATGCTCTCGTATGCTTTGGTGAAGGTGTTGACGATGGTTTGGAGTTCTGCATACTGTAATTCGACGACAGAGGATGGGTCGACCTTGGATCTGGACTGTAGATGACGGAGGTTGAACAGTTTACCGTTTGTTCTGTAATTAGCTCCACTCCAGCGGGGAGCTTACTGAGGGTGAGATGGAGCATTGCAGCAAGGAAGATCGAGAAGAGTGTTGGCGCAATGACAGCCTTGCTTGACCCCGGTCCGTATGTGAATTGGGTCTGTGGTGGAACCGTTGGTCAGGATCACGGTTTGCATGTCGTCGTGAAGCTTTTGAGGGCAGCCGAATTTGAGGAGGACACTCCATAATCCCTCACGGTTGACAGTGTCGAAGGCCCTTGTGAGATCATGTACAGCGATTGGTGCTGTTCCCTGCATTTCTCTTGTAATTGACGCGTGGTGAAGATCGTGTCCATTGTGCCCCTTAGTGGGCGGAATCCGCATTGCGACTCTCTGTTACTTTTTAGACAAATGCAGTAGCCAATTTTCACACTGCAATGTCCCACAAACAGAGAATGCTATAAATGGCCAGTTGATTTTTGATGTTGGTTGAGGAATGAATGTTAGCCAGGACACTGGGAGAATTCCCTGAATAGTGAGGTAATCCTCAATGTAATATTGTCATCAACTCATCAATCATACCTCGCTCTAAACATGTATTATTCAATGCTAAGACTTAACAAAGAAAAGTTAGAATGAATCAAGAGCATTATGATATCCAAATTGGCAACTCAGTTGTGAAGTATCAGACGATTCCTGTCTGTTACAGGAACTCAGTCAGCTCAAGTGATGCCATCTTTTTAAGAAGTCACATAGTTTAATATATTCTACATACAGTCCCCATCACTTAAAACGTCCCTATTTAAAGCAGGCAGTTGTTTAAATCTGCCAAAAATCACTAAACATTTTCCAGCACCAGTTTAGTCAATTCTTAAGTTGCCGATTACTACATGTCAAGTTCTCTGGTTAATGGGTAAAATGACAGAAGAATTTAACGTGATACAGAACCAGTTTACATCCCTGAGGGCAGAGCTCTACTTGCAAAAATAAACAGCCATGGATGACTAAAGAGCTGTGGGACAGCATAAAACTAAAAGAAAAAGCATACAAAAATGAAAATATAGCACCGATCCTGGCGAATGGGAAAGATACAAAGAACAGCAAAGGGTCACAAAACAGATAGTAAGAGCTGCAAAAAGGGAGGTGGCGATTTTGTGAATGAGGGTGTGTTGGAGGTGCGACTGCTGCTCCAGGACGGCCGCCGGCACAACCCGGCCTCGCGACCTCGGCCTCAACGGCCAGTCTCCGTACCGGGGAGATGCACCAACGCAACGGCGCAGGTCACGTGACCGCCTAAGCGCACGCAAACGTGCTGATGTCACGACGCGGTCATGTGACACCCAAAGCGCGGGAAGACACAGCAGAGCGTGATGACATCATCACGCTCTCCACAGGACTGCGAACTCAGTCCTCGTGGAGTCCCCCCTGGGACAAGGCCTACACCACGGTGCTTCTACAGTCAGCCATCTTACCTGCTATCTTACCTGTTGAGTCTGTGTTTCCAAATGTAGTTATGCTGAATAACTGGACACAGACTACAGAAATAATTAAACAGGTCTTTAGTAATTGAGGGTCAGAGCTGAACTGGAATACACTTTGCTCCACAGGGTTTATATACCGGTGTGGTCACCACCGGTACTACAATGTACAGGAGCCATCAAAAAGTAGTCCATCACCTTAAGGTATCCTCTTAAGGTGGTACAGGTTACATACACTACAATTCCTCCCCTTTTAGCTTAACAGTGTACACCCCAATTTAAACATTACATGGATAACATATATACAACTTTCACACAAAACTGTTCAAAGATTCAGTCTCTGAGGAGGCCTCCTGATCCGGGCCGGATAACGCCTTTCAGGGGTCTCTGGTTCTCGTTGCTGGAGTGACTCATCCATTTGATCTCCTATGGATTGAACATCATCATGTACGTTCGAGTCTGAGGTAGATGCTACAGGCTCAATAACTTCTTCAACTGGTGTCTCTGCCGTAGACATGGGGTCGACCCTTGTTCTCGATTCCACAAGTTGGTCAGCATGACGTCATATTACGTTCTCTCCAACGTCTACCGTGTACATCAAGGGTCCTTGCCGGGCACGAATTGTTCCGGATTGCCATTTATCATTCCTATAGTCCCTGGCCAACACTGGTTGTCCTATTTCGAAACTCCGAGTGGCCTTGTTATTTACGTGCTGAATTGCTTGTTTTCGACTTCCCTACGCACATTGGGTTTTAACAAATCCAACCGGGACTGCAACCTCCTGTTATAGAACATTATGGCAGGGCTTTGATTTGTCACTGCATGCGTGGCGTTTCGATATGCCATCAGGAAATTGTCCACCTTGTGTTGTAGTGGAATATGGTCTTCGCTCATGGCCTTTATCACCTTTTTGAACGTTTGTACAACTCTCTCGGCCAACCCATTTGTAGCCGGATGATATGGGGCAGATGTATAGTGTTTCACCCCATTCTTTTCCATGAATTTCTGGAATTCTTCTGACACGAACTGTGGTCCGTTGTCTGAACATATTTGTTCCGGCAACCCATTCCTTGCAAATATGGTTCTTAGGACTGCGATCGTCTTTTCAGAGGTAGTGGTCGACATCTTAATCACTTCTGGCCATTTAGAATGTGCGTCTACTGCTATCAAAAACATGGAATCCATGAATGGACCTGCAAAGTCGATATGCACACGTTGCCATGGGGTTGAAGGCCATTCCCACGGATGCAGCGGTGCATTTGGAGGTGCGTTTTGAACTTTTTGGCACCCTGAGCAGCTTTTAGTCAGATCCTCTATTTGTTTGTCGATACCTGGCCACCACACATAAGCCCTAGCAAGGCTTTTCATCTTGACTCCCCCCAGATGACCTTCATGCAATTCCTTCAGAACTCTCTCCCTTAATTTAGGAGGAATAATCACCCTTGTTCCATACATCAATGTTCCTTGACAGACGGACAGCTGTTCTCGTCTGGCTGAGAATGCTGGTAACAGTGGGTCGCCATGTGCTGGCCATCCCTTCACTGTCAAATCGTAGACCCGAGACAGTGTCGGGTCGTTTCGGGTCTCTCTCTCAATACCCGCATTGGTGACTGGTAAGCATTCGATGATGGTCGAGTGAAATATCTCGACAGGGTCAACTGCCGGTGCCTCTTCCGCTGTAGGTACTGGCAGGCGCGACAGCCCATCAGCATTACCATGTTGCTTTGTACCTTTGAATTCGATATCATATTGATGTGCCCCTAGGAAAAGGGACCATCTCTGAAGCCTCTGCACCGTCATAACCGGAACACCCTTCTTAGGGTTAAAAATGGAAACCAACGGCTGGTGATCTGTCAGCAGCGTAAACTTTTGGCCTTGCAGGTAATGGTTAAATTTCTTAACTCCCCACACGAGGCTGAGAGCCTCCCTACCTATCTGAGCATAGTTGCGCTCTGCGGAGGTCAATGATCTGGATGCGAACGCGACTGGCCTTTCCAAGCCATTTGGAAACTTATGTGAGAGCACTGCCCCGATACCATATGGAGAAGCATCACAAGCTAAGCGAATAGGTAGTGTTGGGTTAAAGTGAGCCAACACTTCCTTTGAGGTGATCAGTGCCTTGTTTTTTTGAAAAGCCCGCTTACAATCATCGCTCCACTTCCATGGTATTCCCATTTGCAAAAGAGTGTTCAGCGGGTGTAACACCGTGGATAAATTTGGAAGAAACTTGTGGTAATAGTTAACCAACCCAAGGAACAACCTCAACTAGGATACATTTTCCGGAGCGGCAGCTCTCACAACAGCTTCGATCTTGTCAGGTGACTTATGGAGCCCCTCCTGGTCAATGACGTGGCCGCAGTACGAGATTCGCTTTTGAAAGAACTCACATTTCCGGCGATTAACTCTGAGCCCATATTCTTTCAATCTGGTGAGCACCTGCTCCAAATTCGCGAGGTGATCCTTATCATCATCTCCTTTAATCAGAATGTCGTCCAGGTAGCATTGTGTGCCTGGAATTCCCTGCAATACCTGCTCCATGGCCCTTTGCCAAATCGCTGGAGCCGATGCCACTCCAAAAACCAGTCTATTATACCGATATAAGCCCTTATGTGTGTTGATCGTGAGATACTGGCGTGACGCTTCATCAACTTCCATCTGTAGGTACGCCTGCGCCAGGTCTATCTTGGTGAAGTGTTTCCCGCCAGACAGCGAAGCGAAGATATCTTCAATCCGCGGAAGCGGATATTGCACCGTGTGAAGAACCGGATTAACAGTGATCTTGAAATCGCCACAGATGCGAACCTTCCCAGGTTCCCCCGGCTTGTTGCTCAACGAACGCTTCATGACAGGAACAATGGGTGTGGCCCATTCGCTCCAGTCCACCTTTGACAGTACTCCTGAACATTCTAACCCTTCCAGCTCTGCTTCCACAGCAGGTCGTATCGCATAAGGTACCGGTCTGGCTTTGAAAAATTTTGGGTTTGCATGTTCTTCAACCTTGATGTTTGCCATAATTCCTTTCAGTTTTCCCAGTCCCTGTTGGAACACCTCCTTAGCATCGTCCAATATTTTGGACAGTCATTTAGGTTTGACGTCGTCCTCTTTACAGGAATCTACAGTCAGTGCTTGTATGGAATGCCAGTCCACATTTATTCTCCGGATCCATTCCCGTCCCAGTAGTGGTGGACCTCCATCAGGTAACACATACAAGTCCATTTCCTGACTTTCTTTACCATTGTAGACCACATTTACTTTTATCTTTCCGATGGGGTATACTATTTGCCCCGTGTATGTTTTCAATACAATCTCCGTATCCCTCAGGGGAATGTGCGAGAATAACCTTTTGTAATCTTGCTTATTCATGACCATCAATGCCGATCCAGTGTCCAATTCCATCTTCACTTGGACTCCTGCTATCCGAAGCATGGCCCAGATAGTTTGGTGGTCTGCTGTGTTACCCACATTATGTATTTTTAGACAACCCAGTTCCTTTCTGCTGGAGTCTGAATCCATCTTCTGTTCATCCGAACTGTTCTCTGTCACCTTGTGTACTTTTTTGTACTTCTCCTGCGGCGACTTTTTGTTGCTGGTCTTCTTTCCTGACCGGCATACTCTCGCTATGTGACCAAGTTTGCCACATTGCCTGCATTCTTTATCTTTGAACCAGCACTGGTTCTGGTCATGCGTTGTCCTTCTGCAACGATAACACTTTACTGCGCCCAATGCCATTTCATTGGTGCTGAATTCCAATGACCTTTGCTGTATCTCTGCAGCGCCTCGTGCTGCTGCCTCGTGCGATGCTGCAATGCTGAAAGCTTTGTCCAGCGTAAGATCCTTTTCCTCTAGCAGTCGCTTCTGGGTTCCTTCCCTTAGGAGCCCACACACAAACTTATCTCTCAGTGCGTCTGCTAGTCCTGTACCGAACTGACAGTACTTTGATAACTTGCGCAGTTCGGTTAAGAATTCAGCGTTGCTTTCCTCTTTAAGTTGAATTCTTTTGTAGAATTTAAATCGTTCCGCTATCAGCAGCGGCGTGGGGTTTAAATGCTCTTGCAGGATAGTAACAATATCCGCGAAACTCTTTCCTACCGGTTTATCTGGTGTTACAAGGTTCCTTAATAACCCGTACGTCTTCGCACCCATCGAGTTTAATAGGGTTAGTGCTTTCTTATCCTCCGGTACCTCATTCGTTGTACAGTAAACTTCGACGCGTTCCACATAAGTGGCCCAATCTTCCACATCGCTATCAAAAGCAGTGATGTTACCCATTTTTGGCATCCTTGTTGAGTTTCCTTTCCTTCGGATATGATTATTATTTTATTTTATTTTTTTCAAAATGGCGGCTTCCCGCGCTTGGCGGCTTTTCCCGCGCTTGTCTTCTTCCTCCGCCGACTCAAAATGGCGATTACTGCGCTGTTGCCGTTCTCACCTCCCAGCAGTCCTTTATTTTCCCCTACGCGGCTGCTCTTGTTCCCCGCTGCTCCCGCGGTCCTTGTGGACATAAACGCTTTTCTGGCTGCTGCGCGTCTCTGCCCCGATTGCAGTCCGGCCCCTGACACCAGCTGCGGTCGTGTTCTCCGCCCTTTTCGTCGTTTCCCTCCCCTCCTCTTACTGACAACTCAGCCGACTTCCCCCCCGTGCCACTCGATCGGGCTTACCCGCCGCTGTCGTCGAAGGGATGTTCACTGATGTTTGACTTCGTGGCTAGAAACCAACCCGGGTTCCCGATTGCCTCCCGTGCTATGCAGTGCCCAGCAGGATGTTGAGGGTGGATGTCCTTGATCGACGCCCGTTTCAGAGGCGAAGCTTCCTTTGATGCAACTGCCGCTAGGTAAGATCAGACTCGTCGCCACTGTTGAGTCTGTGTTTCCAAATGTAGTTATGCTGAATAACTGGACACAGACTACAGAAATAATTAAACAGGTCTTTAGTAATTGAGGGTCAGGGCTGAACTGGAATACTCTTTGCTCCACAGGGTTTATATACCGGTGTGGTCACCACCGGTACTACAATGTACAGGAGCCATCAAAAAGTAGTCCATCACCTTAAGGTATCCTCTTAAGGTGGTACAGGTTACATACACTACATTACCTGCTGTAATTAGCCTGTTCCTGTAAATAAACAACTTATTTATAGTTCGTCGAAGTCAAACTCTCTTATTTAGTCGTGACGCACATGAACCGCTACATTGGTGGCCCAACGACGTGATTACGGGAGCTCATCAATTCCAACACTACAATTGGTGAACCCGTATCCGTGAACAATTTTCACGGTAGCAACGCGTGCCTGAACCTCGTCTTCCCACAAGACGACCGACGCACAACCGACGAACAACCACGGAACAGCAACCGCCTTTCACGAATGACTTCATAGAGGTAGAGCATGACCAACGGCAACCGTCGACCACCAATGCTACAGTTGGTGGGTTTGTGAACGTCTTTCACAAACGAAGCATGCTATGGAAGCATCAGCCGTTTCGCTGTCGCTACCGCTATTCAGGGAGCTGCAATCGCCCTCGTGCTTTCTAAAGGTAGAAGCCCTGTTCACTGAGAACATCGATGCGGCACAGACCACGCACGTGCTCACGGTCTCCGTATTCGACTATTCTACCGCCACACAGATCGTCCGCCTCTACATCCAAAGCAACAGCAAGTATAAATCTCTCCAAGCGCGGGGTACAGCATGTTTGGGCCCACAAGATCGGAGCGCGCCCTGCGGGGATACCACGAGGACTCACCCCCGCGAAACACGAGGACGCACTCCTTGCGCATGAAGACCCATCCCTCGCGAACCACGAGGACCCATCCCCCGTGCAAAACGACGACGACTCCTCCGCCAACAACGCACCAGCCCTTCAGCCTGCTGGTTGTGTTACCTACTACACGATTCGGCGTGAACAAAAGCGTGCCGCCCTCCCGGCTGTTTTCTCCTAAATCTATAACAGTTACAAGTGTTGCCGCCCTCCAGGCAGAGTTAACCCCTCTTGAAAGCAACAACAACCTGGATCGTTGCCGCCCTTTCTCCAGTTTTCCCTTTAACAAACACAAACATCTACTGAAGCTGCACACATCGAGGACGGGTCCAACGGGCATCCTGCGGCCGTGATCAGCCACGTGAAAGTTGCTAGCCTCACCGATCACTGGTTAACGCAGTAACTCTTCACCCTCTGTTGTGTTAAACGTCGTAGCACTATGGCACGCATCGTTCCGCGTGTTCCAGCCTCCTGAAGGTTTCGCTCACCTGTCGGCGAGTTCACTCACCTCGCCTGTCAAGTCCTTCTGGAACGTTCGTTTGGCGTTCCTGCAGAGTTCGTCATAACAAGGACTTGTTCCAACATCAACAGAGTCATCGCCCACGTCCGCCCAACCTGCCCGTCACTCTGACAAGGCCTGCTGTTTCGCACGTCTCCACGGTCCTTCGCCTGACGGATACACTTTATTCACCACGACGCGCGTACGGATCCCCTCACGAGCAGCATCTTCGGACCTCGCTCGCCAAGCCGAGACAGCACGACCGCCGAGACCACCAGCTCGTCACACCATCTCATCCTTGGACTTCTGTAAAAGCGAATTCTGGGGGGGCCCATGTGGCGGTACCACCGGTTGTCCCTTGCATAAAGATACATAATTCCCTTTAACTTACCTTACTGTATGTATAACTTACCTGTTGGGGCCGTTGCCACTTTAAGAGGCGACCTAACGCGCTGACGTCACGTCATGTACCACGTGACGTGCGAGCTGCGGCCGCCGGCCCGACTCGGCCTTCCAGGACGGCCACCGGCACAACCCAGCCTCGCGACCTCGGCCTCAACGGCCAGCCTCCGTACCGGGGAGACGCACCGACGCAACGGCGCAGGTCACATGACCGCCTAAGCGCACGCGAACGTGCTGATGTCACGACGCGGTCACGTGACACCCAAAGCATGGGAAGACACAGCAGAGCGTGATGACGTCATCACGCTCTCCACAGGACTGCGAACTCAGTCCTCGTTGAGTCCCCGCTGGGACAAGACCTACACCACGGTGCTCCTACAGTCAGCCATCTTACCTGCTGTAATTAGCCTGTTCCTGTAAATAAACAACTTATTTATAGTACGTCGAAGTCAAACTCTCTTATTTAGTGGTGATACACACGAACCGCTACAGTATATTGTTTTATCTGTCAAAGATGAATTGTCACCTTTTGACAGCTCTGTGAAGCTGTCAAACAGTGACATTCTCTGCAGTTTGATGAGGTCTTGCATACAAGACCTCATCAACCTTCTTTCTTTTACAGAAATTAGATGGTTGCTGCATCTGAGAATCTCTCACCTGCAACACAGAGGTCCGAGAGTCTCCGCATACAAAAACGACTGAAGCCAGCAGGAAGAAACAAAGGTAAGTACACTTTTAAAAACACTTTGCACTTACCTCAGAAAGTCACATCTACACTCTTGCACCCATCACTTACTTTCACACCACACTTTTGCACTCCCCTGACCCCCGCAGATCCAGTACTTGCCTCGCTGAGCTGCCGTGTTTTGGAGCCTTCGGGAAGCCCACACTTGTGAGGGCAAAAAGGGGATAATCTTATTTTCTGCCTGTTAACTACCTGTTAACAGGCAGTTAATAGGTTTTAATCACTTCCTGCCTCCAAGGAGACAGGACCCAGCATGCCTCCTGGAAAGATGGCATGGAGGCAGGTTGGGCACCCGCCCCCAAATTCTGCCATTTTCCCGGCAGTCCCGCCTCCAAACCCGCCTCCCCAGAGCTGGCAAAATCACCCCCAGAGTATGAAAAGAAACTTGCAAGGGATATCAAAATCAACACAAAGAATTTTTACAATTATGTTAGGAAAAAAAGGGTAGTCAGGAGCAATGTTGGCCCCTTAAAAATTGAAAGCGATGATATTGTCAATGATATTAAGGAAGTCACGGACATGTTGAATAATTACTCTGCATCATTATTTACAGTAGAGGAAGAGAATAGCATGCCGGAAATCCCAAGGAAATTAATATTGAATTGGGGACAAGGACTCAATAAAATTAATGTAAGTAAAATAACAGTAATGAAGAAAATAATGGCACTAAAGAGTGACAATTCCCCGGGACCAGAGGTTTCCATCCCAGGGTTTTAAAGGAAGTAGGTGAGCACATTGCAGATGTCCTAACTATAATATTCCAAAATAAAAACAGAAAATGCTGGAAATACTCAGCAGGTCAGGCAGCATCTGTGGAGAGAGAAACAGAGTAAATGTTTCAGGTCGATAACCTTTCGTCAGAACTGGAAAAAGTTGGAGATCGAACAGGTTTTTAAGCAAGTGCAGGGACAGGGAAAGTGGGGAGGGGAGGACAGAACAAAAGGGAAGGTCTGTGATCGGATGGAAGACAGGAGAGATTAAGAGACATTGGCAGCTCTGTGAGGCTGTCAAACAGTGACATTCTCTGCAGTTTGATGGGTGAGAAGGGTGGAGGTAAAAAGGGCATGTGTTGCATCTCCTGCGCGCTCACCCTGCCCCTATCTTTTTTTTCCCATTTTTTTTTCTCTCTCCCATATGGCAGCTGCCTTTCATTCTGCCAGTGCCATTTACACTTCATCTAGAGCCATCTCCAGTTTCTTAACTTGTCCCATTACCATCTCCTTTTCCCTTGCACGATCTCTTAATCTCTCCTGCCTTCCATCCAATCACAGACCTTCCCTTTTGTTCTTTCCTCCCCTCCCCCCTTTCCCTGTCCCTGCACTTGCTTAAAAACCTGTTCGATCTCCAGCTTTTTCCAGTTCTGACGAAGGGTCATCGACCTGAAACATTAACTCTGTTTCTCTCTCCACAGATGCTGCCTGACCTGCTGAGTATTTCCAGCATTTTCTGTTTTTATTTCAGATTTCCAGCATCTGTAGTATTTTGCTTATGTATAATCTTCCAAAATTCTCTCGATTCAGGAACCGTTCCTTTAGATTGGAAAAGGGCGCATGTCATTCCGTTATTTAAGAATGGCGAGAGAGGGAAACCAGGAAATTATAGACCAGTTAGCCTAACATCTGTTGTCGGGAAATTGCTAGAATCTATAATTAAGGATAGGGTGACTGAACACCTAGGAAATTTTCAGTTGATTAGAGAGAGCCGGCATGGATTTGTCAAAGGTAGGTCATGCCTGATAAACCTGATTGAATTTTTTGAGGAGGTGACTAAAGTAGTGGACAGGGGAATGTCTATGGATGTTATTTATATGGACCTCCAGAAGGCATTTGATAAGGTCCCACATAAGAGACTGTTAACTAAGGTAGAAGTCCACGGAATTGAGGGCAAATTATTGACCTGGCTAGGAAATTGGCGGAGCGGCAGGAGACAGGCAGTAGGGATGATGGGCAGGTAATCAAATTGGCAGGGGGTGACTAGTGGTGTCCCGCAGGTATCTGATTTGGGGCCTCAACTATTCACAGTATTTATTAGTGACGTAGATGATGGCATAGAAAGTCATATATCCAACTTTGCCGATGACACCAAAATAGGCGGCATTGTAGGCAGTGTAAATGAAACACAGAAACATAGAAGATGGGAGCAGGAGTAGGCCATTCGTCCCCTCGAGCCTGTTCCGCCATTTAATGAGATCATGGCAGATCATCCAAATTCAGTACCCTGTCCCTGCTTTCTCCCCATATCCCTTGATCCCTTTAGCCTTAAGAAATATATCTAACTCCTTCTTGAATATATTTAATGAATTGGCCTCAACTGCCTTGGGTGGTACAGAATTCCACAGGTTCACCACTCTCTGGGTGAAGAAATTCCTCCTCATCTCAGTCCTAAATGGCTTATCCCTTATCCTTCGACTGTGACCCCTGGTTCTGGACTTCCCCGCCATCGGGAACATCCTTCCTGCATCTAGTCTGTCTGGTCCTGTTAGAATTTTATAAGTTTCAATGAGATCCCCTCTCATTCTTCTAAACTCCAGCGAATATACGCCTAATCGATCCAATCTCTCCTCATACATCATTCCTGCCATCCCAGGTATCAGTCTGGTGAATCTTCGCTGCACTCTCTCCATGGCAAGAACATCCTTCCTCGGATAAGGCGACCAAAACTGCACATTATACTCAAGGTGTGGTCTCACCAAGGCCCTGTACAACTGCAGCAAAACATCCTTGCTCCTGTACTCGAATCCTCTCGCTATGAAAGCCAACATACCATTTGCCTTCTTAACCGCTTGCTGCACCTGCATGCTTACCTTCAGTGACTGGTGCACAAGGACACCCAGGTCTCGTTGCACTTCCCCTTTTCCCAATCTATTGCCATTCAGATAATAATCTGTCTTCCTGTTTTTGCCACCGAAGTGGATAACTTCACATTTATCCACATTATACTGCATCTGCCATGCATCTGCCCAATCACCCAACCTGTCCAGATCGTACTGGAGTATCTCTGCATCCTTCTCACAGCACACATGCCCACCCAACTTTGTGTCGTCTGCAAACTTGGTGTTATTACATCTAGTTCCCTCGTCTAGATCATTTATATATATTGTGAATAGCTGGGGTTCTAGCACCGATCCCTGCGGTACCCCACTAGTCACTGCCTGCCACTTGGAAAAAGACCCGTTTATTCCAACTCTTTGCTTCCTGTCTGCCAACCAGTTCTCTATCCAAGACAGTACCTTACCTCCAATCCCAGGTGCATTGACGTTGCATGCTAATCTCTTATGCAGGACCTTATCGAAAATCTTCTGAAAGTCCAAATACACCAGATCCACTGGTTCTCCCTTATCTATACTACCAGTTACATCCTCAAAAAATTCCAGTAGATTAGTCAAGCATGATTTACCTTTTGTAAATCCATGCTGACTTTGTCCGATCCTGTCACTGTATTCCAATTGCTCTGCTATTACATCTTTTATAATGGACTCTAGCATTTTCCCCACTACCGATGTCAGGCTTACCGGTCTATAATTCCCTGTTTTCTCTCT
Organism: Somniosus microcephalus; assembly: GCF_052327205.1. Lineage (NCBI taxonomy): Eukaryota > Metazoa > Chordata > Chondrichthyes > Squaliformes > Somniosidae > Somniosus > Somniosus microcephalus. The sequence goes on along the minus strand of NC_140993.1, from coordinate 55,154,462 downwards.
ACCACCTATTTTAAATAGTGGGGTAACATTAGCTATCCTCCAATCCATGGGAACTGTGCCAGAGTCTATAGAATTTTGGAAGATGACCAGCAATGCATCTACTATTTCTAGGGCCACTTCCTTAAGTACCCTAGGATGTAGATTATCAGGCCCTGGGGATTTATTGGCCTTCAATCCCATCAATTTCCCTAACACCATTTCCCTACAAATACTGATTTCAGTAAATTCCTCCCTCTCATTAGACCCTATGTTCCCCGACATCTCTGGGAGGTTATTTGTGTCCTCCTTTGTGAAGACAGAACCAAAGTATGTATTTAATTGGTCTGCCATTTCATTGTTCCCCATTATAAATTCCCCTGATTCTGACTGCAAGGGACCTACGCTTGACTTCACCAATCTTTTTCTCTTCACATATTTATAGAAGCTTTTACAGTCAGTTTTTATGTTCCCTGCAACCTTACTCTCATAATATATTTCCCCCCTCTTAATTAATCCCTTTGTCCTCCTTTGCTGAATCCTAAACTGCTCCCAATGCTCAGGTTTGCTGCTTTTTCTGGCCAAATTATATGTCCTCTCCTTGGATTTTATGCTATCCCTAATTTCCCTTGATAGCCACGGTTGAGTCACATTTTTATTTTTATTTTTATGCCAAACAGGGATGAACAAATTCTGCAGTTCATCCATGCGATCTTTAAATATTTGCCATTGCCTATCCACCATCAACCCTTAAGTAACGTTCCCCAATCAATCCTAGCCAGCTCGTGCCTCTTACCATCGTAGTTTCCTTTATTTAAATTCAGGACCCTAGTCTCTGAGTCAACTACTTCACTCTCCATTTTAATGAAGAATTCTATCATATTATTATCGCTCCTCCCCAAGGGGCCTCGCACAACAAGATTGCTAATGAATCCTTTCTCATTACATAATACCCAGTCTAAGATGGCCTGATCTCTTGTTGGTTCCTCGACATAATGGTTCAGGAAACCATCCCGCATACTCTAGGAATTCCTCCTCCACAGTATTGTTACTAATTTGGTTAGCCCAATCTATATGTAAATTAAAGTCACCCATGATAACTGCTGTGCCCTTATTGCACGCGTCTCTAATTTCCCATTTAATGCCATCCCCAACCTCAGCATTACTGTTTGGGGGTCTGTATACAACTCCCACTAACGTTTTCTGCCCCTTGCTATTTCTCAGCTCTGCCCATACAAATTCCACATCATCAGAGCTAATATCCTTCCTTACTACTGTGTTAATCTCCTCTTTAACCAGCAATGCTACCCCACCTCCTTTTCCTTTTTTCCTGTCCTTCCTGAATATTGAATACCCCTGGATGTTGAATTCCCAGACTTGGTTATCCTGGAGCCGTGTCTCCGTAATCCCAATTATATCATATCTGTTTACATCTACTTGCGCAGCTAATTCATCCAACTTATTACGAATGCTCCTCGCATTTGGTATCGCCCCATTTGGGGCGCAATTATCGTCCGGGCGCAAAGATTAGCACCTGGCGCTAATTATCGCCTCTGACAGCAAACTTGGCTTTTATCGCCCCTGGAGGTGATTGGAGCACTAAATCAGGCGCTACACAACTCTCTTAAGGCGCTAAGGCCGAGGAGCGAGGCGCTACCTCAGAGGGCGGGCGCAGCGAAGGTGCTGTCAGTTAGCGATTGAACACAGACACACTGGCGCCGGTCAGTTCTTAAAGGGGAGGGTCGATCTTGCTCTGCAGCCACACCCTGCTCAGTGGAGCCTTGAATCTCAGCCTGGGCAGACCTGTGGCTAAATCTAGCAGCCAGACACTATGGAAAGGGCCAGGGAGCGAGCACAGTGCTTCTGCGAGCAGGCTTTAGAGGCTCTGGTTCGCGGGGTGGAGCGCAGAGTACCCAGAGAGTGGCAGGAGGCCTTTGCCACATGAGTACAGAAAAGTGTAGAGGGAGGTGGCTCAGAGAATGTCCTCAAGCAGCATAGTGCCTAGGACCCATGTGCAATGTAGGAAAAAGTTCAATGACCTCACTCGGGTTGTCAGGGTGAGTGCTTTTTTTTCAAAACCTCTTCATCCCTCCATCTCAACCTCACTTTATGGCCAGAGGGTCTTGAAAGCCCCAATGCCCAACACTCATCCAACACCTATGGCCCTTTCATCAAACACACACGCACATTCCACACTTTGCATACAGTAAGGGCTATTCAACCAAGGGAGGCATTTCAGGCAAGATCATGGCTGCATACAGTGAGGGCTACTCAACCATGGGAGGCATTTCAGGCATGATCATGGCTGCATACAGTGAGGGCTATTCAACCATGGGAGGCATTTCAGGCAAGATCATGGCTGCATATTTACTCAGACGCCGTCCTTTTTCTTGCAGGCCAAGCTGTCTCATAATAGGAGACAGCAGCAATGGACATGTGGAGGGCGGCCTCACCTTCAAGCCCTCAGCGATCTTGAGCAGCACATCTACAGGATTGTGGCAAGCCGGGTGATTGGTCCCGTCGCCACTGGAGACGCCGACCCCGTTCTGGACAGCAATGGTAAGGTCATCACCTTTTTGTCCTCTCTCCTTCCACTTGTTCCTCACAACAGCAGCCTTTGACACTTTCAATCCAAATCACTAAATCGCTGCACTCATGCCTCCCTTGCTGCCACCTTGTCCCCATGCTAAAGCCACTCGTGTACCTCCTTGCTTTCAGATGGTGATTCACCAGCTGAGGAGACGGGCCCTCAAGCTGCCAGTGATAGTGAAGCTGAAGGCAAGGAGGAAGAGGAAGCCGGACCATCAGCGCCACCCTCTACCGAGGCAGCCCATGCCCATACTGGGGACACACCTTCCCTGGAGGGGCACAGGGGGGAATGGTCTGATGAGGGTGAAGCTCCAGGGCCCAGCGGGCTGCATCAATGCAAGGGGGGGTAGGGAAGCTCGGGGGCCTTCTCCCCGGAGGGAGAGTATGGCCTCGAGTCCTGCTGCACTGGACGCAAACGAGGAGCTGGTCCTCACTGAAATGAGCACCCAGGCGGAGCAAAGGCACACTGAGTTCATGGCTGCAGTGGCAAGGATGCCCGAATCCATTGAATCACTGGCAAGGAGTGTGGAGCACTTCGCTGTAGCACAGGCGGCTGCCACGCAAATGCTAAGTGCTGCAATGCAGTCAGTGGCTGGTCTCATGCAGACGCAGATTGAGGCCACGCGAACACTGACTGCTGCCACCCTCGCTGGATCGGGCAGATTTCCCCGGGGCTCTCACCGCGCCGCAGCAGACCAGCAATCTAGATTGCTCCGGATGCTGAAGTGCTGTCCCGTGGGAGTGCCAGTGTGTCGGTCGAGCAGGGAGTTGCTGTCCTCTCTCAAGATGACAGCATTCCTTCTGCCACCACTGGCACTTCTCCACTGCAGTTGCCACCACCTGTAGGACAGACTGCTGCTGCCCAATTGAAATAAAGAATAGATTTGCCTTCCAAAGCTAGGCTTTATTAACTTTAAAATCAGCAGCATATCTTTCCACATCCATTCCCAACTAAGCTAGAAAAGGACTGAATTTAAGGTAGCCACAACACATCATGTGATCATCAACTACCAATGAGATTACAACACATATCCCAAGGCAGTTAACAAACAACGAATCACAATACTTTTACTAATCAAGGAATAATCACCACATTCACCCCTCCTTTTAAAATATACTCCAACCTAATAACTTTTACAATTTACAATTAATTATTTACAGCTAAACTATGCACGAGAATAAAACTATTTACATAACACAATACTAAATGAACAACAAATAATAACATTACGCATAAGTGTTAAGTATCTCTCAACTAAAACAATATACTATAATATTTCAACAATTTTTAAAACATTACTATCAATTTATAAGTCCATTTTCAATCGGTCGACCGGATAGCTTGTTCGTGTCGACCTTCTTAACCTTGGTGAAATTCCTTGCCCTCCCACGCCAGAAGGCACAGAAGTATCTCCAACAGGAAGGCTATCCATATCCCGATTCTCAGCGGTTTCTGGATTAGAAATCCCATCAGAAGATGAACTAGGACAGTCATAAACATCTATCAAAGGCTGACTAATAGAAGTATGATTATCTGCAATCGGATTGGAAATATTCGTAGTATCTGTAACAGCATCCACATTATCCGAATCATGACCATTATTAATATTCTCAGAAGAGGGCTGGCCCCCACAAGGAGCCAAGTCTTTAATTGAAACAGTACTTTCTTTCCCATCTTGGAATCGAATATGAGCATATTGGGAATTTGCCTCCAACAGCTCCACCTCCTCCACCAAGGGGTCATATTTTGACAATCTAACATGACGTCGAAGCAACACAGGTCCCTGCATAGTAAGCCATGAAGGTACCGAATATCCCGTAGTAGATCTCCGCGGATAGTTAAAGAGCCTTTCATGGGGGGTCACATTAGTAGCCGTTGAAAGCAATGATCTAATGGAATGCAGAGCATCAGGCAGTACCATTTCCCACTGTGTATTCTTAAGGTTCCGGGATGTCAACGCCAACATAACTGCCTTCCAGATCACCCCATTGTATCGTTCACACTGTCCATTACCCTGGGGATTATACGGGGTAGTTCTACTAGTAGAAATTCCCCGACTCTGAAGGTATTCCTTCAACTGGGAAGACATAAAAGAACTTCCCTGATCCAAATGGATATACGCAGGCATCCCAAAGATGACAAAAAGTTGAGTCAAACATTTAATAACTGTAGCAGCTGATACATCTGCACAAGGAAAAGCAAAAGGGAACCTTGAAAGCTCGTCCACAACAGTAAATATATATCGGTTTTGAGTAGTTGAAGGAAGAGGTCCCTTAAAATCAACACTCAAACGTTCAAAAGGAGAAGTAGCCTTTATAAGATGAGCTCGTTGAGGCTTAAAGAAATTCGGTTTACACCGAGCACAGATAGAACATGATGAAGTCATCCGCTTGACGTCTTCAACTGAAAAAGGCAAGTTCTTACTGCGTACAAAGTGTATCATCCTCGTAACCCCAGGATGACATAAGGCATTGTGAAGATTAATAAGCGTATCTCCGTGAATCACAGAACAATAAGCCCTCGACAGTGCATCAGCAGCAACATTATCCTTCCCCGGACGATAAACTATGTCAAAATGGTAACATGCCAACTCAATCCTCCATCTCATTATTTTATCATTTTTAATCTTTCCAAAATGTTTAACATCAAACATAAAGGACACAGATTTTTGATCAGTTACCAACGTGAAATGTCACCCCGATAAATAATGTCTCCATTTACGCAATGCTTCTACTATTGCGTATGCCTCTTTTTCTATTGAGGAATGTCTTTTTTCACTATTATTCAAAGTGCGTGAGAAAAAGGCCACAGGTCTTCCATTTTGGTTCAAAGTAGCCCCAATTGCAAAATCCGAAGCATCCGTCTCAATCACAAAGGGAACCTGCTCATCAATGGAATGCACAACTGCTCCTAAAATATCCTTTTTAAAATTCTCAAAACATGTCCTGGCCTCCCATGATAGAGGATATGTCGTAACCCGAATAAGAGGCCGGATCTTCTGTGAAAAATTTGCAATCCAATTAGAATAATAAAAAAACAGTCCAACAACTCGTTGCAAAGCCTTAGAATTAGTAGGACAAGGTAAATCGATCAATGGTCGCAGACGTTCTGGATCTGGTTTAATCTTATTTCCCGAAATAATATACCCCAATAGTCGAAAAGATACATTTCTCTTTGTTAAAAGTTAAACCAACTTTTTCCGCAGCTTGAAGGAATCTTTTTAAATTAGAATCATGCTCCACCCTTGATTTGCCACACACTGTGATGTCATCTAAGTATGAAAAGGTGTCAGAGAGGGAGTTATCACTTATAAAAGCATCCATTGCCCGTTGAAAACAAGCAACACCATTAGTAACACCAAATGGTATTCGGCAAAACTGATACAGCTTTCCACCAGCCTCAAAGGCCGTATATAGTTGATCCTTCTTAACAATAGGAATCTGATGATAAGCACTCTTTAAATCAATAGTGCTAAAAACTTTATACTGAGATACTTTATTGATAAGCTCATCAATCTTAGGCAAAGGGTACGCGTCTAATTGAGTATACCTATTAATAGTTTGGGAATAGTCTATCACCATTCGTTTCTTGTGTCTCTCATTAGTCGTGACAACTACCTGTGCTCGCCAAGGCGAACAACTAGGTTCAATGATTCCTTCCAATAAGAGACGTTGAACTTCAGAATTAATAAATTCTCTATCCTGACTACTATATCTTCTTGACTTGGTAGCAATTGGCTTACAATCCGACATCAAATTGGAAAAAAGTGATAATGGAGGAATAGATAAAGAGGTTAATCCACAAATAGATAAAGGTGGCTTAGTCCCTCCAAATGAAAGACTAAGAGACTCGTGTAACTGAAGCACATCATGTCCAATCAAAATATCCGCACAGAGGTTAGGCAAAACAGATAGGCGTACATCAGTATACGTATTACCCAGAAGAACCATTTTCACAAAACAACAACCAGCTATTTGTGAAGTAAGGGTCATCTGAGCCATACACACCTGATACGTAACAGGCGAAATTTTCAAATGCTTCTCCTTCGCAAACTGAAGACTTATAAAACTCTCAGGACTGCCCGTATCTATAAGGGCCTTCACTTCCAACCCATTAACTTGAGCCGTAACTATAGTTTTGTTTAGGCCATGAGCAAATGCAGCAGAAATTGATGCAATAAACGCCCTATCTAAAGGCTGGATAGTCACAGAAGAGGTAGTGGAGGAAGACCCTCCCACACCAGGAGAAGGGAAGGTAATTGAACCTGATGATTTGCACACACGTGCATAATGACCTCTCTTGCCGCATTTACTACACACAGCCTCCCGAGCAGGACACTTCAGACGAGGGTGCCGGATATTCCCACAAAAATAACACTTCTGAATCCTAGAGGCAACGGCCGCCGAAGTAGAAACTGTTTCAAAATCTAGTAAACCACTCCCATTAAGTCCACATAATTCCTTTTCATCCAAAACTGCCGAAACCATAGTCGCAGGCCGATTAAAAAGAGCATAAGAATCCGAACTTCTCTGAGCCACATCCAATGTAGAAGCTTGCTCAAAAGCACTTTTAAGATCCAGAGTCTTATTTTCTAACAACCGCTGACGAATTGATCTAGACAGTAATCCATTAATAAAAGCATCCCGTACCGATTCGTCCTTATGTTCTTCAGCCGTCACAGCCTTATAATTACAGTCAACACTAAGGCACCGAAGTGCTTGTAAATAAGTATCCAAAGATTCTCCCACCTGCTGCCTACGGGCAGATAGAAGATGACGTGCAAATACCTCATTCTTTGGTTTAACAAAAATCTTTTCCAATGTAGAAATAGCCTCTTCATAAGTTTTACAGTGCAAAATATATTTATATGCATCCGGGTCAACGCCGATTGTGTGCTCAATGATGTTCCTGGTAGCTTGATGGCTCTCATTGTATCGCAGCTCAGCAGGGGTGCTGGGCGAACGGAGCGGTGTCATCAGCCAGGTGCACAGAGGATATCCCTTGTCCCTGAGAAGCCAACCACCTGGGTGATGCAATGCCTGGAAAAGGGCTGCCACAGAAGTCTGGCGCAAGATCAAGGCATCGTGGCTGCTGCCTGGAAAGTAGGCATTGACTGCGAGTATCAGCTGTCTGGTCACAGACCAACTGAAAGTTTAAGGAATGGAAGCCCTTTCGGTTGCGGAAATCATCGGCATTCTCTTGCGGCGCCCGCAAAGCCACATGCGTGCAGTCAATGGCGCCCTGCACCGTGGGGAAGCCCGCTATCATCGCAAAGCCCGTTGCGCGTTCTTGCTGCTTGGCCGGGGTCATGGGGAAAGAGATGTACTCTTGTCTCCTTTTAAAGAGGGCATTTGTTACCTGATGGATGCAGCAATGCACCGCGAACTGGGAGATATTGGCTGATTGAAATGAGCCGGTGGCATAAAAGTTGAGAGCCACTGTTATCTTCACTGTCACTGACAGAGATGTCCTGCTCCTCAGTTGAGGCTGCAGATCTGGCTGAAGCAGGTGGCAGAGCTCAGTGACCACCTCCTTGCTGAATCGCAGCCTTCGCAAACACTGCTCCTCAGACATATGAATGTAGGAGAACTGTTGGCGAAATACCCTGGGAGGGTAAGGTCTCCTGTACCGAGGCCTGTTGGCACTCCTCCGTCTGGCCATTATTGCCACTCTCTCTCTGCATCTCTGTGCCCTCCAAATGTGATGGAGAAGGATGACGTTCCCATTCATTGCAGCCCCCATAGTATCTGGGCAATCAAAGTTATGAAGGTCAAAAAGCAAAGTACCTGCAAAGCTATGGTCAGAAGCCAAAACTACCTCAGACAGCGTTGACTCAATGCATAAGTTTCTCTTTCTCTCTTTGTCTCTCTGCAAATCTCTCCCTCTCTCGCAGAACGAGTGGTGCAAAAATGGCTACCACACAAAAGCCAGAAAGAGGCCCCCTTTAAATAACGCCCCCCCAGCCCCACAGTGACAGGGAAGCGTTCCAGTCAAACTGTCATTGGTAGCACCAGGCGGAAAGGAGGGGGGCACCACTGAATTTCCGGTCCGGGGCGCCCCAAGGGCGTTGCACTCTCGAATGACGTCAAGATCTGCGTGCGCAGGAGGTCGGGCAGTATTGTTTAGCGCCGTCGCAAAATGTCCGGTCAATTTTGCGAGAGGCGCAGATATCGCCACGCCTGGGCGCTAGTTGGTTTGCGCCCCACTTAATGCCCTCTTAAGAATTTTCCCCCCAAAGCCTTCAGGCTTAATTTTTTAACACTCTTTGTCCTTTTAGAATTATTATTTACTGTGGCCCTGTTTGATTTACACCCTTGATTCCTCTGTCTTCTACTTTTGCTTTTCTCCTTCCTGTCATTTGTTTCTATCCTTGCTTCCCTTTCCTCTGTCTCCCTGCACAGGCTCCCAACCCCCTGCCATTTTAGTTTAAACCCTCCCCAACAGCACTAGCAAACACTCCCCCTAGGACATTGGTTCTGGTCCTGCCCAGGTGCAAACCGTCCAGTTTGTACTGGTCCCACCTCCCCCAGAACCGGTTCCAATGTCCCAGGAATTTGAATCCCTCCCCCTTGCACCATTCCTCTAGTCACGTATTCATCTGAAATATCCTTCTATTTCTACTCTGATTAGCACGTGGCACTGGTAGCAATCCTGAGATTACTACCTTTGAGGTCCTATTTTTAAATTTACCTCCTAACTCCCTATATTCAGCTTTTAGGACCTCATCATGTTTTTTACCTATATTGTTGGTACCTATATGCACCACGACAACTGGCTGTTCACCCTCCCCCTCCAGAATGCCCTGCAGCCGCTCCGAGACATCCTTGACCCTTGCACCAGGGAAGCAACATACCATCCTGGAGTCTCGTTTGTGGCCGCAGAAATGCCTTTCTATTCCCTTTAAAATAGAACCCCCAATCACTATACCTCTCCCACTGTTTTTCTTCCCGTCCTGTGCAGCAGAACCACCCACGGCCAGAAAGTTGGCTGCTGCTGCCTTCCCCTGATAAGCCATCCTCCCCAACAATATCCAAAGCGGTACAGTATATCTGTTTGAGAGGCAGATGGTCACAGGGGACCCCTGCACTACCTGCCTGCGCCTACTACTCTACCTGGTGGTCACCCATTCTCTTCCTGCCTGTGCAGCCTTTACCTGCGGTGTGACCAACTCCCTAACTGTACTAGCCACGATGTCCTCAGCATCGCGAATGCTCCAGTATGTATCCACTCGCAGCTCCAGCGCCGCAATGCGGTCTGTCAGTGGCTGCAGCTGGATACACTTCCCGCACACATGGTTGTCAGGGACACAGGAAGTGTCCCTGATTTCCCACTTAGTGCAGGAGGAGCATGCCACGGGGCCGAGCTGTGCTGCCATGACTTACCCTTTAATTAATTCAAATTAAATTAAATCAAATCAATACCACTAATTACACTACAATTAAATGATATACTAAAGGGCCCTTGTTTACTAGCACTCCACACTACACAACAGAGACCCTAGAAACTATAAAGCACAAAAATTAAGTTTGGAATAAAGTGAGAAAGAGAGAAATACTCACCTACCAATCACTTACCCGCTTTCTGGTGACGTCACACTTCAATTATTTTTTACTTCTCTCTCTCCTCTCGCTGACTCTGTGCGTCTCGCAGGTCCGCCGCTCAGCTCCGGTCCCAGGCCTCCTCTCTGCGCTGCTTTTATCCTCCTCTCGCTGACTCTGTGCCTCTCGCAGGTCCGCCGTTCAGCTCCGGTCCCAGGCCTCCTCTCTGCACTCTTTTTATCCTCCTCTCGCTGACTCTCGCAGGTCCGCCGCTCAGCTCCGGTCCCAGGCTTCCGCTCCATGCCCTTTTTATCCTCCTCTCGCTGACTCTGTGCCTCTCGCAGGTCCGCCGCTCAGCTCCGGTCCCAAGCCTCCTCTCCGCGCTCTTTTTATCCTCCTCTCGCTGACTCTGTGCCTCTCGCAGGTCCGCTGCTCAACTCCATAAAGTTACAAAGGGATATCAACAGATTAAGTGAATGGGCAAAACTGTGGCAAATGGATTTCAATGTAGGCAAATGTGAGGTCATCCACTTTGGGCCTTAAACAGATAGATCAGGGCACTTTCTAAATGGTGAAAAGCTAAAAACAGTGGCGGTCCAAAGAGACTTGAGTGTCCAGGTACATAGATCATTAAATTGTCATGAAAAGGTGCAGAAAATAATTTTAAAATGGAATGCTGGCCTTTATATATAGAGGACTAGAACACAAGGGAGTAGAAGTTATGCTGCCACTATACACAACCCTAGTTAGACCACACCTGGAGTTCTGGGCGCCACACCTTAGGAAGGATATATTGGTCTTGGAGGGAGTGCTGCGTACGTTTATCAGAATGATGCCTGGACTTCAAGGGTTAAGTTACGAGGAGAGATTACACAAATTAGGGTAGTATTCCCTAGAATTTAGAAGGTTAAGGGGTGATCCGATCTAAGTTTTCAGGATATTAAGGGGAACAGATAGGGTCGATAGAGAGAAACTATTTCTGCTGGTTGGGGAGTCTAGGACTAGGGGGCATAGTCTAAAAATTAGAGCTAGGCCTTTCAGAAGTGAAATTAGGAAACACTTCTACACACAAAGGATGATAGAAATTTGGAACTCTCTTCCACAAACAACAATTAATGCTAGATCAATTGTTAATATTAAATCTGAGATTGACATATTTTTGTCAACTAAAGTTACGAAGGGATAGGGGCCAAAGACAGGTATATGGAGTTAGGTCGCTGATCAGCCATGATCTCATTGAATGGTGGAACAGGCTCGAGGGGCTGAGTGGCCTACTCCTGTTCCTACGTTGTTCCTATTTTCCTCTGGGTATTTTGGGCAGAGACAGGTGTGCTGAAAGGTCATCGACCTGAAACATTAACTCTGTTTCTCTCTCCATGGAAGCTACCTGATCTGCTGAGTATTTCCAGCCTTTTCTGTTTTTATTACAGGCATTGACTTAGTAATTCGCACCTCATTAAGGTACAATTGCCTTGTATACTTAATCGCCTATCTCTGGTGTCGCATTACAGCATGCAGGCTTGGCAGTGACTGTAATAACAAGCATGTTCAATAAGTAAATAGCCTCTCATTAAGATCCAATTACCTCGCGCACTTACTCCCCTTTAAGTGGTGTGGAGTTACAGTTTCAGTCGTGATCTACTACAGTCTTGTTCAATAATAACATCACTGCCCATTTAAATAGTAACATCATTGCCTGGTGGCAGCGGCGGACCTGTGAGGAGTGGCGAGGCGGCGGTGGTGATTTAAAGCGAGGTGGCAGAGCAGGTAGGCCCCACAGCAGTGGCGGCAGCGGACTTGTGAGGAGCGGCGAGGCGGCGGCGGTGATTTAAAGCGAGGCGGCGGAGCAGGTAGGTCCCACAGCGGCGGCGGCAGCGGACCTGTGAGGAGCGGCGAGGCAGCGGCGGTGATTTAAAGCGAGGCGGTGGAGCAGGTAGGCCCCAAAGCGGTGGCGGCGGTGGACCTGTGAGGAGCGGCGAGGTGGCGGTGGTGATTTAAAGCGAGGCGGTGGAGTAGGCCCCACAGCGGCGGCAGCAGCGGACCTGTGAGGAGCGGCGAGGCGGCGGCGGTGATTTAAAGCGAGGCGGCGGAGCAGGTAGGCTTACCAATCTCAGAGCTCCGAGAGAGGGAGAGAGAAGTAAAAAGTAATCGAAGTGTGACATCACCAGAAAGCAGGTAAGTGATTGGTTGGTGAGTATTTCTCTCTTTCTCATTTTTTCCAAACTTAAATTTTGTGGTTTATATTTTATAGGGTGTCTGTGGGGTAGTGGGGTCTACTGGTAAACAAGGGCCCTTCAGTATATCATTTAATTGTAGTGTAATTGGTGGGATTGATTTGATTTAATTTAATTTGAATTAATTAAAGGGTAAGTCATGGCAGGAGAGCTCTGTGCTGTGGTATGCTCCTCCTGCACTATGTGGGAAATCAGGGACACTTCCTGTGTCCCTGACGACCATGTGTGCGGGAAGTGTATCCAGCTGCAGCTACTGACAGACCGCATTGTGGCGCTGGAGCTGCGAGTGGATACATACTGGAGCATTTGCGATGCTGAGGACATCGTGGATAGTACGGTTAGGGAGTTGGTCACACCGCAGGTAAAGGCTGCACAGGCAGGAAGAGAATGGGTGACCACCAGGCAGAGTAGTAGGTGCAGGCAGGTAGTGCAGGGGTCCCCTGTGACCATCCACCTATCAAACAGATATACTGTACCGCTTTGGATATTGTTGGGAAGGATGGCTTATCAGGGGAAGGCAGCAGCAGCCAACGTCCTGGCACCGTGGGTGGTTCTGCTGCACAGGACGGGAGGAAAAAGAGTGGGAGAGCTATAGTAATAGGGGATTCTATTGTAAGGGGAATAGATAGGCGTTTCTGCGGCCACAAATGTGACTCCAGGATGGTATGTTGCCTCCCTGGTGCAAGGGTCAAGGATGTCTCAGAGTGGCAGCAGAACATTTTGGAAGGGGAGGCTGAACAGTCAGTTGTCGTGGTGCATATAGGTACCAACAATATAGGTAAAAAACTTGATGAGGTCCTAAAAGCTGAATATAGGGAGTTAGGAGGTAAATTAAAAAATAGTACCTCAAAGGTAGTAATCTCAGGATTGCTACCAGTGCCACGTGCTAGTCAGAGTAGAAATAGAAGGATATTTCAGATGAATACGTGGCTAGAGGAATGGTGGAAAGGGGAGGGATTCAAATTCCTGGGACACTGGAACCGGTTCTGGGAGAGGTGGGACCAGTACAAACTGGACGGTTTGCACCTGGGCAGGACCGGGACCGATGTCCTAGGGGGAGTGTTTGCTAGTGCTCTGGGGGAGGGTTTAAACTAAAATGGCAGGGGGTTGGGAACCTGAGCAGGGAGACAGTGGAAAGGGAAACAAGGATAGAAGCAAAAGACAGGAAGGAGAACAACAAAGGTGGCAGTCAGAGAAATCAAGGGTTTAAATCAAACAGGGCCACAGTAAATAATAATTCTAAAAGGTGTAAGAGTGTTAAAAAAACAAGCCTGAAGGTCTTGTGTTTTAATGCGAGGAGCATTCGTATTAAGGTGGATGAATTAGCTGTGCAACTAGAGGTAAACGGATATGATATGATTGGGATTACGGAACATGGCTTCAGGGTGACCAAGGCTGGGAGCTCAACATCCAGGGGTATTCAATATTCAGGAACGATAGGCAAAGAGGAAAAGGAGGTGGGGTAGCATTGCTGGTTAAAGAGGGGATTAACACAATTGAAAGGAAGGATATTAGCTCTGATGATGTGGAATCTGTATGCATAGAACTGAGAAATACCAAGGGGCAGAAAACGTTAGTGGGAGTTGTATACAGACCTCCAAACAGTAATGCGGAGGTTGGGGATGGCATTAAACGGGAAATTAGAGACGCGTGCAATAAGGCACAGCAGTTATCATGGGTGACTTTAATTTACATATACAGGAAACTCTCGATTTACCAGTACCTAAATAACTGGAAATCTCTGTTAACCGGCAAAATTCAGGAGTAGGTTCATATTAGTGGCAGTTCCTGGATCTGTGGCTGTGTAACTGGGGCTCCTACACTTGTTGCTAAGCAACAGGGATGCTTGGTCTGTGGCCGGAGTTCCTGCACATGTTGCTAAGCAACGGGGAAGCCTGGATTTGTTGCTGTGTACAGAGCTCTCATACCTTTTAACTATACCTCTCTGTAATCCAGACTTTTTGATAAACCGGCAACACGCCGGTCCCGTCGGTGCCAGATAATAAAGAGTTTCCTGTAGATTGGGCTAAACAAATTAGTAACAATACTGTGGAGGAGGAATTCCTGGAGTGTATACGGGATGGTTTCCTGGACCACTATGTCGAGGAACGAACTAGAGATCAGGCCATCTTAGACTGGGTGTTATGCAATGAGAAAGGATTAATTAGCAATCTTGTTGTGCGAGGCCCCTTGGGGCAGAGCGATCATAATATGATAGAATTCTTCATTAAGATGGAGAGTGAAGTAGTTGACTCAGAGACTGGGGTCCTGAATTTAAATAAAGGAAACTACGATGGTATGGGGCGCGAGTTGGGTAGGATTGATTGCGGAATGTTACTCAAAGGGTTGACGGTGGATTGGCAATGGCAAACATTCAAAGATCGCATGGATGAACTACAGAATTTGTTCATCCCTGTTTGGCATAAAAATAAAACAAAAAAGGTGACTCAACTGTGGCTAACAAGGGAAATTAGGGATAGCATAAAATCCAAGGAGAGGACATATAAATTAGCCAGAAAAAGCAGTAAACCTGAGGATTGGGAGCAGTTTAGGATTCAGCAAAGGAGGGCAAAGGGAGTAATTAAGAGGGAGAAAATAGAGTATGAGAGTAAGTTTTCAGGGTACATAAAAACTGACTGTAAAAGCTTTTATAGATATGTGAAGAGAAAAAGATTGGTTAAGTCAAGCGTAGGTCCCTTGCAGTCAGAATCAGGGGAATTTATAATGGGGAACAAAGAAATGGCATACCAATTAAATACATACTTTGGTTCTGTCTTCACAAAGGAGGACACAAATAACCTCCCAGAGGTGTCGGGGAACATAGGGTTTAATGAGAGGGAGGAACTGAAAGAAATCAGTATTTGTAGGTAAATGGTGTTAGGGAAATTGATGGGATTGAAGGACGATAAATCCCCAGGGCCTGATAATTTACATCCTAGGGTATTAAGGAAGTGGCCCTAGAAATAGTAGATGCATTGCTGGTCATCTTCCAAAATTTGAAAGACTCTGGAACAGTTCCCATGGATTAGAGGGTAGCTAATGTTACCTCACTATTCAAAAAAGGTGGTAGAGAGAAAACGGGGAATTATAGACCGGTAAGCCTGACATCGGTAGTGGGGAAAATGCTAGAGTCCATTATAAAAGATGTAATAGCAGAGCAGTTGGAAAACAGTGACAGGATCGGACAAAGTCAACATGGATTTACAAAAGGTAAATCATGCTTGACTAATCTACTGGAATTTTTTGAGGATGTAACTGGTAAAATAGATAAGGGAGAACCAGTGGATGTGGAGTATTTGGACTTTCAGAAGGCTTTCGATAAGGTCCCACATAAGAGATTTGCGTGTAAAGTTAAGGCACATGGGATTGGGGGCAAGGTACTGACTTGGATAAAGAACTGGTTGGCAGACAGGAAGCAAAGAGTTGGAATAAACGGGTCTTTTTCCGAATGGCAGGCAGTGACGAGCAGAGTACCGCAGGGATCGGTCCGAGGACCCCAGCTAATCACAATATATATAAATGATCTAGACGAGGGAACTAGGGCCTAGAAATTCAGTTGGCTGCGCCAGCCGTTAGCGCCTTAGGAGGAGTAGATCTCGAGCGCTAGGCGCTTAGCGCCCGGGCGCAGCGCGATCTGCGCCTCGCCCCAGCTTCAGTAGACATTTAGCGCCGGCACAAAGTCATTGCGCGCGCTCATCTGCGCGCGCAGATCATGACGTCATTTCGTCATGCAACGCCCTTTGTGCGCCCGGAACCGGAACTTCACTCGCGCCGCCCCATTGTGCGCCTGGCGGCCCTAGCGACTGTTGAGTCGAACGGTGCTCAGCCGATGCGGGCCGCGGGGAGCGCAAATTAAAGGGCACTCCTGCAGTAGAAAAGGCAGCCGTTTTGCAACACTCCTTCTGAGGAGGAGGAGGAGGAGGAGGACGACCACATAACAAACTGATGGAGAGAAGCCCTCCCCAAATACACTAGTCTCGGCCTTTCAAAAAAACAAATCCACCCTCCCCCTTTAAGAGCTCACCGGAGCCAGAGTGTCTGCCGGCAATCAGCAGCTCGCCGCACCTGCCCTGCGCCCAACTTCCGGTGTTAGCACCCCGGGCTGCCGGCTTAGCGCCTAATGATAGTCGTGCATCGCCTGTTTTAGCGCGGCAGCAACCTCTTAGGGCGATGCAACTGAATATCGGCGAAGGGGGCTCGACTTTGCGCCGGCCGCAAACTTTAGCGGCCGCCCGACTTTACCGCCCCAAAAGTGGCTATACTGAATTTCTAGGCCTAGATGTAATATCTCCAAGTTTGCAGACGACACAAAGCTGGGTGGGCGTGTGTGCTGTGAGGAGGGTGCCGAGAAACTCCAGTATGATTTGGACAGGTTGGGTGATTGGGCAGAAGCATGGCAGATGCAGTATAATGTGGATAAATGCGAGGTTATCCACTTTGATGGCAAAAACAGGAAGGCAGATTATTATCATAATGGCAATAGATTGGGAGAATGGGAAGTGCAACGAGACCTGGGTGTCCTTGTGCACCAGTCGCTGAAGGTAAGCATGCAGGTGCAGCAGGCGGTGAAGAAGGCAAATGGTATGTTGGCCTTAATAGCGAGAGGGTTCGAGTACAGGAACAAGGGTTTCTTGCTGCAGTTGTACAGGGCCTTGGTGAGACCACATCTTGAGTATTGTGTGCAGTTTTGTTCGCTTTATCTGAGGAAGGATGTTCTTGCCATGGAGGGAGTGCAGCGAAGATTCACCAGACTGATACCTGGGATGGCAGGGATGACATATGAGGAGAGGTTGGGTCAATTGGGCTTATAGCCACTGGAGTTTAGAAGAATGAGAGGGGATCTCATTGAAACTTATAAAATTCTAACAGGACTAGACAGACTAGATGCAGGAAGGATGTTCCCGATGGCGGGGGAGTCAGTCTAAGGATATGGGGTAAGCCAGTTAGGAGAGAGATGAGGAGGAATTTCTTCACCCAGAGAGGGAGTGGTGAACCTGTGGAATTCTGTACCACACAAGGCAGTTGAGGCCAATTCATTAAACATATTCAAGAAGGAGTTAGATATATTTCTTAAGGCTAAAGG
The DNA here is from genome assembly GCF_052327205.1 of Somniosus microcephalus. NCBI lineage: Eukaryota > Metazoa > Chordata > Chondrichthyes > Squaliformes > Somniosidae > Somniosus > Somniosus microcephalus. Next base: position 55,137,041 of record NC_140993.1, on the reverse strand, counting down.
GATCAAGGGATATGGGGAGAAGGCAGGGACAGGGTACTGAATTTGGATGATCAGCCATGATCTCATTGAATGGCGGAGCAGGCTCGAGGGCCCGAATGGCCTACTCCTGCTCCTATCTTCTATGTTTCTATGTTTGAACGGCACAGCGCATATACTGAGAAGGTGCACAAAAAACAACAGATGGCCTAACTGCCTTGAATGAGGCACCATAATAATTATCATGATTTGAGGGGAGTTGATAATACAAATACAAAAGAGACTGCTAGAAATAAACTGCAGATCCCCATCAGTTTCTGAAAAAGACTGGCTCAAGTTTTAGGTAGAGACCTTTCATTATAGCTGGAAAAAGGGAGACAAAAGAAAACTCACTGCAAGACTCACCAAATCAAAGAGGGGAGGGGGCAGAACATTAGCTAAATGTCAAAAGTAAACATATACTGACTGCTGTCACAAAGAAGCAGTTGGGGGGTTTAATAGTTTGAGCATCAACCATTACTCTTTGGAACAAACAATGTTGTTAAGTAGGGTGACCATATTTTCTAAACCAGATCTGGGGACACACAGGGTGGGAGCACAGCAAAGTAGCCAGGATGCGTTTCAAGAACACTGGCATGACGACCTTGTTGCTTCTGCTAGTGGAATAGGCGTAAAGACAACACCATTTTCACTTTACAAATACCCTAACTTTTAATTTCTCAATTTTAAATCTGTCCCAAACAGACTGAGATTTTCCATATAAGGTGTGAAACACCCTCTGTCTCAGAAGGTTTCAGAAACCTCTTCCCGGTGGGAGATTTAGAGCTTGCTTTAGTCAGTAAAGAAAACACCACGCAGCCACGTGGATTTACTTTACCACAGATTACCTACTAATCTGTGGTAAAGTAAATCCACTCACCCACCAGCTCTCACGGCACCCTCGGCTTCTCCCGTGCATTTTAAAGGTTCTGCCCTCTGGCCAGTCATTATTGGCCGAAACACGGGGCCAGGTGACTCAATCCCCAGAGTTCAGTGTGGACCAAACTATCGATGGGGTCTTTTCTCTGCCGCACTGCATTGTGGGTAGGCGAGGCCGGCATCGTCGCCTCTGTTCAACCGGCTCCTGGAATCCGTTCTTGAGCTCAAACCAGGTGGGAACGGGCCGAGAATCTTCTGCCGGGGTTTCTGTACAATTGCATTTAAAAAAACAAAGACTATACGGAGACGAGTTTTCTGAACCGGGGACTCTTCCGGGGACATTGCTTGCCCGGGGACACAGTATCTAATCCGGGGACTGTCCCCGGAAAATGGTCACCCTATCGTTAAGACTTAGGGCTACAAATTCGGCTCCATAGGGTCCGATTTTTAGGCGCTACAGGTGCTGTTTTGTGTCAAAAATGCCGTACACACCATGCGCGCATGCACACTTCTGGCATAGGCCATGCTGGACACAATTTTGGTGAGGGCAGTAGGGCAGGCGTTGGGAGCATGCACCAGAAGTATGTTGAGTGAGCTGATCATGACGTCAGCTGATTTGACGCCAATGCTGCCATTTTTGTCCTCAATGCTAGAGCTAATATCCTGTCTTCACTTTGCAAAGCTGAACATGCGTTCAGCATCACCAAGGACCACCCCCCCACCAGCACTTTTTAAAGGGATCATCAACCACTCTCAGGTTAGTTGCTGATTAATTTCTACTGGCTCTGTGTAAGTTTGTGGAAGAGTTTGGAGCTTTCCAGAGTTGTTTTAAGTTGGTGTGGTGGCAGGGAGTGCTGCTGCAAGTGGAGAAGGTCTTGGTTCTGATTTCAAGGGTTCGGGTCAGACCACTTGCTCTCAGTCATGGGTGCTGTAGTTGTCATCCCCCTTGGCCTGCAGTGTGACAGGGAGATGGAGCAGAGGCAGCAAAGCAGAGGACAAGCTGCTCGCAGAAACATAGGAACAGGAGTAGGCCATTCAGCCCTTCGAGCCTGTTCCGCCATTCAATGAGATCATGGCTGATCTGTGACCTAACTCCATTTACCCGCCTTTGGCCCATATCCCTTAATACCTTTGGTTAACAAAAATCTATTAATCACAGATTTAATATTAACAATTGATCTAGCATCAACTGCCATTTGCGGAAGCGAGTTCCAAACTTCTACCACCCTTTGTGTGGAAGTGTTTCCTCATTTCACCCCTGAAAGGTCTGGCTCTAATTTTTGGACAATGCCCCCTAGACCTAGACTCCCCAACCAGTGGAAATAGTTTCTCTCTATTCTAAGGAATACAACCCTAGTTTGTGTAATCTCTCCTCGTAACTTAACCCTTGAAGTCCAGGTATCATTCTGGTAAACTTACGCTGCACTCCCTCCAAGGCCAATATATCCTTCCTAAGGTGTGGTGCCCAGAACTGCTCACAGTACTCTGGGTGTGGTCTAACCAGGGTTTTAAATACTGGCAGTATAACTTCTACTCCCTTATATTCTAGTCCTCTAGATATGAGATTGTTGGAGCTGCACTCATCCAGGCAAGTGGAGAGTATTTCATCACACTCTGTGCCTTGTAGATGGTGGAAAGGCTTTGGAGAATCAGGAGATAGCTACCCGGGCTGTCCGTGATCGATTCATCCAACTGCAGTACCAGTGGACGCAAACCCAATTCCACACTCAACAATAGTCCCACACCTTACTTTCCCTCTGTTACTGATCATCACAGTGTCCTTTTGGCCACAATGCTGAAATAAAAGTCACCTCAAAAGAAACATTCCAATCCAAATTTATACATCAGTCCATCCAATATTACATAACAAAGTAAACTAATCACCCTGGTGCATTCCCTTTAGTGCCTGTCTTCTGTGAGCCTTTGCCTGTCCTAGTGCTCCTATGCTGTGCTAACCCAGTGGCTGCAGCATGGCTGGTGGGAGGCTGCTGACTTTCGGTGGGGGAGTCAGCAAATGGTCTTGCAGGATGACCTCGAGCAGCTCTGGGCCTAGAAGGCCCGGCTGTGGACTGCACCACCTCGGCATTGGCGGCTTGGCATGGGCAGCAGCAGTCTGGGCTGGTTGGCTGACAGGCAACAGCAAGGGAACTGGTGGAGTGACAATGGTTCGATGACGAATGCTGTCATCCTGAGAGAGGATAGCAGGATCGTGCTCCACGAAGCCACTGCCATTCTCCCAGGGCGGCGCCTCAACAATCCGAGTAATCTGTTGGAGGACAGATGGCTGGACTGCTGTGATGCCCTGCAAGCCCCTTTCCACACTGGTAAACGCAGCCACGATCGCAACATAGAATCATGGGGGGAGAAATTCGGTATAGCCCTGTTTGGGGCGCCATTAGCAGCCGTGCGCAAAGTTTAGCGTCTGGTGCTAATTATCGCCTCCGACGGCAAACTTGGCTTTTATCGCCCCTGGAGGTGATTGGAGCGCTAAATCAGGCATTACACACCTCTCTTAAGGTGCTAAGGCCGAGGTGCGAGGCGCTACCTCAGAGGGCGGGCGCAGCGCAGGTGCTGCCAGTTAGCGATTGAACACAGCCACACTGGCGCCGGTCAGTTCATAAAGGGGAGGGTCGATCTTGCTCTGCAGCCACACCCTGCTCATTGGAGCCTTGAATCTCGGCCTGGGAAGACCAGTGGCTAAATCTTGCAGCCAAACACCTATGGAGAGGGCCAGTGAGCGAGCACAGTGCTTCTGCGAGCGGGCCTTGGAGGCTCTGGTTGACGCGGTGGAGTGCAGAAGATCCATCCTGTACCCAGAGAGTGGCAGGAGGCCTTTGCCACGTGAGTACAGAAGAGTGTGGAAGGAGGTGGCTCAGAGAGTCACCTCAAGCAGCATGGTGCCTAGGACCTGTTGTGTATGTCCCTTTAAGGGAATAACTGGTCTTAGACTGCAGTACCAGCAGTGACCACCCCTGTATAAAAGGCCCTAGCAGGCTTCTGTAGTTTCAGTTTCAAGCTGCCTCTTGTTCAGTAAAGTACCTGTTAAACTGTTCTCCCGAAGTCCGTGTATTATTGAGGCGCGGACTTTACAGTGGCGACGAGTAAGTTCGAACTCACCTGCAGTGTGGCATCATCTCACGGGGATCTCACCTGAAAGGAAGGTCCTGGAAGGTCTTAGTCTGAGCAACGGGCGTCGACCGAGGGCAACCGCCCAAAGAATCCATCGGTGTTTGGAGAATTGTGGGAGAGACTGTGGTTCCAGCGAATCATGCTGGTAGCAGGTAGCATGCTGACCCTTCCGGACTGCGGCGGGCTCAAGCTCGATCGAGCGGCTCTACAAATCGGGCCACGCAGCGTCGCCAGGAAAAGAAAACAAGAGAGAGAGGGTGGAGCGCACAGGGCGCGGTCGGTGCTCGAGAACAGGACAGCGGAGAGAAACTAAACGGGGGCGAAGGAAAGCGAGACGCGCCGAAGCTGCGGGTCACCACCATTACCCCGTAGAACGCTAGGAGCAGCGTGGCAGTAAGGGGAAGAAGCAAAAGCGTGGGAGGCGCCATTTTATCCCATTGGGGAAAAAGCAAAAGCGCGGGAGGCGCCATTTCATTCCATTGGGGAAGAAGCAAAAGCGCGGGAGGCGCCATTTTAAATCGCCCAAGTTGCCGAAAAGTGGCTGTATCACTGCTTTCGACAACGAGGTAGAAGACTGGACCACGTATGTGGAAAGAATTGAAGTATACTGCAAGGCAAATGAGGTGGCTGATGGAAAGAGGGCGTCGGTATTATTAAATCTGATGGGTGCGAGTACGTACGGCCTATTGCGGAATTTAATTACCCCAGCTAAACCAATGGAGAAAAGTTTTGAGGAGATTGTTCATATCTTACAGGAACATCTAAGCCCTACACCACTGCTGATAGCAGAAAGATTCAAGTTCCATAAAAGAAACCAGCACAAAGATGAGAGCAATGCTGACTATCTTACGGAACTACGCAAGTTATCGAAGCACTGCCAGTTCGGAGCAGGACTGGCAGACACCTTACGGGATAAGTTTGTCTGCGGGCTCCAGAGTGAAGGAACCCAGAAATGACTACTTTCAAAAAAGGACCTGACGCTAGAACAGGCTTTCAGCGTGGCAGTATCCTACGAAGCAGCAGCACGGGGAGCTGCGGAAATACAACAGAAACCACAAGAATACAGCGCTAACGAAATGGCGTATGGAGCAGAAAAGTGCTATCGCTGCGGCAGAACAACCCATGAGCAAAAGGACTGCTGGTTTAAAGACAAAATATGCAGGCAATGCGGGAAAATGGGACATATAGCAAGAGTCTGCAGGTCGGGAAAGAAGACCAACATGACAAGAACTACTAAGGAACAGTACAGGAAAGTAAAGAAACTGACAGATAGTAGTTCAGAAGATCAGGAGAGTGATAAGGACTCCGGGAGCAGGCGACTAAGTTGTTTAAAGTTACACAACGTGATCGCAAAAGAAGATCACCGAACCATTTGGGTCACCCTCATGATAGCAGGGTCCCCAGTGAAGATGGAATTGGAGACAGGATCAGCCCTAACTGTCATGAATCGACGAGACTATGAGCAGCTATTCTCACACATACCCTTAAAGGACACGTCCATTGTATTGAAGACATACACGGGGCAAAAGGTCTACCCCAGAGGAAAAATAAGGGTGCCAGTTGAATATAACGGAAAGGAAACACAGAAACTATACATGTATATACTACGAGATGGAGGACCACCATTATTGGGACGTGAATGGATTCGAAGACTACAATTGGATTGGCATTCCATTCTGGCACTAACTGTGACTGACAAAAAAGATGATGACGTCGCACCTGGACGTCTGTCATAAATTCTATCTGACGCGGAAGAGGTGTTCCAACAAGGACGTGGGACTCTAAAAGGAGTAAAGGCAACCATAAAGATTGAGGATAACGCAACCTCAAAATTTTTCAAGGCCAGACCGGTGCCATACGCGATACACCCAGCTGTGGAAGCTGAACTGGAGAGTCTGGAGCGTTCGGGGGTGCTGTCTAAGGTGGACTGGAGCGAGTGGGCCACACCCATCGTTCCTGTAATGAAGAAAGCATTGAGCAGCACGCCTGGGGAGCCAAGGAAGGTTCGCATCTGTGGGGACTTCAAGGTGACTGTGAACCCAGTCCTGCACACAGTACAGTATCCGCTTCCGCGGATAGAAGATATTTTTGCCTCACTATCTGGAGGGAAACGTTTTACAAAGATTGACCTGGCTCAAGCGTATCTACAAATGGAGGTGGAAGAAGCATCCAGGAAATACCTCACGATAAACACTCACAAAGGCCTTTACCAGTACAATTGACTGGTATTTGGGGTAGCATCGGCCCCGGCTATATGGCAGAGGGCAATGGAACAAGTCCTGCAAGGGATCCCGGGAACCCAGTGTTATTTGGACGACATCCTGGTTACGGGCGAAAATGACAATGAACACCTTGCCAACCTGGAACAGGTGCTCACGAGATTGCAGGAATATGGGCTACGAGCCAACCGTCCCAAATGCGAGTTCTTCAGGAGACAAATCTCGTATTGTGGCCACATGATTGATGAGGAAGGGTTGCATAAGTCGCCGGACAAGATTGAGGCTGTCGTCAAGGCTCCAGAACCAGAAAATGTGTCGCAACTGAGGTCGTTCCTCGGGTTGGTGAACTACTACCATAAGTTCTTGCCGAATTTATATACAATTCTGCACCCACTGAACGCCCTCCTTCAAACTGGTGTAACATGGAAATGGAGTGATGAGTGTAAGCGTGCCTTTCAGGAATGTAAATGCCAAATCACTTCAAAAGAAGTATTGGCCCACCACAACCCAACACTACCGATTCGGTTGGCATGTGATGCGTCACCTTACGGCATTGGAGCGGTGCTGTCACACAAATTCCGTAACGGTTCAGAGAGGCCAATAGCCTTTGCATCGCGCTCGCTAACCTCAGCCGAGCGTAACTACGCTCAGATTGACAGGGAGGCCCTCAGCCTGGTGTGGGGGGGTGAAGAAGTTCAATCACTATCTGCACGGGCAGAAATTCACTCTACTGACTGATCATCAACCCCTGGTCTCAATTTTTAACCCAAAGAAGGGCGTTCCGGTGATGACGGCGCAACGGCTGCAAAGATGGTCGCTTTTTCTAGGAGCACATCAGTATGACATAGAGTACAAAGGTACGAAACAACATGGAAACGCTGATGGACTGTCGCGCCTACCGTTGCCTATGGCGGAAGAAGCACCTGCAGTGGACCTGGCGGAGATATTCCATGTGACCATAGTCGAATGTTTGCCTGTTACAAACGCAAGTATTGAGAAGGAAACCCGAAATGACCCAACACTCTCTCGGGTCTATGATTTGACGGTGAAGGGATGGCCAGCATATGGCGACTCACTGTTGCCAGCATTCTCGCCAAGGAGGGAACAGCTGTCAGTGTGCCGGGGAACCTTGAAGTGTGGATCCCGAGTGGTAATTCCACCCAAGTTGAGAGATAGAGTACTCAATGAGCTTCACGAGGGTCATCTGGGAGGGGTAAAAATTAAGAGCCTAGCCAGGGCGTTTGTGTGGTGGCCGGGAATCGATAAAGAAATCGAGGATATGACCAAGAGATGCACAGGATGCCAGAAGTTCCAAAACGCTCCACCACAGGCCCCGCTACATCCATGGGAGTGGCCCTCATCTCCATGGCAATGAGTACACATTGATTTCGCTGGTCCATTTATGGACTCAATGTTTCTAATCGCTGTGGACGCCCATTCGAAATGGCCAGAGGTCATTAAAATGTCCTCCACCACCACGGAGAAAACTATTGCAGTCCTAAGGACCATCTTCGCCAGGAATGGGTTGCCAGAACAGATCTGTTCCGACAATGGCCCACAGTTTGTGTCTGAGGATTTCCAGAGGTTCCTGAAGAATAATGGGGTGAAACATTACACATCTGCCCCATATCATCCAGCCACAAATGGATTGGCTGAGAGGTTTGTTCAGACCTTTAAAAAGGCCATAAAGGCAATGTATAATGACAACATACCACTGCAACACAAGGTGGATAACTTCCTGTTTGCTTACCGGAATGCGACACATGCAGTAACCAACCAAACTCCAGCCGTACTGTTTTTCAACCGGAGACTAAGATGTCGCTTGGATTCGCTCAAACCAAACATAAGACGAGATGTTGAGGATAAGCAGTTCCAGCACATAAATGAGAAGCCAACCAGGAGCTTCAAGATAGGGCAACCAGTCTTGGCCCGCGACCACTGAACAGAAAAATGGCAGCCAGGCACGATGTGCACACAGCAGGGACCACTAATGTACACAGTGGACGTTGGAGAGAGCATCGTGAGACGCCATGCCGACCAGATTCTAGAGTCACAGGAACAAGCCAAACCTATACCACGAGCATGTGCACCTGGTAATAAGCCCGAAGTACAGATTGCGTCTACCTCAGAAGCAGGGGTATTGGAAGCTGACGAACCAACCAATGACAATGAGCCAGAATTGACTCCACCGCCAGAACAGGATACTCGAGAAAGGCGCTATCCAGTCCGGATCAGGAAGCCTCCTCAAAGACTAAACTTATAAATGACTATTCCAGTTGATGTATATATTACTGAGAAAATTGTAATTGTAATTAGTTATTATTTAGTTGTTAAATGAATGTTATGTACTGTTTATCTAAAAGGGGAGGAATTGTTGTGTATGTCCCTTTAAGGGAATAACTGGTCTTAGACTGCAGTACCGGCAGTGACCACCCCTGTATTAAAGGCCCTAGCAGGCTTCTGTAGTTTCAGTTTCAAGCTGCCTCTTGTTCAGTAAAGTACCTGTTAAACTGTTCTCCCGAAGTCCGTGTATTATTGAGGCGCGGACTTTACAGGACCCATCTCCAATGTAGTTCACGGGTCGTCAGGGTGAGTGCCTTTTTTTCAAAACCTCTCCATCCCACCATCTCAACCTCACTTTATGGCCAGAGGGTCTTAAAAGCCCCAATGCCCAACACTCATCCAACACCTATGGCCCTTTCATGAAACACACACGCACATTCCACACTTTGCATACAGTAAGGGCTATTCAACTATGGGAGGCATTTCAGGCAAGACCGTGGCTGTATATTTACTCAGACGCCATCCTTTTGCTTGCAGGCCAAGCTGTCTCATAATAGGAGACAGCAGCAACGGACAAATGGAGGGCGGCCTCAGCTTCAACCCCTCAGCGATCTTGAGGTGCGCGTCCACAGGATTGTGGCAAGCCGGGTGATTGGTCCCATCACCACTGGAGAGGCCGACCCCGTTCTGGACAGCAATGGTAAGGTCATCACCTTTTTGTCCTCTCTCCTTCCACTTGTTCCTCACAACACCAGCCTTTGACACTTTCAATCCAAATCACTAAATCGCTGCACTCATGCCTCCCTTGCTGCCACCCTGTCCTCAGGCTGAAGCCACTCTTGTACCTCCCTGCTTTCAGATGGTGATTCACCAGGTGAGGAGACAGGCCCTCAAGCTGCCAGTGGGAGTGAAGCTGAAGGCGAGGAGGAAGAGGAAGCTGGAGCATCAGCGCCACCCTCTCCTGAGGCAGCCTATGCCCACACTGGGATAACGCCTTCCCTGGAGGGGAGCAGGGGGGAATGGTCTGATGAGGGTAAAGCTCTAGGACCCAGCAGGCTGCAGCAACACGATGGGGGTAGGGAAGCTCGGGGGCCTTCTCCCCGGAGGGAGAGTATGCCATCGAGTCCTGCTGCACTGGACGCAGAGGAGGAGCAGGTCCTCGCTGAAATGAGCGCCCAGGTGGAGCACAGGCACACTGAGCTCATGGCTACAGTGGCAAGGGTGCCCGAATCCATTGAATCACTGGCAAGGAGTGTGGAGCACTTCGCTGTAGCACAGGCGGCTGCCACGCAAATGCTTAGTGCTGCAATGCAGTCACTGGCTGCTCTCAAGCCGACGCAGATTGAGGCCACGTGAGCACTGACTGCTGCCATCCTCGCTGGTTTGGACATATTTCCCCGGGGCTCTCACCGCGCCGCAGCAGGCCAGCAATCTGTGCTCCAGCAGATTGCTCCGGATGCTGAAGTGCTGCCCCGTGGGAGTGCCAGTGTGTCGGTCGAGCAGGGAGGTGCTGTCCTCGCTCAAGATGACAGCATTCCTGCTGCCACCACTGTCACTTCTCCACTGCACTTGCCACCGCCTGTAGGACAGACTGCTGCCACCCATGCAGTGTTGGTGCAGTCTGCAGCCGGGCCCTCCAGGCCGAGCTGGTCGAGGCCGTCCTTCAAGGGCATCTGCAGTCTCAGGTTGTGACAATCAGCAGCCTTCTACCAGCCTTGCTCCAGCCACTGGGGTCCCATTACGGAGGAGCTGCAGGGTGGGAAGGGGGGAATTTCGCAAGGGAAGCAGATCACCCTCGATGGGAAAAAAGTAGGAGGTGTGACAAAATGTTGTTCATTGTTTTATTAAAGGCTGAGGTTCGTGGTCACATTTTTAAAACTGTTTTGGACATTGTCTCTAGGTTGTGAGAGCCAGTTATGTTAATGATTTTTTTTTGTGTTTCTTGCTATTAGTTTGTCCTGCGGAAATGAGACACAAAGAGTTTGTACAATAAATAAGTTTCTATATTCAAAATGTACATGTTTCGTCTTTGCAATCATTGTTGCCTTGACTGGCTTAGGGGTTGCGGGATGGTTTCATTCAGGTTGTTTGAATGGCAGAAGCCATTTCCTCAGAAGGGGCCTAGAAGCGATTTGCTATGAGCCTTTGACAGATGGCCCTTCCACATTGTACATTGTGTGCCTCCCTCCCGCCTTGGTGCTGCTGATGATCATCCTCCTCATCTTCCTCCTCCTCTTCCTCCTCCTCATCTGGTGGTGGTCCAATGCCTGGTGGCATTGGCTGGGTCCTGAGGATTGCAAGGTTATGCAGCATGCAGCACACAACAACGAAGTGGGAGACTCGCTCAGGCGAGTACTGAAGGGCTCCTCCAGATTGGTCCAGGGAGCGGAACCGTTGCTTGAGCACGCCGATTGTGTGCTCAACGATGTTCCTGGTAGCTTGATGGCTCTTGTTGTATCGCAGCTCTGCAGGGGTGTTGGGCGTACGGAGCGGTGTCATCAGCCAGGTGCACAGAGGATATCCCTTGTCCCCGAGAAGCCAATCACCTGGGTGATGCGGTGCCTGCAAAAGGTCTGCCACAGAAGTCTGGTGCAGGATGAAGGCATCGTGGCTGCTGCCAGGAAAGTGGGCATTGACAGCGAGTATCAGCTGTCTGTGGTCACAGACCAACTGGACGTTTAAGGAATGGAAGCCCTTTCGGTTGCGGAAATCCTCGGCATTCTCTTGCGGCGCACGCAAAGCCACATGCGTGCAGTCAATGGTGCCCTGAACCATGGGGAAGCCCGCCATCATCGCAAAGCCCATTGCGTGTTCTTGCTGCTTGTCTGGGGACATGGGGAAAGAGATGTACACTTGTCTCCTTTTAAAGAGGGCATTTGTGACCTGATGGATGCAGCAATGCATCGCGAACTGGGAGATATTGCCGATGTCCCCAGTAGCTGGTTGAAATGAGCCGGTGGCATAAAAGTTGAGAGCCACTGTTATCTTCACTGCCACCGACAGAGATGTCCTGCTCCTCAGTTGAGGCTGCAGATCTGGCTGAAACAGATGGCAGAGCTCAGTGTCCACCTCTTTGCTGAAGCGCAGCCTTCGCAAACACTGCTCCTCAGACATATTAATGTGGGAGAACTGTTGGTGAAAAACCCTGGGAGGGTAAGGTCTCCTGTACAGAGGCCTGTTGGCCCTCCTCCATCTGGCCATGATTGCCACTCTCTCTCTGCGTCTCTGTGCCCTCCGAATGTGATGGAGAAGGACGACGTTCCCATCCATTGCAGCCCCCATAGTATCTAGGCAATCAAAGTTATGAAGGTCAAAAACCAAAGTACCTGCAAAGCTTTGGTCAGAAGCCAAAACTACCCCAGACAGCGTTGACTCAATGCAGAAGTCTCTCTTTCTCTCTTTGTCTCTCTCAAAATCTCTCCCTCTCTCTCAGAACGAGTGGTGCAAAAATGGCTACCACACAAAAGCCAGGAAGAGGCCCCCTTTAAATAGCGCCCCCCCAGCCCCACAGCGACTGGGAAGCGTTCCAGTCTACCTGTCGCTGGTTGCGCCAGGCGGAAAGGAGGGGGGCGCCACTCAATTTCCATCCCGGGGCGTCACAAGGGCGCTGCACTCTCGAATGACGTCAAGATCTGCGTGTGCAGGAGATCGGGCGGTATTGTTTAACGCCGCCGCAAAATGTCCGGTCAATTTCGCGAGAGGCGCAGATATCGCCGCGCCCGGGCGCTAGTTACTTTGTGCCCCATTAGCGCCCTCTTAAGGCGCTAACAGGAGGCGCAAACCAGCTGAATTTTTCCCCCATAGAATATTACAGCACAGAAGGAGGCCATTCGGCCCATCATGTCTGCGCCGGTTCTTTCGAAGAGCAATCTGAGCTTGCATGACAGATGTCTGAGCTTCCACTGCAGCACTCAGACATTGGGTGACTGCTGCTTGTGCTGCAATGGAAGCTGAGGCATCGGCCATCAGAAGCTGCATCATGTTTGGGTCCACAAGTGCGATAATGGAGTTGGCCACCACTTCCATGCTGGAAGTCATGGGCTCCAAGCGCTGCACAAAGACCTGTGCAAGATTGGTGCTGGACTCTCCCATTCTCCATGATGGCACTCAGGCTTTCAGGCAGGTCTGTCAATGCACCAAGAGTCCTCTGCAGCAGAACTCGTGTGCAACCTCGTCCTCCGGGGAGTTGGCACCTGCGCTACCCTTTCTCCCTCCCCTGCCTGCAGGCCACTCATGCCCGGTAGCTCACCATGTGCAGATCCCACTTCTAACCTGTCCTCTAAACTAAGCGAAGTGTCAGTATCTGAGCTAGTGGCTGCTCTTCTATTTTGTGTTCCCCACCAGTGCCTGGCCAGGTAGCAGTTCTGGGCTATTTGAAAGGAGAAAGGCACAAGTGCAATGTTTCCTTTTTTCTGGGTGCGCAGCCCCTTTAAGGGGCTGTGCAGCACATTCACAGTTTCGTGCATGCGCGAAGCTTTACATTGAAAAAGCCGGTCCCAGGCTGCGTGGGACCAGTAGGGAGGTGAGCACCCAGGCACCTAAAAGGGAACCTTCCACAAGGGTAAGTGTAATGTTATCTTATATCGTAGTATTAAGAGGCTTACAAGTAGATATCGTTGAGTACTCTTTATTAGGTCTTGAGTCAGTGTCAGCTCGTGTAGTACTGCCGCATGGCCAAGATGGCTTCCTATTTATCCGACTGCCGTCAAGCAGCTGTCTTTACTACAGCTACCATCAAGCAGCTGTCTTTACTACAGCTACAGTTATCTGTACATCTTTCTGTTAAATCCGTGAATCTTAAGGTATGGTGTTCTTCAATAAATAGACGGAGACTGCAGATGAACAATCAACAGGTGTTTACTGGATGAGGGTATTCTAAAAACTAACAGTACAGATCCCTACTCAGGGTTTATATACAGGTGTGGTCACTGCCGGTACTGCAGTATAAAGGAGCTGTAAAAGTATTTCTCCTCTTAAAGGTACATACACTACAATTCCTCCCCTTTTAGATTAACAGTACCATAACATTCAATTAACAGTTAACACTTTTAACATGCACATTAACTGAAATAGTCCATTTATAGATTCAGTCTTTGGGGAGGCTTCCTGATCCTTTCTGGATAGCACCTTTCCTGAGTGTCTTGCTCTTGGTGCAGAGGCGATTCTGGCCCCCTGTCGTCGGTTAGTTCATCAGCTTCCGATGCTACTGTTTCTGGGGTAGATGCTACCGGTATGTCGGTTTCATCACCAGGTACGCGAGACATGGGGTTGACTCGTTCCTGTGACGCTAAGATCTGGTCGACATGGCATCTCACAATGTTCTCCCCAACATCCACTGTCTACATTAGTGGCCCCTGCCATGTGCATATCGTTCCTGGTTGCCATTTCTCTGTTCGGTAGTTGCGGGCCAAGACTGGTTGTCCTACATTGAAGCTCCTTGTCGGCTTCTCATTGATGTGCTGGAATTGCTTATTCTCAACATTTCTTCGTACATTTGGTCTGAGCAAATCCAGACGAGATCTCAACCTTCGGTTAAAGAACATCATGGCCGGGGTCTGGTTGGTAACTGCATGTGTCGCATTTCTGTAGGCTAACAGGAAATTGTCCACCTTATGCTGCAGTGGAATGTCGTCATCGCACATGGCCCCTACTGCCTTTTTAAAGATTTGTACGAACCTCTCAGCCAATCCATTTGTGGCTGGATGATACGGGGCGGATGTGTAATGCCTTACCCCATTCCTTCTCATAAATTTCCAAAACTCTTCGGACACAAACTGTGGTCTGTTATCAGAGCAAATCTGTTCTGGCAAGCCGTTCCTGGCAAATATGGTCCGTAGGACTGCAATCGTTTTCTCCGTAGTGGTGGAGGACATTTTGATTACCTCAGGCCATTTCGAGTGCGCATCCACGGCTATTAAGAACATTGAGTCCATGAATGGACCAGCAAAATCAATATGCACCCGTTGCCATGGAGAGGAGGGCCACTCCCATGGGTGTAGAGGGGCATGTGGTGGTGCATTTTGGACCTTCTGGCATCCTGAGCAGCTCTTTGTTAGGTCCTCGATTTGTTGATCGATCCCCGGCCACCACACATAAGCCCTAGCAAGGCTTTTCATTTTCACCCCTCCCAGATGGCCTTCGTGAAGCTCATTGAGCACTCTCTCCCTTAACTCGGGTGGAATTACCACTCGGGATCCACACATCAATGTCCCCTGGCATACAGACAGCTGTTCTCTTCTGGATGAGAATGCTGGCAACAGTGAGTCGCCATGTGTTGGCCATCCCTTCACCGTCAAATCATATACCCGAGACAGTGTCGGATCATTTCAGGTCTCCTTCTCTATATCTGCGTTAGTTACTGGCAAGCGTTCAATTATAGTTGAATAAAATATTTCGACAGGGTCCACTGCTGGTACTTCCTCCGCAGTAGGCAGTGGCAGGCGTGATAGCCCATCAGCGTTTCCATGCTGTTTCGTGCCCTTATACTCTATTTCATATTGGTTCGCCCCTAGAAAAAGGGACCACCTTTGTAGCCGTTGCGCAGTCATCACCAGAACGCCCTTCTTTGGAATAAAGATGGAGACAAGTGGTTGGTGGTCAGTCAGCAAGGTGAACTTCTGCCCATGCAGATAGTGGTTGAACTTTTTCACTCCCCATATTAGGCTGAGGGCCTCCCTGTCAATCTGGGCGTAGTTGCGCTCAGCTGAGGTTAGTGACCGAGACGCAAAGGCTACTGGCCTCTCCAACCCGTCTGGGAATTTGTGCGACAGCACCGCTCCAATATCATAGGGTGATGCATCACACGCCAACCGAATTGGTAGTGCAGGGTTGAAATGAGCCAACACCTCTTTTGATGTGATCAATTCTTTGCACTTCTGGAAAGCTCGTTTACATTCGTCATTCCACTTCCATGTTACCCGCGTTTGCAGTAGGGTGTTCAGTGGGTGTAATACTGTAGACAAATTTGGTAAGAACTTATGGTAGTAGTTCACCAGCCCGAGGAACGACCTCAGTTGTGACACATTTTCCGGTGCTGGAGCCTTGACTACTCCCTCAATCTTTTCAGGGGACTTATGTAATCCCTCTTCATCAATAACGTGGCCACAATATGAGATCTGCTTCTGGAAAAACTCGCATTTGTGGCGATTAGCTCATAGCCCATATTCCTTCAATCTAGTGAGCACCTGCTCCAGGTTGGCGAGATGATCACTGTCATTTTCGCCCATGACCAGGATGTCATCCAAATAACACTGGGTCCCTGGAATCCCTTGCAGGACTTGATCCATTGCCCTTTGCCAAATAGCCGGAGCTGATGCTTCTCCGAACACCAGCCGGTTGTATAGGTAGAGACCTTTATGAGTGTTGATCGTGAGGTATTGTTTCGAGGCTTCTTCTACCTCCATTTGCAGGTACGCCTGGGCCAGATCAATCTTAGTGAAGCGTTTTCCTCCAGATAGCGAGGCGAAAATATCTTCAATCCGCGGAAGCGGATATTGTACCGTGTGAAGGACTGGGTTCACTGTCACCTTAAAGTCCCCACAGATGCGGACCTTCTTTGGTTCCCCAGGCATATTACTCAACGACCTCTTCATTACAGGAACGATGGGTGTAGCCCACTTGCTCCAGTCCACTTTGGACAGTACTCCTGAACGTTCCAAACCTTCCAGCTCTGCTTCGACGGCTGGGCGGATCGCATAAGGCATTAAAAAACTTTGGGCTTGCATTTTCCTCTATTTTGATCATCGCTGTTATGCCTTTTAGTGTTCCGAGTCCCTCCTGGAACACTTCTTGTGCGTCAGTTAGCATTTTTGACAGTCGTCCAGGTGTGACGTCGTCATCCTTTTTGGCCTCTACCATCAGTGCCTGTATGGAATGCCAATCTAACTGTATCTTCCGGATCCATTCACGTCCTAGTGGTGGTGGTCCTCCATCTGGCAATACATATAGGTCCATTTTTGGTGTTTCCTTGCCGTTGTATATCACGTTCACCCTTATTTTTCCTTTGGGGTAGACTTTTTGCCCCGTGTACGTCTTCAAGACAATCTCTGTATCTCTCAAGGGTATATGTGAGAATAGCCGCTTGTAGTCCCTTCGGTTTATGACTGTTAGGGCTGATCCTGTGTCCAATTCCATTTTCACTTGGACTCCGTCTATCTTGAGCGTGACCCAGATAGTTTGGTGATCCTCCATTTTGATGACATTATGTAGTTTCAGACAACCCAGCTCCTTGCTTCCGGAGTCTGTATCACTTTTCTGCTTGTCTGAACTACTCTCCGTCACCTTATGTACCTGTTTGTACTTCTCCTGTGGAGATTTCTTGCTGCTGGTTTTCTTTCCCGACCTGCAGACTCTTGCTATGTGTCCTGCTTTTCCACACTGTCTGCACACTTGGTCCTTGAACCAACAATCCTTCTGGTCGTGTGTTGTTCTGCCGCAGCGATAACACTTCACTGCTCCATATGACATTTCATTGGTGCCATATTCTTGCGGTCTCCGTTGTATCTCTGCAGCGCCCCGTGCGGCTGCTTCGTGTGATACTGCCATGCTGAAAGCCTTGTCCAGCGTAAGCTCCTTTTCTGATAGAAGCCGTTTCTGGGTTCCTTCACTTTGGAGCCCACACACAAACTTGTCCCTTAACGTACCTGCTAGTCCCATTCCAAACTGGCAGTGTTTCGATAGCTTGCGCAGTTCCGTTAGATACTCAGCATTACTTTCGTCTTTATCCTGGTTCCTTTTGTGAAACTTAAATCTTTCTGCTCTCAGCAGCGGTGTGGGGTTTAAGTGGTCCTGTAGGATTGCCACTATGTTTTCAAAATCCTTTTCTACTGGCTTCTCTGGGGTTACTAGGTTTCGCAGTAAGCCATACGTTTTTGCACCCATGGAATTCAACAATACCAGTGCTTTCCTGGCATCTGGCACTTCATTCGCCTTGCAGTACACTTCAATGCGTTCCACATATGTCGTCCAATCTTCGACTTCATTGTCGAACGCTGTGACACTGCCACTCTTTGGCATCCCTGGGTGTGGTTAGACTGGCTAAAATGGCATCTCCCGCGCTCTCCCTTCTTCTCCGCTCGCTCAAAATGGCTTCTCCCACGCTTCCCTTTCTTCCCGCGCTCGCCCTTCTTGTCCGCTGCGGCTTCAAAAATGGCATCTCCCGCACTCTCCCTTCTTCTCCGCTGCAGCTCAAATGGCGTCTCCCGCGCTTCCTTTCTTCCCCCACAGACGCTGCTCAGCCCTTGAGCACTGGCTGCGCTCTGCGTGTTTTCCTGCGCGCCTCTCCTGTTGCCGCCGCTCTGTCCTGAACCCCGGCTGTGCTTTACCCTCTCTCTCTTTTTGTTTTCCGTCGACGCCGCTCGGTCTTCAACCCCCGGCTGCGCCCTGTGCGCTTTACCCTCTCTCTTACCCCGTCAATGCTGCTCGGCCTTTTCTGTGCCGTCGGTCGGCTCCAGCCGTCGCTGTCCAGGAAGGGTCTGCGCCGTACCTGTTGCCAGCCTGTTGCGCTGGATCGTTGTGACTGGAGAACCAAGCCCAGCTCTCAACAGCCTCCCCTGCGATGCTCACTCTCTGCTGGATGACTGGGCGGTTGCTCGTGGTCGACGCCCATGCTTCTGGCCTCGACTTTCTTCCACTGTCCTCCAGGAGCGAATCCCTGGGAGGAAATGCAGAGTTGCAGGTAGGTTCGAATCGGCCTCGTCGCCACTGTTAAATCCGTGAATCTTAAGGTATGGTGTTCTTCAATAAATAGACGGAGACTGCAGATGAACAATCAACAGGTGTTTACTGGATGAGGGTATTCTAAAAACTAACAGTACAGATCCCTACTCAGGGTTTATATACAGGTGTGGTCACTGCCAGTACTACAGTATACAGGAGCTGTAAAAGTCGTTCTCCTCTTAAAGGTACATACACTACACTTTCCCCCTCAACGATGACATAAACAGTAAACACCATAACATAACATAACACATAGAACACATATTAACAACATATAAAAACAGTCAGTGTAACTACTATTAATTACAGGTAGACTATCCTTTATCTGAAAACCTCGGGACCAGCCGTGTTTCGGTTTTCGGAAAATTTCGGATTTCAGAAGGTATTTTATAAGACTGGGAAATTTGTCGGGGGTGGGGGTCGGCGGGGGGTCGGGGGTGGGGGTCGACGGGGGTCGGGGTCGGCGGGGGGGTCGGCAGGGGTCGGGGCCGGCGGGGGGGTTGGGGGTGGGGGTCGGCGGGGGTGGGGGTCGGCGGGGGGTCGGGGGTGGGGGTCGGCGGGGGTCGGCGTCGGCGGTGGGGCCGGCGGGGGGTCGGGGGTGGGGGTCGGCGGGGGTCAGGCTCGTGCGCACGACTTACGCTGAACGAAAAAACTTTCGGTTTTCAGAGGATTTCGGTTTTCGGAAGTGCGGATAAAGGATACACTATCCCTTATCCGAAAGGGTGGGGGTCAGGGGGGGGAGAAAAGAATATCGGACAGGCCGCTGCAGCTATCGGACGGGCCACTGTATTGTTGGGTGCACTCTCCCGGTATACCTCCTTCACACTGCCCGGCTCGGCCTGCAATCTCCTACCCAGGAGGGAACTCAGTGACCCTCTGCCCTCCTCAGCGTAAGTCGTGCGCCACTCTGGTGATGTCGTGCGCACGACTTACGCTGAACGAAAAAACTTTCGGTTTTTAGAGGGTTTCGGTTTTCGGAAGTTCGGATAAAGGATAGTCTACCTGTACTATTAACAACATGTAAAAACTGTCAGTGTAACTATACCTTGCAATAACTGCCGGTACATATAAACACTACCCACACCCAGAAGTCCATTAGCTGTTTACAGTCTTCCCCTTGTCTACAGGTCGAGTCTAACGACAGGCTTTCTGGTGTGCTGTGACCTGCGTAGCTGAGTGGGTATTTGCTGGGCCAATCCAGTTGTGTCCATTAAGTTCATGTCTGTACCACACGGATCCCTTGTCTCATTGTCACCCCTGTGTACTTCATCACTTTGTGGCATTGCCCTCATCTCCTCGTCACTCTGTCAGATTTCCATCATCAGCTCATCCTCTCTGTCCTCCTGCAGCTGATAGGTCTCGGTGGATTTCAGTAGGTGCCTCCTGTTTCTGCGATACACATTGCCATTTTCTGTCATGACACTGTATGACCTGGGGGCAACCTGTTGTAGAACGGTGGCTCTTTGATTCCATGGCCCAGGCCCTTCAATGCGAACTACATCCTTCTCCTGTAGAGGCACTAGTGCAGTGGCTGTGCGGTCATGGAGCATTTTTTGTTTCTGCTGAAGTTTCCGGGCCTTGTCTGCCCATACCTCATCTCTGTGATCAGGTGTGACATGCCTGGGAAGTCGAGTACGGATTTTGCGACCCAGTAAGAGCTTAGCTGGAGACTTGCCACTTTCCAGCGGGGCCGCCCTGTACGACATCATGACCAGATATGGGTCAGTGTTGCTGTGTGCTGCTTTCTTTAATAGTCTTTTCACAATCTGCACCCCCTTCTCCGCTTTTCCATTGGCTTGAGGGTAGAGCGGGCTGGAGGTTACATGCTTAAACTCATACTCTGTAGCAAACGACTGAAACTCATGACTGGCATAGGGAGAGCCATTATCAGAGACCAGAGTTAGAGGGATGCCCTGCCTGGAAAAGATTGACTTCAGGTGAGTTATCACAGCTCTTGACGTGGTGCTGGGTAGGAGAGCAACCTCAGGATAATTAGAGTAATAATCAATAACTAACAAATAGTCTTTTCCTTCGTAGTGAAAAATATCAGTTCCTACCTTTTCCCAAGGTTGTGGTGGGAGCTCTGTGGTAATGAGGGGCTCTTTTGTTTGCTTGTAGTGATACTCCTGACATGTAGCACACTCACTGATCATCTGGTCAATATCAGAGTTCATGTTTGGCCAGTAGAGTGCCTCACGTGCCCTCCTTTTTGACTTTTCCACACCCAGGTGCCCTTCATGTATCCTGTTAAGCATTTCTCGTCGCATAGAGATGGGCACTACAACCCTGTCACACTTAATCAGTAGTCCATTGACCACAGAAAGCTCAGGCTGAATATGATGATATTGTTTACATGACCCTTTCTTCCAACCCTCTTGAAGATTTCTCATCACTTTCTTCAGAACAGGGTCCTTTGATGTCTCTGTGGCTATCTTTGATAGTTGTTCCTGTGAGGCGGGCAATGCTGCATAGACCATATCCACATGAAGGTCCACATCCTCTTCTGTTTCACTGTTTTGTGTGGCATGAGGCGCAGCCCTGGATAGTGTATCTGCTATGAACATTTTTGTCCCTGGCACATATGTGAGCTCAAAATCATAACATTGTAGTCTCATCATTAGGCGCTGTATCCGTGATGACATGTCACACAGATTCTTTTTTGCGATCCCTAGCAGTGGCTTATGGTCAGCTTCTAGGATAGCCTTGGGAAGTCCATAGATGTAGGTGTGAAATTTTTCACACCCAAATGCCAAGCCCAGGCACTCCTTCTCTATTTGCGCATACCGGCACTCTGTAACCATCATGAAGCGCGACGCATATGCCACTGGTAGCCATTCTCCTTCATCTTCCTGTAGAAGGACAGCCCCTAATCCATCCTTAGAGGCATCTGTGGACACTTTTGTCCTCTTTTCAGGGCAGAAGAACTTCAGTAGGGGTTCGCTTGCTAGAATGTGTAGCAGCCCCTTCCATTCATTCTCATGTTCATGTCCCCATTGGAACTCCGTCTCTTGGTGCAGCAGTTTTCTCAAGTGAGCGGTTTTCACTGCTAGATTTGGAATGAATTTCCCTAGGTAATTAACCATGCCAAGGGCCCGCTGAACCCCTTTCTTGTCCTTCGGTTTTTCCATGTCATGTATGGCCTTTACCTTTGACTTGTCTGGCTGAATCCCTTCTACAGAAATCTTGTCCCCGAGGAATGTGATTTCATTGACGCTGAACTGACATTTGTCTTTATTTAGTTTGAGTCCATACTACGTATCCTCTGAAGTGTTTTTTCCAGTCTGGTGTCGTGCTCTCCCTGAGTAGTGCCCCATACTACCAGATCATCCACGTACACCCGCACACCATCCAGGCCCTCGATGATTTGCTTCATTGCTCTGTGGAAGATTTCTGGGGCGGAGCTAATGCCGAAGGGCAGGCGCTGGCAAGAGTATCGACCAAATGGAGTGTTAAAGGTGCACAGCTTAGTACTCTCTTCATCAAGTTTCAGCTGCCAGAATCCATGCGAGGCGTCCATCTTGGAGAAGAATTTTGCTCCTGTCATTTCGCTGACTATTTCCTCTCTCTTTGGGATTTGATAGTGCTCTCTTTTTATATTAGCATTAAGGTCCTTGGGATCCATGCAGACACGCAATTTATCAGTCTTTTTTGAATTGACGCAAACCATGGAATTTACCCAGTCAGTCGGTTCTTCAGTCTTCTTTATGACACCTAGTCCCTCCATGCGGTCTAGCTCGTTCCGCAGTTTCTCACGGAGGGCCACCGGAACTCTCCTGGGTGGGTGAATCACAGGTTGTGCGTCATCTCTCAGTTTGATGGAGTATGTAAAGGGCAGTGCTCTGAAACCCTGAAATACATCCGCGTACTTGTGTGTTATAGCATCATGCTTTATATTTGTACTGTCTTGGGGGGCACTCTGCACACAGTTCAGTTCATTAATAGTATAGACTCGTTTTACCAAGACCAAATCCACACATGCCTTATCCCCCAACAGTGACTCATGTCCTTCAGGCAGTATAACAAACGTCAATGGGTGAATGCGATTTTTTACCTTAACATTCAGCCAACATGTTCCTTTTGTTTCAATACTTTGTCCATTGTACGCCTTCAAAGCCACTGTCTTGTTCAGTATTTTTGGTCTCACTTTGAGATTCTGTGCATCACTCCAGCTTATGAGGTTTGCCTTAGCACCTGTATCTAGCTTGAAGGGAACAATGGTGCCATTTACCAGCAAGGGGTCTATCCAAACTTCAGTCTTTAGTCCTACGGAATGTACTTCCTTTTCCATATCTTTACCCTGTTTTAAGTCATTTTGCACCATTCCAACATACAAAGTCTCCGATTCCATGTCTTCTGTCTCAATAGCATGCACTGTCTTTTTACCTTCAGTTTTCTCTTCTCAAAAGCACATTTTAGCGAAGTGATTCCTGCCTTTACATTTTGCGCAGTTCTTCCCATAAGCCGGACACTGTCTTGCCACATGTCTATTTCCGCACCGTCTGCAATCGTATGGCACCATAGTCCTGAACTCTGTGCGCCCTCTTGTGTCTCTTCTGTGTACTACATCCACTGGTAGGTTGTCCAGTCCCAGCGCTCTCACGCCCATTGCTGTAGTTCTCCCATCAAATTTTTGCATGTGCATGGCTGAGAGTTCACTAGCATGACATATTTTTACTGCAGCATCCAAAGTTAAGTCATTGTCCCTAAGCATTCTCTCCCTCACCTTCTTGTCAAGTATTCTGAAAATGACCTGATCGCGTATCATCGATTCCTTCAAGTCTCCAAAGTTACATGTTTGTGCTTTTGTTTTTAAGTCTGTCAGAAAAACATCAAAGGATTCTCCTTGCTTTTGCACGCGGGAGAGAAAAACAAATCTCTCGAACGTTTCATTCTTTTTAGGTGTGCAGTATTTATCGAACAAATCTATCACCTTGTCCAGATCATTTATGTCACCTTCAGCTGCGAATGTAAATGTATTATACAGCTTGATTGCCTGTGAGCCAGCCACTGTTAGCAACAAAGCTACCTTACGTGTTCCAGAGCTAGTCGTGGCGTCGATCACTGTGAGGTAGAGAAGAAAGCGTTGTTTGAATTCGCGCTAATTTTCGTCCAGATTTCCTTCAAGTTGCAGGCTAGTCGGTGGTTTTATCCCTTCCATTGTTGTGGTATGCCCGTATCGTGCGTTCTATAATTCCTGGTACCATGTAATGTTATCTTATATCGTAGTATTAAGAGGCTTACGAGTAGATATCGTTGAGTACTCTTTATTAGGTCTTGAGTCAGTGCCAGCTCGTGTAGTACTGCCGCATGGCCAAGATGGCTTCCTATTTATCCGACTGCCGTCAAGCAGCTGTCTTTACTACAGCTATTGTCAAGCAGCTGTCTTTACTACAGCTACAGTTATCTGTACAGTAAGGTTGTGGTGAGGGGTGGGGGGAAAGCAAGAGGTATATGTTTACACCATGTGCAGCTTGTAAATCAGAAGAGATTGTGGGATGAGGGGAAGTGGGATGTGAGAAGGAGGATAACGTATGATGATACCGTCATCTTGTATTCTTTCAGCCACAAAGCTGGCCACAGGCTCAGCGATAGCCCTCCCAACAATGGCCAGCACCGTCTCCTTCATCGGGGTCAGGTTATGCAGGCACGCCTGCCCGCCGCCAGTCAGGCCCTGCTGGCACCAGTTGTGAGCCACCTTGTCCTGCAAGAGAAAATGTGTCAATGTGTTTGGATGATATGGCTGTCATGGTTGAATAGCTGACAGTGTGTGCAAGCTGTGAGATGTGGGAATGAGGCTTGCAGTAGTGATAAGTGTGTGAGGTGAAGCTATGAATATGAGGTATAAGTCTTGTCTGGTAGAGGTTGTTGGTAGGTGAGTGATGGGGGTGTGGTGCATTGAGCAGTGTGTGAGGCTAGTGGTGCAGATGGTGCGATATGGCATCTGAAGATGAATTCACTGACATTGACCACTCGAGTGAGGTCATTAAACTTCTTCCTGCACTGCGTACAGGTCCTCAGGGCTATACTGCTGGCATTTATCACAATGGCTATCTGCTCCCATTGCCTTTTACGCATTTGCCTAGAGGGCCTCCTGTGGAAACAAGACCTCTCTCCTTGTTTTCACCTCCTGCACCAAGGCCTCCAGTGCTGCATTGGAGAACATTGGAGCACGCTCTCTCTCCTGGTGTGATATCATTGTTTTTTTTTTGCTGCTCTGACTCTCTTCCCCAGATAGTTCAATGAGATGCTTCAGGCAGAATGCTCCTCCCCTTTAAGACATGCAGATAGCATTTAAGAAGTGCAGGCTAGCTTTAATTGCACAAACTTGCACCCTCTGTTGAGCATTCAGGCACTCAGCAAAGCGTTCAGACTTGGGCTGAATGCCACAATCGCATTAAATCTGGAATAACAATCTACTATCAGTAATGGTGACCATGAAACTATCGGATAGTCGTAAAAACCCATCTGGTTCACTAATGTCCTTTAGGAAAGGAAATCTGCTGCCTTTAACTGGACTGACCTATATATGACTCCAGACCCACAGTGGTTGACTCTTAACTGCCCTCTGAAATGGACTAGCAAGCCACTCGGTTATTACACACCGGTACAAGAAAAAATAATAAGTATAAAATGGGACGGACTACCCGGCACCGACCTAGGAACTGGCTACGAACATGACAACTGCACACCCAGCCCAGTTGACCTTGAAAAGTCCTCCTCACTAACACCTGGGGACTTGTGCCAAAATAGGGAGAGCTGTCCCACAGACTAGTCAAGCAACAGCCTGACATACTCATACTCACAGAATCATATCTTTCAGCCAATGTCCCAGACTCCACCATCGCCATCCCTGGGTATGTCCTCTCCCACCAGCAGGACAGACCCACCAGGGGTGGCGGTACAGTGGTGTACAGTCAGGAAGGAGTGGCCCTGGGAGCCATCAACATTGACTCCAGACCCCATGAAGTCTCATGGCTTCAGGTCAAGAATGGACAAGGAAATCTCCTGCTGATTACCACCTATCGCCCTCCCTCAGCTGATGAATCAGTACTCCTCCATGTTGAACACCACTTGGAAGAATCAATGAGGGTAGCAAGGGCACATGTACATTGGGTGGGGGATTCAATGTCCATCACCAAGAGTGGCTCGGTAGCACCATTGCTGACTGAGCTGGCCGAGTCCTGATGGACGTAGCAGCCAGACTGGGCCTGCAGCAGGTGGTGAGAGAACCAACATAAGGGAAAAACATACTTGATCTCATCCTCACCAATCTACCTGTCACAGATGCATCTGTCCATGACAGTGACCACCACACAGTCCTTGTGGAGGCAAAGTCCCATCTTCACACTGAGGACACCCTCGATCGTGTTGTGTGGCACTACCACCTTGCTAAATGGGGTAGATTCAGAACAGATCTAGCAGCTCAAAATTGGGCATCCATGAGGCGCTGTGGGCCATCAGCAGCAGCAGAATTGTATTCCATCACAAGCTGTAACCTCATGGCCCGGCATATCCCTCATTCTACCATTACCACCAAGCCAGAGGACCAACCCTGGTTCAATAAGGAATGTAGAAGAGCATGCCAGGAGCAGCACCAGGTGTACCTAAAAATGAGGTGCCAACCTGGGGAAGCTGCAACACAGGACTACATGCATGCTAAACAGCAGAAGCAGCATGTTATAGCCAGAGCTAAACAATCCCACAATCAACGGATCAGATCAAAGCTCTGCAGTCCTGCCACATCCAGTCGTGAATGGCGGTGGACCATTAAACAACTAACGGGTGGAGGAGGCGCCATGAATATCCCCATCCTCAATGATGGTGGAGCCCAGCACGTAAGTGCAATAGACAAGGCTGAAGCATTTGCAACCATCTTCAACCAGAAGTGCTGAGCGGATGATCCATATCAGCCTCCTCCTGAGGTCCCCACCATCACAGAAGCAAGTCTTCAGCCAATTTGATTCACTCCATGTGATATCTAGAAACAGCAGAGCACACTGGATACAGCAAAGGCAATGGGGCTCGACAACTTCCCAACTGTTGTGCTGAAGACTTGTGCTCCAGAACTAGCAGCGCCTCTAGCCAAGCTGTTCCAGTACAGCTACAACACTGGCATCTACCCAACAATGTGGAAAACTGCCCAGGTATGTCCTGTCCACACAAAGCAGGACAAATCCAATCCAGCCCCATCAGTCTACCCTCAATCTTCAGCAAAGTGATGGAAGGTGACAGTGCTATCAAGCGGCACTAAGTCACCAATAACCTGTTCACTAAAGCTGGGTTCCACCAGAACCACTCAGCTCCAGACCTCAATACAGCCTTGGCCCAAACATGGACAAAAGAGCTGAATTCCAGAGATGAGGTGAGAGTGACTGCCCTTGACATCAATGCTGCATTTGACCGAGTGTGGCATCAAGGAGCCCTAGTAAAATTGAAGTCAATGGGAATCAGGGGGCAATGCTTCACTGGCTGGAGTCATACCTAGCACAAAAAAAATCAGCAGGCAGCAGGAAGTTAGTGTGCTACCTGCATTACGTTGAATGGGCGCGGGTTGATCACACGTCACATTCCGCATGCCTGTTTTCGGGGGCGAACAAATTTTTAGCCCTTAATAAGAACATAAGAAATAGGAGCAGGAGTAGGCCATTTGGCCCCTCGAGCCTGCTCCGCCATTTAATGAGATCATGGCTGATCTGATCTTGGGCTCAGCTCCACTTCCCTGCCCGCTCTCCATAACCCTTCACTCCCTTATTGTTCAAAAATCTGTCTATCTCCACCTTAAATATATTCAATGACCCAGCCTCCACAGCTCTCTGGGGCAGAGAATTCCACAGATTTACGACCCACTGAGAGAAGAAATTCCTCCTCGTCTCAGTTTTAAAGGGGCGACCTCTTATTCTGAAACTATGCCCCCTAGTTCTAGATTCCCCATGAGGGGAAACATCTTCTCTGCATTTACCTTGTTGAGCCCCCTCAGTATCTTATATGTTTCAATAAGATCACCTTTCATTCTTCTAAACTCCAATGAGTATAGGCCCAGCCTGCTCAACCTTTCTTCATAATTCAACCCCTTCATCTCAGGAATCAACCTCGTGAACCTTCTCTGAACTGCCTCCAATGCAAGTATATCCCCCCTTAAATAAGGAGACCAAAACTGTACGCAGTATTCCAGGTGTGGTCTCACCAATATCCTGTATAGCTGTAGCAGGACTTCTCTGCTTTTATACTCCAACCTCCTTGCAATAAAGGCCAACATTCCATTCCCACTCGGACCTCACCGTCCTTGGCCTCTTGTATTGTTCCATTCCCACTCGGACCTCACCGTCCTTGGCCTCTTGTATTGTTCCATTCCCACTCGGACCTCACCGTCCTTGGCCTCTTGTATTGTTCCACGGAAGCTCAACGTAAACTCGAGGAACAGCACCTCATCTTCCGATTAGGCACTCTGCAGCCTTCCGGACTCAATATCGAGTTTAACAATTTCAGATCATAACCTCGGCCCCTATTACATTTTTACTTGTAATTTTTCCACTCCTTTCCCCCCCTTTCCTTTTGTTTCTCTCTCACACCTGGCAGCTATCTCTTGCCCTGCCAGTACACTTCACACCTAATCGCAGCCTATTACCAACTCGTCCAGCTTCGAATACCTTTTATTGTCTCTTTTACTTCTTTTGTTTCTTTTACTTCTTTTGTCCGATCGCTGCCCTGCCTTCGATCTATTTTCTTTTCTTTCCAGTTTTGAAGAAGGGTTCGACCCGAAACGTCAACTCAAATTTCTCTCCACGGATGTTGCCTGACCTGCTGAGTTTTTCCAGCATTTTCTGTTGTTATTTCGGATTTCCAACATCTGCAGTATTTTGCTATCATTCCATTTGCCTTCCTGATTACTTGCTGTACCTGCATGCTAACTTTTTGTATTTCATGCACAAGGACCCCCAGGTCCCTCTGAACTGCAGCATTTTGTAATCTCTCTCCATTTAAATAATAATTTGCTTTTTTATTTTTCTTATAAATTGGATAACCTCACACTTTATACTCCATCTACCAAATGTTTGCCCACTCACTTAGCCTGTCCACATCCCTTTGCAGATTTTTGTGTCCTCTTCACAACTTGCTTTCCCACCTATCTTTGTATCATCAGCAAATTTGTCTACATTACACTTGGTCCCTACATCCAAGTCATTAATATAGATTATAAATAGTTGAGGCCCCAGCACTGATCCCTGTGGCATCCCACTAGTTACCATTTGCCAACCGGAAAATGACCCATTTATTCTGACTCTCTGTTTTCTGTTAGTTAGCCAATCCTCTATCCATGCTAATATATTACCCCCAACCCCATGAGCTCTTATCTTGTGCAGTAACCTTTTATGTGACACCTTATCGAATGCCTCCTGGAAATCCAAATACACCACATCTACTGGTTCCCCTTTATCCACCCTGCTCATTACATCCTCAAAGAACTCCAGCAAATTTGTCAAACATGATTTCCCTTTCATAAAACCATGCTGACTCTGCTTGACTGTATTATGATTTTCTAAATGTCCTGCTACTACTTCCTTAATAATGGACTCCAGCATTTTCCCAATGACAGATTTTAGGCTAACTGGTCTATAGTTTCTTATAGTCTCATCTTTTGGATGAGACGCTAAACCAAGCTCCTTTCAGGTTGATATAAATGATCCCATGGTACTATTCGAAGAAGAGCAGGGGAGATCTTGGCCAATATTTATCCCTCAACCAACATAACTAAAACACATGAATCTGGTCATTATCTCATTGCTGTTTGTGGGACCTTGCTCTGTACAAACTGACTGCCATGTTTCCTAATTTGCAACAGTGACTACATTTCAAAAAGTACTTGATTGGCTGTAAAGTGCCGTGGGGCATCCTGAGGTTATGAAAGACGCTATATAAATCCAAATCTTTCTTCTTCTTTCTTTCTAATGTTTCTTTCTGCTTCATTTGCCACATAGCAATAATTAATGCACCTAACTATTTAGCAAAAGCAAAATACTGCAGATGCTGGAAAACTGAAATAGAAACAGAAAATGCTGGAAATACTCAGCTGGTCAGGCAACATCTGTGGAGTGAGAAACAAAGTTAACAATTCAGGTCGATCACCTTTCATCAGAACTGGAAAAGATTAGAGATGTAACAGGATTTAAGCAACTACAGAGGCAGGGAAAAGAGTGGAGAGGAGGAATGAACAAAAGGGAAGGCCTGTGACAGGGCAGAAGGGCAGGAGCGATTAAATGACAAAAGTGATAATGGTGCATAGCAAAAGGGGTGGTAATGGGACATGTAAAGAAACAAAAAATGGGTCTAGAAGAGGTGTAAATGACAACAGCAGAACCATTACCAGCACCTGCTGTATGTAAAAATGGGAGAGTGGTTATGATCTGAAATTGTTGAACGCAATGTTGAGTCCAGAAGGCTGTAAAGAGTCCAATCGACAGATTGCTGTTCCTCGAACTTCCATTGAGCTTCATTGGAACAGTGTGGGAGGCCGAGGCCAGAGTGGGAGTGAGACGGGGAATTTAAATGGCAAGCGACCAGAAGTTCAGGGTGACGCTTGCAAACTGAGCAGAAGTGTTCAGCAAAGCAATCATCCAATCTGCGTTTGGTCTCCCCAATGTAGAGGAAACCACATTGTGAGCAGCAAATACAGAAACAACAACAACAACTTGCATTTATATAGCGCCTTTAAATGTCCCAAGGCGCTTCATAGGAGCGAGCACAGGGGTGATGGTTGAATGGGGCTTAATGTGAGTTAGGACAGAAGAGTTTTGGTTGACCTCAAGTTTACGGAGGTTGGAACATGGAAGGCCAGCCAGGAGTGCATTGGAATAGTCAAAACTAGAGGTAACAAAGGCATGGATGAGGGTTTCAGCAACCGAGTAGGGAAATGTTAAGGAGGTGGAATTAGACAACCTTAGTGATGGCGCGGATATGTGATTGGAAGCTCATCTCGGAGTCAAATATGACACCAAAGTTGCGAACAGTCTGGTTCACCCTCAGACAGTTGCCAGGGAGAGGGATGGAGTCAATGGCTAGGGAACAGAGTTTGTAGTGGGACCAAAAACAATGGCTTCGGTCTTCCCAATATTAAGTTGGAGGAAATTTCTGCTCATTCAGAACTGGACGTCGGATAAACAGTCAGACAATTTAGAGACAGTGGCAGGCTCGAGAGAGAGAGAGAGGTGGTGGTGAAGTAGAGTTAGGTGTCATCAGCGTACATGTGGAAACTGATGCAGTGTTTTCGAAAGATTTCGCCGAAGGGCAGCACATAGATGAGAAATAGGAGGAGCCAAGGATAGAACCTTGGGGGACACGAGAGGTAATGGTGTGGGAGTGGGAAGAGAAGCCATTACAGGTGATTCTCTGGCTATGACTGGATAGATAAGAATGGAACCAGGCGAGTGCAGTCCCAACTAGCTGGACGAAAGTGAAGAGGCGTTGGAGGAGGATGGAGTGGTCAACCATGTCAAAAGCTGCAGACAGGTCGAGAAGGACAAGGAGGGATAGCTTACCACTGTTACAGTCACATAGAATGTAATCTGTGACTTTGATAAGAGCTGTTTTGGCAGGGGCAGAAACCAGATTGGAGAGATTCAGACATGGAGTTCCTGGAAAGATGGGCATGAATTTGGGGAGGCGACAGTGTGTTCAAGGACTTTGGAGAGGAAAGGGATGTTGGAGATGGGGCGATAGTTTGCAAGGATGGAGGGGTCAAGGGTTGGCTTTTTGAGGAGAGGGGTGATGACTGCAGATTTGAAGGAGTGGAGGACAGTACCTCAGGAGAGGGAATCCGTTAACAATATCACTTAGCATGGTGACCAGGAAGGGAAGTTGGGTGGTCAGCGAATAGGATTGAGGGAGCAGGAGTTGGGTCTCATAGACAAGATGGAGAGGGCATGAGGGGACATTGGAGAGAAACCAGAGAAAGATGCAGGTTCAGGGCTAGGGCAGGGGGAACCTTAGGGAAATTTTGGCCCGATGGGCTAGGGGAAGGGAGGGAAGCAGCAGAGTCAGCTGAACAGATGGTCTCAATCTTAGCGACAAAGATGTCCATGAGCTCCAGTATACTAAATTGAAAGAAGTGCAAGTAAATCACTGCATCACCTTGAAGGAGTGTTTGAGGCCCTGGATGATGGGAGGTGAAAGGGCAGGTGTTGCATCTCTTGTGCTTATATAGGAAGGTGCTGTGGGAAGGGTAGCGGATGTTGGGGTGATGATAGAGTGGACCAGAGTGCTGCGGAGAGAACGGTGTAACATTTGGATCACAGGTCACACACAGATTATCCAAAGGGTCTTAGGAGTCATATGTCATTTTATTAAGGAGTGGCAGTTCAAACATAGTTTAAGTACAACACGCAATCAGGATAGACACATTGCTGTTTGTGGGGCCTTGCTGAGTGCAAATTGGCTGCCGCGTTTCCTACATTACAACAGTGACTACACTTCAAAAGTGCTTCACTGGCTGTAAAGCACTTTGGGACAACAACAACAACAATTTGTATTTATATAGCGCCTTTAACATAGTAAAACGTCCCAAGGTGCTGCACAGGAGTATTTTAAGACAAAAGGTTTGACACCGAGCCACAAAAAGATATATTAGGGCAGGTGACCAAAAGCTTGGTCACCTTAGGAGCGTCTTAAAGGAGGAAAGAGAGGTAGCAAGATGGAGAGGTTTAGGCAGGGAATTCCAGGGCTTAGGGACTAGGCAACAGAAGGCACAGTCACCAATGGTTAAGCGATTATAATCAGGGATGCTCAAGAGGGCAGAATTAGAGGAGCGCAGGTATCTCGGGAGGGTTATGGGGCTGAAGAAGATTACAGAGATAGGAAGGGGCGAGGCCGTGGAGGGATTTGAAAACAAGGATGAGAAGTTTGAATTCGAGGCACTGCTTAACCAGGAGCCAATGTAGGTCAGCAAGCGCAGGGGTGATGGGCGAACAGGACTTGGTGCGAGTTAGGACAGGGGCAGCCGAGTTTTGGATGACTTCAAGTTTATATTGGGTGGAATGTGGGAGGCCAGCCAGGAGTGTGTTGGAATAGTCAAGTCTAGAGGTAACAAAGGCATGGATGAGGGTTTCAGCAGCGGATGAGGTGAGGCAAGGGCGGAGACGGGCAATGTTACGGAAGTGGAAGTAGGCGGTCTTTGTTATGCTGCGGATATGTGGTCGGAAGCTCATTTCAGGGTCAAATATGACACCAAGTTTGCGAACAGTGTGGTTCAGCCTCAAACAGATGTTAGGTTCAATTGTCCAATTACAGAGGTATAAGTATCTACGGCAAACCCCTCCCAGACTCTTGAAGTCATCCCTCTGCTTATCTCTTGTTTGGACATCTTGCACTTTCTCCTAGACAGTTTGTTTATCATAAGGCTCTTTACTCCACCTCTTATCAGGCTTGGCTATTCCTACATGAAGGCCTGTTTCTGCGTTATGCCCTTGTAAATGACCTCAGCTCTTTTTGCAGCTCCTTATCTGGCATGATTGGTTTCTTCTGTGCCATCAGCTTAACTTAGCTGCTGAGCTAGGCAAACCCATTTCTTTTATAAAACCATTAGTTATTTTACAATTCACAATTTCTTACAATGGTCCCTTCAGAATGCTGAAATGTGAGAGGAGGGGAAGATGTGTTTGGCAGTAGCATCATGCTGGAGGTGGCGGAAATAGCAAAGGATCATCTGTTGAATTTGAAGGCAGGTGGGGTGGAAGGTGAAGACAAGGGGAACCCTATCGTGATTCTGGGAGTGAGGGGAAGGGGTGAGAGCAGAAGTACGGGAAATGGGACGGACATGTTCGAGGGCCCTTTCAACCACGGTGAAGGGGAATTCTTGGTTGAGGAAAAGGGAAGACATGTCAGAAGCACTAGTGTGGAAGATGGCATCGTCAGAACAAATGTGACAGAAAAGGAGAAACAGGGAGAAAGGAATAGAGTCCTTACAGAAAGTGTAATCAAGGTAGCTGTGGGAGTCAGTGGGCTTGTCGTGGATATTGGTCGATAGCCTATCCCCAGAAATAGAGATAGAGAAGTTGAGGAAGAGAAGGGAAGAGTTGGAGCTGGACTATGTGAAGGCGAGGGAGGGATGGAAATTGGTAGCAAAGATGATGACATTTTCCAGTTCGGGGCGAGAGCAGGAAGCAGCACCAATTAGTCATCAATCTATCGGAAAAAGAAGTAAGGGAGTGGGGCCTGTGTAGGACTGGGACAAAGAATGTTCCACAAAAAGGCAGGCATAGTTAGGAACCATATGGGTTCCCATAGCAACACCTTTTATTTGGAGAAAGTGAGTGGAGTCAATGGAAAAGTTGTTAATGTAAGAACATGTTCAGCCAGGTGGAGGAGGGCAGTGGTGGACGGGGACTGGTTGGGCCTTATTTCAAAGAAGAAGCAGAGGGCCTGCAGGCCGTCCTGTTGGGGGATGGAGGTGTAGAGGGACTGGAAGTCCATGGTGAAAAGGAGATGGTTAGGGCCAGGAAACAGGAAACTGTTATAATGACGGAGGGATTCGGAAGAATCGCGGATGTAGGTGGGAAGAGATTGGACAAGAGCAGAAAAAATAGAGCTGAGATAGGAAGAAATAAGTTCCATGGTCCAAGAACAGGCTGAAACAATGGGCTGGATTTTCATTGAGGAGTCAGGTAGGAGGCGGGACTACAACTTTCGGGGTTGTAGTCCCGCCTCCATTGAGTTCTAGCCAACCCACATGATTTTGACTTGATTGACCTTGATGAGCCCGCCCAGCGGGCTCAGCAGGCCAATTAAGGGCCACCCGGCAACAGGTGACATCACAGATTGACATTTCATCTGCCAAGACCTTTTGACAGATGAAATATCAGCGCTCAACAGCTGTTTAAAGCTGTCAAACACTGACAATCTGTACTCCAGGCTAATTCCTTCCTCTCAGGCTGATTTAGAGATCTCCCCAGAACAGAAAGCTGAATGCTGCAATTTTTGACAGCTCGCGGCCATTCTGCTTTCTGTGCCGGTGAGATGGGGGACTCCCGAGACCTGAAGGAAGGAAGGCTGTAAAGGTAAGTAAAGGTTAGTAGAACTTCTTTAAACACTTTACACACACCAAACACACTTACCTTTGCACTCATGCACCCATCACTCACCTGAACACCGGACATCTCGACCCCTCCAAGCCCTTCATCCCGATGGTCCGCCTCCTCTAACTTGGCGTGGTTTGGAGCCGTCAGGAATCCCACACTTCAACATTAAAAATAGGGATTAGGCTAAAAACTGCCTATTAATTACCTGTTAACAGGCAGTAAATTGGCACTAATCCCCTTCCCGCCTCGGGGAGGCGGGTCCCAGTGTGGGTCGGGTACCTGCCTCCTTTGAAACTGGCATGGAGGCGGGTTGGGTGCGGGATGGGTTCGGGACTCCCGATTTCGGGATTTTAACCCCCCACATGCCTCCAAACCCACCTCCATGGCCCAATGAAAATCCTGTCCAATGCGTCTACCATGGCAGCCCTGTTTGTAAATCTTGGGAAGGAGGTAGAAGCGGGCTATGCGGGGTTGGGGGACTATGAGGTTGGAGGCCGTGGGGGAAAGATCTCCAGAGGAGATGAGATAAGTGATGGTCTGGGAAAAGACGGCTTGATGTTCGGTAGTGGGGTCATGGTCCAGGGGGAGGTAGGAGGAGGTGTCGGAGATTTGACGTTCAGTTTCCGCAAGGTAGAGGCCCATTCATCAAACAATAACAATGTCAGGGTTGTACCTGAGAGAATGGAGTGCCACAAGTTCAGAGGGAGGTAGGTTAGAGTGAGCGAGGGGAGTAGAAAATTTGAGACGGCCGATGTCACACCAGCAATTCCCAATGAAAAGATCTAGAGAGGGTAAGAGGCCAGAGGGAGGGGTCCAGGTGTAACGAGAATTCTGAAGACGAGAGAAAGGGTCCGCTGTGCAGGGGCAAGACCCCTGGCCAAAGAAGTGGGCGCAGAGGTGAAGGCGACGGAAGAAGAGCTCAGCATCATGCCAAGCTCAAAATTCATTAAGGTTGGGGCATAAGGGGGTGAGGATGAGGCCTTTGCTGAGGGCTAATCATTTAGGGTCAGAGGGGATAGTGAAAGTTAAATTTTTATTATATCTCTTCCTAACCGTGAAAATTTCAAACAAATTACTTCAGGTCAACTTTCTTAACAATTCCTCTGAACAGAAATTGTAGATACCTGGAATCATCTTGATTTTATGTCCTTTCAAGAGCAATAACATGCTTCCTAAGAGTAGGTGATCAGAACTCTACACCATAATGCAGATGAGGTCTAAACAATGCCTTCTGCAGCAACACTATAACTGTATTTCGAGCTGACCCACAAAATTATCAGTAACTACTAGGTCACACACTATCATTTAAATTAATCCCAGAATTTCATGCCCATTTAAGGTATTAGAACAGTGCTGGCAGGAGTGGTGGGTTGGAGGCGGGGAGAAATCAATCCTGTTCAACAGGCCCATAAATCAAAACTATGGTAGGAATGTCCTTATCAAACTCAACAAGAGTGCTATGTGACTGTTGTTGGCCAGGAATGTTTGTAGAGGAGCAATCTCAGTGCTTTGAGGTGAATAGAGGGCGAGTAATGCAAACAATCTTGCTGCAAGATTCACCACCAGCTTTAACAGCTGGACAAGCAACAGATTACAGCCTCCAGCTGGAACTACTGAATCTGTGGCTAATCCCTGATCTTGGAGCTAGTGGGTGAAAGATAAACAGCAGACATAGGCCTAGAAATTCATCTCGGGCGGTGGTGCAAAATGGGCAGTATCGGATCGGACGCCCGTTATACCCAGCGCCGGATACTCAGTTCCACTGACTGACCGCTTTGTGGACCGCCCAAGACAGATTTCTAGGCCATAGCGTGTAAGAGATTCGATTCATCCTGGCACTGAAGAGTATTTTATCAGCTTTTTCAATCTGCATTAGTTTAACGTAACAGCTCAAAAAATATTTTCCAAGGTTTGCCAATGATTACAGCAAGAAGATGCACTAAAACAAAGAGCATCACCTAGTTAGTCCACTGAGCCACACGGTAGGGTTAGTAGGGCGCGGGTTTCATGTCCGGGATTACCCCCTAAAAAGGTGAGCATCCAATCTCAGGTAGAACTCTGTGAATAGGAGACTGAGGGCAGGGATGTGAGTTGTACAGTTAGGGTTAGGTTAGGTCAAGGTATTCAGGTAGTTTATATATACAATGTTATGAACTAAGGAACTTGTAATAATATTGTAAATTTTGCTGATGATTTCATACCTACATATGTTCGTGCTGTCACAAGTGTCAGTAGACTCAAGTTCATCTTACTGAATTTCTGAAAAGTGCCCCCTCTAGACTTTCCCGTTGTAGTTATCTTCTGTATCTTTGGGGGGGATTTAAAAAAAAGAAAGTCTTGCATTTATATAGCGCCTTTCACGATCAGCGGACGTCCCAAAGCACTTTACAGACAATGAAGTATTTTTCGAAGCGTAGTCACCATTGTAATGTAGGAAACGTGGCAGCCAATTTGCGCACAGCAAGCTCCCACAAACAGCAATGTGACAATGATCATTTATGATTTATAGTGATGTTGATTGAGGGATAAATATTGGCCTTTGACCACGCTCAATCAGCTCCGATGGGCGGGTCACATTGTCTGCATGCCCGATATGAAACTCCAAAAACAAGCACTCTACTTGGAACTCTGACACAGCAAGAGAGCCCCAGGTGGACAGAGGAAATGCTTCAAGGACACCCTCAAAGCCTCCTTGAAAAAGTGTAACATCCCCACCGACACCTGGGAATCCCTGGCCCAAGACCGCACAAAGCGAAGGAGAAGCATCCGGGAAGGTGCCGAACACCTCGAGTCTCTTCACCGGGAGCAAGCGGAAGCCAAGCGCAGGCAGCGCAAGGAGCGCACGTCAACCCAAGCACCCCACCCACCCGCCGCTTCAACCACCATCTACCTCACCTGTGACAGAGACTGTAGGTCCCGCATTGGACTCATCAGTCACCTGCGAACTCATTTTTAATGTGGAAGCGAGTCATCCTCAGTTCTGAGGGACTACCTTAGACTAGAAGAAATATTGGCCAGGAAACTGGGGATAACTCCCTGGCTCTTCTTCGAAATAGTACCATGGGATCTTTTACATCCACCTGAGAGAGCAGCTGGGTCCTCGGTTTAACGTCTCATCTGAAAGATGGTACTTCCGACAATGCAGCACTCCCTCAGTACTGCACTGGAGTATCAGCCTTTATTTTTGTGCTCAAGTCTCTGGAGTGGGATATAGACAGGCTAAGTGAGTGGGCAAGAACATGGCAAATGGAATATAATGTGGAGAAATGTGAAGTTATCCACTTTGGTAGGAAAAATAGAAAAGCAGAGTATTTTTTAAATGGTGAGAGATTGGGAAATGTTGGTGTTCAGAGGGATTTGAGTGTCCTTGTACACGAATCACTGAAAGTTAACATGCAGGTACAGCAAGCAATTAGGAAAGCAAATGGTATGTTGGTCTTTATTACAAGAGGATTTGAGTATGAGTAAAGACGTCTTACTGCAATTAAAAAGGGCCCTGGCGAGACCACACCTGGAGTATTGTGTACAGTTTTGGTCTCCTTACCTAAGGAAGGATATACTTGCCATAGAGGGAGTGCAATGAAGGTTCACCAGACTGGTTCCTGGGATGGGAGGATTGTCCTATGAGAACAGATTGAGTAGATTAGGCTTATATTCTCTAGAGTTTAGAAGAATGAGAGACGATCTCATTGAAACACGTAAAATTCTTACAGGGCTTTACAGGGTAGATGCAGGGAGGATATTTCCCCTGGCTGGGGAGTCTAGAACCAGGGGTCTATTACGTCCGTGAATGATTGAGACACGGACAGCAGGAGTTGAACAAAACACGTCTTTACTGATGGAAGTCAATAGTGAAACTGAAAACAACAGAGGCTCACTAGTGCCTTTTATACAGGGGTGGTCACTGCCGGTACTGCAGTCTGAGACCAGTTATTCTCTTAAAGGTACATACACAACAATTCCTCCCCTTTTAGATAAACAGTACATAACATTCATTTAACAACTAAATGATAACTAATTACAATCACAATTATGGTTGCTAGATACTTGGTTAAGGTTAAGCAATTATAAGTTCAGTCTTTGAGGAGGCTTCCTGATTCTGTCTGGATAACGCCTCTTTGGGGTATCAGGTTCTTCTGGCAATGTTGAGTCGGGATCAATGTCGTTGTGCTGTCATTATCGGTACGCCCTTCTGAGGGTTGAAAATGGAGACAAGAGGTTGATGATCGGTTAGTAGAGTAAATTTTTGACCGTGCAGGTAGTGATTGAACTTCTTCACCCCCCACACTAGGCTGAGGGCCTCTCTGTCAATCTGGGCATAGTTACGCTCAGCAGAAGTTAACGAGCATGACGCAAAAGCTATCGGCCTCTCTAAACCATCAAGGAATTTATGTGACAGTACCGCCCCAATGCCGTAGGGAGACGCATCACACGCCAGTCTGATCGGCAGTGCTGGGTTGTAGTGAGCCAATACTTCCCTTGAAGTGATTAAGTCCTTACTCTTCTGAAAGGCCCGCTTACAATCATCGCTCCATTTCCATGCTACCCCCGTTCGTAGCAGGGCGTTCAGTGGGTGCAGAATTGTCGACAAATTCGGCAAAAACTTATGGTAGTAATTCACCAATCCGAGGAATGACCTCAGTTGCGACACATTTTCAGGCGCTGGGGCCTTAACAACCGCTTCAATTTTGTCAGGGGACTTATGTAACCCCTCTTCATCAATCACGTGGCCACAATACAATATCTGTTTCTTAAAAAATTCGCACTTCGGGCGGTTGGCTCGCAGCCCATGTTCCCATAGTCTAGTGAGCACCTGTTCTAGGTTGTTAAGGTGTTCACTGTCATCTCCACCTGTCACAAGGATGTCGTCCAAGTAACACTGAGTCCCCGGAATCCCTTGCAGGACTTGTTCCATCGCTCTTTGCCATATCGCCGGAGCCGATGCTACTCCGAATACCAATCGATGATACTGGTAAAGACCTTTGTGCGTGTTTATCGTGAGATACTTCCTAGAGGACTCTTCAACCTCCATCTGCAAATATGCTTGTGCTAGGTCAATTTTTGTAAAACGCTTCCCTCCAGACAGTGAGGCGAAGATGTTTTCTATCCTTGGAAGAGGATATTGTACTGTGTGAAGGATTGGGTTCACCGTCACCTTGAAATCCCCACAGATGCGAATCTTCCTTGGCTCCCCGGACTTATTGCTTAACGTTTTCTTCATGACAGGAACGATGGGTGTTGCCCACTCG
The DNA here is from genome assembly GCF_052327205.1 of Somniosus microcephalus. NCBI lineage: Eukaryota > Metazoa > Chordata > Chondrichthyes > Squaliformes > Somniosidae > Somniosus > Somniosus microcephalus. The sequence goes on along the minus strand of NC_140993.1, from coordinate 55,097,483 downwards.
CTCCAGTCGACCTTAGACAACACGCCTGCCTTCTCCAGATTCTCCAGCTCTGCCTCGATGGCTGGGCGAATTGCATATGGTACCGGTCTTGCTTTGAAAAACTTGGGAACTGCATTCTCTTCTATTTTTATCGAGGCGGTTACGCCTTTAAGCGTGCCCAGTTCTTGTCGAAATACCTCTTTGGCATTAGCTAAGATTGTTGACAATCGTCCAGGAGTGACGTCTTCATCTTTTTTACCGTCCACCGTCATTGCATGAATGGAGTGCCAATCTAAGTTTATCTTCCTGATCCATTCCCGTCCCAATAATGGTGGTCCACCATTTTGCAGTATGTAGAGATACAATTTCCGTATTTTCTTGCCGTTGTATTCGACAGGCACCCTTATTTTTCCTCTGGGGTATACTTTTTGCCCCGTATACGTCGTCAAGATGATGGATGTCTCTCTCAAGGGTATGTGTGAAAATAGCCGCTTGTAGTCTCATCAATTAATGACGGTTAGCGCTGATCCTGTATCCAATTCCATTTTAACTTGGGACCCTGCTATCGTGAGGGTGACCCAAATGGTTCGGTGATCCTCTTTTGCGATTACATTGTGAAGTTTGAGACAGCTTAGTCTCCTGTTCCCGGATTCACTATCGCTCATCTGGTCTTCGGAACTACTGTCCGCCATCTTTTGTACTTTCTTGTACGGTTCCTTAGTAGCCTTTTTGTTGTCGCTGGTCTTCTTCCCAGACCTGCAAACTCGTGCAATGTGTCCCATCTTCCCGCATTGCCTGCATATTTTGTCTTTGGACCAGCAGTCCTTCTGGTCATGGTTAGTTCTGCCGCAGCGATAACATTTTGCAAATCCCCGTGTCATTTCGTGGGTGCCATATTCCTGTGGTTTTTGTTGAATTTCTGCAGCTCCCCTGGCTGCTGCTTCATACGATACTGCCACGCTGAAAGCCTTATCTAGCGTCAGCTCTTTCTCTGAGAGTAACTTCTTCTGTGTTCCTTCACTCAGGAGTCCACAGACAAATTTGTCCCGTAGGGTATCTGCCAGTCCTGCTCCGAACTGGCAGTGCTTTGATAGCTTGCGTAGTTCCGTAAGGTACTCAGCATTGCTCTCATCTTTATGCTGAGTTCTCCTGTGGAATTTAAATCTTTCTGCTATCAACAGCGGTGCAGGGTTTAGGTGTTCCTGTAGGACAGCAACAATTTTGTTAAAACTCTTCGCCTTCGGTTTGGCTGGAGTAATCAGGTCCCACAATAGGCCGTACGTTCTAGCGCCCATTAAGTTTAGCAATATCGATGCCTTTTCTCCTCCACTATTTCGTTTGCCTCGAAATATATCTCGACTCTTTCCACATACGTGGTCCAGTCCTCTATTGCATTATCAAAAGCGGTGATACAGCCAGTCTTCGGCATCTTGCAAATCTAAAATGGCACCTCCCGCGCTTTGCCTTCTTCCCCGATTTAACAAAATGGCGCCTCCCGCGCTTTGCCTTCTTCCCCGCTGATTAAGATGGCACCTCCCGCGCTTTGCCTTCTTCCCCGCTGTTGTTAGCGCTGCTTTCCGCGGTTCCCGTTGCAACCTGCAGCTCCTCGCGGTTTCTTGCGCACTTAATATTTCTTTTTTTTAAATTATTTTCCCGTCGTGGAACAACCCTGTGGGACTCTTGCCTCCCTCTTCGCGGGTCTATACGCAGCCCGGCTTCGTAGCACCGGCCGCGCCCTGTGTGCTCCACCCTCTCTCTCTCTTCTTCCCGACAACGCTGCTCGGCCCCGTTGCAAACCACCCGCTCGAGTTCATGACCGCCACAGCCCAGGAAGGATCAGCGCACTACCTGCCACCAGCCCGATTAGCTGATGCACCATCGACAGGAACCAGGCCTCGCTTCCGACAGCTTCTCCAGCAATCTTCAACTCCGCAAACACAGGGGTGGATGCCCACGGTCGACGCCCGTTTCTACTGCCTCTTACTTTCTTTTCTTTCTGGCCTTGACCTCAACAGGAGCAGGAGTAGGCCAATCGGCCCCTCGAGCCTGCTCCGCCATTCAATAAGATCATGGCTGATCTGATCCTAACCGCCAATCCACTATCACAGAACCATCTCCTGAATCTAACAGAGTTAGACACACGAAATAGGAGCAGGATCAGGCTACACGGCCCCTGGGCCCACTCCGCGACCCACAGGGTCATGACCGATCCGAACCTAGACTCATGTCCAAATTCCTGCCCGCTCCCCGTAACCTTTAATTCCCTTTACTTCTAGGAAACTGTCTATTTCTGTTTTAAATTTATGTAATGATGTAGCTTCTACAGCTTTTTGGGGCAGCATATTCCATGGACCTACCACCCTCTGAGTGAAGTAGTTCCTCCTCATCTCAGTTTTGAAAGAGCAGCCCCTTATTCTAAGACTATGCCCCCTAGTTCTAGTTTCACCCATCATCGGGAACATCTTCCCCGCATCCACCCGATCCAACCCCTTCACAATCTTATATGTTTCAATAAGATCGCCTCTCATTCTTCTGAACTCCAATGAGTAGAGTCCCAATCTACTCAACCTCTCCTCATATGTCCATCCCCTCATCCCCGGGATTAACCGAGTGAACCTTCTTTGTACTGACTCGAGAGCAAGTATGTCCTTTCTTAAGTATGGACACCAAAACTGTACGCAGTATTCCAGGTGCGGTCTCACCAATACCTTGTACAACTGAAGCAATACCTCCCTATTTTTATATTCTATCCCTTTAGCAATGAAAGCTAACATTCCATTGGCCTTCTTAATCACTTGCTGCACCTGCATACTAACCTTTTGAGTTTCGTGCACCAGGACCCCCAGATCCCTTTGTACTTCAGTACTTTCCAGTTTCTTGCCATTAAGATAATAACTTGCTCTACGATTTTTCCTGCCAAAGTGCATAACCTCACACTTTCCAGTATTGTATTCCATCTGCCAAATCTCTGCCCACTTACTTAGCCTGTCTATGTCCCCTTGCAGGTTTTTTATGTCCTCCTCACTCACTACTTTCCCTCCCATCTTAGTATCATCTGCAAACTTTGATATGTTACACTTGGTCCCCTCCTCCAAATCGTTAATATAGATTGTAAAGAGTTGGGGACCCAGCACTGACCCCTGCGGAACACCACTAGTTACTGATTGCCAGTCTGAGAATGAACCATTTATCCCAACTCTCTGCCTTCTGTTAGATAGCCAATCCTCTATCCATGTCAGAATATTACCCCCAATCCCGTGATCTTTTATCTTAAGCAATAATCTTTTGTGTGGCACCTTGTCAAATGCCTTTTGGAAGTCTAAATACACTACGTCCACTGGTTCCCCTTTATCCACCCTATACGTTACTTCCTCAAAGAACTCCAGCAAATTTGTCAAACATGACTTCCCCTTCATAAAACCATGCTGACTTTGTCCAATTAAATTATGATTATCCAAATGTCCTGTTACTGTCTCCTTAATAATGGACTCCAAAATTTTACCTACCACAGATGTTAGGCTAACCGGTCTATAGTTTCCAGCCTTCTGTCTACTGCCTTTTTTAAATAATGGTGTTACATTTGCAGTTTTCCAGTCTGCCGGGACCTTTGCCGAGTCCAGGGAGTTTTGGAAAATTATTACCAATGCAACCACAATCCCTACCGCCACTTCCCTCAAGACCCTAGGATGTAAGCCATCAGGTCCAGGTGATTTATCCGCCTTGAGTCCCATTATTTTACCGAGTACCACTACCTTAGTGATTTTGATCGTGTTTAGCTCCTCCCCCCCTTTAGCCCCCTGTTTGTCCAGTGTTGGGATATTCTTAGTGTCTTCTACTGTAAAGACTGATGTAAAATATTCATTCAGTGTTTTTGCCATCTCCATATTTCCCACCATTAATTTCCCGGTCTCATCCTCTAAGGGACCAACATTTACTTTAGCCACCCTTTTTCTTTTTATATAACTATAAAAACTCTTACTATCTGTTTTTATATTTTTTGCTAATTTACTTTCATAATCTATCTTCCCTTTCTTAATCAATCTTTTTGTTATTTTTTGCTGTCTTTTAAAGTTTTCCCAATCCTCTATCCTCCCACTAGATTTGGCTACCTTATATGCCCTTGTTTTTAGTCGAATACTATCCTTAATTTCTTTACTTAGCCACGGATGGCTGTCTTTTCTTTTACACCCTTTTCTTCTCAGTGGAATATATTTCTTTTAGAAGTTGTAAAATAACTCCTTAAATGTACAGCACTGATCATGTATCGTCTTACCCTTTAATCTATTTTCCCAATCCACTCTACTCAATTCCGCTCTCATACCTTCATAGTCTCCTTTATTCAAGCTTAGCACGCTTGTTTGAGATCCAAGCTTCTCACCCTCTAATTGAATATGGAATTCAACCATGTTATGGTCACTCATTCCAAGGGGATCCTTTACTAGGACATTTTTAATTAATCCCGTCTCGTTACACAGGACCAGATCTAAGGTTGCTTGCCCCCTGGTTGGTTCAGTTACATACTGCTCAAGAAACCCACCCCTAATACACTCAATGAACTCATCCTCAAGGCAGCCCTGCCCAATTTGATTTGTCCAATTAATATGATAGTGAAAATCCCCCATAATTATAGATGTTCCCTTATTACAAGCCTCAACTATTTCCTGATTGATACTCCATCCAACAGAGTTGCCACTGTTCGGAGGCCTATAGACTACACCCACTGGTGTTTTTTTCCCCTTATTATTCCTTACCTCCACCCAAACTGTTTCATTATCCAGATCTTTTGACCCAATATCATTTCTCTGTATTACAGTGATTCCTTCCTTTATTAACATAGCCACCCCACCTCCCCTTCCTTCCGGCCTGTCCTTCCTGATCGTTAAATAACCTGGTATGTTTAATTCCCAGGCATTGTCACCCTGCAGCCATGTTTCTGTAATGGCCACAAGATCATACCCATATGTAGTTATTTGTGCCATTAACTCGTCTATTTTGTTACGAATGCTACGTGCATTCAGATAGAGAACTTTCAAAGATGTTTTGTGACACTTAGTTCCTGCTTTTGCCCTTTTTATTACTTTACCTTTTACTCCATACCTTCTGCCCCTTCCTGACATGCTCTGGTTTTTAATTTCCCCACTGCTACCTAAGTCTATGACCTTCTCTGTTGTCATTTTTATTATTTGCTCTCTAGGAACCTCCCCCCCACTAGTTAACTTAAAGCCCTCTCTACAGCCCTAGTTATATGATCCGCCAGGACTCTAGTCCCAGCACTGGCCAAGTGAAGCCCATCCCAACGGAACAGCTCCCTCCTGCCCCAGTACTGGTGCCAGTGTCCCAGGAAGCAAAACCCATTTCTCCCACACCAGTCTTTGAGCCACGCATTTAACTCTCTAATTTTATTTGTCCTAGCCAAATTCGCTCGTGGCTCAGGTAATAACCCAGAGATTATTACCCTTGTGGTTCTGCTTTTTAATTTGGCCCCTAGCTGCTCAAACTCCCTCAGCAGAACCTCCTTCCTTGTCCTATCTATGTCGTTGGTACCAACATGGGCCACGACAACTGGATCCTCCCCCTCCCACTCCAAGTTTCTCTCTAGCCCAGAGGAGATGTCCTTAACCCTGGCACCGGGTAGGCAACACAGCCTTCGGGACTCTCGCCCTCGGCTGCAAAGAACTCTATCTATCCCCCTAACGATACTATCCCCTACCACTACAACATTTCTTTTAACTCCCCCCACTTGAATGGCCCCCTGCTCCACGGTGCTGTGGCCAGGTTGCTCATCCTCCCTGCAGTCCCTGCTCCTGTCCCCACAGGGAGTAAGAGCCTCGAACCTGTTGGACAAGTGCAAGGGCTGCGGCTCCTCCAACACTACCTCCTGGATCCCCGTACCTGCCTCACTTCTAGTCACACCATCCTGACCCTGGCCACGGACTACATCTGCATTAATTAATCTAATTGGTGTGACTACCTCGTGATACACAGAGTCCAGGTAACTCTCCCCCTCCCTGATGTGTCTCAGTATTTGAAGCTCGGACTCCAGCTCTTCAACACGGAGCCGGAATTCCTCGAGCAGCCAACACTTACTGCAAATGTGATCACCGTGAGCATCAATGGTGTTCACCAGCTCCCACATATTGCAGCAGCAACACATCGCCTGATCTCCCATTCTATGTAATTAATTAAATTTATTATTATTCTTAAATATCCTCTGCCCCGATTCTAGATGGTGAATATCACACCTTAGAAACTATAAACCAAAGAGATTTAAGCTTAAAAGGGAGAAATACTTACCAACCAATCACTTACCCGCTTTCTGGTAACTATCACCACATCTCCCTTTCTAAACAGACTTTGAATACTATTCCTTTACTATTAACATTTCAAATGACCTTCTTTCAAATCATTACTTTTTTACTGTGCTTAAGAAATAACAAACACTAACAAACATAACATCTCTAATGCACAATGTATCTCTTGTTTATCTCCGTCCTGGCTTAACTAGCTACTATGCTACACCCATATCGTAAACTTTCACTCACCGGGAGCTGACTGGTTTCACTGGGAAAGTTAGTTCCATTGACGCGGACAGTCTTTAACATGGGTATTTCGGGTACTTGCCACTTCTGTCACCATGTTATGTGCTCAACACACGGACACGTGATGTATTCCTTCGGCCATCAACACGAGGCCTCTTTATTCATTTCCTTTCTCTGTTTACCCTCCATCGCCCCCTACCGGGGCGGAGGGTAACTATCACCACACATCCTTCCTCAGATAAGGCGACCAAAACTGCACACAATACTCAAGGTGTGGTCTTACCAAGGCCCTGTACAACTGCAGCTCCTTGCTCCTGTACTCGAATCCTCTCGCTATGAAGGCCAACATAAACGCCTGCTGCACCTGCATGCTGACCTTCAGCGACTGGTGCACAAGGACACCCAGGTCTCGTTGCACTTCCCCTTTTCCCAATCTATTGCCGTTCAGATAATAATCTGTCTTCCTGTTTTTGCCACCGAAGTGGATAACCTCACATTTATCCACATTATACTGCATTTGCCATGCATCTGCCCAATCACCCAACCAGTCCAAATCATACTGGAGTTCCTCTGCATTCTCCTCACAGCACACACGCTCACCCAGCTTTGTGTCATCTGCAAACTTGGAGATATTACATCTAGTTCCCTCGTCTAGTTCATTTATATATATTGTGGGGTGGACATGGATTCAAAATAAGGGAAACGAAATAGGTAATTCATACAGGATTTATTTAATAAGAAAAATTATCAACCTTTGAAACAAACATCCAATGCAGCAGGGAAAACCTGAAACTTTAAGGATTTTCACAACAAAAATAGACAAATTCTTGGCATCTGAAGGGTTTCATAGTTATTAATGTTAATAAAAAATTTAAGTTATTGCACAGGAAGGCAAGCGGAAAATTGGATGGGCAGATTAGAGGGACCAGTGGTCATCTACGCCAAATATTTTGCTATTTAAATGGTTCATTGTAGTTCCACAAACATGGGCCGGAATTTTCTTTACCTGAGCGGGTCGGGCGCATGCAGACCACGTGGCGGGTCGGAACCACATTGTTCTTATCATCCCGCTCCTCAGAGCGACTTTCCGTTAATGGAGTTTATTAAGGCAGGTTGCCTGCCCGTTTCCCGGCCCTATTAAATGGTGCGGGTCTGATGACATCATCAATGACTCATTTTAAGAGGGGATATTTAAAGCAGCCTTGGCCACATCGCTTTTGAAGGTTCATCTAGGAGTGTGCAGGGAGGATATATAACAATCTGGTTATTGCTCAGATTGCAAAGGTGGCTGATATGCCATCAATAACTCAAAGACAAGGAATTAAAGGATTCAACTGATGCCTTTTAATCACTAAGAACATTGCATGTCTTTCCACATCGGATTCGTCTGGCAAAAATGACTCATACAGGCTCTTGAGACCTTTATATGACAAAAGACAGGGGCGGAGCCAATACACACAATAGGAAAAAGGGGGCGGTACACACAATACAATGCAGGTAAAACACAGGGGCTGATGAAGGCATATATTTCATCACAGTGGCTTCACAAAGACAGAGGGCTGCACCCAGGTTTTCAGATGACTCCCTACATATTCCTGTGAAGTGAGGCAGAGAAGGCAGGTAGGTCCTCTTCTCTGCTAATGGGTGGAAGAGACCTGCCCAGGAGACAAAAAGAGCCTGGCTCCAAATTGCAGAGGAGGTCAACAGCATGGATGTGGTGAGGCAGACCTGGGTGCAGTGCCACCCTTCACATTCACCCTCATTCTAATGAAATCATACCAACTTACACCACACAAGGAGGCCACTTGGCATTAGCACTTTTTCATTGTCACTACACTCCCTCATAGTCACCCTGTACAGATGTAACCCACACATTTCTTATACTCATGCCATCACTCTCACTCAAACTTCTCTTCTTTCCCTCCTTGCAGGCGAAACGAGCGCACAACAACAGGGAGAGGAAGAAAACCGGAAGTGGCCCTCCATCCTTCGCCACTTTGACAGCAGCAGAGGAGGTTTCCCTGGAGGTGTCAGGAGTTGCGGAGCTGCTGGAGGTGGGAGACGGACAGAGGGGGAACTCTCAGCAACCTGGTGACAGAATTACATCTCATACAGCCACATGGCATTCAGCAGTCACTCATATGGGGACTGATGTCAGCAGCCAGTGAATATTCATCATGCGCATAATGGTATCGTTACCCATTCTTAATATAACATTTTTAAATCATCTCTTTACTCTCCTACAGGTCCATCAAGAGCCATCCCCCACTGTCCAGCTGGAGGAGGAAGACGACTCCTCAGAGGAGCCTCCATGCTCTGAGGGTGCACCGTCAGAGTGCTCTGAGGATGCACCCAGCACCAGAGCAGATATGCACACCTCGGTGGGTCCTACGTGAGATAGAGTAGTGCTGTCACCTGGTGTCTCACAACTCACAAGTGTGCAAGAGCAGGTGGTGGAGACAGGGACAGCAGTGGAGGCTCCTCGCTGGAGGACGCAGGATGCTCCCAGCTCTGCTCAGCTACATGCAGATGCTGAACCTCAGGGGCCATCCAGAAAGAGGGCAATCCTGGAGGTGCAGGAAGAAGCGCAGGAAGAAGTGCATGAGGCTGTAACAGGATTTCCGGCCAAAATGTCTGCAAATGTCCAGAGAATGGAGGTGTCCATCTCCAACATGAGCATTACCGTGTCGCAGGTGGTGGGGACAGTATGCTCTTCCATGGAAAAGATGGCCAACTGCATGGAGCAGCTAATGCGCCACTCACATGAGTACATGCTAGCTATGGACAATAGATGGCAGAGGCTCACAGACCTCCTCTCTAGAAGGGATGTGAACATAGACTTGGGTCCTCATGGCCCCACTGCTGTGCAGCAAGGTGCTCTCCAGCTCCTTGCTAGCAGAGAAGTGTGGGTGGCCCATGAGAGGGATGATAGTGAGAGGGGACATAGAAGTGGGGGCTTGTCTCAAAGCACTCACACTTCTCCCCCGTTGCTCCCTCCCCCTCAGTCAGAGCCCCAGATGCCTCCTGGGATCGCGATGGCCAAGTCTTCCCCTGCACACTCGCAGGACCAGCAGACTTTGGCACGGCCATCAGAGGATCCAAAACCCAGAGGACGTCCACCAAAATATCCACGCAGTTGCTGCAGGGAAATGAGCAGCCTGACTCTACCTCTGCTGAAGCCACAGGGGTGGCACCTCGTAGAAGCACGCATAAACAAAAAATGGCACAGAAGTAGATGCACAAGGGCAAGTACATGGATGTTTAAAGAAGTGCTGCTATTGTTAAGGTTCCGTTACTGTTATGACACATATTAAACTATTAATTTTCACCACTTTCTCGTCATGCTCATTTTTGTATGCAACTTTGAAAGTGGCTTAGTGAGTTGGAGTGAATGGTGAGACATAACGTTACCTCCAGCAATGGGGATCAGTGTGAAAGGAATGGCTTGGTCATGGTAGGGATGCTTTATGGTGTAGTTGGGAGGGGGGAATCTGGCACAACATGTGGCAGCCATATGGGTGTAATGCAAGTTAAGTAAATCTGGCTATGATGAGGCCATCCTTGGCCTCCCAGGCAGCAATGTGCTCCAATGCTGTTGGCATCTAGACCTCAGGTTCCTCCTGCCCCTCCTCCTCACCTTCCAGCTGATGCACTTGCTTCTCCTCCTCCTCTGAAGAGGCTATGTGCTCAGAACCTTGCTCCTCATGCAGAGTTAACCCTCGTTGCTGCACTATGCTGTGCAGTGCACAGCAGACCACGATGATTCTAGGTACCCTGGCTGGTGCGTACTGAAAGGCTCCTCCAGATCTGTCAAGGCATCTGAAGCGCATTTTCAGCTTGCCTATTGTTTGCTCTATGACACATCTGGTGGGCACGTGGCTTTTATTATAGCACTCCTGGGCCTCAGTACTTGGCCTCCCCAAGGTTGTCATGAGCCATGTCTTCAGTGGATAGCCCTTGTCTCCAAACAGCCAGCTGGTAAGTGCATTTGGCGAATAGCCGAGGGAGGGTAGACTAGTGCAGGACAAAAGAGTCATGCCAGCTGCCAGGGAATTTGGTGCACACAGGCATGATGATCTTCCTATGGTTACAGACAAGCTGCACATTGAGAGAGTTGAAGCCACTGCATTTCACAAACACTTCTGAGCAATGCACAAACATTCCTGGGTGATATGGGGGTGCCCTGATGGCCACATCTGTGCATTCGATGATGCCCTGCACCCCTGGGAAGCCAACAAGAGTGGAAAAGCCGAGTGCCCACTCAGTAACACTGGCATCATCAGTGGCAAAGTTTACATAATTGGCTGACTTGTTAACCATGGCATCAGTGATCTGTGTGATGCATCTGTGGGCGGCCGACTGCGAGATGCCGCAAATGTCTTCTGCAGATCCCTGGAAGGAGCCTGAGGCAAAGAAGTTGAGGGCGCTGGTGATTTTGACAGCCACTGGTAAGGAGTGTCCACAAAGACCTCTGGGCAGCAGCTCTTGTTCCAGCAAGCTACAAATGTCTGTGATGGCCTGGCGCAATAGCCCAAGCCTCCTTTGGCACTGCTGCTCAGTCATGTTGAGGAAGCTCATCCTCTGCCTGTTTACGCTGTGTTGGGGGTATCTCTTCCGGCGTGGTGCAACCCTGTGCTAATGCCCTCTGTCCTGTGCAGCATCAGGTGTTTGAGGAGGAGGTTGTTGGTTTTGTTACTGCTGTTGCTGGTGTGCCTGCTGCTGCTGGTGTTGGGGCTCATCGTGGTCCGATTCTGAGGACCATGGGGAGACAGTATAAACGGCACCCTATGCTCATGTAATAGATGGCAGGTCAAGTAGAGATCAGAGAAGCAATCTGTCAATGGTGTGATAGTCAGTAGCAATGAGGTGAGAGTGACTTCTGAAGTTGCAGAAAAGACGTGCAAACTCTAGACTCCTAAATCTGTGCTCAAAATGCACTCAACAAGAGCCTTTCCTTTAGGCAAGTAAGCAGGTGTCACGTGGGAATGTTTATTGGGGTTTCCATGCTCTGCAGTAATGACGTCACACAATGGCCACTGAGCCTCCGCCTCAGGTTGACAGATGAGGTTCCCGAGCTGCGTGATTCCCGTGGTCATCCAGTGAAATTCAAAAGGTCTGGTTAAAAACACTGTCAAGGGACTGACAACAAGATTTTAATGAGCTAAGTTAGGTCTCCTGCCTCTGCCGTTCGGGTCTGTGCCGCGCTGGCAAACGCGCCCGAGTTAAAGGCGCAAGGAGACGGGATGATGCCGGGTTCCTGACGTGCTCCCTTTTTCTCTGACTTTTACATAATTCCGGCCATGGTGTCCATCATGTACCTTATCCAAAAGTTATTCTCATGTGCGCTGACCTGAGTCGAGGAGTATTGAGACATCCTGGGGCCGATATGACATGGATGATGCCCTTTCGTGTTGCTGCACATCAGATGCAGATAGCCTGCATTACCTGACGCAGAAAACTTAGGCTTGCGTACAACGTGATTAACAATGCTGGAGCTCAATACCCATATAAAATGAATGCTGGCTGGTTGACCTGTTTGAGTATGTTGGTTCCTGTCCTTTGAAATGGAATCTGCTTCCTGGTTGTATTAAGTCTTCTTAGGCAGTCCCTCGGAACTGAGGATGACTTGCTTCCACATTAAAAATGAGTTCTCAGGTGACTGATGAGTCCAATGCGGGACCTACAGCCTCTGTCACAGGTGGGGCAGACGGTGGTTGAAGGGGCGGGTGGGTGGGGTGCTTGGGTTGACGTGTAGGCAAATATTGATCCAATAATTTCATTGTTTATTTCAGGATGCCTTCAGGTGGCGGTTCATTCTTTCTAAAGCTACACCCTGTTAGTGCAGGCTAATGAAGCTCTGCCTAAGTAGGATATAGGAATAACCGGCTAGATATTGCTCTGCATCTTGCTTCAGGGGAAGAAAGTTTTACAGCATCTGCAGTATTTTGCTTTTGACTTGCTGGATTCTGATCCACTTTGCCAGCTATTCCTGTTTACATTTCACACTTACCTTACCCTTCACCACCTCTGTTATCTATACGTTCTCTGCATCTCTTAAAAATTGTTAATTAATTTTATCATGCTTCTTCCTATCATTTTCCTACATTACAACAGTGACTGCACTTCAAAAACTACTTCATTGGCTATGAAGCACTTTGGTACGTTCTGAAGATGTGAAAGGCCCTTATATAAAAGTTATTTCCCTTGCCTTTCATATTAATATCATTTTCAGCCATTTTCATTTCCAGTTTTCCTTTTACGTACTTTACTGGTTATTGTACTCATATTTCCTCTTACATGCTTGCGTTTGTGCTTTTCCCTCCCTCTTCCTTAAATTATGTCCTTTTTAAAATGCTATTCATTATGTTTTTTCCAGTTCTGATGAAAGGTTATACCTGAAATATTGGTCTATAAATTCCGTTCCCTACAGGTGTGTACGTGCTGTGTACTCATCCGTAGGGCCAACGGAAGTGCCGGTTTTACGCATGCACTGCACATGCACTGGAAACCGGAACTTCCGTTCTGTGAAGAAAGGACTTCACAGGTCAAACGCCTGCACCGGATAGGCAGCGCATACGGCTGGAACTTCATACTATGCTGCAGTCCAGGTAAGTCAGAAACAGCTGCACCTGGAAAAGCAGGCACAAGGCCTGCTTTTAACAAGGTACGAGGTGAAGAAAGTAAAAGAAATGTTTTTTTCCCACTGATTTATCATTTTAAAATACTTTAAAGAAAGGTAAGTTTATTTTTAGCCCGTTAAAAACATTAATTATTTTTTTCAAAAATTTAAATTTTTGTGTAAAATAGTTAATTTATGTAATTTATAGTCATTTTAAAAATGTGATTTAAAAAAAAAATTATTTGAAGTTTTACTTATGTTTTGGGGCTGATCTCTATTCATAGATTTGACAGGTCTTCCTGTCAAATCTATGAATGGAGATTCCCTGCTCTGATTGGCTCCCCATGGCCCACGTGATCCCAGGGATGCTGCGAACTAGCTGCGCCCCGGGATACGCGTGCCCTGCACACCGGCAGTTTGAAGAGGCACAGCAACGGAATTCTACACTGGCCCAGAGCATTACGGCCGGCGCGGTTCATTTGTGCAGGTTGGGGGCCATTAATTCTCTACCCCGATGCTGACTGACCTTCTCCATGTTTACAGAATTTTCTGTTTTTGTTTCAGGTTTCCAGCATTAATGATTATTTTCTCTTTATTTAGATTACAGCTCTCTCACCTAACACACACAGATGGAAGCCAGGGTGTAGCTTGAAAATTGCAAACGGTGTCCTACAACCAGTGTAGGACCCTGATTCGCATATGTAATAAACCTCCCGCCTGTTGTGAGCGGGCGTGCTGTTCGTTCATTTACAGTCCACCGTGAAAATTGTGTCAGGTGAGTCTTGGGCACCCATCCCCACCCTGCCTAGACCATGGTGCTCTAGACCCAACTACTTTGAGCAATGGCACCGATTACCGAATATATTTTGTCTCTATCCTCCTTTCCACATATAGTACAATCCAATGCTTCATCAACTCTTGAACACCAACGCTCCTCCGGAACCTTCTTCTCCTTCACTTTCCTCTGAACCCCCTTCTCCCAATCTCACCCCCTGCCGAGTCTTCACTATCCCCTCTGACCTTCCCCTCTCTGACCCCGAACGATCAGTCCTCAGCAAAGGCCTGAGCTTCATCCCCTTACGCCCCCACCTCAATGAATTTCGAGCGTGGCACAATGTTGAGCTCTTTTTCCGCCACCTTCATCTCCATGCCCACTTCTCTGGCCAGGAGTCTTCCCCCCACACAGCTGACCCTTTCTCCCACTTTCAGAATTCCCATTCTACCTGGACCCCTCCCCCTGGCTTCTTACCCTCTCTCGATCTTTTCATCGCTAACTGCCGCCGTGTCATCGGCCGTCTCCATTTCTCTGCTCCCCTCACTCACTCCAACCTAACTCCCTCTGAACTTGCAGCACTCCATTCTCTTAGATCCAACCCTGACATTGTCATTAAACCTGCTGACAAGGGTGGTGCTGTTGTTGTTTGCCGCACTGACCTCTACCTAGCGGAAGCTGAACGCCAATTCTCCGACACCTCCTCCTACATCCACCTGGACCATGACCCCACTACCGAAAATCAAACCATCATTTCCAAGACTGTCACTGACCTCATCTCCTCTGGAGATCTTCCCCCCGCAGCCACCAACATCATAGTTCCCCTACCCCTCACAGCTCGCTTCTACCTCCTTCCCAAGATCCACAAACTGGACTGCCCTGGTAGACCCATCGTTTCAGCCTGTTCTTGCCCCACGGAACTTATCTCTTCCTATCTCAACTCCATCTTTTCTCCCCTTGTCCAGTCTCTTCCCACCTACATCCGCGACTCTTCGGACGCCCTCCACCACTTTAACAGTTTCCAGTTTCCTGGCCCCAACCGCCTCCTTTTCACCATGGACGTACAATCCCTCTACACCTCCATCCCCCACCAGAATGGCCTGAGAGCGCTCCGCTTCTTACTTGAACAGAGGCCCGACCAGTCCCCATCCACCACTACCCTCCTCCACCTGGCTGAACTTGTTCTCACATTGAACAACTTTTCCTTTGACTCCACTCATTTCCTCCAAATCAAAGGTGTTGCTATGGGTACCCGCATGGGTCCTAGCTATGCCTGCCTTTTCGTGGGATATGTGGAACACTCTTTGTTCCAGGCCTACTCGGGTCCCCTCCCTCATCTCTTTTTCCGATACATTGATGACTGTATCGGTGCCGTTTCCTGCTCTCGCCCTGAACTAGACAATTTCATTCACTTTGCCTCCAATTTCCACCCTTCCCTCACCTTCACATGGTCCATCTCCAACTCTACCCTTCCCTTCCTCGACTTCTCCGTCTCCATCTCTGGGGATAGGTTATTGACCAACATTCACTACAAGCCCACTGACTCCCACAGCTACCTGGACTACACTTCCTCCCACCCCGCCTCCTGTAAGGACTCTTCCATTCTCCCAGTTTCTCCGTCTCCGCTGCATCTGCTCCGACGATGCCATACCAGTGCTTCCGACATGCCTTCCTTTTTCCTCAACCGAGGGTTCCCCTCTACCGTGGTTGACACGGCCCTCGACCATGTCCGTTCTATTTCCCACCCTTCTGCCCTCACCCCTGCCCCTCCCTCCCGCAACCACGATAGGGTTCCCCTTGTCCTCACCTTTCACCCCACCAGCCTCCACATTCAACGGATCATCCTCCGCCATTTCCGCCACCTCCAAAGTGATCCCACCACCAAACGCATCTTCCCCTCCCCTTTCAGCATTCCATAGGGACCGCTCCCTCCGAGACACCCTAGTCCACTCCTCTATCACCCCCAGCACCCCTTCCCCTTCGCCCGGCACCTTCACGTGCAAGCACAGGAGATGCAACACCTGCCCTTATACCTCCCCCCTTCCCACTGTCCAGGGCCCCAAACACCCCTTCCAGGTGAAACAGTGATTTATTTGTACTTCTTGCAATCTAGTATACTGTATTCGCTGCTCACGATGTGGTCTCCTCTACATTGGGGAGACCAAACGCAGATTGGGTGACCGCTTTGCGGAACCCCTCCGTTCAGTCCGTAAGGATGACCCTGAGCTTCCAGTCACCTGTCATTTTAATTCACCGTCCCATTCCCACTCAGACCTCACTGTACTCAGGTTCTTGCATTGTTCCACGGAAGCTCAGCGTAAGCTCGAGGAGCAGCACCTCATCTTCCGATTAGGCACGTTACAGCCTTCTGGACTCAATATCGAGTTCAACAATTTCAGATCATAACCTCGGCCCCCATTACATTTTTACTTATTTTTTATCCACACCTTTGTTTTGGCCCTTTCCCCCCCCCCTTTTTTTCTCTCCCACATGGCAGCTGTCTCCCATTCTGCCAGCGCATTTCACACCTAATCTAGAGCCGTCTTTTGTCTCCACTAGTCCTATCACCATCTCGTCTCGTTTTGAATACCTCTTATTGGGCCAGTAATTCCGGTCCCAACGCGTGAGTACGGACGGTGTACTCACGCGTGGGCCCGTTGGAAGTGCCGGATTTCAGCATGCACAGCGCATGCGTGGGAAACCGGCATTTCCTCCAAGGGTTTCAGAGGTCCAACGCGTGCACACAGGACTCTGCGCGCACGCGTTGAACTTTCTTCCTTTTGACAGGTTTGCCCGTGTGCAAGGGCCTGAACTTTTTACACATATAAAAAGGAGGCGTAAGGACTGGATTGTTGAAGGTAAGTGGTCTATTATTTAAAATTATAACATTTTTTCCACAGCTTTATTGTTTTTAAGGACTTTACAGTAAGGTAAGTTTATTATTAGACCCGATTGCTTAAAAAATTATTTTTTGCAAAAATTTGATTAATTGTTTAAAATAGTTTTTTAAAGTTATTTATAGTTTATTTAATTATTGGGATTTTTTTAAAATTTTATTTAAAGTTAAACTAGTCTTTTGGGCGCCTGTACTTTTCATGAGCTTGACAGTTCTTACTATCAAACTCATGAATGAAGTTTCCCCTCCCCTGATTGGCTGCACAGTGCTCACCTGATCCCAGCCGGCACATCGCACTAACTACGCCACTGGATCAGGCAAGCACATCGCGCCGACATCTGAACCGGGCCAGTGACAGGAATTCCAAGCAGGCCCAGGCTTCAGATGTCGGCGCGCCGGGTGAGTGCACATCGGGGGCTTGCACGCGCGGCAAGCCCCCGATCCTAATTTCTGGCCCAATGTCTCTTCACTTCTCTTTTGTTCTCTCCCAGCCTGGCCTCTTAATCTATTTCATTTCCTGTGCTTCTTCAGTCTTGACAAAGGGTTTGACCCGAAACGTTGACTCTATTTTCTCTCCACGGATGTTGCCTGGCCTGCTGAGTTTTTCCAGCATTTTCTGTTGTTATTTCGGATTTCCAGCATCTGCAGTATTTTGCTATCGTACCAATGGTTAATGTCTTTCACCAAGGTAGCATCCTCCAGACTTGATGGTGACAGCTCATGTCTCTATATCTACACACAGCACAGAAGAAAAGTGCACCAGAGCTCTCGATTTACATAGCCTGTTCACAACCGATCATCACCTCTGTTCCACATACACTGAATTATAATAATCACCTCTGTTGGAAAGTCCAGATCACGGCCACTGCTTTCAATGCTTCTCAATGTTGAATAACAATAGGCGATTTGGTTGCAACAAAATTTAGTGGTCACCTTCAATTACTGAGAAACTGGCTTTTTCTCTTTCCCAGCCTACTCTTCCCTTCCTTATTGAAGGAACCACTATCTAAACATGCTGCAGCATTGCTCATTCACGTGCTTCCATAAGAACAGGAATAGGCCATTCAATCCCTTGATCCTGTTCTGCCATTCAGTTAGATCATGGCTGATCTGTACCTCCACCCCATTTAGCCACCTTTGCTCCGTATCGCTTAATACCCGTGGCTAGCAAAAATCTATCAGTTCTGACGAAAGGTCATCGAGCTGAAACGTTAACTCTGTTTCTCTCTCCACAGATGCTGCCTGGCCTGCTGAGTATTTCCAGCATTTTCTGTTTTTATTTCAAAAATCTACCAATCTCAGTCTTGAAAATTTCAATTGACTCAGCATTTACAGCCTTTTGGAGGAGCAAGTTCCAGAGTTCCAGAGTTCCACTATTCTTTGCATGAAAAAGTGCTTCCTGATTTCACTCCTAAATGGACCAGTTCTAATTTTAAGGTTATGCCCCCTTGTTCTGAATTCGCTCACCAGAGGAAATACTTTCTCTGTATTTACCCTATCAAATCACTTTATCATTTTAAACACCTTGATTAGATCAACCTCAGCCTTCCAAACCAAGGCCACGATTTTGCCAGCCGAGGCAGGTCTGGTGCGGGCGGGGTCGGTGTCGCGGTCCCAGCCCGCTGCCTACTGCAGCCTGCACTCTCCAAGCGATTTTTCATTGATTGGGCTTGTTAAGCCCGCCCTGCGAGGTACCCGGCCAATTAATAGGAGGCAGGTCTGATGACGTCATTTGATGAAGCGTCATCAGCCAATTTCCTTAAAGAAGCCATGTCCAAATTGATCTTGACAGTTCTGGTGTTAGTGTTCTACAGCATTGAGGTGCTGCAAACACTGACAAGCACTGCACAAAGGTGCATAGCTGCACCCAGGCTCTCCCATTACTCCCTCCAGGGAGGTCCTCTTCCTTTCCCATGGATGGAAGAGACCTCCCCAGGAGATCAACGCAGCTTGGTTGCACAGGAGGGCACAAGCAGGGATGTCATCAGGAGGACCATGCTGTGGTGGCGCAAGCCTTTCAATGATCTCAATAGATCACGAAATGTTACTGCCAAGCCACACTCAACCTCATCCTGCTGTGCCACTCATCACATCCCCAACACTCTGCCTTCCCTACCCTACTCCTACGCAAACTTACCTTGCACCTCCACCCATCCCTCTCTATCTACATTATCACTTCCCCATCTCACTATCCACCCCTCACATTCACCCTCAACCTACTGCAAGCATACCAACTAACAACACACAAGGGTAGGCACCTGGATGGTTTAACCAATGTTCATGTGAAGTTTCTGTTATTGTGTTGTCAAACAATGAAATCTATATTTTCAACACTTTACCTTATTGGACAGATCTGTGCTCACCTTTGGAATTGCCTTAGTGAGTTCCAGTGAATGTTGAGACATAACTCCACCCCTCCCCCCCCAATTGTGATGAGTGTGAAGGAATGGCTTGGACATTGTAGGGATGCTTTATGGTGCTGGTGTGGGATGGTGTCAACCTGGTGCATCATGTGGCAGCCAGGGTTTACAGGGTCAAGTGAAGTAAACCTAGCCATGGTGATGCCATCGCTGGCCTCCCGGGCAGCAATGTTGTCAGGTGTTGATGCCCTGTGTCCTGTGCAGCATCAGGTGATTGTGGAGAAGGACATCAAGGCAGCATTTGACCGAGTGTGGCATCAAGGGCTCCTAGTAAAATTGAAGTCAGTGGGAATCAGGGAAAACTCTCCACTGGCTGGAGTCATACCTAGCAAACAGGAAGATGGTTGTGGTTGTCAGAGGTCAATCATCTCAGCCCCAGGACATCGCTGCAGGAGTTCCTCAGGGCAGTGTCCTAGGCCCAACCATCTTCAGCTGCTTCATGAATGACCTTCCCTCCATCATAAGGTCAGAAGTGGGGATATTCGCTGATGATTGCACAGTGTTCAGTGCCATTTGCAACTCCTCGGATAATGAAGCAGTCCATGCCCGCATGCAGCAAGACCTGGATGACATTCAGGCTTAGGCTGATAAGTGGCAGGTAACATTCATGCCACACAAGTGCCAGGCAATGACTATCTCCAACAAGCGACCCTCTAATGACCGCCCCTTGGCATTTAATGGCATTATCATCACCGAATCCCCCACCATCAATATCCTTGGGGGTCGCCATTGACCAGAAACTTAACTGGATCAACCACATAAATACTGTGGCAACAAGAGCAGGCCAGAGGCTGGGCATTCTGTGGTGAATGTTTCACCTCCTGACTCCCCAAAGCCTTTCCACCATCTATGAGGCACAAGTCAGGAGTGTGATGGAATACACTCCAATTGCCTGGGCAAGTGTGTCAGCCAGTGGCTCAGTTGGTAGCACTCTCTAGGTGGGAGGGGCTAGGAGTGAACCAGGTGTTACTGGTTGCCTGATTGCAGCAGGGAGTTGGAGTGAGTTGGTAAAAAGTTGGTGGTGGGTTTTGGGGTTTTTGTTTTCAGGTTTTAGGACCTTTTTGGCCCACAAAAAACAGCCAGATGGCTGCTGAGGGGTCTGGAGTGCCGGGCCCCTCAGAGGACAGTGTTCCCAAGAGGAACTTAATTAGGGAAGAAACTGGTTGGAAGGGAAAGAAAAAGGCCCAAAGATTTGGGCCGGAACCCCAGGAGGTTTGGAAAAGAAAACACGGTGGTGGTTCAGTGCGAGGATAAGGAGATACGAGCTTGGGATATTATCCAAGCAGTACATGAGGACTGTGGCGAGGGAAGCTGCTTTGCCTGCCGACCAAAGCCGAATGTTGGGTTCGAGGAGATGGTCAGTGGCCGAGAGGAGGTGGAAAGACTTTTACTCAGTCTGAAAGTTGGCGATAAGTTCTTGGAGGTATCTCTGCTATATTCGGAAGAGGTGGTGGTCTCATTCTTAAACTTGCCAGTTTATATAGAGGACAAAGTGCAAATCAAAAAGTTGGAGTTGTGGGACATAACATAAGAACATAAGAAATAGGAGCAGGAGTAGGCCAATCGGCCCCTCGAGCCTGCTCCGCCATTCAATAAGACCATGGCTGATCTGATCCTAACCGCCAATCTACTATCACAGAACCATCTCCTGAATCTAACAGAATTAGACACACGAAATAGGAGCAGGATCAGGCTACACGGCCCCTGGGCCCGCTCCGCTACCCACAGGGCCATGACCGATCCGAACCTAGACTCATGTCCAAATTCCTGCCCGCTCCCCGTAACCCTTAATTCCCTTCACTTCTAGGAAACTGTCTATTTCTGTTTTAAATTTATGTAATGATGTAGCTTCTACAGCTTTTTGGGGCAGCATATTCCATGGACCTATCACCCTCTGAGTGAAGAAGTTCCTCCTCATCTCAGTTTTGAAAGAGTCATAGAGTCACAGAGTCATAGAGTTTTACAGCACAGAAAGAGGCCCTTCGGCCCATCGTGTCTGCGCCGCCCATCCCTCCCTGTCCAGTCTAATCCCATTTTCCAGCATTTGGTCCATAGCCTTGTATGCAATGGCATTTCAAGTGCTCATCCAAATGCTTCTTGAATGTTGTGAGGGTTCCTGCCTCTACCACCCTTTCAGGCAGTGAGTTCCAGCTTCCAACCACCCTCTGGGTGAAAAAGTTCCTCCTCAAATCCCCCCTAAATCTCCTGCCCCTTACCCTGAATCTGTGCCCCCTTGTTATTGACCCCCCTACTAAGGGGAAAAGTTCCTCTTTATCTACCCTATCTATGCCCCTCATCATTTTGTACACCTCAATCAGGTCCCCCCTCAGCCTTCTTTGCTCCAAGGAAAACAACCCCAGCCTGTCCAGTCTCTCTTCATAGCTGAGGCGCTCCATCCCAGGTAACATCCTGGTGAATCTTCTCTGCACCCTCTCCAAAGCAATCACATCCTTCCTATAGTGAGGCGACCAGAACTGCACACAGTACTCCAGCTGTGGCCTCACCAGCGTTTTGTACAGCTCCATCATAACCTCCCTGCTCTTATATTCTATGCCTCTGCTAATGAAGGCAAGTATCCCATAAGCCTTTTTAACCACCTTATCTACCTGTTCCGCTGCCTTCAGGGAATTATGTACATGTACACCAAGGTCCCTCTGACCCTCTGTACTTCCTAGGGTCCTACCACTCATTGTGTATTCCCTTGCCTTATTTGTCCGTCCAAAATGCATCACCTCGCACTTTTCAGGGTTAAATTCCATTTGCCACTTTTCCGCCCATCTGACCAACCCGTTAATATTGTCCTGTAGCCTGAGGCTTTCCTCCTCGCAATTTACCACCCCACCAATTTTCGTGTCATCCGCGAACTTACTGATCATACCCTTTACATTCTCATCCAAATCATTAATGTAGATCACAAACAGCAAGGGACCCAGCACCGATCCCTGAGGTACCCCACTGGACACAGGCTTCCAGTCACAAAAGCAACCTTCGACCATCACCCTCTGCCTCCTGCCACTCAGCCAGTTTAGGATCCAACGCGCCAAGGCCCCCTGGATCCCATGGGCTCTTACCTTCTTGACCAGTCTCCTATGCGGGACCTTGTCAAAAGCTTTACTGAAGTCCATGTAAACCACATCCACAGCATTTCCCTCATCCACACACCTAGTCACCCCCTCGAAAAATTCAATCAGATTGGTCAGACATGATTTACCCTTGACAAAGCCATGCTGACTATCCCCGATTAATCCTTGCCTCTCCAAGTGGAGACTAATTTTGTCCCTCAGAATTTTTTCCAATAATTTCCCTACCACAGATGTTAGGCTCACTGGCCTGTAATTCCCTGGTTTATCCCTGCTACCCTTCTTGAATAATGGTACTACATTAGCTGTTCTCCAGCCCTCTGGTACATCCCCTGTGGCCAGAGAGGTTCTGAAAATTTGTGTCAGAGCCCCTGCAATCTCCTCCTTTGCCTCACACAACAGCCTGGGATACATCTCGTCCGGGCCTGGGGATTTATCCACTTTTTGGCCTGCTAAAACCGCTAGTACCTCCTCCCTCTCGATGCTAATATGTTCAAGTATGTCACAGTCCCCTTGCCCGACTTCTATATCTACATCGTCTTTCTCCATAGTGAACACTGAGGCAAAAAATTCATTTAAAACCCCACCTACTTCATCTGGCTCTACACACAGCTTGCCACTTTGGTCCCTAATGGGCCCTACCCTTTCCCTGGTTATCCTCTTATAAGAGCAGCCTCTTATTCTAAGACTATGCCCCCTAGTTCTAGTTTCACCCATCATCGGGAACATCCTCCCCGCATCCACCTGATCCAACCCCTTCACAATCTTATATGTTTCAATAAGATCGCCTCTCATTCTTCTGAACTCCAATGAGTAGAGTCCCAATCTACTCAACCTCTCCTCATATGTCCATCCCCTCATCCCCGGGATTAACCGAGTGAACCTTCTTTGTACTGACTCGAGAGCAAGTATGTCTTTTCTTAAG
Organism: Somniosus microcephalus; assembly: GCF_052327205.1. NCBI lineage: Eukaryota > Metazoa > Chordata > Chondrichthyes > Squaliformes > Somniosidae > Somniosus > Somniosus microcephalus. The sequence continues at coordinate 55,074,253 of NC_140993.1, read as the reverse complement.
TATGGACACCAAAACTGTATGCAGTATTCCAGGTGCGGTCTCACCAATACCTTGTACAACTGAAGCAATACCTCCCTATTTTTATATTCTATCCCCCTAGCAATGAAAGCCAACATTCCATTGGCCTTCTTAATCACTTGCTGCACCTGCATACTAACCTTTTGAGTTTCGTGCACCAGGACCCCCAGATCCCTTTGTACTTCAGTACTTTCCAGTTTCTTGCCATTAAGATAATAACTTGCTCTACGATTTTTCCTGCCAAAGTGCATAACCTCACACTTTCCAGTATTGTATTCCATCTGTCAAATCTCTCCCCACTTACTTAGCCTGTCGATGTCCCCTTGCAGGTTTTTTATGTCCTCCTCACTCACTACTTTCCCTCCCATCTTAGTATCATCTGCAAACTTTGATATGTTACACTCGGTCCCCTCCTCCAAATCGTTAATCTAGATTGTAAAGAGTTGGGGACCCAGCACTGACCCCTGCGGAACACCACTAGTTACTGATTGCCAGTCTGAGAATGAACCATTTATCCCAACTCTCTGCCTTCTGTTAGATAGCCAATCCTCTATCCATGCCAGAATATTACCCCCAATCCTGTGATTTTTTATCTTAAGCAATAATCTTTTGTGTGGCACCTTGTCAAATGCCTTTTGGAAGTCTAAATACACTATGTCCACTGGTTCCCCTTTATCCACCCTATATGTTACTTCCTCAAAGAACTCCAGCAAATTTGTCAAACATGACTCCCCCTTCATAAAACCGTGCTGACTTTGTCCTATTAAATTATGATTATCCAAATGTCCTGTTACTGTCTCCTTAATAATGGACTCCAAAATTTTACCTACCACAGATGTTAGGCTAACCGGTCTATAGTTTCCAGCCTTCTGTCTACTGCCCTTTTTAAACAAGGGTGTTACATTAGCAGTTTTCCAGTCTGCCAGGACCTTTGCTGAGTCCAGGGAGTTTTGGAAAATTATTACTAATGCATCCACAATCCCCACCGCCACTTCCCTCAAGACCCTAGGATGTAAGCCATCCGGTCCAGGTGATTTATCCGCCTTGAGTCCCATTATTTTACCGAGTACCACCTCCTTTGTGATTTTGATCGTGTTTAGCTCCTCCCCCCCCCCCCTATAGCCCCCTGTTTGTCCAGTGTTGGGATATTCTTAGTGTCCTCTACTGTAAAGACTGATACAAAATATTCATTCAGTGTTTTTGCCATCTCCATATTTCCCACCATTAATTTCCCGGTCTCATCCTCTAAGGGACCAACATTTACTTTAGCCACCCTTTTTCTTTTTATATAACTATAAAAACTCTTACTATCTGTTTTAAATTTTTTGCTAATTTACTTTCATAATCTATCTTCCCTTTCTTAATCAATCTTTTTGTTATTTTTTGCTGTCTTTTAAAGTTTTCCCAATCCTCTATCCTCCCACTAGATTTGGCTACCTTATATGCCCTTGTTTTTAGTCGAATACTATCCTTAATTTCTTTACTTAGCCATGGATGGCTGTCTTTTCTTTTACACCCTTTTCTTCTCAGTGGAATATATATTTTTTGGAAGTTGTAAAATAACTCCTTAAATGTACACCACTGATCATGTATCGTCTTACCCTTTAATCTGTTTTCCCAATCCACTCTACTCAATTCCGCTCTCATACCTTCATAGTCTCCTTTATTCAAGCTTAGCATGCTTGTTTGAGATCCAACCTTCTCACCCTCTAATTGAATATGGAATTCAACCATGTTATGGTCACTCATTCCAAGGGGATCCTTTACTAGGACATTTTTTAATTAATCCTGTCTCGTTACACAGGACCGCATCTAAGGTTGCTTGCCCCCTGGTCGGTTCAGTTACATACTGCTCAAGAAACGCATCCCTAATACACTCAATGAACTCATCCTCAAGGCAGCCCTGCCCAATTTGATTTGTCCAATTAATATGATAGTTAAAATCCCCCATAATTATAGATGTTCCCTTATTACAAGCCTCAACTATTTCCTGATTGATACTCCGTCCAACAGAGTTGCAACTGTTCGGAGGCCTATAGACTACGCCCACTAGTGTTTTTTTCCCCTTATCATTCCTTACCTCCACCCAAACTGTTTCATTATCCAGATCTTTTGACCCAATATCATTTCTCTGAATTACAGTGATTCCTTCCTTTATTAACATAGCTACCCCACCTCCCCTTCCTTCCTGCCTGTCCTTCCTGATCGTTAAATAACCTGGTATGTTTAATTCCCAGGCATTGTCACCCTGCAGACATGTTTCTGTAATGGCCACAAGATCATACCCATATGTAGTTATTTGTGCCATTAACTCCTCTATTTTGTTACGAATGCTACGTGCATTCAGATGGAGAACTTTCAAATATGTTTTGTGACACTTAGTTCCTGCTTTTGCCCTTTTTATTACTTTGCCTTTTACGTCATACCTTCTGCCCCTTCCTGACACACTCTGGTTTTTAATTTCCCCACTGCTACCTAAGTCTATGACCTTCTCTGTTGTCATTTTTATTATTTGCTCTCTAGGAACCTCCCCCCCACTAGTTAGTTTAAAGCCCTCTCTACAGCCCTAGTTATATGATCCGCCAGGACTCTAGTCCCAGCACTGGCCAAGTGAAGCCTGTCCCAACAGAACAGCTCCCTCCTGCCCCAGTACTGGTGCCAGTGTCCCAGGAAGCAAAACCCATTTCTCCCACACCAGTCTTTGAGACACGCATTAAAATTTGCTCAGCAATAAAGAGGAGGTACTATCCAGGAACACAGGTAGCAGATGGAACCCATTACGTAAAGGTGCAGTTCCCAGAGGGGGTGAGGTCATTACCGTACAGCGTGAAATTCGAGACACTGGAAGGAGTGCAGTACTTTTGAGTGCTGCATGATAACCAAGTGAAGGTTTGCTATTATTGTCTTGGACACGACCATCTTGTAAGAAACTGTCCAGACTTGTACTGTTATAATTGTGGCAAGTCTGGACACATCGCTCGGAGCTGCAAGGCGGTGAGCTGTGGGGTGTGTCACAAAGGCCCCACCCGCTGTGAGTGTGAGGCAGAAGGAAGCTCTATGAGTGATGAGGAGATGGGAGAAGGAGCAGGAGAGGTGAGTGGAACGGTCGGAGGAACGGAGCAGTCGGAGGACACAGCTGGTAAACTGAAGGAGAAAAGAGCACAAGAAGAGGCAGTAAATTGTGGAGCAGAGAACAGGATGGAGATGGCGGAAAACACACCAAGTACTGTGGAAAAGAATAAAGACAGCAGCAGGCAGCAAGGGTCGAGTGCAGACTCGAACCTTAATATGGTTCAGCTCTCCCTAAAGAATCTGGTGTCCATGGGGGGAGAGGAGGCGGGAGCGGGGTGCATGGTAAATGTAAGTACTCCAAAGAAAGACAGGAGTCGGACATCTTAGTGAGCAGAGGGGGCAAGACAAGGAGAGGGTGCAAGAGGCAGGAGCCTTAAAGGGGCAGCAAGACGGGATCGACGAGACAAAGACGCCAGAAGGGAACAATATAGGTGTGCCATTGTCCCATAGAGAGAAGGAACAGGAAGCAAGGGTCAGAGGTGGAGATGTGGTCGAAGGGAGCGGCACTTTTGGAGAAACCGCGATAGCAGGAAGACTCTCTATGGGAGATGATGTATCTGACGGGGAGCAGGATTATGTATCTGACGGGGAGCAGGCACAGAGGGTTGCAGAAGAGCTTGAGAGTGAGGAATTAGAGGGGGACAGAGACATGGAAGTCGGGGGTGGGGTGGCATCGTGTGGAAAGGGAAAGGTTAGTGAGGGGCAGAAGGAGGGAGAAAGGGAAGCTCCTGGGCCCAAACTTAATGCTAGGAAGAGGCTGAAACAGCAGGGAAGGTTCAAACAGGAGGTGAAAAAGATTCGGAGGCTGCAGGAAAAAGCAACAGCTGGCCGAAAAGTTGGGAAGGAGCATGTGAGGAGGGAAGGGCCAGAGATTAAATGATGGGGAGATTATCAGGCATACTTCCCCTCTTTGGAGCCATGATTACATTGGTCTTGATTAATGTGAACGGACTGAGGGGTGAGAAGAAATTGCAGCAGTTGTTGCAGGGTTTTAAAGGTACGGACTTGTTGTGTCTGCAAGAAACCTTTTGGGATGAGGATATCCTAGAAAGAGTTCAGAACGTTTGGAAGGGAGAGGTGTTTGCAAGTTGTGCAAACAATAACCGTAGAGCGGTGGCTGTTTTAGTGAGTCCGTCTATAAAAGAGAAAATTGCCTTGGTGGACAAGGACACTGAGGGGAGATTTTTATGGCTAAGGGTAAAAATGGAGGGATTTAATTGCGATCTCTTTAATATCTATGCACCGAATGACCATTGCAAGCGTTGCAAGTTTTTTCGGGGTTTATTCACTGAGGCGGCAGAGATGGAAAATCCTTGTATAGCGGGGGATTTCAATGTATTTTTATCTCGGATGGACATTTCAGCCCAGATGACCTTTAAGGATGATAACTCCAGAGGGATGATTGTAAAAATGATGGCAACTTTAAATTTGAGAGACTTATGGAGGGACCGGAACTCCATAAAAAGGGAGTTCACCAGATCAGGTTGGGTGGGTGATGTTTTAAAACAGAGCCGAATAGATTTTGTGTTAATGCGGGAAGGGTTAAGTTCTGAGGTGATGGAGATTTATTATAAAAAATTATTTTTTAGTGATCACTCGGCTTTGGTTCTTAGAATTAGGAACAGCAGAGTTAAGATCGGTTCAGGGGTGTGGATTTTAAACAATCAATACCTGAAAGAAATTGCTTATAAAGAAGGGATTATAAATATAATAAAGAATGCTCAGAAGGAACCTTTGTTCTTGAAAGAAAGAAGAGTTTGGTGGGACAATTTCAAATATGAGGTAAAAGTTTTTTCGGTAGGTTATGGGAAAAAGAGGGCGGCAGCTAACCGGCGTCGAGAAGAGAATATAAACAAAAGGTTTACGGATGTCTGTAAAGCAGTTGACGGAGAGGATAAGGGAGAGGAGACTAAGTTCCGGGTGCTAAAGGAAGTGTGGGAATTATTGCAAGCTGAAAAATACAAGGGGGCTGTTAGATCCATGTATCTTAATGTTGTGTCCTTCAATAATCAGACAACAGACTGCAGGGAACGATTCAACAGGTGTTTACTGAATGAGGGTTACTCTAGAACTAACTGTACAGATCACTACTCAGGGTTTATATACAGGTGTGGTCACTGCCGGTACTACAGTATACAGGAGCTGTAAAAAGTAGTTCTCCCCTTAAAGGTACATACATTACAATTCCTCCCCTTTTAGATTAACAGTACCATAACACTCATTTAACAATTAAATATCAAACTAATTACTGTAGTGTATGTGCCTTTAAGAGCCCCATGTGTACTGTAATGCCGGTAATGGCCACTCAGGCTATATAAGCCTGTATATTGTGTTGTATCAGTTAGTTCCCCTCCAGACTTTGTTTAGTAAACACCTATGAAACCAACTCCTGTCTTCAGTGTCTCTATCAACACACAGACACAACAGTGGCGACGAATTGGAAACGGACTTACCTGCAATTCGGCAGCACCTCAAGGACATCGATTCCTCTGGCGTCCAAAGTTGAAGAAAAATCAAGATAAAGAAAAAGCTGTGGTTTCACCAGCTAGCCAAGCTGGTGGCAGGTACTGCAATAATCCTTCCTGGGCGTCGGGCTGGGGCTCCAGCGGCTGGCTCTACAGCTAGGCCAAGCAGCGAAAGCGGAGGCAAGCAGTAACAGACGGGGAGGGAGCACTCGGGAGATGGCCGGCGCTGCAAGCAGGTCGGCGTTCAGACCTAGAGAGAGAGTCCGGCGGGAACGAGTCTCCAACTGTAAATAAATAAATAAAAAGAACGGAAACCGCGGGAAACAGCGTTGTCATCGGCAGCAGCGGTGGGGAAGCGCGGGAAGCGCCATATCTTTTCTAGGATGCCTAAGTCTGGCAATATTGATGCTTTTGATAACGAGATAGAGGATTGGACCACATATGTGGAAAGACTGGAGGTATATTGCACCGCAAATGGTATAAAAGATGAAAAAAAAGCTTCAGTACTGCTAAATCTAATGGGCGCAAAGACATACGGGCTGTTACGAAATTTAATCACTCCAGCCAAACCAAAGGACAAGAATTTTAAAGAAATTGTTGATACCCTACAGGAGCACTTAAACCCAACACCGCTGCTGATAGCGGAACGATTCAAATTCTTCAAGAGAAATCAACACAAGAATGAAAGTAACGCTGATTACCTCACCGAATTAAGAAAGCTATCAAAACACTGCCAATTCGGGGCAGGACTTGCAGATTATCTTCGAGACAAATTCGTCTGCGGTCTCTTAAATGAAGGAACACAGAAAAGGCTGCTTTCTGAAAAAGATTTAACACTGGACAAGGCTTTCAGTATGGCTATATCATACGAAGCAGCTGCAAGAGGAGCTGCAGAGATACAACAAAAGACACAGGACTTTGGCACCCATGAAATGACACAGGGTTTCGAGAGATGTTATCGCTGCGGCAGATCCACCCATGACCAGAGGGACTGCTGGTTCAAGGACAAATCATGCAGTCAATGCGGAAAGATTGGACACATTGCACGGGTATGCCGATCTGGACAAAAATAATCCACAGACAGGAAAAAAAAAATCAATAAAGAAAAGTACAGAAAGGTACAAATGATGACGGACAGTAGCTCCGAAGACCAGAAGAGCAATAGCGACTCCGGAAACAAGAGACTAAGCTGTCTCAAATTACATAATGTAATTGCCAAAGATGATTACCAGTCCATTTGGGTTACCCTCACGATAGCAGGGTCCCCAGTTAAAATGGAGCTAGATACAGGATCAGCTCTGACCGTCATAAATCGACGGGATTACGAGCGGCTATTTCCGCATATACCTTTAAAAGACACATCCATTATCTTGAAAACATATACGGGGCAGAAAGTATACCCCAAAGGAAAAATAAGGGTGCCTGTTGTATACAACGGCAAGGAAATTCAAAAGTTGTATTTATACATTCTACAAGATGGTGGTCCACCGCTGTTGGGACGTGAATGGATCAGGAAAATACGTTTAGACTGGCACTCCATTCAGGCACTGACGGTGACCAGTAAGAAAAAAACCGATGATGACGTCATACCTGAACGATTAAAAGACATCTTGGCCAACGCCAAAGAAGTGTTTCAAGAGAAACTAGGAACCTTGAAAGGCATCACCGCCTCAATTAAAGTGGAAGATGCAGCAATTCCCAAGTTTTTTAAGGCAAGACCGGTGTCATACGCAATTCATCCAGCAGTCGAGGCAGAGCTGGAGAATTTGGAAAAGGCAGGCGTATTATCCAAAATAGATTGGAGCGAGTGGGCAACACCCATCGTTCCAGTCATGAAGAAAGCATTGAATAATGATAAATCTGAAGAACAGAGAAAAATTTGCATCTGTGGAGACTTCAAGGTGACTGTAAACCCGGTCCTTCACACGGTACAGTATCCTTCCGAGGATAGAAGATATTTTCGCCTCACTATCCGGAGGGAGACGTTTCACCAAAATTGACTTGACACAGGCATATCTACAGATGGAGGTTGAAGAGGCCTCTAAAAAATATCTCACGATAAATACACACAAAGGTCTGTACCAGTACAATCGACTGGTTTTCGGAGTAGCATCCGCTCCAGCTATCTGGCAAAGAGCTATGGAGCAAGTCCTCCAAGGGATTCCGGGGACTCAATGCTACCTAGATGACACCCTTGTAACAGAAGAAAACGACAACGAGCACCGTGCCAATTTGGAGCAGGTGCTCATTAGGCTGAGAGAACAGGGCCTACGAGCAAATCGCCCCAAGTGCGAATTTTTCCAAAATCAAATATCATATTGTGGCCACATAATTAATAAGGAAGGGTTGCATAAGGCACCTGAAAAAATTGAAGCGGTCATAAAAGCCCCAGCACCTGAAAATGTTTCACAATTAAGGTCGTTCCTGGGATTAATAAATTATTATCATAAATTTTTACCGAACTTATCAACTCTTCTACACCCTCTTAATGAACTGCTACAAACAGGAGTAATTTGGAAATGGAGCGAAGACTGTAAACGTGCCTTCCATAAATGCAAAGACTTAATCACGTCCAAAGAAGTTTTGGCTCATTACAACCCATCACTGCCAATCAGACTGGCGTGCGATGCATCCCCTTACGGCGTAGGAGCAGTATTATCGCATAAATTCCCTGATGGCTCGGAACGGCCGATAGCTTTTGCGTCACGCTCATTGAACTCAGCTGAGCGTAACTATGCCCAAATCGACAGGGAAGCACTCAGCCTGGTATGGGGAGTGAAGAAATTCAACCATTACCTACACGGACAAAAATTTACCTTGTTGACTGACCATCAACCCCTCATCTCCATATTCAACCCTAAAAAGGGTGTTCCCATTATGACAGCGCAAAGGCTACAGAGGTGGTCCCTTTTTCTAGGGGCACACCAATACAACATAGAATACAAAGGATCAAAACAGCATGGGAATGCTGACGGGTTATCGCGCCTACCGTTGCCAACGTTAGAAGAAGCACCTACCGTAGACCCAGTGGAGATTTTCCACTCTACCATAGTCGAATGTCTACCAGTAACAAATTCTGCCATTGAAAGGGAAACTAGAAATGACCCGACTCTCTCACGAGTCTACGATTTAACAGTGAAGGGATGGCCAGCACATGGCGAACCACTGTTGCCAGCATTCTCGCAAAGAAGAGAACAGCTGTCAGTGTGCCGAGGAACCTTGATGTGTGGATCCAGAGTGGTGATTCCACCCAAACTCCAGGATAAAGTTCTAAAGGAGCTTCACGAGGGGCATCTGGGTGGAGTGAAAATGAAGAACCTAGCCAGGGTGTTTGTATGGTGGCCAGGTATCGATGGAGACATCAAAGAAATGACCAAGAACTGCCTAGGATGCCAGAAGGTCCAAAACGCTCCACCCCAAGCCCCTCTACATCCATGGGAGTGGCCCTCATCTCCCTGGCAAAGGGTACACATCAACTTTGCTGGTCCATTTATGGACTCAATGTTCTTAATCGCGGTTGATGCACACTCCAAGTGGCCGGAGGTAATAAAGATGTGCTCCACCACCACGGAAAAAACCATCACAGTATTAAGGTCCATATTTACCAGGAATGGGCTGCCGGAACAGATCTGTTCTGATAATGGACCGCAATTTGTGTCCGAAGAATTCAGGAAGTTCTTAAAAAAACAATGGGGTTAAGCACTACACGTCCGCCCCATACCATCCCGCCACCAATGGATTGGCTGAAAGGTTTGTCCAGACCTTCAAGAAGGCCATAAAGGCCATGGGTAATGAAGACATAAAACTTCAGCACAAGGTGGATAACTTCTTGTTCGCATACAGGAATGCAACACATATGGTTACAAACCAAACTCCCGCCATGATGTTCTTCAATAGAAGCCTAAGATGCCGGCTGGATTTGATCAAGCCCAACATCAGAAGGGACGTGGAGAACCGGCAATTTCAAGGCATGAATGAAAGGCCAACTAGAACCTTCCAGATAGGTCAACAAGTTTTGGCCCGGGACTACTGTACCGAGAAATGGCAGCCTGGAACTATCTGCACACGACTAGGACCGCTGATGTATACCATGGACATCGGAGAAAGCATAATAAGGCGCCATGCTGACCAAATCATAGAGTCATCCGAAAATGGACAACCTACACCAGAACTCTATACGCCTAACGATGAAGTAGAGATACCCATATCTGCCTCCGATCCAGTGATACTGGAACCCGATGAACCCGACACTGGCATTCAAGCCGAATCAGCCTTGCCAAAAGAACCTACTACACCACCAGAAACTACTACACCACCGAGGCGTTATCCGGACCGAGCCAGGAAGCCTCCAGAGAGACTGACTTATAATTAATTAACTGCTGCAATGTGTAGGTTATTTTTCTTGTACAGGTAGACTATCCTTTTTCCGAAAACCTCGGGACCAGCCGAGTTTCGGATAAAGGAGAATTTCGGATTTCGGAAGGTGGGTCGGCGGGGGTCCGCGGGGGGGTCGGCGGGGGGTCGTGCGCACGACTTACGCTGACGCTCAGCGTAAGTCAGTCGGGGTCGGCGGGGTCCGCGGGGGGGGTCGGCGGTTGTCGGGGCTGGCGGGGTCCGCGGGGGGGTCGGCGGTTGTCGGGGCTGGCGGGGTCGGCGGTTGTCGGGGCTGGCGGAATCCGCGGGGGGGTCGGCGGTTGTCGGGGCTGGCGGGGTCGGCGGTTGTCGGGGCTGGCGGGGTCGGCGGGGGGTCGTGCGCAAGACTTACCCTTTATCCGAACTTCCGCAACCGGAACCCTCTAAAAACCGAAGGTTTTTTCGTTCAGCGTAAGTCGTACGCACGACTTACGCTGAACGAAAAAACCTTCGGTTTTTAGAGGGTTTCGGTTTTCGAAAGTCCGGATAAAGGGTAGTCTACCTGTAACATGTAATTAATAATTACTTAAAATATTATGCACTGGTTGGCTAAAAGGGGAGGAATTGGAGTGTATGTGCCTTTAAGAGCCCCATGTCTACTGTAATGCCGGTAATGGCCACTCGGGCTATATAAGCCTGTATATTGTGTTGTATCAGTTAGTTCCCCTCCAGTCTTTGTTTAGTAAACACCTATGAAACCAACTCCTGTCTTCAGTGTCTCTATCAACACACAGACACAACAATTACAATTAACACATTTAACATGCAACATTAGCTGAAAATAGTCTATTTATAAATTCAGTCTTTGGGGAGGCTTCCTGATCCTTTCTGGATAGCGCCTTTCCCGAGTGTCTTGCTCTTGGTGCGGAGGCGATTCTGGCCCCCTGTCGTCGGTTGGTTCATCAGCTTCCGATGCTACTGTTTCTGGGGTAGATGCTACCTGTATGTCGGGTTCATCACCAGGTACGTATGGGCGAGGCATGGGGTTGACTTGTTCCTATGACGCCAGGATCTGGTCAGCATGGCGTCTCACGATGCTCTCCCCAACGTCCACTGTGTACATTAGTGGGCCCTGCCGTGTGCATATCGTTCCTGGCTGCCATTTTTCTGTTCGGTAGTCGCGGGCCAAGACTGGTTGCCCTACATTGAAGCTCCTTGTTGGCTTCTCATGGATGTGCTGGAATTGCTTACTCTCAACATCTCTTCGTACGTTTGGTCTGAGCAAATCCAGGCGAGATCTTAACCTTCGGTTAAAGAACATCATGGCTGGGGCCTGGTTGGTGACTGCATGTGTCGCATTCCGGTAGGCGAACAGGAAATTGTCCACCTTGTGCTGCAGCGGAATGTTGTCATTGAACATAGCCTTTATTGCCTTCTTAAAGGTTTGTACGAACCTCTCAGCCAATCCATTTGTTGCTGGATGATACCGGGCGGATGTGTAATGCCTTACCCCATTCCTTTTCATAAATCTTCGAAACTCTTCGGACACAAACTGTGGTCCGTTATCAGAGCAAATCTGCTCTGGCAAGCCGTTCCTGGCAAAAATGGTCCGTAGGACTGCAATAGTTTTCTCCGTGGTGGTGGAGGACATTTTGATCACCTCAGGCCATTTCGAGTGCGCATCCACGGCTATTAAAAACATTGAGTCCATGAATGGACCAGCAAAATCAATATGCACCCGTTGCCATGGAGATGAGGGCCACTCCCATGGGTGTAGAGGGGCATGTGGTGGTGCATTTTGGACCTTCTGGCATCCTGAGCAGCTCTTTGTCAGGTCCTCGATTTGCTGATCGATCCCCGGCCACCACACATAAGACCTAGCAAGGCTTTTCATTTTCACCCCTCCCAGATGACCTTCGTGAAGCTCATTGAGCACTCTCTCCCTTAACTTGGGTGGAATTACCACTCGAGATCCACACATCAAGGTCCCCTGGCATACTGAGAGCTGTTCTCTTCTGGATGAGAATGCTGGCAACAGTGAGTCGCCATGTGCTGGCCATCCCTTCACCGTCAATTCATATACCCGAGACAGTGTCGGGTCATTTCGGGTCTCCTTCTCTATACCAGCGTTAGTTACTGGCAAGCATTCAATTATAGTCGAATGAAATATTTTGACAGGATCCACTGCTGGTGCTTCCTCCGCAGTAGGCAGTGGCAGGCGTGATAGCCCATCAGCGTTTCCATGCTGTTTCGTGCCCTTATACTCGATTTCATATTGGTGCGCCCCTAGAAAAAGGGACCATCTTTGTAGCCGTTGCGCCGTCATCACCGGAACGCCCTTCTTTGGATTAAAGATGGAGACAAGTGGTTGCTGGTCAGTCAGCAAGGTGAACTTCTGCCCGTGCAGATAGTGATTGAACTTTTTCACTCGCCACACTCGGCTGCGGGCCTCCCTGTCAATCTGGGCGTAGTTACGCTCGGCTGAGGTTAGTGATTGTGACGCAAAGGCTATTGGCCTCTCTGAGCCGTCCGAGAATTTGTGCGACAGCACCGCTCCAATGCCGTAGGGTGACGCATCACATGCCAACCGAATTGGTAATGCCGGGTTGTAATGGGCCAATACCTCTTTCGATGTGATTAGTGTTTTGCTCTTCTGGAAAGCTCGTCTACATTCGTCACTCCACTTCCATGGCACCCCAGTTTGCAGTAGGGTGTTCAGTGGGTGTAGTATTGTAGACAAATTTGGTAAGAACTTATGGTAGTAGTTTACCAGCCCGAGGAACGACCTCAGTTGTGACACATTTTCCGGTGCTGGAGCCTTGAATACTGCCTCAATCTTCTCTGGGGACTTATGTAACCCCTCTTTATCGATAACGTGGCCACAATACGAGATCTGTTTTCTAAAAACCTCGCATTTGGGGCGGTTAGCTCGGAGCCCATATTCCTGCAATCTAGTGAGCACCTGCTCCAGGTTGGCAAGGTGATCACTGTCATTTTCGCCCGTGACCAGGATGTCGTCCAAATAACACTGGGTCCCTGGGATCCCTTGCAGGACTTGTTCCATTGCCCTCTGCCAAATAGCCGGAGCTGACGCTACCCCGAATACCAGCCGGTTGTATTGGTAGAGACCTTTATGGGTGTTAATTTGAGGTATTTTTTTGATGCTTCTTCTACCTCCATTTGCAGATACGCCTGGGTCAGATCAATCTTAGTGAAGCGTTTCCCTCCAGATAGCGAGGCGAAAATATCTTCAATCTGAGGAAGTGGATATTGTACGGTGTGAAGGACCGGGTTCACTGTTACCTTAAAGTCCCCACAGATGCGAACCTTCCTTGGTTCCCCAGGCGTGCTGCTCAACGACTTTTTCATCACAGGGACGATGGGTGTAGCCCACTCGCTCCAGCCTACCTTGGACAGTACACCTGAACGTTCCAGACTCTCCAGCTCTGCTTCGACGGCTGGGCGGATCGCATAAGGTACCGGTCTGGCCTTAAAACATTTTGGGCTTGCATTTTCTTCAATTTTAATCATCGCTGTCATGCCTTTTAGTGTTCCGAGTCCTTGCTGGAACACTTCTTTCGCGTCAGTTAGGATCTTTGACAGTCGCCCAGGTGTGACGTCGTCATCCTTTTTGTCAGCCACAGTCAGTGCCTGTATGGAATGCCAATCTAGCTGTATCTTCCGGATCCATTCACATCCTAGTAGTGGTGGTCCTCCATCTGGCAATACATATAGGTCCATTTTTGGTGTTTCCTTGCCGTTATATATAATGTTCACCCTTATTTTTCCTTTGGGGTAGACTTTTTGCCCCGTGTACGTCTTCAAGACAATCTTTGTATCTCTCAAGGGTATATGTGAGAATAGCCGCTTGTAGTCCCTTCGGTTTATGGCTGTTAGGGCTGATCCTGTGTCCAATTCCATTTTCACTTGGGCTCCTGCTATCTTGAGCGTGACCCAGAAGGTTTGGTGATCCTCCGTTTTGATCACATTATGTAGTTTCAGACAACCCAGCTCTTTGCTTCCGGAGTCTGTATCACTCTTCTGTTCGTCTGAACTACTCTCCGTCACCTTATGTACCTTCTTGTACTTCTCCTTTGGAGATTTCTTGCTGCTGGTTTTCTTTCTCGACCTGCAGACTCTTGCTATGTGTCCTACTTTTCCACACTGTCTGCAAACTGTGTCCTTGAACCAGCAATCATTATGGTCGTGTGTTGTTCTGCCGCAGCGATAGCACTTCACTGTTCCGTATGACATTTCATTTGTGCCATATTCTTGCAGTCTCCGTTGTATCTCTGCAGTGCCCCGTGCTGCTGCTTCGTGTGATACTGCAATGCTGAAAGCCTTGTCCAGCGTAAGATCCTTTTCTGATAGAAGCCGTTTCTGGGTTCCTTCACTTTGAAGCCCACACACAAACTTGTCCCTTAATGTATCTGCTAGTCCCATTCCAAACTGGCAGTGTTTCGATAGCTTGCGCAGTTCCGTTAAATACGCAGCATTACTTTCATCTTTATGCTGGTTCCTTTTGTGAAACTTAAATCTTTCTGCTATCAGCAGCGGTGTGGGGTTTAAGTGGTCCTGTAGGATTGACACTATGTTTTCAAAATCCTTTTCTACTGGCTTCTCTGGGGTTACTAGGTTTCGTAGTAAGCCATATGTTTTTGCACCCATTGAATTCAACAATACCAGCGCTTTCTTGTCATCTGGCACTTCATTCGCCTTGCAGTATACTACTATGCGTTCGACATATGTCGTCCAATCTTCAACTTCATTGTCGAACGCTGTGATACTGCCACTCTTCGGCATTTTTGGGTGTGGTTAGACTGGCTTAAAATGGCATCTCCCGCGCTTTCCTTTCTTCCCCACTGCGGCTTAAAATGGCATCTCCCGCGCTGCTGCCAATGCCGCTCTCGGCGGTCCTCGCGGCAAATGGCAGCGCCTCGCGTTTTCCTGTGTGCCTCTCTTCCCCGTTGACGCTGCTCGGCCCTTGAACACCGGCTGCGCTCTGCTCTCTCTCGTCTCTCTCCCCCGTTGACGCTGCTCGGCCCTTGAACACCGGCTGCACTCTGCTCTCTCTTGTCTCTCTCCCCCGTTGACGCTGCTCGGTCCTGAGCACCGGCTGCGCCCTGTGCGTTCTGCCCTCTCTCTCTCCCCCGTCGACGCTGCTCGGCCTTTATCTGTGCCGCTCGGTCGGGCTCTCGCCCGTCGCTGCCCAGGAAGGGTCTGCACAGTACCTGTTGCCAGCCCGTTTCGCTGGACCACCGTGACTGGAAAGCCATGCCTGGCTCTCGACAGCCTCCCCTGCGATGCTCAAATCTCTGCTGGATGACTGGGCGGTTGCCCGTGGTCGACGCCTGTGCTTCTGGACTCGACCTTCTTCCACCATTTACTGGTGTTATGTCCGCAGTTAAATTACTTTAAATACTATGTTCGACAGTTGTGTGAAGCTTTTTTGCTGGGTGGGGACCGAAGAGCGAGAATGGGAATCCTGTGGGACTCAATTTTGAGATGGGGATTGCAGGAGAGTCTGCCTGAGTCTAGTGGAGCAGCAATTAATTTAATGTTCAGTTTGGCTAGATTCGTGATTGTGCAAAGAAGGAATGCTCTGTTTTTTAAGGGGAGGAGAATCAATCTAAAAGAGTATTTTAAATATAAGCTGAAAGATCATTATAAGGCTCTGTGGATGTTTTATTCAGAAAGGAATTTAAGGATAGTATTTTACAACCAATTTTTAAAATACAATTGATTAATATATGTTACAGGAGACAACTTAAACTTCAGGTTTTGGTGTTAAAATGTGGTGGCGGAATGGCTGTGCAGAGTGGTGGAATTGATTTGTATCATACAATGAAATGATCACGATGTTGTAAATGTTCTTAATGTTCAATAAAGTATATTAATTTAAAAAAAGTTGGGAGCACCCTTGCCTCTGAGTCAACAGGTTGTGGGTTCAAGTCCCACTCATGAGACTTGAGCAGAAAAAAATCCAGCGTGACAGTCCAGTGCAGTACTGAGGGTGTGCTGCACTGTTGGCGGTGCTGTCTTTTGGATGAGATGTTAAACCGAGGCCCAGTCTGCTCTCTCAGGTAGATGTAAAAGATCATATGACACTATTTTGAAGAAAAGCAGGGGAGTTATCCCCGGTGTCCTAGCCAATATTTATCCCTCAATTAATATCACTAAAACAGATTATCTGGTCATTATCACATTGCTGTTTGTGTGAGCTTGCTGTGCACAAATTATCTGCCGTGTTTCCCACATTAGAACAGTGACTACACTTCAAAAAGTACTTCATTGGCTATAAAGCGCCTTAGGTGGTCATGAAAGGTGCTATATAAATGCAAGTCTTTCTTTCTTTTTAAAGGCTTGTGCACAAACCAGTTGCTTCCAGACATGGTTGGCCTTTCTCTTGGCATTGAGCATGACTGGGAGAATGAGCAGAGGCTATGCCGAGCAGGACAAATTGCTAGAAGAGGGGGGAGGAGGAGGAGAGGGAGAAGTGCTCTCAGCAGGAGGCCATATCCACAGAGGGTATTTAAGGAGCATATCTGTTGGAGAACAGATTGATGGAGTTCTGTAATGCCTTGGAAGCCCCTTTGCACACTGGTATCCGGAGCCATGATGGCAGCAGTCGAAGCTTCCATGGCAGCAAGCTAAGATTGCATGACAGGAGTCTGAGTTTCCACAGCAACACTCAGATGTTGGATGGATGCTGCTTGTACTGCAATGGAAGCTGAGACATCAGCCATCAGACACTGAAGAAATTGGCTCCACAGGTGCGTTGATGGAGGTGGGCTCTAAGCTCTGCGTAAAACCCTGTGCCAAGTTGGTGTTGGACTCCTCCATGCTCTTTGACAGTGAATGCAAGCTTTCTGTCTGGCTTTCCAGTGCACCAAGCATTTTGGTGTGTACACCCATCAGCCTTATTCTGTAGCCTGGCCCATTGAAGTCCTCATCTGAGTCCTCTACACAAAACTGATATGTGACCTCGCTCTTGGACAAGCTGACACCTGCGCAATCCTTTCCCCCCACCCTGGCTCCAGCGCACTTGTGCCCGGTGTCTCACCACGTGCAGATCCCACCTCTATTCTATCCTCTAAATTACACAGTGTCAGTATCTGAGCTGGTGGCTGCGACTGTTAAATCAAGTGATTGTGCCCCTTCATTTTCACTTTCTTCTGGTTCTTCCGCCACTGCCTGGGCAGGTTCCAGTTCTTGGGTGTGTGAAATAAAAAAAGAGACAAGGGTTAGGTTGTAGTGAGGAGTGGAGAAATTACAAAGTGCATGCTTACACCATCTGCAGCTTGTAAATCAGTAGAGATTGAGGGATGAGGGAAAAGTGGGATGAGAGAAAGAGGATTCGATATGCAGATACCCTAATCTTCAAAGGCTTCAACCCCGCTGGTGGCCACAGCCGCAGCAATGGCCTTTACCATAATGGCCAGCACTATCTCCTCCATGGGGGTTAAAACATGCAGGCACACCTATCCCCCTCCTGTTAATTCCTGCTGCTTCCTGTTGTGTTCCACCTTCTCCTGCAAGAAAGAGGGAAGTGTGTCAGTGAATGCTGTGCAATATGTTTGGGCAATGTGACTCTCATGGTTGAACAGCTGCACACTTTTAGATGTGGGTGCGAGGCTTGCAACAGTGCCATGTGAGTGAGGGTGAGGTAAAGCATATGAATGTTTGGTATGAGTCCGGATTGATAGAGATTGTTGGTAGGTGAGTGATGGGGGTGAAGTGAATTGAGCAGTGGATGAGGCTAGTGTTGCAGTTGGTAGGATATGACATTTGAAGATGCACTCACTGACCTTGACAACTCATATGAAATCATTAAACTTCTTCCTGCACTGCATTCAGGTCCTTGGGGTTACACTCCTGTCATTGATTTCCTTCACTATCTCTTGCCACTGCATATGTCTAGAGGGCCTCCAGCCCCTCCTGAGGGTGCAGGACATCTCTCCTTTTACCAACTCTTCCACCAAGACCTCCAGTGCATTGTATAAAACCCTTGGTGCATGCTCTCTCCCTTGGTCAGCCATTATTGATTCTTCCACAGCACATTATTCAGAATCATCTCAGCGCCACAATGCACCTCCCCTTTAAGAGATGCATCTGCAATATTTTGCTCTTGTATTAACTCCGTTTCTCTATCCACAGATGCTGCCTGACCTGCTAAGTATTTCAAGCATTTTCTGTTTTTATTTAAACTAACAGGAGGAGGAGACTCCATGAATATCCCCATCCTCAATGATGGTGGAGCCCAGCACGCGAGTGCAAAAGACAAAGCTGAAGCATTTGCAACCATCCTCAGCCAGAAGTGCCGAGTGGATGATTCATCTCAGCCTCCTCCTCCACCATCAAAGTAGCCAGTCTTCAGCCAATTCGATTCACTCCACGTGATATCAAGAAACGGCTAAGCATACTGGATACAGCAAAGGCTATGGGCCCTGACAACATCCTGGCCAAACTGTTCCAGTACAGCTACAACACTGACATCTACCCAACAATGTGGAAAACTGCCCAGGTATATCCTGTCCACAAAAAGCAGGACAAATCCAATCAGGCCAATTACCATCCCATCAGTCTACTCTCAATCATCAGCAAAGTGATGGAAGGTGTCGATGGCAATGCTATCAAGTGGCACTTACTCACCAATAACCTGCTCACTGATGCCCAGTTTGGGTTCCTCCAGGACCACTTGGCTCCAGACCTCATTACAGCCTTGGTCCAAACATGGACAAAAGAGCTGAATTCCAGAGATGAGATGAGGGTGACTACCCTTGACACCAAGGCAGCATTCGACTGAGTGTGGCATCAAGGACTCCAAGTAAAATTGAAGTCAATGGGAATCGGGGAAAACTCTCCACTGGCTGGAATCATACCTAACAAAAAGGAAGATGGTTGTGGTTGTCAGAAGTCAATCATCTCAGCCCCAGGACATCACTGCAGGAGTTCCTCATGGCAGTGTCCTAGGCCCAACCATCTTCTGCTGCTTCATCAATGACTTTCCCTCCATCATAAGGTCAGAAGTGAGGATGTTCGCTGATGACTGCACAGTGTTCAGTGCCATTCGCAACTCCTCAGATAATGAAGCCATCCATGCCCGCATGCAGCAAGACCTGGATGACATTCAGGCTTAGGCTGATAAGTGGCAAGTAACATTCGCGCCACACAAGTGCCAGGCAATGACCATCTCCAACAAGCGAGCATCTAATTACCGCCCCTTGACATTCAACGGCATTACCATCGCAGAATCCCCCACCATCAATATCCTTGGGGTCACCATTGACCAGAAACTTAACTGGACCAGCCACATAAATACTGTGGCAACAAGAGCAGGTCAGAGGCTTGGTATTCTGCGGTGAATGTTTCACCTCCTGACTCCCCAAAGCCTTTCCACCATCTACGAGGCACAAGTCAGGAGTGTGATGGAATACTCTCCAATTGCCTGGACAACTGTGACAGCTGTGGCTCAGTTGGGAGCACCCTTGCCTCTGAGGCAGGAGGTTGTGGGTTCAAGTCCCACTCATGAGACTTGAGCACAAAAAAATCCAGCCTCTCACTGCAGTGCAGTACTGAGGGTGTGCTGCACTGTTGGCGGTACTGTCTTTCAGATGAGATGTTAAACCAAGGCCCAGTCAGCTCTCTCAGGTGGATGTAAAAGATCCTATGACACTGTTTTGAAGAAGAGCAGGGGAGTTAGCCCCAGTGGCCTGGCCAATATTTATCCTTCAATTAACATCACTAAAACAGATTGCACCAGCCAGACTATTGAAACTTCTAACAAGTATGGAAAAGCACCCATATGTAAGTAGTTGATGATCCCTTTAAATAGCACTGGTGGGGGTTCCTTCATGCCATTGAACGCGTGCTGAGCTGTGGGAATTTAATAGAGGGCGTAGGCTGGAGCATGGAGCTCCAAAATGGCAGCGCTGGCGTCAAATCTGTGCTACACGCTGATTGACGTCATGATCTGTCTTTTCTGCATGCTGCTCGCGATCATTAGGTGCGCGCGCACTAACCCCTTCACAAATATGGCATCCAGTGCACTTCCCATCATAAGTGTGCATGTGCATCGTGGATGCCATTTTGGTAGATTAAGAGGCCTCGTAGCGCCCCAAAAATGCCTAATTTCGCCCCCAAAGAATTTTACCAGTGACTGAATCGGTCATCTTCCTTTAAGAAGCTGACTTGAGCAAACCAGATCCCAGGACTGTCATGCATCCATTTTGTATAATGCTGGCAGAGCTCGCTTAAAGTCACAAGATTCAGCATGGGACCTGTTTTAACTATTTTATCCATTTAAATGAGGCTCGCGCTTGGTGGTCATGCGGCCTAATTTTTCCCCCCAATCATACGGCACAAATTACAGCTGACAATGAATTGGGCACACAATTTTCTAGGCCCCTACTCATTGCCAGTGAGGCCCTGAGCTACCAGCAGTGCCTCACAAAATCAGTCCGAATATCGTTCGTTCCATTTCAGTCGAATGTAAATCAGCAGCTGGGTTCTACACCTGTGGAATTCCCTGCCACAGAGGGCTGTGAAGGCTAATTCAATAAATATTTTCAAGAGAGAATTGGATATATTTCTGAAGGCTAAGGGGATTAAGGGTTACGGAGAAAAGGCGGGGACGGGGTACTGAACTGGTAAGATCAGCTAAGATCTCAGACGAAGATCAGCCATGATCTCATTGAATGGCGGAGCAGGCTCGAAGGGCCGAATGGCCTACTCCTGTTCCTATCTCTATGTTTCTATGTTTCTATGTTACACAGTGCGCGGGAACATTGTTTTATCAGTGTACTGAAGTGTAATATTGAGAAGTCTACAAAAGACGTTTCCTCTTGCAAAAATGACCAAACGTCATCATGTTTCTCAGTTCTCCCCTCCTCCTCACTCGCAAAACAAAATCAAGAATGTGAGCTGACATTCTCCAGAAGTCTCTGGCATAAGATTAAGTTCCACATAATGAACACTATTTGATCTGCCCTAACGAGAGCCAGGGAATAGAGGCAATAGCACAATACCATGTCTGTTCTGTACAGTCATCTGAACCAATGAGTCAGACTAAAAAAAATCTCAAGTCACTTCATCAGTGGAAAAAAAAATAGAAAAATATGATTTTGCACGGGTTCTCTGACCAAGTGATTTAGCTTCATAAAGGGACAATGTCATTATTTTATCTCATTAAGTCTACTGTTTCATTTATATTCCCTGATTAAAGTTCTCAATGTGGCCAAAAGAAAAGTGCACTGTTTATTTCTTGAATTAGATTTTGTCTGCGTTATAGAGTCCAATGTTCTGTAAAAAACAATAGGCCAATGTTCTGTAAAAAACAATAGGCAGTCTTTATTTTATATAGATTCCTTCACCTGTATAAATGTATTCCTTACCATTATGTAACAATAACAGCTTTCATTTATATAGCACCTTTAACATAGAAAAAACGTAATCAGATGAAAATGAACATCAAACTGCAGAAAGGGTTATTAGGAGTGAACAAAAGCTTGGTCAAAGAGGTAGATTTTAAGGAGCGTCTTAAAGGAACACAGAGGCAGAGAGGATTAGAGAGGAAATTCCAGAGATTAGGACCTAGACGGCTGAAGGCACGGCTGTCAATGATGGGACGGAGAGAGTGGGGGATGCCCAACAGGCCAGAGTTGGAGAAACACAAAGTTCTCGGAGGGCTGTAAAGCTGGAGGAGGTTACAAAGATAGGGAGAGGTGAGGCCATGGAGAGTTTTGAGCAAGAGGACGAGAATTTTGAATTTTGGCATTGGAGGACCAGGAGCCAATGTAGGTCAGACAGCACAGGGATGATGGGTGAGCAGGACATGGTCTGGGATAGGATACTGGGAGAAGAGTTTTGGATGAGCTGACGTTTTTGGACGATGGAGGATGGGAGGCCGAACATTGGAAGAGACAAGCCTGGAGGTGACAATGGCATGGATCAGAGATCTGGCAGCAGCTGCGCTGAGGCAAGGGGATACAGCCGATGTTACGGAGGTGGAAGTAGTCGATTTATGAAGAAACACAGCAAAATTCACCAGTAGGAGATAGTGAGGGTTTAGAGCAAATATGTTCCCACAAAGAAAAAGGGTGAGACTCCCAAATCTAGAGCCCCTCTGGATGTCAAGGGACATACAGGGTAAGATAAGGTAAAAAAAGGGAAGCTTTGTCAGATACTGAGAGCTAAATACCGCAGAGAGCCTAGAGGAATATAGGAAGTGCAGGGGTGAAATTAAAAAAGAAATTAGGAAAGCACCCGGATCACCGATTGCAACCAAAGTGGAAACTCTACCCCCCTGTCTTTACCTTCAGGAATTTAACGTGGCAAATAGAGGGAAGAGGTAAATTACTTGTTGACTGTGAAAACAACCCTTGGGGTGAGGAGTCAGCCAATACAGTAGCAGTATCAGATATGTTACTAAGTCAATAAATGAAAATTAACGTTGTAATTTTCCAAAGCTGCTTTTCACCTTTAATAAATCTTTGGGGGAAAAATTCGGTATCGACCATTTTGGGCCGTTAATATTAGCCAGGTGCAAAATTTAATACCCGATGCAAATTATCGCCGGCGACCGGGAAATTCATCTCCAACACCCCTGGAGGGACTTGGAGCGCTAAATCAAGTGCTACACCCCCCTCTTAGGGTGCTAATGTTGAGGAACGGGGCGCTACCTGTAAGATTTGCAAAATTTCTGCATTTCCCCGAAGGCTGTTATTAATAAGCGGGACCCTGCGTGGACATTTTAAATCAAGAAGGGTACCCAAAATGGCATCCGTGCCTCGTGGCAGCAAGCCTGTGAGATTTTAAAATGGACTCTGCAACGCAGACAGCTTGTGGATCGAAACCAAGCTGTAGGCTTCTGTGAAGGGAGGCTTTGTATTTTGGAACCAGACAGGACTCTGAATTATGCATTAGACTGAATTGGAGACAAATCTGAATTCAGTTTAGGCCTATAGTTAAGGCCATCAAGCAGTCTGCATATATTATCAAAAACAGATTAACAGAGCCATTGAGACCGGACAAGCCCATTGAGGAACTTTCAGGACAATACAAGTCAATTATCGGGCCGATAGATGCGATTACCGGCCATCTAAAACCAGTTAGTATGGATTGCTACCATTATTTAAAATAGCCCGCCAAGATTAAAACAAAGGACTAACCTGATTTGGCAGGCAGATAAGGGTTTTCGACGAAGGTGTAGGGGTTTCGCAAAATCCCCTATTTCCCTGAAGATTGAAAATATTGGTCCACATCGTGGACGAAGAATTGGGTGATGTGACTTGTCTACAGTGTTTTAAAATGTGCCGAGAACCGCAAAAGACTGCTCTGAGATGGACAGAACGTGGACAACACCGGAGTTGAAGAGCTCCGTGGAAAACATTCACACACCTTAAGACAGTACTTTTATTAATAATTGTTCCCTGGAGTTTGGGCAATCACAAAAGGTTTTAAAATGGCCACAGAAAGCATTGGCCATGAAGAATGGGGCTTGGAAAAAAGCAGCGCGAGTTGTCTGTGTGAAAAAGTGGGAGGATACAGTGGCAGTCAAAGACCTGCCAATCAAACCCGGGAGTTTCCCTCGAAGCACTTGAAGTTGCTTATTTACTTAAGAGATTAGCCCATGTGAGAATAACCATAGGTCAATCGATTCGAAACTGCTTCTGTTTACACAGCCATTCAAAGCACTCACAGACAATGATGGACTGAAACCATGGAACGGATTTTGAATGGGAACAGTTTAAGCATTGAATGGGTTTAAATCACCCGTCATTCTGGACAATAGGGCTGTTGTATTCCCTTTTGTTTTAGCCCAGGTGTGCTCCGGATGTGGGCGGGAACATTTCGGCCCCACAGTGCAGACACATTAACCCATTCCAACCACTTTGAATTAGCGAATCACAGCGTTTCTTTTGTGTATTGGAACTTTTTGGGCGCGAATTTTCCAGACAGGCAAACAGCAGGGGGGCTCACCAGGTATATAAGATAGCTCCTGAGAAGCTATCATTCTCTTTTTACTTCCTGGGACCACAGGTGAGCTTCTCTCTCTCTCTCTTTCTCTCTCTCTCTCTCACTTCGCTGGACCCCAGGTGAGCAGAGTTTCTGACTCCTCAGCAAAGCAACCTAGTAAGGAGTTAGGGGATGGTGAATTAAGGGGCTATTGCTAAGATTGTTTAATTAACATTGTAGCCATTTAATCCCTCGTTTTTACCGTCTGCATTCCCCCATTTAAGCAATTTTACTGTAATTACTGTGTTCGTGTGGTATAGTTTATAATTTGATTGTAGTTCATTTAATTAATAAAACTTGATTTTTTCTCTCATCCAAACCACGTGTCCATTTTAATATAATTAATTATAAGTCCTTCAGTCAGAACTGGAAGGTGGGGTAGCGATTCGAAACCACGGTTTGAAAATTGGTTTATTGGAATTTGGTTTACAGTGTAGCAGCAGGCTGCCTGACCAGGTGAATTACCATAAACCAGGTAAAAGTTTGG
Organism: Somniosus microcephalus; assembly: GCF_052327205.1. NCBI lineage: Eukaryota > Metazoa > Chordata > Chondrichthyes > Squaliformes > Somniosidae > Somniosus > Somniosus microcephalus. Next base: position 55,049,842 of record NC_140993.1, on the reverse strand, counting down.
AATTGGTCAGAGTGCAGGCAAAGGCTGCAAGACCAGGTAAATTACCTTAAACCAGTTAAAAGATGCCCCCTACAAAGGTATAATTGAAGGCCCCCTTGGGTAGCAAGGAGTTAGCTTCTTAGGTGTGTTCTTTGTTGGTTGGTGTGCTGGAGCTGCTGCTCTTCGGCCCCTCGCCCTCGTGGCTCCCGCTCTTTCCCCGTCCCACGCTTACCCCCTGGCCTTTGCCCGTGCCCTTTTCCCACTCCATCTGGAGCTAGCCCCGGCACCGGGTCGGGCGGACACGGACAATTCAGGCCAGGTGAGGCGGGACGCGACAAGGGGAGGAGGGAAGACCACCGGAGGGAAGACCGGTTGAAGAAGACCAACTGAGGAGATGAACTGAGGGGAGGTTTCGAATTATCGGGCCTTCAGCCTCGGCCGACCTGCGAATAACTGCACACCAACTCAATCTGGCGGCTGTTGACAAAGAATCATCCCTGCAAGGTAAAGTACCCAAACAGAGACTTTAACTTTGGGGTACTCGAACCTGGACAATGCCCTTGCAGCGCCTGGAGGCCACGTGACGACGGCAGGCTCCAGAGAGCACCAAGAGCGAAACCCGAACCCAACCGCTGTTTTAAGTCTAACAAACCTTTTGATTGGTGAGCATGAAGTTCTGACCCCTCATAGCTTAATCTAGTTAGGTATTGGGGGTGGGATAAGGATAAGGGGTTTGTTAATGGAAAGAAATGGCAGATCAATTAAATACATATTTTGGTTCTGTCTTCACAAAGGAGGACACAAATAACCTCCCAGAGATGTCAGGGAACATAGGGTCTGATGAAAGGGAGGAACTGAAAGAAATCAGTATTTGTAGGGAAATGGTGTTAGGGAAATTGATGGGATTGAAGGACGATAAATCCCCAGGGCCTGATAATCTACATCCTAGGGTACTTAAGGAAGTAGCCCTAGAAATAGTTGATGCTTTGCTGATCATCTTCCAGCATTCGATGGAATCTGGAACAGTACCCATGGATTGGAGGGTAGCTAATGTTACCCCACTATTCAAAAGAGGTGGTAGAGAGAAAACGGGGCATTACAGACCGGTAAGCATGACATCGGTAGTGGGGAAAATGCTAGAGTCCATTATAAAAGTTGTAACAGCAGAGCAGTTGGAAAACTGTGACAGGATCGGACAAAGTCAACATGGATTTACAAAAGGTAAATCGTGCTTGACTAATCTACTGGAATTTTTTGAGGATGTAACTGGTAAAATAGATAAGGGAGAACCAGTGGATGTGGTGTATTTGGACTTTCAGAAGGCTTTCGATAAGGTCCCACATAAGAGATTCGCGTGTAAGGTTAAGGCACATGGGATTGGGGGCAAGGTATTGACTTGGATAGAGAACTGGTTGGCAGACAGAAAGCAAAGAGTTGGAATAAACGGGTCTTTTTCCGAGTGGCAGGCAGTGACTAGTGGGGTACCGCAGGGGTCAGTCCTTGGACCCCAACTATTCACAATATATATTAATGATCTGGACAAAGGAACTAGATGTAATATCTCCAAATTTGCAGACGACACAAAGCTGGGAGGATGTCGAGAAACTCCAGGATGATTTGGACAGGTTGGGTGATTGGGCAAAAGCATGGCAGAAGCAATATAACGTGGATAAATGTGAGGTTATCCACTTTGGTGGCAAAAACAGGAAGGCAGATTATTGTCTGAATGGCAATAGATTGGGAGAAGGGGAAGTGCAACGAGACCTGGGTGTCCTTGTGCACCAGTCACTGAAGGTAAGCATGCAGGTGCAGCAGGCGGTTAAGAGGGCAAATGGCATGTTGGCCTTGGTAGCGAGAGGGTTTGAGTACAGGAACAATGATGTCTTGCTGCAGTTATACAGGGCCTTGGTGAGACCACATCTTGAGTATTGTGTGCAGTTTTGGTCGCCCTATCTGAGGAAGGATGTTCTTGCCATGGAAGGAGTTCAGCGAAGATTCACCAGGCTGATACCTGGGATGGCAGGAATGACCTATGCGGAGAGATTGGGTCGATTGGGCTTGTACTTGCTGGAGCTTAGTAGAATAAGAGGGGATCTCATTGAAACTTATAAAATTCTGACAGGACTGGACAGACTAGATACAGGAAGGATGTTCCCGATGGTCGGGGAGTCCAGAACCAGGGGTCACAGTCTAAGGATAAGGGGTAGGCCATTTAGGACAGAAATGAGGAGGAATTTCTTCACCCAGAGAGTGGTGAACCTGTGGAATTCCCTACCACAGAAGGCAGTAGAGGCCAATTCATTAAATATATTCAAGAAGGAGTTGGATATATTTCTTAAGGCTAAAGGGATCAAGGGGTATGGGGAGAAACCAGGGACCGGGTACTGAATTTGGATGATCAGCCATGATCTCATTGAATGGCGGAGCAGGCTCGAGGGGCCGAATGGCCTACTCCTGCTCCTATCTTCTATGTTTCCATGTTTCTGTGTTAAGATAGTTGTTTTCCCTTGATGTGCCGTGTGTTCCCCATTCCCTGTATAAGTATATAGTTATTATTATTCTTTTGCATTTGTATTTTTGCCTGTAGAAGTGTACGCTAGTAATCTTTCCCATAAGATTGTATCAAGTTTTTCCGCTTCAATAAAATCTTGGTTTTTGTTTACATCCAAACCACCTGTCTACTCGAGTCTTCTCTGTACCGCCGCCTTGTACCTAAGTCCAGTGTCTAGAACCCAGGGGCGTGGGAGCGATTTGAACCGCTCACAAAACAGTCAGGGGCATAACTGACTGGGCGTATGCATGCGCCAAACACCACCACACGGCCACCCTCTACAACCTCAGAGTGCTACTCAAGCTCAGGCGATGTCAATTACCTTGTGCTCAGACAGACTTGTGCCTTCCAGTTCTTAAAGGGGAGGGTCCATCTTGCTGCACAGCCTCACCCTGATCATTGCAGCATTTGACCTGGGCCTGCAAGGAGGTGCAAATCTTTACCAACGATTATCATGGCTGCTCAGAGGCCCGGGGAGAGAGCTCGCTGGTTTAGCGACCAGGCATTGGTGGCTCTGGTTGCGGCTGTGGAATGCCGACGGGCAGTGCGGTTTCCAGACACTGGCAGGAGGCCATTGCCCCGGGAGTTCACAAGGGTGTGGAGGGAGGTGGCCCATTACGTATCGTCCAGGAGCCTGGTCCAAAGGACTCACACCCAATGCCGCAAGAAGTTCAATGACCTCACTCGGGTGGTCAGGGTGAGTAGATGCATTAAATACCTCTACGTCCCACCATCTCAGCCTTACTCTGTGCACAGACGGTATAAAGTGCCAAATCCCCAACACTCACCCAACAGCTATGCCCATCTACTAAAAGTCACATCCACATCTCACACCTTGCAGACATTAATGGCTATTCAACTATGGTAGGCACATCTGTCAAACACATGGCTGCACACTCACTCACACACTGTCCTTTTTCTTGCAGGCCAAGCTTTCACATAACAGGAGGGAGTAACAACGCACGGGAGGAAGTCAGGCGGAGCTGCATCCCCTCACACAGCTGGAGGAACAAGTTCACAAACTAATCGTGAGCCATGTCGTGGGTGCCGTAGCAGTTGGAGAGGTCGACCCTCTTGGGGACAGCAATGGTATGTTCATCATGCCTCTCTCCTCTCTCATACCACTTCCCCCTAACAACACGAGCCTTTCCCACTTTCCATTTAACTATACTGTCTCTATTGCTCCTTGCTCACTTCCTGCCCCCTTGCCCTCACGTTAAAGCCACTCTTGTATCTTCCTGCTTTCAGATAGTGAGCCACCATCTGAACAGCCTGTCCCTCAGCCTCCCAGTGCCAATGACGCAGCAGAGGAGGAGGAACATGAAGCCGGAGCCTTTCTGCCTGCGTCTCCGGAGGGCGACACTTCCGACACTGGAGCCACGCATTCACTGGAGGGGAGCAGGGATTTGGCTCTGATGTGGGTGAAGCTCCGGGACCCAGCGAGCTGCAGCAATGCCATGGGGGAAGGGAAGCTCGGGGGCCATCTCCCCAGAGGGTGAGTGCGCGCACGATTTGAGCTGCACAGGACTCAGATGAGGACCGCGATATAGTGGTGATGAATACTCAGGACTCGATTATCATTGAGTCGGGCTTGGAGGCGTGCGGGAGGTTAAAATTGCAAAAACTGGTGGGCGGGGGGCGGGAGGCGGGACCCCCCCCCTGCCTGGTTTCCAACTCCGAGCAATTTTAACTCAGGCGTGTCTGATGGTCCCAACTCCGTCCCGCATCCAACAGGCGGGACTGGTCTTTAAGGCCCTTAATAACCACTAAATGGCCTCTATAATCCTATTTTAACAGGCCCTTGCAAATTTAACCCTTTTCCCACGTAAAACATGCCTGGTGGGAAAGGCGAATGTGAAACCTGGCGGGAGCACTATTGGATTGCTGACTATCAACTGCAGGTCAACCATTAAAGAGGAGATTTGATCAGCCATCATTTGCAGGTGGCAGGACTTAGGGGTCTCATGCCTGGGGCAACTTTTAGAAGGCTTAACCACACCTGTGGAAGGTTGGAGCCTCACACCCATCTCCAGTGTGGCCTCCTAGGAAACCCCTCTTGCCACCTTCACTCAGCGGTTCCTCAACGGCGGCATATACCAGAAGCATGGGAGCCATTTATTTCCTTCCCATCTGGGCATTAGAGGAGCTTGAGCACCAGCCACGGCACCAGCAGAACCAGGAACAACAGCAGCACCAGCAACATTAGCAGCAGCAGCAGAACCAGGAACAGCAACAGCACCAGCAACAGCAGCAGCAGCAGGAGCACCAGGCTGCTGCTCACCCACCTGAGGCTGCACAGGCCAGAAGGGGCCAGCGCCTGGAAGCCCATTGGCGCAGGAGATAACCCCAAACAGGGTCTACAGACGCAGGGTCACCTATCTCAACATGTCTGAGCAACAGTGCCAAAGGCGGCTCTGACTTTCGCGAGAGGTAGTGACTGACATCTGCGCAATGCTACAACAAGGCCTGCTGCCCAGAGGACCAGGTGGACAAACATTACCAGTGGCTGTCAAAGTCACCACCGCACTCAACGTTTTTGCCTCAGGCTCATTCCTGGGATCAGCAGCAGACATCAGCGGCATCTCCCAGGCGGCCGCACACACTTGCATCACGCAGGTATCCGATGCCCTCTTTGCCCTCGTGCACAATCACATCCATTTCACCAAGGATCAAGCAAGTGTCACGGCGCGTGCAGTTGGATTAGCTCATCTGGCAGGCTTTCCAAGGGTGCAAGGCATCGTTGACTGCGTACATGTGGCCCTTAAGGCACCCCATCGCAATCCAGGTATTTTTGTCAACCGCAAGGGCTTCCACTCCCTTAACGTTCAGCTGGTGTGTGACCACAAGAAGGAAATTTTGCATGCTTGTGCCATGTACCCTGGCAGTTGCGCCAGTCTAGTGTGCCTCCACTATTCAGTCCGCCAGACCAACTTAACGGATGGCAACTTGGAGACCTGAGGACCTGGCTAATGACGCTGTTGAGGAGACCATCCAATGAAGCTGAGGAGAGCTACAACTCCAGCCACATGTCCACCAGAGCCATAATCGAGCAAACCATCGGTTTGCTGAAGATGCGCTTCAGATGCCTGGATAGATCAGGTGGAGCCCTGCAGTAGTCAGCAGCCAGGGTCTCCAGAATCGTCGTGATTTGCTGTGCACTTCACAACATGGCACAGCGTCATGGTTTGCAGATTCCTGAGGACCAAGTGGCTCCTCACATATCCTCCTCAGATGAGGAGGAGGAGGAGGGCAAAAGCGAACATCCTGCAGAGGCCCATCAACCAGCGGCAGCATTACGCGAGAACATTGCTGCCCGGGATGCAAGGAGCACACTCATCCTGGCCAGATTTGCTAAGCCTAGTCAATCAAAAACTTATGCCTTGCAGCTTCTTACCATAGCATTGACAATGGCCAAGAACCAGAGGATTCCTAGCACTCCGACCACCATACTGACAGTTGCAAGTATTCCTAAGGTCTTAATGTGGAAGTCCCAATAGTGAAATGACAGACGCCACAACTGCAACATTTGCCATCAGATTTTTTATGTGCAATTACAACATAGAAACATAGAAACATAGAAGATAGGAGCAGGAGTAGGCCATTCGGCCCTTTGAGCCTGCTCCGCCATTCAATGAGGTCATGGCTGATCATCCAAATTCAGTACCCTGTCCCTGCCTTCTCCCCATATCCCTTGATCCCTTTAGCCTTAAGAAATATATCCAACTCCTTCTTGAATATATTTAATGAACTGGCCTCCACTGCCCTCTGTGGCAGAGAATTCCACAGGTTCACCACTCTCTGGGTGAAGAAATTCCTCCTCATTTCAATCCTAAATGGCTTACCGCTTATCCTTAGACTATGACCCCTGGTTCTGGACTCCCCGGCCATCAGAAACATCCTTCCTGCATCTAGTCTGTCCAGGCCTGACAGAATTTTATAGGTTTCGATGAGATCTCCTCTCAATCTTCTAAACTCCAGTGAGTATAAGCCCAATCGACACAATCTCTCCTCATACGTCATTCCTGCCATCCCAGGTATCAGCCTGGTGAATCTTCGCTGCACTCCTTCCATGGCAAGAACGTCCTTCCTCAGATAAGGCGACCAAAACTGCACACAATACTCAAGGTGCGGTCTCACCAAGGCCCTGTACAACTGCAGCAAGACATCCTTGTTCCTGTACTCGAACCCTCTTGCTACAAAGGCCAACATACCATTTGCCTTCTTAACCGCCTGCTGCACCTGCATGCTTACCTTCAGCAACTGGTGCACAAGAACACCCAGGTCTCTTTGCACTTCCCCTTCACCCAATCTATTGCCATTCAAAAAATAATCTGCCTTCCTGGTTTTGCCACCAAAGTGGATAACCTCACATTTATCCACATTATAGTGAATTTGCCATGTTTCTGCCCAATCACCCAACCTGTCCAAATCATATTGGAGTTTCACGACATCCTCCTCACAGCATACCCTCCCACCCAACTTTGTGTCGTCTGCAAATTTGGAGATATTACATCCAATTCCCTCGTCCAGATCATTAATATATATTGTGAACAGCTGGGGTCCTAGGACCGATCATTGCGGTACCACACTAGTCACTGCCTGCCACTCGGAAAAAGACCCGTTTATTCCAACTCATTGCTTTCTGTCCGCCAACCAGTTCCCTATCCAAGCCAATACCTTGCCCCCAATCCCATGTGACTTAATTTTGCACGCTAATCTCTTATGCGGGACCTTATCGAAAGCCTTCTGAAAGTCCAAATACACCACATCCACTGGTTCTCCCTTATCTATTTTACCAGTTACATCCTCAAAAAATTCCAGTAGATTAGTCAAGCATGATTTACCTTTTGTAAATCCATGTTGACTTTGTCCGATCCTGTCACTGCTTTCCAAGTGCTATGCTATTACATCTTTTATAATGGACTCTAGCATTTTCTCCACTACCGATGTCAGGCTTACCGGTCGATAAATCTCCGCTTTTTCTCTACCACCTTTTTTGAATAGTGGGGTAACATTAGCTACCCTCCAATCCATGGGTACTGTTCAGAGTCTATCGAGTTCTGGAAGATGACCAGCAATGCATCTATTATTTCTAGGGCCACTTCCTTAAGTACCCTAGGATGTAGATTATCAGGCCCTGGGGATTTATCGGCCTTCAGTCCCATCAATTTTCCTAACACCATTTCCCTACAAATACTGATTTCTTTCTGTTCCACCCTTTCATCAGACCCTATGTTCCCCGGCATCTCTGGGAGGTTATTTTGTGTCCTCCTTTGTGAAGACAGAACCAAAATATGTATTTAGTTGGTCTGCCATTTCTTTGTTCCCCATTATAAATTCCCCTGATTCTGACTGCAAAGGACCTACGCTTGACTTCACCAATCTTTTTCTCTTCACATATCTATAAAAGCTTTTACAGTCAGTTTTTATGTTCCCTGCAAGCTTACTCTCATAGTCTATTTTCCCTTTCTTAATTAATCCCTTTGTCCTCCTTTGTTGAATCCTAAACTGCTCCCAATCCTCAGGATTATTGCTTTTTCTGGCCAATTTATATGTCCTTTCCTTGGATCTTATGCTATCCCTAATTTCCCTTGTTAGCCACGGTTGAGTCACCTTTTTTGTTTTATTTTTATGCCAAACTGGGATGAACAAATTCTGTAGTTCATCCATTCGGTCTTTGAATGTTTGCCATTGCCTATCCACCGTCAACCCTTTGAGTGACATTCCCCAATCAATCCTACCCAACTCGCTCCTCAGACCATCGTAGTTTTCTTTATTTAAATTGAGGACCCTAGTCTCTGAGTCAACTACTTTATTCTCCATCTTAATGAAGAATTCGATCATATTATGATGGCATGATGGCATTTTTACACTTAACACAAAATTCCACCCAAGTGGCTACCCTTGTGACTACTTGTGCTTTTTCATCCTCTTACACGTGCTCCTACGTAGTGCTTCCCCTGTGGCTTCAGCAGATGTGGAGGCCCCTTGCTCACTTTGCTGCTGCTCCTGTCTCGATACCTTTGGCGAGCGTCTTCTGGGGTTGTGAGCCTGTGAGGGCTCATCAACAGTCTGCTGCTCCTGCGGCTGTGCAGGGGTTGAGGTGTCTATCTCACTTGGGTGTGGACTCCGGTGGGGCTCTGACTGAGGGCTCTGCAGTGGCATGGAAGTGTGAGCACTTGGAGAGGAGCCCCCACTTGCTTGAGGTATGCCACCAACCTCCCTCTCGTGGGTCAGGTCCCCCTCAGCGCCTGCAAGTGGCTGGAGAGCACCTTGCTGCACATCAGGAGGGCCTTGGGGACCCGTATCTGCAATGGCAGTCCTACTCAGAAGGACTTCTATGATGGTCCGGTTTCTCTGTTCAATAGGTGCCCATCGCTCCTCAAAAGATGTCATTCTATTCTAAACAATGACCATGCTTTACATACTGGCGACTAAGCTCCTCCATGGCCGTAGCTGTAATGTATATACCTTTAAGGGGGGAACTATCTTTTACAGCTCATGTATACTGCAGTACCGGCAGTGGCCACACCTGTATATAGCCCTGAGTAGTAATCTGTACAGATCAGTTCCAGTGTGAGCCACGTTGAGTAAACACCTGTTGTACCGTTCTCCTGCAGTCTGTGTCTTATTATACACGGACACAACATTGGCGACAAGGCAAGTTCGAACCTACCTGCAACTCTGCATCACCTCCCGGGGATTTTTTCCTGGAGATCAGTGGATTGGAGGTCAAGGCCAGAGACTCGGGCGTCGACCACGGGCAACCGCCCAGTCATCCAGCAGAGACTCGAAAATTGCGGGGGAGGCTGTCGAGAGCCAGGCTTGGCTTTCCAGTCGTGGTGGTCCAGCAAAACGGGCTGGCAACAGGTAGTGCGCAGACCCTTCCCGGACAGCGGCGGGCTAGAGACCGACCGAGCGGCACAGCAAAGGGCCGAGCAGTGTCGACGGGGGAGAGAGAGAGAGGGCAGAGTGCACAGGGCACAGCCGATGTTCAGGGGCCGAGCAGCGTTGAAGAGAGGGAGAGAGAGACGCGCAGAAACCCGCGAGGCGCCGCCATTGCCATGAGGACCGCTGAGAGCGGCGTTGGCAGCAGCGCAGGAGAAGCACGCGAAACCTACAGGGCGCTGCCATTGCCACGAGAACCGCCGGGAGCGGCGTTGGCAGCAGCGGGGGAGGAAGGAAAGCGCGGGAGATGCCATTTTAAGCCATTGGGAGATGCCATTTTAAACCACACCCAAAATGCCGAAGAGTGGCAGTATCACCGCATTTGACAATGAAGTCGAAGATTGGACTACATATGTCAAACGAATAGAGGTATACTGCAAGGCAAATGAGGTGTCAGATGACAAGAAAGCGTCGGTATTGTTAAATTTAATGGGTGCAAAGACATATGGTTTATTACGAAATCTAGTAACCCCAACGAAGCCAATGGAAAAGAGTTTTGAAGACATAGTAACGGTACTGTTAGAATAAAATTTTGCTGGAAAAGACACAAACAACAAATTCGCTGACTGGGACTAATTGAATCACTGCACAATGAGACATGCCACGCCAACGCATGGCTGGAACAAAGTTCATCTCGTGTCCTGTTATCACAGTCCCAAGAACTAACAAGGTTCACTGGTATCCTATTATCGAACTAATCACATTCCGCCGGTGACAAGGGACGAAACAAGACAAAACGAAGACCTTTCACAATCACTGAGAACTAACAAGGTTCACTGGTATCCCATTATCGAACTAATCACATCCCGCCGGTGACGCGGACAAAACAAGACGAAACGAAGACCTTTCGCAATCACTGAAGAGGCAGAATTGGCAACACGAGTGTGTAAACTCCTGACTGGAGGAAAATAACGATATGCGCTAATAAACGAATTGATTGGATGAATGTAAATGATCTAAAACCAACTTCTTGGAATTGTATATAAGCTCGGCACGTACTACAATCGAGGAGAAGGTGCTCTCGCAGACCGTGTGGTTGCAGACGCTTCTCCCAGAGCTCTGTCATTTAATAAAGTTGTCTCTCTTACTCAAAGTCTAGTTTCCGAGGAATCATTTTTCCTACAACAAATTGGCACTGCAAGCAGGGTGCCACGGAGCTGAACAGTCGCTCGAGTCAGTGACCAGGGTGAGTAGTCAGATTTTTGACCACCCATAAATCAGAGACACTCGACAAGGCGACTGAACGGCGAAGCGGCACCAAAACAAGGGCAGCACAGTGGCATAGTGGTTAGCACTGTTGCCTCACAGCGCCAGGGACCCGGGTTCAAATCCGGCCTCGGGTGACTGTCTGTGTGGAGTTTGCACATTCTCCCCGTGTTTGCGTGGGTTTCCTCCGGGTGCTCCGGTTTCCTCCCACAGTCCAAAGATGTGCGGGTTAGGTTGATTGGCCATGATAAAAAAAATTAAAAAAATTGGCCCTTAGTGTTAGGGGGATTAAATATGTGGGGTTATGGGGTTACGGGGATAGGGCTTGGGTGGGATGGCTGTCGGTGTAGGGACTGGGTGCTAGGGTTTGGATGATCAGCCATGATCTCGTTGAATGGCGGAGCAGGCTCGAAGGGCCGAATGGCCTACTCCTGCTCCTAGTTTCTATGTTTCTATAAAATGAATCTGGGACACAGACTGAGTGGGTAAGAGACACTACTTGATTTGTATTTGTGTATTTGTGTATTTGTATTTGTGTAATAGTAACTAAGAAAAACCTCGGACCAGGAGGACACTTGTCTCAGACACCTAGCCTCAGGCCGGTTGTTAAGAGGGCAAATGCCCCACGCGAAGGCCAGGACCATGAAGTAGGTGCCGCGACTCCAAGGTGTTCTAAAGTCGTGATACTAGTCCAGTATGATTCACATTTTTCTGCATTATATCATGTTGCTAAGTGAACTAGGAGATTATTAGTGTCGGTGTTGTAGGACCCTGATCAGGTAAACAGACACCGGGGAGGGGTAGAAACCCTGTCCAACAAGCAAGCGTTACACGTCCGGGCAGTTTTGAGAGAAAGACAAACCCGGACCTCTGAGAACGCTGGCATAGAGTGCGACAAGAAGCTCGGGTATTCTCGGAAGGAAAGAATAGGGGGGCTCTCTAAGGAACAGATCTCCAGACACGAAGGAACGATCGGTGAAGCAGCGGCGATGTCAGGTGAGGAAGTTAAGAGGGGACCTTCGGGCTCCCTCACATATTCTTATATGACAAACCAACAGTCGTTAATTAAGAAGATGCAGAAAGACGGTTGGGATGTGTCACAGACTTTAGAACTCCAGAGAAGCTGGTTGACTAAACAGACAAAGGATAAAACCAAGAAGGCAGGAATATAAGCATAGTAGTTGACGTCCTGTGGCCCCCATAAAAGGTAAAAGAGAGGGGAGAATTTATGTGTCTGCACTAGTAGGGGGCCGACAATGTGAAATGCTGGTGGACACAGGCGCATCAGTTTCCGTCACTAACCTCCCCCTCCCCACGACTAGTAAGTCAATACTCCTGCGAGGACTCAATGGCACTAAAGTGCCAGCTTATTTGAGCACCACGCAACTAGTGGAAATCGATAATATATACCTCCCCATGAAATTCTATGTGTGTAAAAATAATGAAGGTACAATATTAGGTAATGATATAATGAGGGAGTATAAAGCAATAATTGATTGTGACAAAGGAAAGTTAACATGGCCAAAGGCGGATGGCCGTAAGGAAAAGATTAGACAACTGGCAAATAACACTGGCACCCTTGGGGTGGCCACCGTAACTACCAGGGACTGGCATGAAGATACGGGAGGATACGGAGCCATTTGTGATTCCATGATTGGGGTATGGGCTGAAACAAAGTTAGATACAGGAAAAGCTAGTATCGACCCTATTAAGATTCCTGGACCAGAACACAAGCCACACCGCCAGTACCCAATAAAGGCGGAGGCCAGGAAGGCAGTCGTGGACATAGTGAAGGGGCTAGTAGAAAGGGGTGTCCTGAGAGAAACCACGAGCACTACTAATTCCCCCACATGGCCAGTAGAGAAACCTGATGGGAGCTATTGGTTGACTATAGACTACACGGCCCTCAACAAGGTCACTCCTAAATTACATCCCATCGTTGCCAGTCCCTCAACAATTTTGAATGGGCTATCCCCTGAACAGAAGATATTCACCGTTTTAGACATAGCTAACGGATTCTGGGCACTCCCATTAGATCCGGAATCACAAGAGAAATTTGCATTCACAGTAGGGGATAAACAATATACGTGGACCCGATTGCCACAGGGATTCCATAATAGCCCAGCTATTTTTCACCGCGTTATGAGTGATATCCTAAAACAGATAGAAGTACCTAAAGGAAGCACTATTTTGCAGTACGTCGACGACAAACTAATAGCCTCGGAAACGAAGGCAGACCATCTGGTGACCCTATATTTAGTACTAAGGGCCCTAGAGACGGCTGGCCTCAAGGTAAGCCCTAAAAAAGCACAGATAGGAAAAACTCAGGTCCTACACCTGGGACATCTAATCTCCCAAGGACTTAAAGAAATGCCACAGGACAGGAAACACGCTGTCCAGGGCATGCCGAGACCCGTAACAGTACACAGAGTCAGGAAGGTACTGGGGCTCTTTATCGAGTAGAAATTTTATCCCGGATTCGCTAAATTAGCAGAACCTATACAAAGATTAGTGAAAGGGGGTAAACCCACGTTGGAACCGATAGATTGGGGACCGGAACAAGAGGAAGCTTATACTCAACTAAAGTCTGAGCTAGTATCAGCCCCAGGGCTAGGACTGCCAGATATGAGTAAGGACTTCCACATACATTGCAACAATGAAGAAGGGTTTTACACAGCAGTAGTTACACAGGATCATGGGGATAAAAGAAGGCCCGTCGCCTACTATTCCACAGCGGAGGGACCGGTAGTCACAGGGCTCTCCCGGTGCATAGCTGCATTGGATTGTGCGGCTTGGGCAGTAAAGGTTAGTGAGCCAATAGTAATGACAGGAAACATTATATTGCACACTAAACACACTCTGGTAGAGATGCTGAATACCGGGAAATTAAGATCCGTCTCGAACATGAGACGTGCCAAGTGGGAGGCCGTCCTCCTCCCTCCGAGTAAAGCAGTAACCATTGTTAGAGATACGGGGGAGAACCCGGCAGAAGGAATACTGGGAACTGGGGAGCCCCACAACTGTGGGGACGTAGATATGAACCTGGAAGAAGATAGGATAAAAGACACCCCTTTAGCGACAGCGGAAGAGATGTTGTACGTAGATGGTTCACGCAAGTATATAGATGGGCTGCCCCGAACGGGGTGGGCAGTGGTTAATGGCGAATTAAAAACCGTAGAGTCAGGACGGATTGATGGAGGCCTATCGGCCCAAGTGGCAGAGCTAGTGGCTCTCACCAGGGCACTAGAGTTGTCAGAGAATAAAATCGTGAACATTTACACAGATAGTAGGTATGCCTTTGGGGTGGTCCACGATTATATGACTGCATGGGGTAGGAGGGGATTCATTACTACGGGAGGCAATCCCATAAAACACCAGCTGAGGATAGAAGCCCTCCTAGAAGCTAGCGACAAACCCCAACAGGTAGCAGTAATTAAGATTAAGGCACATCAGAGGGAACCGGACCGGACTAGCCCGGACTGGTTAAATCACCAGGGGAACCAGGCTGCGGACCAAGCAGCACAAAGGGCGCTAGAGCAAGAAAGGATCGAAGAAGTACCAATAGCCACTGTGAGCAGCTCCGAGGATGAGATAAGTATTGGCAAACTCCATGAGGACACCTCCGACGTCGGAAAAGGTACGTGGGAAGAACAAGGCGCAAAGCGGGGAAGCGATAATGTCTGGCGAAAGGATAACAGGGTAATGGCCTCCAAGTGCATTCAAAATACGTTATTAGAACTCCACCATGGGCTTGTACACTCAGGGAGAGAAGTGATGAGGGGAAGCCTCAGCAAAGAATGGTGGTGGAAGGGGATGGGAAGAGATATCGCGAGATACTGCCATCGATGTATCACCTGTGCGCAGTATAACACCGGGCGACCCATAAAGGTCAAAATGGGACATCGACCAAGGCCGCGAGGGCCCTGGGAGCACATACAAATAGACTTCACAGGTCCCCTTCCACCGTCACACGGCAAAACATATTGCCTCGTGGTCATAGACCAATTCACCCGCTGTGTAGAGGCTTTCCCCACGCGAAATTGCACCGCTTTGATCGTTGCCAGAGTCTCAGCTGAAGAAGTAATCCCCAGGTGGGGAATACCAATTCAAATGGACTCTGATCAAGGTACCCACTTTACCGGAAGTGTCATAAAAACGGTATGCCAATTAATGGGAATTAAACAAAAATTCCACATCCCATACCACCCTCAAAGTTCGGGCATGGTGGAACGAATGAACTGAACCCTTAAAAATGCATTGGCAAAGGCAATGCAGACGTCGGGGAAAACCTGGACTGAAGTATTTCCCATTATCCTAATGAAGCTGCGAGCCACTGAAAACCGAACGACAGGCTTGACCCCTTATGAATTGATGACAGGAAGGGCGATGCAATTGCCAGAAGGCATCATAACAGGTGGGGCCGATGTAGGCCCTTTAAAAGATAGACTAAAACGATACGTTCTGGAACTTAGCACTCAATTAAAGGAGATGCGAAAGAATGTCCGTGATAATCAGGAGGACAAGGATCGGGCACAAGAGCTCACAATGACGGCTTATGTTCCCTCAGCGGGTAGTAAAGTCATGGTGAAAACTCTGCCCAGCAAACCAGGGTTCGCCCCAAAATGGAGTGGGCCATATGAAATCATAATCAGTGGGGATACCTGTGCCTGTCTAGACATAACGGGTAAAGGAGTATGGAAGCATTGGACACAATTGAAAGTATATAAAGACAACTGACTGTCTACATTCTGAATCTGTTTTACAGGTGATCTGCATACCCTTTGCCATAAAATTCCTGTAAAGACTGGACTGTAGTGATATATTAATCATGTTTAGAGTATTATGGGTAATGGCGTTATTTTATATTGTCACGGGAAGCGCGGTACCCCATTTACGTAAAGAGAGAGGATTGCATGTAAATACCTTTCTGTATATGTCATATGTCTATGCGAAAAATAAATGGGCCAAAGCTCCTGCTGGGTGTGCGCCCATGTGCCCACCCATACGGGGGGAGGAATCCCATTAAGGCCTATTCCCTTTAAGGTAGAGGAGATGGTAGGGTGGTTATTATACTCTAATACCACCTGGAATAAGGAGGATACCATACAAACCCAAAATAGCTTGAATCCAGGTCAGCTGGAACATGAGTGGAAACAGGCAGGGTATAACCCCACGAACTTTAAAGGATGGTTTCATCCCCAGTACAATAATCGAAGGTATCCAGAAGAGCTATTAGTCAGCACAGGGGGAAAACTAAACAATGCAGAGGGGGAAGTCTGCTTGGTAAACTATGACGAGACAGGGTTAGTGGTTGGATGGAGTAAGTGCAAGTATAATTACACTTTAACCAAAACCAGTACTAAACCACCAGGTGCCCGAGAATGGCCCTACGTGGGAACGTTTAATTTATCCGAAGTGCTCAACCGGACTAGCAATCTACCCTGGAGGGGAATACCTGGGATCATGTACCAACTTTGGAACAAATTTGAGGCCTATAATAATACCTATTTCATTTGCGGATATAAGGCGTATCCATGGCTTCCACGAACCTGGACTGGATCATGCTATATAGGATATGTAGTACCATACATCCATCATATATCCTCCCTAACCCACCACTACGGGTACCAGTCATTATGGCAATCAGCCAAGCGTGTTAAGAGAGCTATTACGGAAACCGAAAGATTCTGGGCTATAGCATTCCCCTGGTACGGAACAGGAAAAATAGCAAGGGAATCCATAAACATGGCAGCAGTGCTTGAACAAATAGCCAACGATACGGCTGAGTCCCTGAGATAAATGAGTGCCGAAATGGTGGCGATCCGGACCACCGCCTTACAGAATAGGATGGCCCTAGAT
Source organism: Somniosus microcephalus (assembly GCF_052327205.1). Taxonomy (NCBI): domain Eukaryota; kingdom Metazoa; phylum Chordata; class Chondrichthyes; order Squaliformes; family Somniosidae; genus Somniosus; species Somniosus microcephalus. The sequence continues at coordinate 55,033,299 of NC_140993.1, read as the reverse complement.
TATCTGTTGGCGGTGCAAGGAGGCACCTGTGCCCTGATTGGGACAGACTGCTGTACATATGTCCCAGATAGCTCCGAGAATATCACGAGCCTAGCAAATCATATCCAAGAAGAAATAAAGAAGCTCCATCAACCCACAAGCACAGGGTGGCTTGATTGGTTGCTAGGGAAAACCGGGTGGGGAGCGTGGATGATGCAAGGGATAATAATAATAGTTGTAATTTGTATGTTGATGTGTTGTGCGCTGAGCCTTATAAAGTTGTGTTGCCAAATTGCTATGAAAACCGTGATGCCGATCGCCTCTATCGAGGAGGAACACACCAACCTGCTACCAAGGGATGAAGAACACCAATACGACACTGTCAAAGGAGCAACCGAACCCCCGGACATAAGCCAGTGGCTGTAAGCACCGATGAGAGGGGGACCGAGGATGGTCATCTGGGAGCAAATGAATCATGCTCCAGGACCAAGAGGAGGGACTGTTAGAATAAAATTTTGCTGGAAAAGACACAAACAACAAATTCACTGACTGGGACTAATTGAATCACTGCACAATGAGACATGCCACGCCAACGCATGGCTGGAACAAAGTCCATCTCGTGTCCTGTTATCACAGTCCCAAGAACTAACAAGGTTCACTGGTATCCTATTATCGAACTAATCACATTCCGCCGGTGACAAGGGACGAAACAAGACGAAACGAAGGCCTTTCACAATCACTGAGAACTAACAAGGTTCACTGGTATCCCATTATCGAACTAATCACATCCCGCCGGTGACGCGGACGAAACAAGACGAAACGAAGATCTTTCGCAATCACTGAAGAGGCAGAATTGGCAACACGAGTGTGTAAACTCCTGACTGGAGGAAAATAACGATATGCGCTAATAAACGAATTGATTGGATGAATGTAAATGATCTAAAACCAACTTCTTGGAATTGTATAGAAGCTCGGCACGTACTACAATCGAGGAGAAGGTGCTCTCGCAGACCGCGTGGTTGCAGACGCTTCTCCCAGAGCTCTGTCATTTAATAAAGTTGTCTCTCTTACTCAAAGTCTAGTTTCCGAGGAATCATTTTTCCTACAACAATACTACAGGAACATTTCAACCCCACACCGCTGCTGATAGCAGAAAGATTCAAGTTTCACAAACGGAACCAGCATAAGCAATGCTGATTATTTAACAGAACTGCGCAAACTATCGAAACACTGCCAGTTTGGAGCGGGACTGGCAGATACGTTAAGGGACAAGTTTGTGTGTGGGCTTCAAAGTGAAGGAACCCAGAAACGGCTTTTATCTGAAAAGGACCTTACGCTGGAAAAGGCTTTCAGCATTGCGGTATCATATGAAGCAGCAGCACGGGGCGCTGCAGAGATACAACAGAGACCGCAAGAATATGGCACAAACGAAATGTCATATGGAACAGAGAAGTGCTATCAATGCGGCAGAACAACACACGACCAGAATGATTCCTGGTTCAAAGATAAAGTGTGCAGACAGTGTGGAAAAGTAGGACGCATAGCACGAGTCTGCAGGTCGGGAAAGAAAACCAGCAATAAGAAACCTACCAAAGAAAAGTACAAGAAGGTACATAAGATGACGGAGAATAGTTCAGACGAACAAAAGAGTGATAACGAATCAGAAAGCAGGGAACTGAGTTGTCTGAAACTACATAATGTGATCACAATGGAGGATCACGGAACCATTTGGGTCACTCTCAAGATAGCAGGAGTCCAGGTAAAGATGGAATTGGACACAGGATCAGCCCTAACAGTCATAAACCGACGGGACTATGAGCGGCTATTCTCAAACATACCCTTGAGACACAAAAATTATTTTGAAGACGTACACGGGGCAAAAAGTCTACCTCAAAGGAAAAATAAGGGTGACCGTTATATATAATGGTAAGGAAACACCAAAACTAGACCTGTATGTATTGCAAGATGGAGGACCACCATTACTGGGACGTGAATGGATCCGGAAAATACAACTGGATTGGCATTCCATACAGGCACTGACTGTGGCTGACAAAAAGGATGACGACGTCACACCTGGGCAACTGTCAAAGATCCTAACTGACGCAAAAGAAGTGTTCCAGCAAGGACTCAGAACACTAAAAGGCATGACAGCGACGATTAAAATTGAAGAAAACGCAAGCCCAAAATTTTTTAAGGCCAGACCGGTACCTTATGCAATCCGCCCAGCCGTCGAAGCACAGCTGGAGAGTCTGGAACGTTCAGGTGTACTGTCCAAGGTAGACTGGAGCGAGTGGGCTACACCCATCGTCCCTGTGATGAAAAAGTCGTTGAGCAGCACGCCTGGGGAACCAAGGAAGGTTCGCATCTGTGGGGACTTTAAGGTAACAGTGAGCCCGGTCCTTCACACCGTACAATATCCACTTCCGCGGATTGAAGATATTTTCGCCTCACTATCCGGAGGGAAATGCTTCACTAAGATTGATCTGGCCCAGGCGTATCTGCAAATGGAGGTAGAAGAAGCATCAAAAAAATACCTCACAATCAACACCCATAAAGGTCTCTACCAATACAACCGTCTGGTATTCGGGGTAGCATCAGCTCCGGCTATTTGGCAGAGGGCAATGGAACAAGTCCTGCAAGGGATCCCAGGGACCCAGTGTTATTTGGATGACATCCTGGTCACGGGCGAAAATGACAGTGATCACCTTGCCAACCTGGAGGAGGTGCTCACGAGATTGCAGGAATATGGGCTCCGAGCTAACCGCCCCAAATGCGAGTTTTTTAGAAAACAAATCTCGTATTGTGGCCACGTTATCGATAAAAAGGGGTTACATAAGTCCCCAGAGAAGATTGAGGCAGTAGTCAAGGCTCCAGCACCGGAAAATGTGTCACAACTGAGGTCGTTCCTCGGGCTGGTAAACTACTACCATAAGTTCTTGCCAAATTTGTCTACAATACTACACCCACTGAACACCCTACTGCAAACTGGGGTGCCATGGAAGTGGAGTGACGAATGTAGACGAGCTTTCCAGAAGAGCAAAACACTAATCACATCGAAAGAGGTATTGGCCCATTACAACCCAGCATTACCAATTCAGTTGGCATGTGATGCGTCACCCTACGGCATTGGAGCGGTGCTGTCGCACAAATTCTCGGACGGCTCAGAGAGGCCAATAGCCTTTGCGTCACGATCACTAACCTCAGCCGAGCGTAACTACGCCCAGATTGACAGGGAGGCCCTCAGCCTAGTGTGGGGAGTGTAAAAGTTCAATCACTATCTGCACGGGCAGAAATTCACCTTGCTGACTGATCACCAGCCTCTTGTCTCCATTTTTAATCCGAAGAAGGGCGTTCCGGTGATGACTGCGCAACGACTACAAAGATGGTCACTTTTTCTAGGGGCGCACCACTATGAGATTGAATATAAGGGCACGAAACAGCATGGAAATGCTGATGGGCTATCACGCCTGCCACTGCCTACTGCGGAGGAAGCACCAGCAGTGGATCCTGTCGAAATATTCCATTCGACTATAGTTGAATACCTACCGGTAATTAACGCTTGTATTGAAAAGGAAACCCGAAATGACCCGACACTGTCTCGGGTATATGATTTGACGGTGAAGGGATGGCCAGCACATGGCGACTCACTGTTGCCAGCATTCTCGACAAGGAGAGAACAGCTGTCAGTGTGCCGGGGGACCTTGATGTGTGGATCCCGAGTGGTAATTCCACCCAAGTTAAGGGATAGAGTGCTCAATGAGCTTCATGAGGGTCATCTGGGAGGGGTAAAAATGAAAAGCCTAGCCAGGGCTTATGTGTGGTGGTCAGGAATCGATAAACAAATCGAGGACCTGACCAAGAGTTGCTCAGGATGCCAGAAAGTCCAAAATGCACCACCACAGGCCCCTCTACACCCATGGGAGTGGCCCTCATCTCCATGGCAACGGGTGCATATTGATTTTGCTGGTCCATTCATGGACTCAATGTTTTTAATAGCCGTGGATGCGCACTCGAAATGGCCTGAGGTCATCAAAATGTCCTCCACCACCACGGAGAAAACTATTGCAGTCCTACGGACCATTTTTGCCAGGAATGGCTTGCCAGAACAGATTTGCTCCGACAACGGACCACAGTTTGTGTCCGAAGAGTTCCGGAGGTTCTTGAAAAAGAATGGGGTAAGGCATTACACATCCGCCCCGTATCATCCAACCACAAATGGATTGGCTGAGAGGTTCGTGCAAACCTTTAAGAAGGCAATAAAGGCTATGTACAATGACAACATTCCGCTGCAGCACAAGGTGGACAATTTCCTGTTCGCCTACCGGAATGCGACACATGCAGTCACCAACCAGGCCCCAGCCATGATGTTCTTTAACCGAAGGTTAAGATCTCGCCTGGATTTGCTCAGACCAAACGTACGAAGAGATGTTGAGAGTAAGCAATTCCAGCACATCCATGAGAAGCCAACAAGGAGCTTCAATGTAGGGCAACCAGTCTTGGCCCGCGACTACCGAACAGAAAAATGGCAGCCAGGAACGATATGCACACGGCAGGGCCCACTAATGTACACAGTGGACGTTGGGGAGAGCATCGTGAGACGCCATGCTGACCAGATCCTAGAGTCACAGGAACAAGTCAACCCCATGCCTCGCCCATACGCACCTGGTGATGAACCCGACGTACAGGTCGCATCTACCCCAGAAACAGTAGCATCGGAAGCTGATGAACCAACTGACGACAGGGGGCCAGAATCGCCTCCGCACCAAGAGCAAGACACTCGGGAAAGGCACTATCCAGAAAGGATCAGGAAGCCTCCCCAAAGACTGAATATATAAATAGACTATTCTCAGCTAATGTTGCATGTTAAAAGTGTTAATTGTAATTAGTTTGATATTTAATTGTTAAATGAGTGTTATGGTACTGTTAATCTAAAAGGGGAGGAATTGTAATGTATATACCTTTAAAGGGGGAACTATCTTTTACAGCTCATGTATACTGCAGTACCGGCAGTGACCACACCTGTATACAGTACTGAGTAGTAATCTGTACAGATCAGTTCTAGTGTGAGCCACATTGAGTAAACACCTGTTGTACCATTCTCCTGCAGTCTGTGTCTTATTATACACGGACACAACACTCGGACAGATGAATGTATGAGAATTGCTCCCGGAATACCCTGAGAGGGTAAGGTCTCATGTGCAGAGCCCTGTTGGCCCTCTTCCCTCTCGCCATGTTATCCACTCTATCTCCGCCTCTGCTACCTCTGACAGTGAAGCTGGAGGGCGAGGCCCCGTGCTGGTACAATCTTTTAAATGTGGTAGCAATAAAGCTTACAGAAATGGGAACCTGAAAAGTTCTTGCTGACGACCAAAACTCCTTCACGCAGGAAACCGTCAAATTTCTCCAGACACCTCCCTCTCTCAACCTGCGAATGCAGGATTGATTGCCAACAAGAAAAAGCAGGAAGCGCACGCCTTTAAATATCGCTCCCCCAGCTCCCAGCTGACTGCAAACCGTCCCCCTCTACCTGTCGTTCCTAGTGCCAGGCGCTGAGGCAGGGGGCGAGAATCAATTTCCGGTTCGGGGTGATGCGCGCTTCGATGACGTCCCGATGTCCGGGTGCAGGAGATCGTGGTAGTAGTGTTTAGCGCCACCGCAAACTGCCAGGTCATTTTCGCAGGCGGTGGTAAAATCGCCGCGCTCGGGTGGTAAGTCATTAGTGCCCCGCTAGCGCCCCCCGGAGGCCTTAATGAGTGAACAACCAGATTATTCCCCCTTTGTGTATAATGTAAAAAAGAATGGTATAATGTAAGTTACAGTCAAATTAAATCCATACCACAGGTCTTCAACTTAAAAAGTATAAAGTCAATGGAGGCGCCTTTAAATCGCACTCCCCCAGCTCCCAGCCGACTACAAACCGTCCCCCTCTACCTGTCGTTCCTAGTGCCAGGCGCTGAGGCAGGGGGCGGGAATCAATTTCCGGTTCGGGGTGATGCGCGCTTCGATGATGTCACGATCTTTGGGCGCAGGAGATCATGGTGGTAGTGTTTAGCGCCACCACAAACTGCTAGGTCAATTTTGCGGACAGCACTAAAATCGCCATGCTCAAGCGGGAAGTCGTTAGCGGACCGTTAGCGCCCCCGGAGGCACTAACGGGAGGTGCTAACCAACCGAATTTTCCCCCCTTTGTGTATAATGTAAAACACAGTGGTATAATGTAAAACACAGTGGTATAATGTAAATTACAGTGGTATAATGTAAAACACAGTGGTATAATGTAAAACACAGTGGTATAATGTAAAATACAGTGGTATATTGTAAAACACAGTGGTGTAATGTAAAACGCAGTGGTATAATGTAAAACACAGTGGTGTAATGTAAAACACAATGGTGTAATGTAAAACACAGTGGTATAATGTAAAACACAGTGGTATAATGTAAAACACAGTGGTATAATGTAAAACACAGTGGTATAATGTAAAATACAGTGGTATATTGTAAAACACAGTGGTGTAATGTAAAACGCAGTGGTATAATGTAAAACACAGTGGTATAATGTAAAACACAGTGGTGTAATGTAAAACACAGTGGTATAATGTAAAACACAGTGGTGTAATGTAAAACACAATGGTGTAATGTAAAACACAGTGGTATAATGTAAAACACAGTGGTATAATGTAAATTACAGTGGTATAATGTAAAACACAGTGGTATAATGTAAAACACAGTGGTATAATGTAAAACACAGTGGTGTAATGTAAAACACAGTGGTGTAATGTAAAACACAGTGGTATAATGTAAAACACAGTGGTGTAATGTAAAACACAGTGGTATAATGTAAAACACAGTGGTGTAATGTAAAACACAGTGGTGTAATGTAAAACACAATGGTGTAATGTAAAACACAGTGGTGTAATGTAAAACACAGTGGTATAATGTAAAACACAGTGGTATAATGTAAATTACAGTGGTATAATGTAAAACACAGTGGTATAATGTAAAACACAGTGGTATAATGTAAAACACAGTGGTATAATGTAAATTACAGTCCAATTAAATCCGTACCACAGGTTTTTAACTTAAAAAGTATAAAGTCAAACACTTTTATGAAAGCACAGAGGTTTTCTTTAAATCTCTCACATTTTGAGGGCACAATCTTAAATTAAAATTGTAATATATGTGGGTACAATAAATCAATGTCAGAGACACGTTAAGGTGCTTGTTTACTAGGCCAGAGCGAACTGAGCATGCTCAAACTAAACCATGTGACAAACCATGTGATAATACATTAAACTGCTTTCCCCTTAAAAAAAATGTACATATTCCCCTCTCAAATACAACAAAACAAGGTCTCGCCTTTCCCAGCATTACATGTACCACATAACAAAAACTCCTGACTTTTTTTCTTTTAAATCAACTACAAATGCTGCAAAAGTACTACAAATCCAGTTTAATAAGAGGTTTACGGAGCCTTCCTGATATCCTTACAAAAGGTTTTGGTGTTGAACCAATTCTCAGGCTGTTTTGTTCTGGATCTGAACTCAAAGATGATCCTGTTTCTAACTCAGATTTGTTTGAACCTGGTACTTCAGTTTACATAGGATATAAGGCTCAGAAACAGGCCATTCGGCACAATCAGTCCATTCCGGTGTTTATGCTCCACTCGAGCCTCCTCCCGTCTTTCCTCATCTAAATCTATCAGCATAACCCTCTATTCCCTTCTCCTTCATATGTTCATCTAGCCTCTCCTTAGATGCATCTATACTATTCGCTTCAACCACTCCCTGTGGTAGCGAGTTCCACATTCTCACCACTCTTTGGGTAAAGATGTTTCTTCTGAATTCCCTATTGGATTTCTTGGTTGTTGTGTATTTTGAATGTTGTATTTGAATTGTCCCACATAGCTTACCGTAGTTGTGATGTGCAATGCACTATGGGAAATAGAGTGCATTGGGTTGAGAAGATTCTCTTGAAAGTGATGACTGTTAACTGAACTTTTTCCTGCGTACTCTTTTAATTGTTATACAAGCAAGGTTATTAAACTCTTGAGATTTAACAAAAGTGGCGACGAGGACGTCTGAACTTACATGGCTCAGCTGTGTGGAAGATAGTCGGGTTTTACGTGTTTAAAACTGTTATTTTTGCCGTGGACAGTTAATTAAAGTGAGGCTGCCTCGAGGATAAAGGAGCTTGCAATGGCGGGAAGACGAGACAGCGTATAAGGTACTAACGACTTGAGGAAGGGGAGGAAAAGCAGTGAGTAAATCGGGAAGGACATTTATTCAACTGTGAACCGATCTGTGAATTGAAGCACTAAATAACTGATAGTGATTTTAGTTGAGTTCAACATTGGAAGGATCCTTAGTGAATGATAATTAGGAGCCTGAGAGAAGAAAAATGGCTGGAATTATCGGTAACAATGGACTGTTTGATGAGAATGTCGAACAATGGAGTTCATACACAGAACGATTTGAATACTTCACACAAGCAAATGACATTGGAGGGAACAAAGTAGTACCTACATTGTTAAGTGTGATGGGACCAAAGACTTTCAATCTTTTGCATACTTTAGTGCATCCAGATAAACCAGGGACTAAACAATATAGCGAAATTGTGGAGATACTGAAAGGGCATTTTTCACCCAAACCCCTAGTCATAGCTGAGAGGTTTAGGTTCCACAGGCATAACCAGGAAGAAGGAGAAACAGTGACCATGTTTGTAGCTGCACTAAAAAGACTATCAGAGCACTGTGAGTTTAATGACGTGCTAAATGATACTATAAGAGATAGGCTAGTGTGTGGTATGAGAACTGAAGCCATACAGAAGAGACTATTAACAGAGAGTAATCTGACTCTACAAAAGGCCATTGAAATCATTATTTCCATGGAATTGGCAGCTAAGGAAGCTCAACAGTTGGGTGCAACAGAAAAAATGCACAAAGTAAGAACAGAGAGCCAAGGGCCATGCTTCCATTGTGGCAAAACGGGGCATCTTGCGTCTGCATGCTGGTGTGTGGACATGGATTGCCACAGCTGTGGTAAAAAGGGACATATTCAGCGCGCATGCAGAAATAAAAAGGACACAGAGAAAACGTCAAAGACGGAAGGAAGAAAAAAACATTCAGACAAAAGACAAAGAACAGGACAAAACAGAGGCAAGTGACACTTCAGAGGAGGAACTATCACTGAACGTGCTGACTGTAGCTGGGGATTCGCATGGCTACTGGGTCTCACCCTTGCTAGAGGGGCAGCCTGTGCGAATGCAGATCGATACCGCGGCAGCAGTATCTCTTATGCCAGAGACAGTCTACAAAAAGACATTAAAGCACCTCCCACTTCAGCCAGCTAACATAGCGTTAAAGACATATACCAGTGAAAGAGTAACCGTGAGAGGTATCACTGAGGTCACAGTTCAGTTGAATGGACAAACTAGGAAGTTACCACTCTACGTAGTTAAAGGAGACTACCCCTCCCTGCTGGGACGTTCATGGATGGAGAGAATAAAATTAGACTGGTCATCAGTCTACATGATGTCACACAATGATCCAGGCTTACCCGCCATCTTAAAGAAACATGCAGAAGTCTTTAATGGAGAACTGGGTAACATGAAAGATATTACTGTGAAGCTTCGTATTAAGCAGGATAGCAAACCCAAGTTCATGAAGACACGACCCGTACCTTATGCCATCAGACCAAAAGTCGAGGCTGACTTAGAAGCCCTAGTTGAAAGCGCAGTACGAGAACCAGTCAGCGTGAGTGAATGGGCAACGCCCATCGTACCAGTGCTCAAGAAAGGGGGTGGAGTTAGGATATGTGGAGATTTTAAAGTAACTGTTAACCCTGTATTGTCAGTGGAGCAATATCCACTTCCCCATATTGATGATTTGTTTGCGGGACTTGCTGGGGGCCAGAAGTTTAGCACAATCGACCTCTGTCAAGCCTATCTGCAAATGCATGTGGATGAACAGTCACGAGAAATGCTGACTATTGTGACGCACAAGGGCCTATTTAGGTATCGTCGACTTCCTTTCGGAATTACATCAGCTCCAGCGCTTTTCCAACATGCTATGGACCAGATCCTTAGTGGATTGCCTGGAGTCCAGTGCTACTTAGATGATATCTTAGTTACTGGGTGTGATGACCAAGACCATCTGCGTAACTTGGATGCAACGCTACAGAGACTGAGGGATTACGGACTCAGAGTTCGCAGGGATAAATGCAACTTTTTTCAGGCATCAGTTGAGTACCTCGGTCATGTGATCGATGCCACAGGCCTTCACAAGGCACCGTCCAAGACCAAGGCAATCGTGGATGCCCCAGCACCTGAAAATATCAGCCAGCTGCGTTCTTTTCTAGGGTTACTGAACTACTATGGACGGCTCATACCGAACCTAGCCTCGATGCTGAGGCCGCTGCATTGGTTGCTATGTAAAGACAAGAAGTGGGAATGGACTAACAAGTGCCAGGAGGCATTCATGACAGCAAAGGACATGCTCCTGAAGTCAGAGGCTTTGACGCATTTTAACCCTTCATTACCAATACAGTTAGCTTGCGATGCATCGTCATATGGTGTGGGAGCGGTCGTTTCTCATATCATGCCAAACGGAGAAGAGAAGCCGATAGCATTCGCATCTAGGACTTTGAACAGAGCTGAAACTAACTACGCCCAAATAGAACGAGAAGCACCGAGCATCGTTTTTGGCGTCCGCAAGTTTCACCAATATTTGTACGGGAGACAGTTCACCCTACTAACAGATCACCGCCCTCTCACGACCATCTTCGGGCCACATACAGGGATTCCGTCACTTGCTGCGAGCAGAATGCAAAGGTGGGCGCTGCTGTTGTCTGCACACACCTTTGACATTAGATATCGCAAGTCTGACCTGCACGGCAATGCCGACGGTCTTTCCAGGTTGCCGCTGCCTGTCACCAAGCCTATGACGCGTAGCGTGGACATCTGCTATTTTAGGCAGGTGGAGAACGCGCCTGTTACTTCGACACAGGTCCGACGAAACACCAGAAATGACCCAGTGTTGTCTGCAGTGCTGGACATTATTGTCAAGGGCAAGCTTGACAGCGATCACCCAAACCTGAAACCATATCTCTTAAGGAGAAATGAACTGTCGGTACAGTCTGGATGTTTGCTGTGAGGAAGGAGAGTGGTTATTCCACCATCGCTACGGAAACCAGTGTTACAGCAACTACACTGCGGAATGGTTCGTATGAAAGAAATAGCGAGGAGCTACTTCTGGTGGCCGGGTATGGATGGACAGATTGAGGACAAAGCTAAAACCTGTTCCTCATGTCAGAGAGTTCGTAATGTGTCACAGCTTGCACCTCTTCACCCCTGGGACTTTCCGGAGGAAGCATGGCACCGCACTCATGTAGGCTTTGCAGGTCCATTCGAGGAGAGAATGTTACTGATGGCTGTTGACATGCTCAGTAAGTGGCCAGAGGTTGCTATAATGAGGTCCACCACCGCTGAGAAGACCATCGAGAAGTTAGGTGAGGTGTTCAGCCGATTTGGATCTCCAATGCAACTTGTCTCAGACAACGGTCCACAGTGGGTATCACAAGAAATGGCTACATTCCTGCAAGTGAATGCCGTACAACATATCAGGGCTGCACCATACCACCCTGCGACCAATGGTCTAGCTGAGAGGTTTCTCCAGACCATGAAACACTCTCTAAAGGCATCGCGAGGCCAGGGAACGCTTCATCAGTGCCTGAATAGTTTCCTGTTGAGTTACAGGAACACACCACATGCGACCACAAAAGCCTCACCTGCCACTCTACTGCTCAAAAGAGAGCTATGAACCAACTTCGACCGCTGAAACCGTCAAAGGTGAAAGACGTGGTACAGTATCAGCAGGACAAGCAGATCAAGCGACATGAACAACGCTCCAAAGACAGAGTCTTCAGTCCAGGTGAACATGTGTTGGCACGGAACTACAGTGGTGGACCTAAGTGGGTTCCTGCTACTGTCATTGCACAGACTGGTCCAGTATCTGTAAGGGATTTTCCTTGAGAGATGTCCCTGAGGTTTCTCTCTCTAGAGGCCTCTCTCTCTTGCACAGTAAAACCTTGAGTGGTTCGACCCACTCGCCCCTTAGATTCTATACTCTGGACTTAGGGGCAGGAACTACAATGTAGAGAAAACTCTTGTAGACCAAGTTTGATGAAACAAAATTAAATTTTATTGCATAAGGAAAAATATCAAATCAAATGCAAGCAGATAAGAGAGTACATGGGAGGGAAAAACACAAACAAATCATAACGACACAATACTAACTAAGGCAAATACAGGCATCTTATACTCTACAAAAATCATCATGAAATAAGGAAACACACGGAATATCGAGGGACAACAACTCATGTTAATTGTACCCTTAAATCCACCCCCTTAAACCTATCTAGATCTGATTGTGAAGGGCCAGAAACATGCTCACCGATCCAACTAGGAAGTGCAAGGTTTTGAACCAGTCTGCGTTTGATCCTTTCAGGCGTTCCGTCTCCACGTGGATCGTGGAGCCCCTGCGAGCTGCGCCACACCTCTCTCCTGAGGTGGGGGTCGGGGGCGGCTGGACACCGGCTGGTTCTGGATGTCGGCGGGGTCGGGGATCGTCGGCTCGACCCTGGTCAGAGGAGCCTTGGGCTGGCTCCCATCGCTTCTTCAGTTCGTTTTTGTCTCTTCTCCCAAGTTGGGTCGATGGCCTCTCATTCCGGCAACGGCCCGGGGATGGTCGATGATCTCCCGATGTTTTCCCCGGGGCGGCACGCCGGCTTCGAAACGGCCTTCTTGATGTTGGCTTGATTCTTCTTCCTCCTCCGATGGTGGAGAGGAGTTTGCTGATCTTCTCCCGAAGCGACTCCTCTTCACCCACTGCCACTCGGTCGTGTGTCTCTCTCCGAGTGTGTGTCTGCCGTGTCTTCCGTTTGAGTCCTCTCCGTGTCCGTACCACTCCAACCCCTCCAGTTATACCTTTCTTCAGGAGTCTCCACTTCCCGCCCAAAATCAGGTTAGTCTTTGTTTAACTTTTAGCGGGCTGGGAGCACAGCGGGGTAGTTATTATATTTTAAAATGTTTTAGATGGCCGGTAAATGCCCATCTCTGGCCTGGAATGACCTTCATTGTTTTGAATGTCCTGCTGATCTTGTTATCTAGTCCTTGGTGCTGTTCTCATGAATATGAAATTGTCCCCTTTTGTCTGGGTCAACATTTAGATGGCCTCTGTCTCCAGGCCGATCTTGACTGGATCTGCATCTAATCCATATGTATATGTGTGGGTCTCGTTTCGTTATCTCAGAAACGGCTTCCAGAACTTACTGTGGGTTGAATCCACAAAGCTGTCTGAGGATTCGCAGGAACCATTTTAACGTGTCCCAATAAGCCGGTCACATGGTATGGCGGCCATTTTGTATGCCCCTTTTTCTGGGCTTCTTTTAAAACAGTCTTTAAAATCATGGCCTCTTCTGCCATTTGAGCCTTATTAATACAAAGTCCAATTTTGCGAATCCTACATATCCTACACTGTACAGACAACCGAAGACGTTGTCTGGAAGAGACACACTGATCCGCTTCTACGAAGTGCAGCAACACCCACTGAACCACCAACAGCAGTTTATCTGCCATTGGGTGACGCTGTGGGTCATCCGCCTTCTACACCGAGAGGCTCACCTTCTGAGGAAGCAGCCACTTCAGCCCCTATCTCATCAGCAAGGGAGACCTGTATACAGGCACCTCAGCCGCTTACACCTGTGTTGATGTCACCTGTGAGAGACAATGAACTGGAGAGCCAGGTTGACCGCTGGTATCCTACCAGAGAGCGGTGGGCCCCTATACGTTTGAACTTATAGTTCAGAGGCTTATCCTTTATCTGGGGCAGAATAATCCCCATGGGTATAGTCATGGTTGGAGGAAGTCTACTCTCACTCCCAGGTTATTGTGTTTTAAAAATGTTGTGGCTCTACTGGGACATCTAATGTAAGAGGGGAGGAGATGTTGTGTATTTTGAATGTTGTATTTGAATTGTCCCACATAGCTTACTGTAGTTGTGATGTGCAATGCACTATGGGAAATAGAGTGCATTGGGTTGAGAAGATTCTCTGGAAAGTGATGGCTGTTAACTGAACTCTGTCTCCTGCATACTCTTTTAAATTGTTATACAAGCAAGGTTATTAAACTCTTGAGATTTAACATTGGTGACTATCTTATATTGATGGCCTCTGGTTATGCTGTTCCCCACAAGTGGAAACATTCTCTCTGTATCCACTCTATCAAAATCTTTCATAATTTTATAGACCTTTACTAGGCCACCCCTCAGCCTTCTTTTTTCAAGAGAAAAGAGTCCCAGCCTGTTCATCCTTTCCTGATATGTATACCCTCGCATTTCTGGTATCATCCTTGTAAATCTTCTCTGCACCCTCTCCAGTGCCTCTATATCCTTTTTATAATATGGCAACCAGAACTGCACGCAGTACTCTAAGTGTGGGCTAACCAAGGTTCAATACAGGTTCAGCATACCTTCCCTACTTTTCAATTCTATTCCTCGAGAAATAAACCCTAGTGCTTGGTTTGCATTTTTAATGGCCTTGCTAACCTGTGACGCAACTTTTAGTGATTTGTGTATTTGTACTCCGAGATCCCTTTGTTCCTCAACCCCACCTAGACTCGCACCCTCCAAGTGATAAGTCACCTCCCTACTCTTCCTACCAAAATGTAATACCTCACATTTGTTTGTGTTGAACTTCATTTGCCAATTATTTGCCCATTCTGCACGTTTATTAATGTCCTTCTGTAATTTGTTGCAGTCCTCCTGAGTATTGACTATCCCCCCAATTTGGTATCCACAAATTTAGAAATTGTGTTTTTGATTCCAAAGTCTAAATCGTTAATGTAAATTGTAAACAGCAGTGGTCCCAGCACTGATCCTTGTGGAACACCACTTCCCACCTTCTGCCACTGTGAATAGCTACCCTTTAATCCCACTCTCTGCTTTCTGTCTTGAAGCCAGGCAGCAATCCATTTTGCTACTTGCCCCCTGACTCCACATTCTCTGACCTTATTCATTATTCTATTATGGGGTACCTTATCAAAGGCCTTTTGAAAATCTAGATAAATAACATCTACTGCATTACCATTGTCTACTCTCTCTGTTACCATTTCAGTTTCTGAAGTCTGAACTGAGTCCTTTTGAGTCTCAACTGTAATCTCAGTTGCATTCACGGGAAAGTCTTTTGTCAACTGCACCTAGCGTGAAAATCTCACCTTTACTCCCAACACGAGTCTTCATGTGGCAACCTGGACAAGGCATCTGCGATTGTGTTTTGCTTTAAAGCGCGATATTCAATCGTGTAGTCATATTGTGACAACTACACAGCCCAGTGTTGCATTCTTGATGTGGCCATTGCAGGGATGGCAGATTTGGGCCCCAATATTGCTAGGAACGGTTTGTGATCGGTTATCAGGGTAAACTTTCTGTCAATCAAGAACTGTTGGAATTTCTTGATTCTAAACACTATGGTGAGTGCTTCCTTTTCAATTTGCGTGTAGTTTGCAAACGCGATTGGTTTCTCTTGGCCGTCATCCATTATGTGGCTTATGACAGCACCCACACCATAGCTGGAAGCATCACACGCTAACTTAAGCTCACGTTCTGTGTCATAGTGCACAAGTAGAGCATCGCTAGAGATACTTCTCTTACAAGCGTCATAAGCTTCCTGTTGCGCTTTTGTCCACTTCCACTGGACATCCTTCTTGAGGAGCTTGTGCAATGGAGCTAACATGGTCGTTAACTCAGGTAATAAATGTGCGTAGTACTGGACCATTCCTAGGAAATATCTTAACTCAGACATGTTCTGTGGCTTTGGAGCATTGATGACAGCATCAACCTTTTCCTTAACTGGTTGCAAGCCATTTGCATCAACTTTCAGACCAAGGTACATAACCTCGGGCTGCAGAAAAGCACATTTGCCCCTTTTCAATTTGGAATTCAACCTTTGAAATACTAAATCTAACACTTCTAGATTTTCTTCCTCATTGCTTGTTGCGATCAGCACATCGCCTTGATTGCATAAGCTATTTGGAATTCCTTGCAAAATGTTATCCATCGTAGCCGGGAAGATTTTGGGGGAGGACTTTACACCATACGGCAGCTTGGTGTCTGAGTCCAGTCCCTTGTGTGTGTTGATGTGAGATACTGTTGACTCTTTTTGTCAACATTCAGCTGAGTGTAAGCGTGCGACAGGTCAAGCTTGGAGAAAACCTTTGACCCAGAGAGTGCTGCATACAAATCTTGCGATACAGGTAACGGGTACTGCTCATCGTCAACTGTTTGGTTGATAGTAACTTTGTAGTCACCGCACAAGCGTACAGTTGTATCTGCTTTGGGCACTACCACAATCGGGTGTCAGTTTTTACTAGCACCCCGCTCTCTCTCAGTTTCTCTAGCTCTTCCTCCACCTGACTTTTCAATGCATAGGGCATCGACCTTGCCTTACAATGGACAGGCTTCGCATTGGACTTGATGCGGATATGTGCATCATACCCAGTGATGCCCTCATAACTGTCTGTGAACATGCTTTTATACTTGTTCAGCATTGTGTCGAGTCGCTTCTTTGAAGCATCTACACTGAAGATATTTTTCCAGTCTACTTTTAACTTTCTCAACCAGTCTTTACCCATGAGCGTTGGCCTGTTGTTGTAGCTCGTTACAATAATAGGCAGCTTTACTGACTGGCCATTGTGCTGAACTGTACATTCCATTTGTTTACATGTCTCTAGGATTTCTCCGGAGTAGGTTTTTAACTCTACGGTACTCTTTGTAAGTGGTATTTGATTAAACTTACTCTCATATGTGTCCTTACTCATGATAGAGCAGTCCAACACCATGTCGATAGGCATATCAATATACAGGTCATTGATTAAAAGTTTGTACGGATGTCTTTCTCACACTTGCTGGCATTGCTGCTTGTGGCATAGATACTGTAGATGCCTAATTCTTCAACATCAGGTGTGTTCACTTCAATACTGTGAATTCCTCCCTTTTGTTGTTGCTGCTTTGCATTGCCACTAGAATGGTTCTTACTTCCTGCTTTAGATCTAGCTCGGCAAGTGTTGAAATATGGCCTTGCTTCTGGCAATGAAAACACTTCGCATTTCTATATTGGCAGGACTGTGGTGAGTAATTTCCATTGCAGCAATAACAATTCACTGAACTGCTCTCACTGACATGCTTTTGACTCAGTCTCACAACTTTAGGTTTGGCGGTGGCTTTGTGACTGTAGACCTCAGCTGCACTAGTCACTTGAGTTGGACAGCGCTCCCTAGCATTCTTAGATGCCATCTCCATAGATAGGGCAATTTTGCACGCTATGTCAAATGTTAGGTTCGGAGTGTTCAGTAATGTGGACCGTGTGCGCTCATCCACCAGTCCACACACAAACTTATCTCACAACACACAATCCAAAAATGTGCCAAAGTTACAATGCAAAGACAAGTTTTTAAGAGCTACAATGTACTCACTGATGGTTTCACTTTGTTTTTGGTATCTGGTACCAAAGTTATAGCTCTGTGCTATTTCTAATGGCTTTGGTTTGAAATGGTCCTCGCGTTTTCTCGACAATGTCTTCAAGCGACACATCCTTCGCTTTCCCTGGCGAGAGTAGGTTTGTCAATGTTCCGTAGACATTTGGCCCAATCTCCGTTAGAAAAATTGATTTTTTACGTTTCCAAATTATTTTATTTTGAGCTTGAACATTCTCATCTGCAACTTCGGTCTCAATAATGTTATTGGCCTTAAAAAACATCTCCATCTGCTCAATGTAAGAACTGAATGGTTCTCGAGCTCGGCCATACATGCTGGGGCTTCCAATAAGTCCCGTAGGTGCGGCCATGATTGTCCCGATCCCATTGAACAGTGACTCAGCACGCTACCTGTGTACCTGTGAGAATCAGCGCCACTGTTGCCGTGTATACATACACGCGAAGGCAAAGCACAGACAATTCTGCATCAGCATTAACAGTAAAGCATCACAAAAAATTCAGTTTAAATGTCACAATCTCACCTTAAACTTTTCGACTCAAAGGTTGGACACTGTATCCTTCCATGATCCCTAAAAATGGCTTTGGGATCCCATTCTCGTCACAAAAAATGTAATATATGTGAGTAGAACAAATGAAGGACAGAGACATGATGAGTTGCTAGTCAAGGTCAGGGGTGGTACCAGAGGGCTGGGGAATTGCAAATGTTCCACCTGTTGTGTCCGTCAGTAGTAAGACACAGGACTACAGGAGAACGGTACAACAGGTGTTTACTCAACGTGGCTCAATCTGGAACTGAACATTACAGATTACTACTCAGTGCTATATACAGGTGTGGTCACTGCCGGTACTACAGTATACATGAGCTGTAAAAAGTAGTTCCCCCCCTTAAAGGTATATACATTACAATTCCTCCCCTTTTAGATTAACAGTACCATAACACTCATTTAACAATTAAATATCAAACTAATTACAATTAACACTTCTAACATACAACGTTAGCTGAAAATAGTCCATTTATATATTCAGTCTTTGGGGAGGCTTCCTGATCCTTTCTGGATAGCGCCTTTCCCGAGTGTCTCGCTCTTGGTGCGGAGGCGATTCTGGCCCCCTGTCGTCGGTTGGGTCATCAGCTACCGATGCTACTGTTTCTGGGGTAGATGCGACCTGTACGTCGGGTTCCTCACCAGGTACGTATGGGCGAGGCATGGGGTTGACTTGTTCCTGTGACTCTAGGATCTGGTCAGCATGGCGTCTCACGATGTTCTCCCCAACGTCCACTGTGTACATTAGTGGGCCCTGCCGTGTGCATATCGTTCCTGGCTGCCATTTTTCTGTTCGGTAGTCGCAGGCCAAGACTGGTTGCCCTACATTGAAGCTCCTTGTTGGCTTCTCATGGATGTGCTGGAATTGCTTACTCTCAACATCTCTTCGTACGTTTGGTCTGAGCAAATCCAGGCGAGATCTTAACCTTCGGTTAAAGAACATCATGGCCGGGGCCTGGTTGGTGACTGCATGTGTCGCATTCCGGTAGGCGAACAGGAAATTGTCCACCTTATGCTGCAGCGGAATGTTGTCATTGTACATAGCCTTTATTGCCTTCTTAAAGGTTTGTACGAACCTCTCAGCCAATCCATTTGTGGCTGGATGATACGGGGCGGATGTGTAATGCCTTACCCCATTCTTCTTCATAAACCTCCGGAACTCTTCGGACACAAACTGTGGTCTGTTAACGGAGCAAATCTGTTCTGGCAAGCCGTTCCTGGCAAAAATGGTCCGTAGGACTGCAATAGTTTTCTCCGTGGTGGTGGAGGACATTTTGATGACCTCAGGCCATTTCGAGTGCGCATCCAGGCTATTAAAAACATTGAGTCCATGAATGGACCAGCAAAATCAATATGCACCCGTTGCCATGGAGATGAAGGCCACTCCCATGAGTGTAGAGGGGCATGTGGTGGTGCATTTTGGACTTTCTGGCATCCTGAGCAGCTCTTGGTCAGGTCCTCGATTTGTTTATCAATTCCCAGCCACCACACATCAGCCCTGGCAAGGCTTTTCATTTTTACCCCTCCCAGATGACCCTCATGAAGCTCATTGAGCACTCTATCCCTTAACTCGGGATCCACACATCAAGGTCCCCCGGCACACTGACAGCTGTTCTCTTCTTGTCGAGAATGCTGGCAACAGTGAGTCGCCATGTGCTGGCCATCCCTTCACCGTCAAATCATATACCCGAGACAGTGTCGGGTCATTTCGGGTCTCCTTTTCTATACGAGCGTTAGTTACCGGTAGGTATTCAACTATAGTCGACGGGAGGCGCGAGCGGGAAGCTTGAAAAAGCTTCAGAGACCCAGGTAAGGCCTCAGACTGCGGGTGTCGGCGGGAGGCGCGAGCGGGACCTTGAAAAAGCTTCAGAGACCAGGTAAGGCCTCAGACCGTGGGTGTCGGCGGGAGGCGTGAGCGGGAAGCTTGCAAAAGCTTCAGAGACCCAGGTAAGGCCTCAGACCGCGGGTGTCGGCGGGAGGCGCGAGCGGGAAGCTTGAAAAAGCTTCAGAGACCAGGTAAGGCCTCAGACCGTGGGTGTCGGCGGGAGGCGCGAGCGGGAAGCTTGAAAAAGCTTCAGAGACCAGGTAAGGCCTCAGACCGCAGGTGTCGGCGGGAGGCGCGAGCGGGAAGCTTGAAAAAGCTTCAGAGACCAGGTAAGGCCTCAGACCGCGGGTGTCGGCGGGAGGCGCGAGCGGGAAGCTTGAAAAAGCTTCAGAGACCAGGTAAGGCCTCAGACCGCGGGTGTCGGCGGGAGGCGCGAGCGGGAAGCTTGAAAAAGCTTCAGAGACCAGGTAAGGCCTCAGGCCGCGGGTGTCGGCGGGAGGCGCGAGCGGGAAGCTTGAAAAAGCTTCAGAGACCAGGTAAGGCCTCAGACCGCGGGTGTTGGCAGGAGGCGCGAGCGGGAAGCTTGAAAAAGCTTCAGAGACCAGGTAAGGCCTCAGACCGCGGGTGTCGGCGGGAGGCGCGAGCGGGAAGCTTGAAAAAGCTTCAGAGACCAGGTAAGGCCTCAGGCCGCGGGTGTCGGCGGGAGGCGCGAGCGGGACCTTGAAAAAGCTTCAGAGACCAGGTAAGGCGTACCAGTCTCCAGTCTCAGACCTCAGAGGGAAGGAAAGAGGTCAAAAGTAATCCAAGTGTGACGTCACCAGAAAGCAGGTAAGTGATTGGTTGGTGAGTATTTCTCTCTTTTGAAGCTTAAACTCTGTGGTTTCTAGAATCGGGGCAGAGGGTATTTAAGAATAATATTAATAAATTTAATTAATTACATAGAATGGGAGAACAGGTGATGTGTTGCTGCTGCAATATGTGGGAGCTGGTGGACACCATTGATGCTCACAGTGATCACATTTGCAGTAAGTGTTGGCTGCTCGAGGAATTCCGGCTCCATGTTGAAGAGCTGGAGTCCGAGCTTCAAACACTGAGACACATCAGGAAGGGGGAGAGTTACCTGGACTCTGTGTATCAGGAGGTAGTCACACCAATTAGATTAATTAATTCAGATGTAGTCCGTGGCCAGGGTCAGGATGGTGTGACTAGAAGTGAGGCAGGTACGGGGATCCAGGAGGTAGTGTTGGAGGAGCCGCAGCCCTTGCTCTTGTCCAACAGGTTTGAGGCTCTTACTCCCTGTGAGGATGGGAACGGGGACTGCGGGGAGGATGAGCAACCCGGCCACAGCACCGTGGAGCGGGGGGCCATTCAAGTGGGGGGAGTTAAAAGAAATGTTGTAGTGGTAGGGGATAGTATCGTTAGGGGGATAGATAGAGTTCTTTGCAGCCAAGAGCGAGAGTCCCGAAGGCTGTGTTGCCTGCCCGGTGCCAGGGTTAAGGATATCTCCTCTGGACTGGAGAGAAACTTGGAGTGGGAGGGGGAGGATCCAGTTGTCGTGGCCCATGTTGGTACCAACGACATGGATAGGACAAGGAAGGAGGTTCTGCTGAGGGAGTTTGAGCAGCTAGGGGCCAAATTAAAAAGCAGAACCACAAGGGTAATAATCTCTGGATTACTACCTGAGCCACGTGCAAATTTGGCTAGGGTAAACAAAATTAGAGAGTTAAATACGTGGCTCAAAGCCTGGTGTGGGAGAAATGGGTTTTGCTTCCTGGGACACTGGCATCAGTACTGGGACAGGAGAGAGCTGTTCCGTTGGGACGGACTTCACTTGGCCAGTGCTGGGACTAGAGTCCTGGCGAATCGAATAACTAGGGCTGTAGAGAGGGCTTTAAACTAATTAGTGGGGGGGAGGTTTTAAGAGAGCGAAAAATAAAAATGACAGCAGAGAAGGCAATAGAGCAAGGTAGCAGTGGGGGAATTAAAAACCAGAGCGTGTCAGGAAGGGACAGAATGTATAATGATAAAGGTAAAGTAGTAAAAGGGGTAAAAGCAGGAATAAATTGTCAGAAAACATATTTGAAAGTTCTTTATCTGAATGCACGCAGCATTCGTAACAAAATTGACGAGTTGACGGTACAAATAACTACACATGGGTATGATCTGGTGGCGATTACGGAAACATGGCTGCAAGATAATCAGGACTGGGAACTAAACATACAAGTGTATTTGACAATTAGGAAGGACAGACAGGAAGGAAAGGGAGGTGGGGTTGCTATGTTAATCAAGGATGGAATCACTGCAATAGTGAGAAATGATATTGGGTCAAAGGATCAGGATAGTGAAACAGTTTGGGTGGAGATAAGGAATAAGAAGGGGAAAAAGTCACTAGTGGGTGTAGTCTATAGGCCTCCTAACAGTGGCAACTTTGTTGGTCGGAGTATAAATCAGGAAATAGTTGGGGCTTGTAATAAGGGAACAGCTATAATCATGGGGGATTTTAACTTTCATATTGACTGGACTAATCAAATTGGGCATGGCAGCCTTGAGGAAGAGTTCATAGAGTGTATTAGGGACGGGTTCCTTGAGCAGTATGTAACTGAACCAACCAGGGGGCAGGCAATCTTAGATCTGGTCCTGTGTAATGAAACAGGATTTATAAAAAATGTCCTAGTAAAGGATCCCCTTGGAATGAGTGACCATAATGTGGTTGAATTCCAAATTCAGTTTGAGGGTGAGAGAGTTGGATCTCAAACCAGCATACTGAGCTTAAATAAAGGAGACTATGAAGGTATGAGAGTAGAATTGACTAAAGTGGACTGGGAAAACAGATTAAAGTGTAAGACGGTACAAGAGCAGTGGTCTACATTCAAGGAGGTATTTCACATCTTTCAAGATAAATATGAGGAAAAAGGGGAGTAAAAGAAAAGACAGCCATCCGTGGCTTAGTAAAGTAATAAAGGATAGTATCCGACTGAAAACAAGGGCATATAAAGTAGCCAAATCTAGTGGGAGGATAGAAGATTGGGAAGCATTTAAAAGCCAGCAAACAATAACTAAAAGATTAATTAAGAAAGGGAAGATAGATTATGAAAGTAAACTAGCAAAAAATATAAAAACAGATAGCAAGAGTTTCTACAGCTATATAAAAAGAAAAAGGGTGGCTAAAGTGAACGTTGGTCCCTTAGAGGATGGGACCGGGAAACTAGTGGTGGGGAATGTGGAGATGGCAAAGACGCTGAACAAATATTTTGTATCAGTCTTTACAGTAGAGGACACTAAAAATATCCCAACACTGGACAAACAAGGGGCAATGGGGGGGGAGGAGCTAAAGACGATTAAAATCACTAAGGAGATGGTACTCAGTAAAATAATGGGACTTAAGGCGGATAAATCCCCCGGACCTGATGGCCTAAATCCTAGGGTCTTGAGAGAAGTGGCGGTAGGGATTGTGGATGCATTGGTGATTATTTTCCATAACTCCCTGGACTCAGGAAAGGTCCCGGCAGATTGGAAAACTGCTAATGTAACACCCTTATTTAAGAAGGGAAGTGGACAAAAAGCTGGAAACTATAGACCAGTTAGCCTAACATCTGTGGTTGGCAAAATGTTGGAGTCCATTATTAAGGAAACAGTAACAGAGCATTTGGATAAACATAATTTAATAGGACAGAGTCAGCATGGTTTTATGAAGGGGAAGTCATGTTTGACAAATTTGCTCGAATTCTTTGAGGATGTAACATACAGGGTGGATAAAGGGGAACCAGTGGATGTAGTGTATTTGGACTTCCAAAAGGCATTTGACAAGGTTCCACACAAAAGATTACTGATCAAGATAAGAAATCACGGGATTGGGGGTAATATACTGGCATGGGTGGAAGATTGGCTATCTAACAGAAAACAAAGAGTTGGGATAAATGGTTCATTCTCGGGCTGGCAATCAGTAACTAGTGGTGTTCCGCAGGGGTCAGTGCTGGGACCCCAACTCTTTACAATCTATATTAACGATTTGGAGGAAGGGACCGAGTGCAACATATCCAAGTTTGCCGATGATACAAAGATGGGAGGGAAAGCAATGAGTGAGGAGGACATTAAAAACCTGCAAAAGGGCATAGACAGGCTAAGTGAGTGGGCAGAAATTTGGCAGATGCAATATAATGTTGGAAAGTGTGAGGTTATGCACTTTGGCAGAAAAAATCAAAGAGCAAGTTATTATCTAAATGGAGAGAAACTGCAAAGTGCTACAGTACAAAGGGATCTGGGGGTCCTGGTGCATGAAACACAAAAAGTTAGTATGCGGGTGCAGCAGGTGATCAGGAAGGCCGATGGAATCTTGGCTTTTATTGCAAGGGGGATGGAGTATAAAAAAAGGGAAGTCTTGCTGCAGTTATACAGGGTATTGGTGAGGCCACACCTGGAATACTGCGTGCAGTTTTGGTTTCCATATTTAAGAAAAGATATACTTGCACTCGAGGCGGTTCAGAGAAAGTTCACTCGGTTGATTCCGGAGATGAGGGGGTTGACTTATGAGGAAAGGTTGAGTAGGTTGGGCCTCTACTCACTGGAATTCAGAAGAATGAGAGGCGATCTTATCGAAACATATAAGATTGTGAGGGGGCTTGATCGGGTGGATGCGGGGAGGATGTTTACACTGATGGGTGAGACTAGAGCTAGGGGGCATAATCTAAGAATCAGGGGCTGCCCTTTCAAAACTGAGATGAGGAGAAACTTCTTCACTCAGAGGGTAGTGAATCTATGGAATTTGCTACCCCAGAGAGCTGTGGAAGCTGCAACATTAAATACATTTAAAATGGAGATAGACAGTTTCCTAGCAGATAAGGGAATTAGGGGTTACGGGGAGCGGGCAGGGAAGTGGACGTGAGTCTAGATTCGGATCAGCCATGATCCTATTGAATGGCGGAGCAGGTCCGAGGGGCCGTATGGCCTACTCCTGCTCCTACTTCTTATGTTCTTATGTTCTTAAATATTTCGACAGGATCCACTGCTGGTGCTTCCTCCACAGTAGGCAGTGGCAGGCGTGATAGCCCATCAGCATTTCCATGCTGTTTCGTGCCCTTATATTCAATCTCATAGTGGTGCGCCCCTAGAAAGAGTGACCATCTTTGTAGTTGTTGCGCAGTCATCACCGGAACGCCCTTCTTCGGATTAAAAATGGAGACAAGAGGCTGGTGGTCAGTCAGCAAGGTGAATTTCTGCTCGTGCAGATAGTGATTGAACTTTTACACTCCCCACACTAGGCTGAGGGCCTCCCTGTCAATCTGGGCGTAGTTACACTCGGCTGCGGTTAGTGATCATGATGCAAAGGCTATTGGCCTCTCTGAGCCGTCCAAGAATTTGTGCGACAGCGCCGCTCCAATGCCGTAGGGTGACGCATCACACGCCAACCGAATTGGTAGTGCTGGGTTGAAATGGGCCAATACCTCTTTCGATGTGATTAGTGTTTTGCTCTTCTGGAAAGCTCATTTACATTCGTCACTCCACTTCCATGGCACTCCAGTTAGCAGTAGGGTGTTCAGTGGGTGTAGTATTGTAGACAAATTTGGCGAGAACTTATGGTAGTAGTTTACCAGCCGAGGAACGACCTCAGTTGTGACACGTTTTCCGGTGCTGGAGCCTTGACTACTGCCTCAATCTTTTCTGGGGACTTATGTAACCCCTCTTTATCGATAACGTGGCCACAATACGAGATCTGTTTTTTAAAAACTCGCATTTGGGGCGGTTAGCTCGGAGCCCATATTCCTTCAATCTAGTGAGCACCTGCTCCAGGTTGGCGAGGTGATCACTGTCATTTTCGCCCGTGACCAAGATGTCGTCCAAATAACACTGGGTCCCTGGGATCCCTTGCAGGACTTGTTCCATTGCCCTTTGCCAAATAGCCGGAGCTGATGCTACCCCGAATACCAGCCGGTTGTATTGGTAGAGACCTTTATGGGTGTTGATTGTGAGGTATTTTTTTGATGCTTCTTCTACCTCCATTTGCAGATACGCCTGGGCCAGATCAATCTTAGTGAAGCGTTTCCCTCCAGATAGCGAGGCGAAAATATCTTCAATCCGCGGAAGTGGATATTGCACGGTGTGAAGGACTGGGTTCACTGTTACCTTAAAGTCCCCACAGATGAGAACCTTCCTTGGTTCCCCAGGCGTGCTGCTCAACGACTTTTTCATCACAGGGACGATGGGTGTAGCCCACTCGCTCCAGTCTACCTTGGACAGTACTCCTGAACGTTCCAAACTCTCCAGCTCTGCTTCGATGGCTGGGCGGATCGCATAAGGTACCGGTCTGGCCTTAAAAAATTTTGGGCTTGCATTTTCTTCGATTTTAATTGTTGCTGTCATGCCTTTTAGTGTACCGAATCCTTGCTGGAACACTTCTTGGGCGTCGGTTAGGATCTTTGACAGTCGCCCAGGTGTGACGTCGTCATCCTTTTTAGCAGCCACAGTCAGTGCTTGTATGGAATGCCAATCCAGCTGTATTTTCCAGATCCATTCATGTCCCAGTAATGGTGGTCCTCCATCTTGCAATACATACAGGTCTTGTTTTGGTGTTTCCTTACCGTTATATATAACGGTCACCCTTATTTTTCCTTTGGGGTAGACTTTTTGCCCCGTATACGTCTTCAAAATAATTTTTGTGTCTCTCAAGGGTATGTGTGAGAATAGCCGCTCGTAGTCCCGTCGGTTTATGACTGTTAGGGCTGATCCTGTGTCCAATTCCATTTTTACCTGGACTCCTGCTATCTTGAGAGTGATCCAAATGGTTCGGTGATCCGCCGTTTTGATCACATTATGTAGTTTCAGACAACTCAGCTCCCTGCTTTCGGAGTCGGTATCACTCTTTTGTTCGTCTGAACTATTCTCCGTCACCTTATGTACCTTCTTGTACTTTTCTTTTGGAGATTTCTTATTGCTAGTTTTCTTTCCCGACCTGCAGACTCGTGCTATGTGTCCTACTTTTCCACACGGTCTGCACACTTTGTCTTTGAACCAGCAATCATTGTTGTCGTGTGTTGTTCTGCTGCAGCGATAGCACTTCTCTGTTCTGTATGACATTTCGTTTGTGCCATATTCTTGCGGTCTCTGTTGTATCTCTGCAGCGCCCCGTGCTGCTGCTTCATATGATACCGCAATGCTGAAAGCCTTGTCCAGCGTAAGGTCCTTTTCAGATAAAAGCCCTTTCTGGGTTCCTTCACTTTGAAGCCCACCCACAAACTTGTCCCTTAAGGTATCTGCCAGTCCTGTTCCAAACTGGCAGTGTTTCGATAGTTTGCGCAGTTCTGTTAAATATTCAGCATTGCTTTCATCCTTATGCTGGTTCCGTTTGTGAAACTTGAATCTTTCTGCTATCAGCAGTGGTGTGGGGTTTAAATGTTCCTGTAGTATCGTCACTATGTCTCCAAAACTCTTTTCCACTGGCTTCGCTGGGTTTACTAGATTTCGTAATAAGCCATACGTCTTTGCACCCATTAAATTTAACAATACCGGCGCTTTCTTATCATCTGACACCTCATTTGCCTTGCAGTATACCTCTATTCGTTCGACATATGTAGTCCAATCTTCGACTTCATTGTCAAATGCGGTGATACTGCCACTCTTCGGCATTTTGGGTGTGGTGTAAAATGGCTTAAAATGGCATCTCCCGCGCTTTCCTTCCTCCCCCGCTGCTGCCAACGCCGCTCTCTGCGGTCCTCGTGGCAATGGTGTCGCCCTGTAGGTTTCGCGTGCTTCTCCTGCGCTGTTGCCAACGCTGCTCTCGGCGGTCCTCGTGGCAATGGTGGCGCCTCGCGGGTTTCTGCACATCTCTCTCCCTCTCCTCGACGCTGCTCGGCCACTGAACACCGGCTGCGCCCTGTGCGCTCTGCCCTCTCTCTCTCTCTCCCGTCGACGCTGCTTGGCCCTTTGCTGTGCCGCTCGGTCGGGCTCCAGCCCGCCGCTGTCCGGGAAGGGTCTGCGCACTACCTGTTGCCAGCCCGTTTCGCTGGACCACCACGACTGGAAAGCCAAGCCTGGCTCTCAACAGCCTCCCCCGCAATTCTCGAGTCTCTGCTGGATGACTGGCCGGTTGCCCGTGGTCGATGCCCGTGTCTCTGGCCTTGACCTCCAATAACGAATCCCTGGGAGGTGATGCAGAGTTGCAGGTAGGATCGAATTTGCCTTGTCGCCAATGTTGTGTCCGTCAGACTGCAGGAGAACGGTACAACAGGTGTTTACTCAACGTGGCTCACTCTGGAACTGAACTGTACAGATTACTACTCAGTGCTATATACAGGTGTGGTCACTGCCGGTACTACAATATACATGAGCTGTAAAAACTAGTTCCCCCCCTTAAAGGTATATACATTACACCACCTTTGTTCAAAAAAGGGTGCAAAGAAAAACCCAGCAACTACGGGCCAGTCAGTTTAACCTCGGTAGTGGGGAAGCTTTTACAAACAATAATCAGGGACAAATTTAACAGTCGCTTGGACAAGTGTGGATTAATTAAGGAAAGCCAGCACAGATTTGTTAAAGGCAAATCGTATTTAACCAACGTGATTAAGTTTTTTGATGCGGTAACAGAGAGGGTTGATGAGGGCAATGCGGTGGATGTGGTGTACGTAGATTTCCAAACAGCGTTCGACAAAGTGCCACATAATAGGCTTGCCAGCAAAGTTGAAGCCCATGGAATAAAAGGAACAGTAGCAGCATGGATCTGAAATTGGCTAAATGATAGGAAAGAGAGAGTAGTGGTGAAAGGTTGTTTTTCGGACTGGAGGAAGGTATACAGTGGTGTTCCCCAGGGGTCAGTTCTAGGACCACTGCTTTTCTTGATATATATTAATGACTTGGATGTGGGTGTACAGGACACAATTTCAAAATTTGCAGATGACACAAAACTTGGAAGTATAGTGAACAGTGAGGAGGATAGCGATAGACTTGAAGAGGACATAGATAGGCTGGTAGAATAGGCGGACACGTGGCAGATGAAATTTAACGCAGAAAAGTGTGAAATGATACATTTTGGTAGTAAGAATGAGGAGAAGAAATATAAACTAAAGGGTACAATCCTAAAGGGGATGCATGACAGAGATATGTACACAAATCATTGAAGGTGACAGGGCAGGTTGAGAAAGCAGTTAAAAAAGGTTATGGGATCCTGGGCTTCATGAATAGAGGTACAGTATAGGGAACAAAAATGTGGAAATTATGATGAACCTGTATATAACACTGATTCGGCCTCAACTGTAGTATTGTGTCCAATTCTGGGCATCGCACTTTAGGAAGGATGTGAAGGCCTTAGAGAAGGTGCAGAAAAGATTTACGAGAATAATTCCAGGGATGAGGGACTTCAGTTACGTGGATAAACTGGAGAATCTGGGGTTGTTCTCCTTAGAGCAGAGAAGATTGAGAGGAGATTTGATAGAGGAGTTCAAAATCATGAGGGGTCTGGACAGAGTAGATAGAGAGAAACTGTTCCCATTGGCAGAAGGGTCGAGAACCAGAGGACACAGATTTAAGGTGATTGGCAGAAGAACCAAAGGCAACATGAGGAAAAACTATTTTATGCATCAAGTGGTTAGGATTTGGAATGCAATGCCTGAAAGGGTGGTGGAGGCAGACTCAATCGCTACTTTCAAAAGGAAATTGGATAAGTACCTGAAGGAAAAAAATTTGTAGGACTACGGGAAAAGGGCAGGGGAGTGGGACTAACTGAAGTGCTCTTGCAGAGAGCCGACTCGGGCTTGACGGGCTGAATGGCCTCCTTCTGTGCTGTAACCATTCTATGATTCTATGATTCTATGATTCTATGATAAGGTGCTTGTTACCAGTTCTGATGAAGGGTCCTTGACCTGAAACGTTAACTCTGTTTCTCTCGCCACAGATGCTGCCTGACCTGCTGAGTATTTCCAGCATTTTCTGTTTTTATTATTGTCTGTTTACTAGGCCAGAGCGAGCTGAACATGCTCATACTAAACCATATGACAAACCATGTGACAAACAATGTGATAATACATTACAAAAATGAACAGACTTTGAACAACCACATTCACGCTCTCATAACAACACCACGTACCTTACAAAAACAAAGTACTGTGGATGCTAGAAACCTGAAACAAAAACAGAAAATGCTGGAAACACTCAGCAGACAGCATCCATGGAGAAGAAAACAGATTTAACGTTTCAGGCTGATGACCTTTCATCATAATCTTTAAAGAAGTTTTAAGGAGCGTCTTAAAGGAGGAAAGAGAAGTAGAGAGGCGGAGAGATTATAAGGAGGGAATTCCAGAGCTTAGGGCTTGGCAGCTGATGGCACGGCTGCCAATGGTGGAGCGATTAAAATCTGGGATGCGCAAGAGGCCAGAATTCTAGGAGCTCAGAGATCTCGTAGGACTGGAGGAGGTTACAGAGATACGGAGGGACGAGGCCATGGAGGGATTTGAAAACAAGGATGAGAATTTTAAAATTGAGGAGGAGGTTGGGCTGGGAGCCAATGTAGGTCAGCGAGCACAGTGGTAATGGGTGGACAGGAATAGGTGCGAGTTAGGATCCAGGCAGCAGAGTTTTGGATGAGCTAAGTTTATGGAGGGTGGACGATGGGAAGCTGGTCAGGAGAGCATTATAATAGTCAAGTCGAGAGGGAACAAAGGCATGGATGAGGGTCTCAGCAGCAGATGAGCTGAGGTAGGGGCGGAGTCGGACGATGTTACTGAGGTGGAAGTAGACGGTCTTGGGGTTGGAACAGATATGTAGTCGGAAGCTCATCTCGGGGTCACCAAGGTTGCGAACAGTCTGGTTGAGCCTCAGGCAGTTGCCAGGGAGAGGGATGGAGTCGGTGGCTAGGGAACGGAGTTTCTGGTGGGGACCGAAGACACAGCTTTGGTCTTCCCAATATGTAACTGGAGCTAGAGCTTGCTCACACAATTTACATAAACAGTTTTCTAAAGTGACCACCACTAGAAAAGCAGTTTTCATAATTTGATCATGCGGGCAGACACTCAGTCTGTAAATTTCAGTTTTCAAACCCAAAAGCAGAAGGACTCAATATCACAAAAGCAACAAATATACATATACAGAGAAAAAAAAATTAACAAGTGTAAAGCAGAATGTGCTCATAGAAAAGACACTGATTAAAAATGCTTACATTAGTCCTAATAGCAATGACAGGATCTACAGAGGGTTAAACAGCATTTAGTTCTATGAGACACTGCAGCATGAAACAGCAGGAAAAAGGACACACATTTAAAGAGACAGTACATGAAACACAAAAGAAATACAAAAGCAAAATACTGCAGATGCTGGAAATCTGAAATAAAAACAGAAAATGCTGGAAATACTCAGCAGGTCAGGCAGCATCTGTGGAGAGAGAAACAGAGTTAACGTTTCGTCCCTTCGTCTTTTTCTTCAATCCTGTCTTCTCACAACAATCTTAATCTCTGATACTTGCTGTGGGCTTTCAATTGCTTTCTCTTCCTAAATCTGTTCTTACAGATGGGAAACATTTAAAATGGTGTTCAACAGACAACAACAAGAACTTGTATTTATATAGCACCTTTAACGTAGTAAAACGTCCCAAAGTGCTTCACAGGAGTATTATAAGACAAAAAAAAATTTGACACCGAGTCACATAAGGAGAAATTAGGGCAGATGACCAAAAGTTTTGTCAAAGAAGTAGATTTTAAGGAGCGTCTTAAAGGAGGAAAGAGAGGCAGAGAGGCGGAGAGGCTCAGGGAGGGAACTCCAGGGCTTAGGGCCGAAGCAACAAAAAGGCATGGCTGCTAATGGTTGCGCGATTATAATCAGGGAATGCTCAAGGGGGCAGAATTAGAGGAGCGCAGATCTCTCGGGGGGGGTGGGTGGGGGGGGCGGGGGGGGTGGGGCTGGAGGAGATTACAGAGATAGGGAGGGGCGAGGCCATGGAGGAATTTGAAAACAATGAAGAGAATTTTGAAATTGATGTGTTGCTTTACTGGGAGCCAATGTAGGTCAGCGAGCACAGGGGTGATGGGTGAACAGGACATTGTGCGAGTTAGGACACGGGCAGCAAATTTTGGATGACCTCAAGTTTACGTAGGGTAGAACCTGGGAGGCCAGCCAGGAGTGCGTTGGAATAGTCAAGTCTAGTGGTACAAAAAAAGGCATGGATGAGGGTTTCAGCAGCGGATGAGCTGAAGCAAGGGAGGGAACAGGCGATGTTATGGAGGTGGAAATAGGCGGTCTTAGTTTTGCCACGGATATGTGGTTAGAAACTCGTTTTAGGGTCAAATATGACACCAAGGTTGCAAGCAGTTCGGCCTCAGACAGATGTTGGAGAGAGGGATGGAGTCAGTGGCTAGGGAACGGAGTTTGTGGCGGGGACCAAAAACAATGGCTTCAGTCGTCCCAATATTTAATTGGTGAAAATTTCTGCTCATCCAGAACTGGATGTCGGACAAACAGTCTGACAATTTAGAGACAGTGGAGGGGTCAAGAGAAGAGGTGGTGAGGTAGAGCTGGGTGTCGTCAGCGTACATGTGGAAACTGACACTGTGTTTTCAGATGATGTCACCAAGGGGCAGCTTTAGATGAGAAATAGGAGGGGGCCAAGGATAGATCCTTGGGGACACCAGAGGTAATGAAAAGGGAGTGGGAAGAGAAGCCATTGCAAGTGATTCTCTGGCTATGATTAGATAGATAAGAATGGAACCAGGCGAGTGCAGTCCCACCCAGCTGGACGACGGTGGAGAGGCGTTGGAGAAGGATGGCGTGGTCAACCATGTCAAAGGCTGCAGAAAAGTCAAGAAGGATGAGGAGGGATAGTTTACTTTTGTTACAGTCACAAATGATGTCATTTGTGACTTTGATGAGAGCCGTTTCGGTACTGTGGCAAGGGTGGAAACCTGATTGGAGAGATTCAGACATGGAGTTGTGGGAAAGATGGGCACGGATTTGGAAGGCGACAACATGTTCAAGGACTTTGGAGAGGAAAGGGAGGTTGGAGATGGGGGCGGTAGGGTTCAAGGATGGAAGGTCAAGGGTTATTTTTTTGAGGAGAGGGTTGATGACGGCAGAGTTGAAGGAGAGGAGGACAGTACCTGAGGAGAGAGAACCGTTAACAATGTCAGCTAACATGGGAGCCAGAAAAAGAAATTGGGTGGTCAGTAGTTTGGTGGGAATAGGGTCGAGGGAGCAGAAAGTGGATCTCATGGACAAGATGAGCGAGGAGAGGTCATGAGGGGAGATCGGAGAGAAACTGGAGAAAGATATTAGTTCAGGGCTAGGGCAGGGGGCAACCTTAAAGGAAGCCTGGCCTGGTGGGCTCGGGGAAGGAAGGGAAGTGGCAGAGGCAGCTGAACGGATGGTCTCAATCTTAGAGAAGAAGAAGTCCATGAGCTCCTCGCACTTGTTGTCGGATGTGAAGGTGGAGGAGATGGGGAGAGGTGTTTAAGAAGATGGTTAGCAGTAGAGAATAGAAGCCGGAGTTTATCTTTGCTTTCCAGAATGATTCTGGAACAGTGAGCAATTTTGGCAGACGAGAGCAAGACCCGATAATGCTTTATGTGGTCCAGACAGATCTGGCGGTGAATGGCTAAACCAGTTGTCCGTCATATCTGTTCCAGTCTGCGTCCCTTGGACTTAAAGGAGTGAAGATGAAGGCTGTACCAGGGGGAGCAGCCAGGGTGAGAGAGAGTAATTATTTTAATAGGGACTAGGGCATCAAAGGTGGTGATGAGGGTGTGGCTGAGCAGATCGGTAGCTGCAGAAATGTTGTGGTGAATGGATGGCCAAAGGCTGGACAGTTGGGATTTCGTAGGTGCAGTTATAAGAGATTTGGGAGAGAGCTTTTTGCAGGGGAGGACACAGGAGGAAGTAGGGTTGGGGGGGAGTGTTGAAGGGGGATGTGGTTGGAGGGCGATACAAGGAAGTGGTCAGAGATGGACTTATCTGCGATTTACACGATAGGAGTAGCGAGGCCACGAGAGATGGCAAGTTCAAGGGATGGCCGTGAATATGAGTTGGGGAGTTTACATGGAGGGAGAGATTAAGGGAGGGTAGGAGGTTAGTGAACTCAGAGGAAAGAGAGCATGATGAATTGAGATGGAGGTTGAAATCACCGAGGATGAGAAGTCGCTCGGTGCAGAGGCTGAGGGAGGAAAGCAGTGAAGATATCTCGGTAATAAAATTTTTATGGTACTTGGGTGGGCGGTAGAGAATGAGAATTTTAAATGAGAGGTGAGAGGGGCGGAATAAGGTGAGATGCTAAAAAGGAGGCGAAAGTGCCAGAGGAGTAGGGGGACAGACCAAGGTGTGATTGGTGATGAGAGACACACCGTCATCACGGCGGTCTGAGCGGGGTAAATGGTGGAAGGTATAGCCAGGTGGGGAGGCTTCATTTAAGGGTAAGGTGTCATCAACCCTCAGCCAAGTTTCCTTCAGGGCCACGATGTCGATGCAATCATTCATGATAAGCTCATGGATGGCAAGAACCTTGCTCGCAAGTGAACGGACATTCTGGAGGGAGATGCGGAGAGGGCCAGTGATGGCTGACCCACTGCCAGCATCCACAGGGACAGCGCTGGGGGGGATGAGTTGGAGGGGAGGTGATTGGCAAGATTAGTCCCCAGTGGCAAGAGAGTAGGATGAGACAGTTGGGGTTGCTGCTCATAAGTGACGAGTGCCTCAATGGGTCCTTAGTAGGATACCAAGAGAGGCACAGAGGGAAGCTGTAGGCTTATCTAAGAGGGAGTAAAGCCTGGGACGGCTGCAGGGGAGTAGGAAGGTCAAAGAGTAATGAAGGATTGGGGTAGGGGTTTGGGAGGGCAGAGTATCCGAGAGTATCCGCATGTAGCGATGGACAGCGAAATGTTCGCTACATCTCCTGGTGCAGAGGGAAGGAATAGTTGGTAAAGAAATTGAGGGTGATGGTGACCTTGACTGCATCTGAGAGAGCCGTGATCGACCTGATCTGAGACTCGAGGTCTGGTTGCAGGAGGTGGCAGAGTTTGGTGACCACATCCTTGCTGAAGCAGAGCCTTCTAATACACTGCTCCTCGCTTAATTGGAGGTAGGGGAAGTGCTCTCGGAATACCCTCGGAGGATAAGGCCTCTGTTGAGAGTCCTGATGGCCATCCTCCTCCCTCTGGTGATCTAAGGTTCACAAAATTCTACAGATTCCCCCAAACCAAGAAGAGAAGAGGTTTTTGGACTGTTTAAAAGAAAATTGGGCCAAAAGGGACTTAAAGTCAAAGCCCCAGGATTTTGGCTATTTTAAAAAGGCATGTCCAGGCCTGTGGAAGGCTGCGACAAAGGAGTTGGGATGGGCCCCTGTAAAACAAACAGTTTGAGTATTGGCATAGGCCAGATTGTCTGGGAATGTTCTGGACTGTCTGAGGCATTCATACATAATGACAATAGGCCTACGGAAGGACAGTTCCCGCCAAAGATACAGAGCCATCAATAATATGAATAATACAGTACATGCCACTGATCAACAAAAGGGACCCTGACCCCAGCAGGAGAAGACAAAACTCACTAATCAGACAAAAGTTTAAACAGCCATTAAACACTAATTTAAGTTTTGATGAACCATCCTGAAACTAGTTTACACCAACTTAAGTCAATTAAAAGTAGATGGGACCAGCCCGGAACTCGTTAAAGAATTTAAAACTATTAAAGTTAACGAGCCCGCCAAAATTAACAATGGCCAGAGAAGATTTGGCAGGCAGATAAGCAAAGCCTCAAATGGTATAATTGAGGCCTGCTTTTACACAGAAACAGTCAGAGAGTCATTTCAGACAGTGAGTGAAT
This sequence comes from Somniosus microcephalus, assembly GCF_052327205.1. Taxonomy (NCBI): domain Eukaryota; kingdom Metazoa; phylum Chordata; class Chondrichthyes; order Squaliformes; family Somniosidae; genus Somniosus; species Somniosus microcephalus. The sequence goes on along the minus strand of NC_140993.1, from coordinate 54,997,626 downwards.
TTGAAGGTACAGTTCATACAGACAGAGGCACAGCTCATTCGAAAGACATCAGCCTCGGGACAATCAATCGACGGAAGGACAACAGAAGGAGAACGGAAAGGAATCGCGGCAAGCAAGGGCCCCAAGAAGCAAAGAACCAAAAATATTACCAGCAACTAGGTAATATTGGGCCACCGCGACCAACAAGAAACCAACCTGGAAGAAACCGAAGATCGGCAAGTTTTTCCACTCTACAAACGATTCCTGTGTTTGGTGAGCATTTTCCTGGTCCTCTGGAGTCCAACTTAGTCAGTGTAGTGGGATTGGGAGGGGTGAAGTATTCTGTCTATTGTTATTCTCCCTCATATATTCCAAAGTGTTCCCCCTTTTAGAGCAATAAGATTATTGTATTGTATTTTTCCTTCTCAAATAAAAACCAAAGTTCTTGTATCAAATTCAGTTGTCTGCTGCAATTTCATTACAACCCCCAAATAAGTCCAGGTCTAGAACCAAGGAAGTGGGAGCGATTCGAACCGCTCAGGAGTCAGAGGCAAAGCTGACACCCACACCACCCCTTACATAATGGCGACCGTGGCACGAGCTTGGCAAAAGGGATGTGATGCAGTAGACACTGTTTTTGAGGACAGAACTAAGATGGAAGAGAGGATTTCCTCTTATGTGTTCAAGAAAGTAAATATAACAAAGAAATGGGTGACCAGTCTGTTGCGCATTGAGCATCCCATGGACGCTGCAGCCAAATGGACTGAGAGCAAGGATCATAAAAAGTTGGTGGAAAAGACCATCTGGTTGGTCTGCACCCTGCGACAGATCCAGCTTTTAGATCAACACATTAAGATGTTAACAGAAGAGCTGCAGGAGGCAGCCAAACTGGCTCAAGCAAGAGCTATAGCAGGGGAGGGATTACTGCAGGAATTACAGGCCCAAAGTCAGGGGAAGTTACAGATAGCGGAGAAACACAGGAACAGACATGAGTATTTTCGGTGTCAAGTCACCGAGGCTAAAAGCAACGAGTTAGGGTTAAGAGAGGAGAACGCTCGCCTAACCAGACAGTTAAAAGAACAGGAAGAGAGGTTAAGAGACGTACAGGCAGCTTATAAGGTAGCAAGCACTAGGGTTTTTGAAGCAGGAGATCACGGCCCCTGCCAAAAGCAGATCGACAGTTTAAAACTTGCTCTGTCCAGGGCAAAAGGCATGGTATGCCTAGTGAGCCCGGGTGCGGCCTGGGTGGACCTGGAAGTAGAAGGAGAAACTGTTCAGACGTCACCTGTGGTGCCGGGGAACAACCCGGTTGGGCAGCAGGAGGGACAAGCAATCTGTAGGGAGGGCAGGGAGGAGTGTACACCACCACCACCTGTGGCGCCGGGTTTTGACTCGGTTTGGCAGCAGGCAGAAGTGGGCAAACAAATGCAGGAAAGGTCAGAGCCGGGGCCGATGTGCCCGGCTCGGCAGCAAAAGTTTGGCCCACCCGGGGGTGGTGGGGGCCAGGGGCCCCTTGAAAGCCAATTTGTGATTCCCCATGGTACCCAACAGCTTAGGGCTATGGTAAGCCACGTGAACAAACTCACCCACAAGGGTGACCCCTCAGTCCACTTCATGGAAGTGGAACAAGCAGCAGGCATTAACGAGTGCGATGACTCCGAAATGGCCAAAATGCTCCTTTTCTCCCTGGATGGCAACCTCTACCAGTCCCTCTCTGCAGAGAGTAAAAAAGGGCAGGGCGAATACGCTGTTATTCGGGAGGAAGTTCTGGAGGCCATGGGTATGAATGATGGTAGTCCCTTCTCCCGGGTGGAGAGGACAACACAGCTAGCAGGGGAGGCCCCACAGGCTTTCGCAGACCGACTGTGGCCTGTGTATAAGAGTGCCTGTAATGGGGATCTTGACCGGACTCACCTGAACCAGGACAAGCTGGCCCACTGGCTCCGAAGCCTAGTGGCAAACAACTTGCCACGGATCAGGGCCAAGGCTGAGCTCTGGTTTGACCCAAAAGGCCCCCTGGTCACCAAGGAGACAGTGGTCAGACAACCGACCCTGTCTTACCGCAACGGTAGAGGGGTAGAAGAACACCAACCAAAAGGAGAAGTATATGAAATAAAACCTAGCCAGAGTAAGAAAGAGTGGCACCAGGAAGGGGGTAACCCTTCCAATACGAAGCGTAACTGCTTCGGGTGCGGGAAGAATGGGCATTGGAGAAGGGACTGTAGGAATCCATGGAAGGATAAGATAGGAAAGAACTCCCCAGCTCCTGCCCCAAAAACAGAGACACCGATCTCTCCTCCCATGCTTGATTCATTAGTAGCTGCACTTCGAGTTTTGTTAGCTGGCCCAGGGAAGGTAGCCACAGCCACTGGTGCTTTAACCCCATCTGCCCCATACAACCCAGGCCTATGACTGGAACCAGTGCAGCCTGTCGACTTGTGTCCCCTTGATTACGATGAGGGGGGCAGGCCCTGTGTTAAGACGGGGGTGGAGACGGTGCAGGGGAGATATTTAGTGGACACTGGAGCTTCCAGCACTGTGGTCCATTCAGAAGACCCGACCAATTCACCCAGGTCTAACAAGGTCCCATTTAGCCTAATGGGGTTCACAGGGAACGAGCAGGCTGGGGAAATGTCCAAACCTTTGGCCATAGATTTAGGTCCCTCCATACCACGTGGGAGGGTAACCAAAAGACCGATGAGGTGGCCAAGCAGGGGGCCAGGGAAGGAGAGTTCTGGGATCCCTGTAGAGCAGGTCCGGTAGCCGCAATCCGGGACAAGGGAGACACACAGGGGGTAGCTTTGTCCCCGGACTTAAAGCAGGTCCAAGCCCAGGATTCCATCCTTAAGGCCGTCCTGGTAAAGAGAGAGAATGGGGAGTCCATAGAAGGTCCGTTCGGGGCAGCGGACGAGACTTTAAAACAGGTTCGTGGCAGGCTGCTAGTTATATTAACCAGTGTAAACTGTTTAAACCCGAGAAAGGAGAACGGCAGGCAAAGGTGAATCGTTTTAAAAATAGAGATCATCAGCCTGCAGCTGTGGCAGATTCACAGACAGCGCCAGCGGGGGCAGTGGCTTGTGTGACTGGAGGGGCCCTCCCACCACTTATCTGGGACACGCCTTGATATACCTTAAATAGCTACAGAGACTGGTAGTTATAACTCAAACAGTTGGCTTTTAATAGCTTAGAACTGGACAGAACGGAACACACATGTTAGCCTTCTGACCAGCTTCTCAGAAGTGAACTAGGAGGCGGAGCCAGGGGCGAAGAAACAGATCAGGACAATCAATGGCACAGCAGAGTGGTATACAGTACATCAGCATTCCTGGCCAACCAAGAAAACAGCAGGGTTACAATAGATTACAATAGGAAACTATACACAGGTAGAATAAGGTATATACTTATAAGACTTATTTCACCACATTCACCCCTCCTATAAGTTAAGTCTGACCGGGGGTTTTACAGTTCGTAGTGAGCGACGTAGCGTCGGCCGAGGAACCTCTTGGGGGACTTGCTCAGGTTCCTCCTCCGTCCTGGCGTCTGCTGGGTTTTCCAAAACGACATTTTGTACGTCTTGCACCTCCGGGCATCCCACCCCCACAGGCGGCGCATCACGGTGCTCCACACCCGCATCTTCGCTAGCAGCATTGCTCTCTCTCTCTTCTCCTGCCAGAGCCAGGTCCTTTATTGAAACAGTATCCTCACGTCCATCAGGGTATTGAATATATGCGTACTGAGGATTGGCGTGGAGAAGCTGTACTTCCTCCACTAGGGGATCAGTCTTATGACCTCTCACATGTTTTCATAGCAGTACAGTGCTCGGGGACATCAACCACCCGGGTAGTGAAATACCTGAGCAAGATTTCCTGGGGAAACCGAACATCCTCTCATGAGGAGTAGCATTTGTTGCGGTGCACAGCATAGACCTTATGGAATGCAATACATCGGGAAGAACTTCCTGCCAGCGAGAGGTCGGTAGGCCTTTCGATTTTAAAGACAGAACGACTGCCTTCCACACTGTCGCATTCTCCCTCTCAACCTGCCCATTGCCCCGGGGGTTGTAGCTAGTGGTTCTACTAGTAGCAATCCCTTTTGATAGTAAGAACCGGCGTAACTCATCACTCATAAACGACGTCCCTCTGTCGCTATGGATATAGTTGGGCATACCGAACAGACAGAATAAGTTGCAGAGGCTTTTGATTACCGTAGCACTGGTCATGTCCGGGCAGGGAATGGCAAAGGGGAAACGAGAGTATTCGTCTATAACGTTGAGGAAATAGACATTACGATCAACCGATGGGAGAGGACCCTTGAAATCAAGGCTTAGGCGCTCGAATGGCCGAGTTGCCTTGATGAGGTGAGCTTGTTCGGGCCTGTAGAAGCGGGGTTTGCATTCCGCACAAACGCGGCAGGCTCTGGTCATCGTTCGGACCTCCTCAATGGAGTAGGGTAAGTTGCGAGACTTGATGAAGTGATTCAATCGGGTGATTCCTGGGTGGCAGAGTGCGTCGTGGAGACTTTGGAGCTTGTCAGTACTAAGGCTGGCACATACCCCTCGAGATAGGGCATCGGGTGGCTCGTTGAGTGCTCCTGGCCTGTACATAATATCGTAGTCGTAAGTGGACAGTTCTATCCGCCATCTTAGGATCTTGTCATTTTTTATCTTGCCTCTCTGCTTCGTGTTAAACATGAAGGCCACAGACCGCTGGTCAGTGAGGAGTGTGAAACGTTTGCCAGCGAGATAATGTCTCCAATGTCTGACCACCTCGATAATTGCTTGTGCTTCCTTCTCAACGGAAGAATGCCTGACTTCAGGACCCTGTAGTGTACGGGAAAAGAAGGCTACCGGTCTCCCGGCCTGGTTGAGGGTTGCAGCCAACGCGAAATCAGAAGCATCGCTCTCTACCTGGAAGGGTATCCTCTCATTTACAGCACATACCACGGCCTTTTCAATGTCCCGTTTGATGTTGGTGAATGCCTCCTACGCTTCTACTGATAGAGGGAAGGACGTCGACTTGATAAGGGCTCGGGCTTTGTCCGAATAGTTGGCCACCCACTGAGCATAATAAGAGAAGAATCCCAGACACCTTCTTAAGGCCTTAGGGTTATGTGGCAGTGGTAGTTCTTTAAGCGGGCGTAATCGTTCAGGGTCTGGCCCGATTACCCCATTCTCTACCACACAGCCGAGAATACACAGACGAGTAGTGTTGAAAGTACATTTGTGCTCGTTATAGGTCAGGTTTAGCTTTTGGGCAGTCTCTAGAAATTTAGCGAGATTCCAGTCATGCTCCTGTTGGTCGCGTCCACAGATAGTAACATTGTCCAGGTACGGAAATGTTGCCTCCAACGCATTCTCATCTACCATACGGTACATTTCCCGTTGGAAAACGGAAACTCCATTCGTGACCCCGAAGGGTACCCTAAGGAATTGGTACAGGCGCCCATTTGCTTCAAAAGCCGTATAAGGATGGTCGTCTACTTTTATGGGGAGCTGGTGATAGGCAGACTTTAAGTCAATAGTGGAAAACACATGATACTGGGCAATCTGGTTCACCATCTCGGAGATGCGAGGCAAGGGATAAGCGTCTAGTTGCGTATATATGTTGATGGTCTGGCTGTAGTCGACCACGAGCCGTTTCTTTTCGTTAGTTTTAACCACCACTACCTGAGCACGCCATGGGCTATTACTATTTTCGATGATACCCTCCCGCTGTAGCCTTCCTACTTCTTCATTTATAAATTTTTTATCTTCCGAACTGTACCGTCGACTTTTGGTCGCGATAGGTCTACAGTTTGGGGCGAGGTTCGCAAACAGGGATGGCGGGCTTATCTTTAAAGTGGAGAGGCCGCAAACTGTGAGCGGGGGCTGGGATCCGCCATATGCAAGTGTGACGCTCTCGTGGTGGCACTGGAAATCTAGGCCTAGAATTAGTTTCACGCAGAGCTGCGGCAACACAAGGGCCTAGAAATTCATTGTAGTCACTTTTGGGGCGGTAAAGTCGGGCGGCCGCTAAAGTTTGCGCCCGCCGCCAAATCGAGGCCACTTCTCCGATATTCATTAGCTTCGCCCTAAGAGTTTGCTCGAGCGCTAAAACTGGTGCTGGACGCCTCTCTTTAGGCGCTAAGCCGGAGGTGCTGAGCGAGAGCGCCGAGGCCGGGCGCAGCGCAGGTGCGGCCATCTCGTGATTGACAGCAGACACCCTGGCGCCGGCCAGCTCTTAAGGGGGAAGGGTCGACTTGGTCTGCTGCCACGCCCTGGATAGTGGAGCCCTCCAGCTAGGCCTGAACACTGCTGCTGGACACAAATAGCACCTGAAGCCATGCAGAAGGCCCGTGAACGAGTGCAGCGCTTCTCAGAGCGTGATCTGAGTGTGCTGGTTGGTGGTGTGGAGAAGAGGCGCCATATTTTGTACCCGGACAATGGCAGGAAGGCGCCGGTCCGCGCCTACCGGAGAGCCTGGAGGCATGTCGCCAGCAAGGTGTCAGCCAACAGCGAGGTCCCCAGGACCGGTGTCCAATGCCGCAAAAAGTTTAATGACCTCACTCGGATTGTCAGGGTGAGTACCCTTTCCAGTGACCTCCTCATCCTTGCATGTGCACCTCACATTATGGGCAAAGGGACCTGAAAGCCCTAATGGCCAGCCCTCATCCAGCAGCTATGGGACAGGCATGAACATCAATTGCACATTCTGCACTTAACACACTGGCCAAGCTATTCCACCATGGGAGGCAGTGCACACAAGATCAGGGCGACACACTGGCCAGGCTATTCCGCCATGGGAGGCAGTGCACACAAGATCAGGGCGACACACTGGCCAGGCTATTCCGCCATGGGAGGCAGTGCACACAAGATCAGGGCGACACACTGGCCAGGCTATTCCACCATGGGAGGCAGTGCACACAAGATCAGGGCGACACACTGTACTTAGAGGCCGTCCTTTCTCTTGCAGGCCAAGCTGGCCAATAATAGGAAGAGCCGGACTGCGACCGGGGGAGGCCGACCCCAGATCCAGCCGCTCACCGAGCTGCAACATCGCGTGGAGCGCATCATGGGTGGCCGGGTGATTGGCCCCGTTGCATGTGGAGATGCCGACCCTGTTCTGGGCACCAATGGTAAGGACATCAACGTTTGGACCTCTCTCATCCCACTTGCGCATCAGATCTACATCCTTTGCCACTGTCCGACCAATGCGCTGAATGCCACCACTCATGCATCCCTCGCTGACGCCCTCTCCTCACTCTAAAGCTACTCTTGTGCCTTCCTGCTTTCAGATGGTGAGGAGGAGGTCCCTGAAGTTGCCAGTGACAGCCTCTCAGAAGAGGAGGAGGAGGAGGAGCAAGAGGAAGGCGGCCCATCAGGGGAACCCTCAGCCGTGGCAACCCATGCGAATGTAGGGGACACGTCTTCCCTGGAGGGGAGCGTGGCGGAAGTGTCGGAGGGGAGGGGAGCTCATGGGACCTGCGGCCTGCAGAAATGCGGGAGGGGGGTGCCAGCTCGGCGGCCTTCTCCCCAGAGGGGGGAAGGGTCGGAGGGGAGTCCAATTGCTGGGCCCAGCGGCGTCCAGCAACGCAGGAAGGGTCGGCCAGCTCGGCGGCCTTCTCCCCAGAGGGAGAGTCCGGCCTCCAGTCCGGAGATGGTCTTCGCCGAGGAGATGGAATGCCTCGAGGACTTGTCCACGGACTCGGAGCGCCGGCACACGGAGCTCATGGTGGTAGTGGCACGGTTGCCTGAGGCCATCGAGTCCCTCTCTCGGAGTGTCACCGACGTCGGGGCCTCACAGGCCATCAGTTTGGTGGAATTCGGGGCAGAGCAGGCAGCGAGTCGGGCGGCATTCGGGGCAGATCAGGCAGCGAGTCGGGCGGCATTCGGGGCAGCTCAGGCAGCGAGTGGGCAGCTGATCAGTGGTGCCGTGCAGTCACTGGGTGCTCTGATGAGGTCACTGAACAGGTCAACACGGGCACTCACTGCTGCCACACTCGCTGTGTCAGCCAGGCATCGCCAGGGCACCCGGCGCGCTGCAGCAGCACAGCGGTCTGTCCCTCGGCAGATTGGTGCGCATGCTGCAGTGCTGGCCCGGGCGAGTGCCAGTGTCTCAGGCGACCAGTGAGCGCCTGCCATCCGCCAGCTTGCCCCCATTCCTCCAGCCGCCACTGCCACTCCCCCAGTGGAGCTGCCAGGAGCTGCTACAGCGACTGATGCTGGCCAGCCACAGCTGCAGCATTCAACAGCCGCCCGCTCGACGGCCAGACCTCGACTAGGCCGACCCCCAAGGGCATCTGCCGTCACGACATGTGCCCCTCAGGAGCCTGCCCCCAGTCTTGCAGCACCCAATGGCCTTACTTTGAGGAGGAGCAGCAGGGCGGGCAGGGGCCACACAAAGATGGCCAAGACATCGCCCTAGCGGGCCAAAAAGTCGAATGTGTGGCCAGTTGTGTTTGTTTTTTGAGGCCGAGAATTGGATGTTTGTTTTTTGAGGCTGAGAATTGGATGTTTGTTTTTTGAAGGCCGAGGATGTGATGTTTGTTTTTTACGAAGGCCGAGGATGACGGCCATTTTAGTTGCACTGTTTTGTTAATCCTCTCCAGGTTGTGGGAGCGAGTAATGTGTTTGAGTGTTTTTTGGGGGTTTCGTCTGTTTTTGGTTTTCATGTGGGAAGGGCCCTGAGTTTGTACAATAAAGCATTTTATTTATTAACATTGTCCATGTTTGATCTTTGAAGTGTTTGTTGCCTTAACCGGCTGAGGGCTTGCGGAGCGGCTGCAATCATGTTCTTTCATTGGCACAAGCCATTCCCTGACAGGGGGCCTAGAAGTGACGTTCAATAAGCCGCCGACGGGCGGCCCTTGGACCTTCTACCTCCCTCCTGGGCTGGTACTCCTCGTCCTCCTCCTCCTCATGCTCCTCCTCCTGAGGTGGGGGTCCAACGTGAGGTGGCAGTGCCTGAGTCCTGCGGATAGCCAGGTTGTGCAGCATGCAGCAAACGACGACGAATTGGGAGACTCGCTCCTGCGAATACTGGAGGGCTCCCCCGGAGCGATCGAGACAGCGGAACCGTTGCTTGAGGACGCCGATTGTTTGTTCTATGATGTTCCTAGTCGCTTGATGGCTCTCGTTGTATGCCTCTTCAGCAGGGGTCATGGGCGCACGGGGCGGGGTCATGAGCCAGGTACACAAAGGATAGCCTTTGTCCCCGATAAGCCATCCTCTTCAGTAAGGCTGTGCCTGGAACATGTCAGCCACAGTTGTCTGTCGCAGGATAAAGGCATCGTGGCTGCTGCCTGGAAAGCGGGCATTGACAGCTAGGATGCGCTGCCTGTGGTCACACACCAGCTGTACATTGAGGGAATGGTAGCCCTCCCGGTTGCGGTAATCCTCGGCATGCTCCAGAGGTGCCCGCAAAGCCACATGCGTGCAGTCAATGGCGCCCTGCACCATGGGGAAGCCCGCTATTCTTGCAAATCCCACTGCACGCTGCTGCTGCTTGTCCAGGGTCATGGGGAAGGAGATGAATTGATGTCTCCTTCTGAAAAGGGCTTCGGTCACCTGGCGGATGCAGCAATGCACGGCGAACTGGGAGATGTTAGCGATGTCCCCAGCAGCGGATTGGAAGGAGCCGGTGGCATAGAAGTTGAGAGCCACCGTCACCTTCACTGCCACCGACAGGGACGTCCTGCACATCAGCTGTGGCTGCAGATCTCTCTGGAGCAGCTGGCAGATGTCTGCAACCACCTCCCTTCTGAATCACAGCCTCCTTACACACATCGCGGCAGACATGGTCAGATAGGAGGACTGCTGGCGGTATACCCTGGGTGGGTAAGGCCTCAGTTGGCGACGCCTGTTGCCCCCTCTGCGTCTAGCCAGGGCTGCCACTCTCTCACGGCGTCTGTAAGCCCTTCTGGCATAAGGCTGAAAGTCAGCGTTGGCACCCAATGCAGCCCCCATTATATGCTGGCAAACACTGAGCTCTCAATGAAGGCAAAGATAATTGCTAAGCTCTGGCCTGAGCCAAAAATACCTGTCCTAGTGTTGGTCCAAACCAGTAAGCTCGCCTCCTTGGTCTCTCTCCAAAAAACCGTTGCACCAGAGTGAATGCTGCAAAATGGCTGGCCTTTATAGTGCAGGGTAAGTGCCCTTTAATTAGCGCTCCCCGCGGCCCGCCTCGGCTGTGTACCGTTCCACTTCACAGTCGTTAGGGCCGCCCGGCGCACAATGGGCCGGCGCGAGTGAAGTTCCGGTTCGGGGCGCACAAAGGGCGTTGCACTAGTAAATGACGTCATGATCTGCGCGCGCAGCAGGGCGCGCGCTAAGACTTTGCGCCGGCGCTAAATGTGTACTGAAGTTGGGGCGAGGCGCAGATCGCGCTGCGCCCGGGCGCTAAGCGCCTAGCGCTCGAGATCTACTCCTCCTAAGGCGCTAACGGATGGCACGCCCAACTGAATTTCTAGGCCAAGGAGTTTAAAATCTTTATACTCTGTGCCCTTAACAGTCAGTGTTACTTTACAGAAACCGATTACCTCCGAAGTGAGGGACTTAGATGCCATCGCGATTTTGCTCCGGGTAGGGTACACCTTTAGTGAGTACGGTTTGATGAGGCTAGGGTGAATAAAACTCTCAGTACTCCCGCAATCGATTAAACACTTCGTCGGGTGTCCGTTTACCTTAATGTCCATCATAGACTTTGATAGTGGATGCGGTCTGGACTGGTCAACCGTGACTGAGGCTATCGTAGATCCGTAGGCGGCCGCTGAGACGGTATCAAATTCTGGGACCACGTGTAGGGCCGCGGAGACTGTATCAGGTACAGGATTCCCCTTACATACCTTGCTGAAATGTCCCCGTTTCTTGCACTTGAAACATGTGGCGTCTCTCGCAGGACATCGGTGTCTGGGGTGCTTGAGCTGGCCGCAGAAGTAGCATCTTGGTCCACGGGACATCGCTGCAGTGGTGGGGCTGGGTGGAGACTCCCGTGGTGTAGGGCTGGTCCGAGGCCCAGGCGGAGAGGATGGCGCCTCCTCGCTCGGCGCGCGCGAGGCTGAGAGGGCCGCATGGCCTGACGCATAGGTCTCGGAGTTCTTCTGCGCCACATCCAGCGATCGAGCTGTAGCCACGGCCGTCTTTAGATCCAGAGTGTCCCTTTCAAGCAACCTCTGCCTAATGTAATTCGATCGAAGGCCCGATATAAACGAATCGCGAACCGCTTCTTCCTGGTACAAAATGGCCGTCACGGCCTTGTAGTTGCAGTCCTTCGCCAGGGCCTTTAGATTCTGTAGAAAATCATCCAGCGATTCCTCCGGTAGTTGCCTGCGGGTAGCCAAGAGATGCCTGGCATACACCTCGTTAACAGGCTTCAGGTATTGGGCCTTGAGAGTCGCGAGTGCATCCTCGTATGTAGAAGCGTCCTCGATTAGCGAGTAAGTCCGGTGACTTACTAGGTTAGTCAGTAGGCCCAGTTTGTTGGCCCCATCATCGAGCGATGCAATGAAATGTTCACTTCTGAGAAGCTGGTCAGAAGGCTAACATGTGTGTTCTGTTCTGTCCTGTTCTAAGCTATTAAAAGCCAACTGTTTGAGTTATAACTACCAGTCTCTGTAGCTATTTAAGGTATATCAATTTTAATAGCATAGAACTGGACAGAACAGAACACACATGTTAGCCTTCTGACCAGCTTCTCAGAAGTGAACTAGGAGGCGGAGCCAGGGGCGAAGTAACCGATCAGGACAATCAATGGCACAGCAGAGTGGTATACAGTACATCAGCATTCCTGGCCAACCAAGAAAACAGCAGGGTTACAATAGATTACAATATGAAACTATACACAGGTAGAATTATGTATATACTTATAAGACTTATTTCACCACATGCCCCCAGCAGCTGGAGCCCTAAGGAGGTCTCCTCGCATACCACTGCAGAAACTCCCATGGTCACCAGTGGATCAGTTTAAAAGGTCCAGCCCCAGAAGGGCCACAGCCCAAAAGCAATGCCCAAGGTCAGGGATCAGTCTAAGGACAGGGGTCCCCAGTCTACAGCCTCCAAAGGTGAGGGACTCACAGGAGAGGTAGCGTTGGGCAGAGAGACAAGGGTCCCCAGCCTGCGGCATCAGGCTGCGCAGAACCCATAGGACAGGACAGGAGCTCGGCAGCAACACAGAAGTGGGTAGTGTGCTGCAGTGCAGGAGGGCACACTCCCCAGATCATCTGGGATTCAGCGAAACTCCCAGTTCTTTTAAGAAGCACTCTCCGGGTCCGGTGGCACAGGTCACCTTACGCCCAAGCGTACAAGCTGCCCAGATTCCACAAAAGGCAAAGGCCTAACAGGGATTAGCCTGGCCATCCGGAGACGGGCGGTGGATGTATATAACTTTTAGTTTAAGGGTGTTTTATTTTTCTTAGGTTTTGGAATTTTTTAATATAGTCTAATTTTAGTTTATGATAAGTTTCGGTAACTGTGTCAGGCCAGAGAACCTTCTCGGGACATGGCTATCTGTTTTATGTGCCCCTACAGAAAGGAAATCGGGATGAGAAGGGTTCTGCTCCTGCTCGCCCTGGTAGGGGTGAGCATCGGTGACCGAGGTGACGTGGAGAACTCCCACATCTATGGGTGTTCGGGAGAGAGAGCACCGATCGTTACCGCAGGGGGTGGCGAACGGGGTGTGGAGGAGCTCGCCATCTACTTCCACGAGGGAAGGTGGCCAGGGTGGCTGGGGTCTAACTCGACTCGATACTCCAGCCAGACCGGGTTCACGTACGGGGAGGCCTCCATCCCGTGCCCCAGGGTGCAGATCATTGCCACAAGGGTCAGTGTCACCGAGGGGAAACGTGTGTGTTTGACATGCAAGGGACGGATTCCTCTGGATAGGTGGTGGTGGCTCAGAAAGCTGAGCAAGGATATAGGAAACCCCGCAGTCAATTGGGAACGATTGGGGAACAATACCCATCAGACGATTACAAGGACCCTAGGGGGAGTGAGTGTGTGCTGGGACAAGTGGTGGGAGCCGGATCAGGGGATTTATGTTAGTATGCGAAAAATAAAAATGTCAGCGGGGAAGGCAATAGAGCAAAGTAGCAGTGGGGAAATTAAAAACCAGAGCGTGTCAGGAAGGGACAGAATATATAAAGATAAAGGTAAAGTAGTAAAGGGGGTAAAGGCAGGAATAAATTGTCACAAAACATATTTAAAAGTTCTTTATCTGAATGCACGCAGCATTCGTAACAAAATAGACGAGTTGACGGTACAAATAACTACACACAGGTATGATCTGGTGGCCATTACAGAAACATGGCTGCGAGGTGACCATGACTGGTAACTAAACATCCAGGGGTATTTGACTATTAGGAAGGACAGACAGGAAGGAAAGGGAGGTGGGGTGGCTATGTTAATAAAGGATGGAATCACTGCAATAGTGAGAAATGATATTGGGTCAAAGGATCAGGATAGTGAAACAGTTTGGGTGGAGATAAGGAATAATAAGGGGAAAAAGTCACTAGTGGGTGTAGTCTATAGGTCTCCTAACAGTTGCAACTCTATTGGTCGGAGTATAAATCAGGAAATAGTTGGGGCTTGTAATAAGGGAACAGCTATAATCATGGGAGATTTTAACTTTCATATTGACTGGACAAATCAAATTGGGCAGGGCAGCCTTGAGGAAGAGTTCATAGAGTGCATTAGGGACGGGTTCCTTGAGCAGTATGTTACTGAACCAACCAGGGGGCAGGCAATCTTAGATCTGGTCCTGTGTAATGAGACAGGATTAAAAAAAATTGTCCTAGTAAAGGATCCCCTTGGAATGAGTGACCATAACATGGTTGAATTCCAAATTCAGTTGGAGGGTGAGAGGGTTGGGTCTCAAACCACCGTACTAAGCTTAAATAAAGGAGACTATGAAGGTATGAGAGCAGAGTTGACTGGGAAAATAGATTAAGGTGTAAGATGGTACAGGAGCAGTGGTGTACATTCAAGGAGATATTTCACAACTTTCAAGAAAAATATATTCCACTGAGGAAAAAGCGGCATAAAAGAAAAGACAGCCATCCGTGGCTAAGAAAAGTAATAAAGGATAGTATCCGACTGAAAACAAGGGCATATAAAGTAGTCAAATCTAGTGGGAGGATAGAAGATTGGGAAGCATTGAAAAGCCAGCAAAGAATAACTAAAAGATTAATTAAGAAAGGGAAGATAGATTATGAAAGTAAACTAGCAAAAAATATATAAACAGATAGCAAGAGTTTCTACAGTTATATAAAAAGAAAAAGGGTGGCTAAAGTGAATGTTGGTCCCTTAGAGGACGAGACCGGGAAATTAGTAGTGGGGAACATGGAGATGGCAAATACGCTGAACAAATATTTTGCATCAGTCTTTACAGTAGAGGACACTAAAAATATCCCAACACTGGGCAAACAGGGGGCTATAGGGGGGAGGAGCTAAACACGATTAAAATCACTAAGGAGATGGTACTCGGTAAGATAATGGGACTTAAGGCGGATAAATCCCCTGGACCTGATGGCTTACATCCTAGGGTCTTGAGAGAAGTAGCGGTAGGGATTGCGGATGCATTGGTGGTAATTTTCCAAAACTCCCTAGATTCAGGAAAGGTCCCAGCAGATTGGAAAACTGCTCATGTAACGCCCTTATTTAAAAAGGGAGGTAGACAAAAGGCTGGAAACTATAGACCAGTTAGCCTAACATCTGTGGTTGGTGAAATGTTGGAGTCCATTTTTAAGGAAGCAGTAACAGGACATTTGGATAAGCCTAATTTAATTGGGCAGAGTCAGCATGGTTTTATGAAGGGGAAATCATGCTTGACAAATTTGCTCGAATTCTTTGAGGACGTAACAAACAGGGTGGATAAAGGGGAACCAGTGGATGTGGTGTATTTGGACTTCCAAAAGGCATTTGACAAGGTGCCACACAAAAGATTACTGCACAAGATAAAAAATCACGGGATTGGGGGTAATATACTGGCATGGGTGGAAGATTGGCTATCTAACAGAAAACAGAGAGTTGGGATAAATGGTTCATTCTCGGGTTGGCAATCAGTTACTAGTAGTGTTCCGCAGAGGTCAGTGCTGGGACCCCAACTCTTTACTATCTATATTAACGATTTGGAGGAGGGGACAAAGTGCAACATATCCAAGTTTGCCGACGATACAAAGATGGGAGGGAAAGCAGTGAGTGAGGAGGACATAAAAAACCTGCAAAAGGACATAGACAGGCTAAGTGAGTGGGCAGAAATTTGGCAGATGGAATATAATGTTGGAAAGTGTGAGGTTATGCACTTTGGCAGAAAAAATCAAAGAGCAAGTTATTATTTAAATGGAAAGAAACTGCAAAGTGCTACAGTACAAAGGGATCTGGGGGTCCTGGTGCATGAAACACAGAAGGTTAGTATGCAGGTACAGCAGGTGATCAGGAAGGCCAATGGAATCTTGGCTTTTATTGCAAGGGGGATGGAGTATAAAAGCAGGAAAGTCTTGCTTCAGTTATACAGGGTATTGGTGAGGCCACACCTGGAATACTGCGTGCAGTTTTGGTTTCCATATTTAAGAAAAGATGTACTTGCTCTCGAGGCAGTTCAGAGAAGGTTCACTCGGTTGATTCCGGAGATGAGGGGGTTGACTTATGAGGAAAGGTTGAGTAGGTTGGGCCTCTACTCATTGGAATTCAGAAGAATGAGTGGCGATCTTATCGAAACATATAAGATTGTGAGGGGGCTTGATCGGGTGGATGCGGGGAGGATGTTTCCACTGATGGGTGAGACTAGAACTAGGGGGCATAATCTTAGAATAAGGGGCTGCCGTTTCAAAACTGAGATGAGGAGAAACTTCTTCACTCAGAGGGTAGTAAATCTATGGAATTTGCTACCTCAGAGAGCTGTGGAAGCTGCGACATTAAATAAATTTAAAACGGAGATAGACAGTTTCCTAGCTGATAAGGGAATTAAGGGTTATGGGGAGCGGGCAGCGAAGTGGACGTGAATCTAGGTTCAGATCGGCCATGATCCTATTGAATGGCGGAGCAGGCCCGAGGGGCTGTATGGACTACTCCTGCTCCTACTTCTTATGTTCTTATGTTCTTATGTGGGGGTCAGAGAAAGTCTGCCCCGCAGGCATATCCATCATCTTCCACAGACAATGGCAAGATGCCGGGGAGGGGATGGAGTGGGATTCCAGCCTGCATGCGTGCGCGATCCCACACTCCCCGATTCCAGTCCATGCCACCGAACTCGTTACCCGCCCCCGGAAGCCCCTGCCCACGACCACGACACCATGGACCATAGTAGAGAGGTGTCCTACCACCACCAAGGGACCAGGGAATGGGTTAGTCCTGGTGCCAACCAATAAGTTGCCGTACCAGGGGGTACACTATGCAGTGGCCTCAGTGATCTTGAACCTGACCGAGGTGCACTTACCTGAGTGGTGCCCTAAGGAGACAGAACAGTTGTACCAAGCCCTGCTGAAGGAAATGTTTAAGAAATTTAATGAATTCGACTTTGCCAATGTGGACAAAGCAAAACTGTACAGTTTACATCCTGAGCATAATATGGGCGTGGGGAGACAAAGAAGGGGGACCTGGAATAACATTCTCACTGCCTATAATACAGGATCCTCAGTAATAAACAGCCTAGATGATATAGAATTACAAACTGAGATAAATGGTTTAAAGACCCAGTTAAGAAAAACCCTAACAGAGGAGAACACAGTGGTAGGCTCAGAGCTCCATGGGGACCAAGCCATGTCGGTCCATTTAAAAGAGATAATTGCTGAGCTGGAAAGACATGCCAAAACAGTAAATGCACTTATACAGGAGGACAGTAATGCTTCGGATCAAGCTGCACAGAATGAGGTGTGCGTGTTATACGGGGCATGGTTGCTGGGCGAGGGCCGCAGAAACCTGGAGGATTTAAAACAGGGTTTAGTCCCCTCCTGGATTAGCAACAAGCACCTCGCAGTCCTCCACCCGTTTAGCAATTCGCTGATCCCGTGTCAGCTCCACCTAGACTCTGAAGCCTACCCTGTCCCAGTAGATTGTGGACGTTCCAATCACACTATCATGGGGATAGTAGTGAGGATGCCGGTCATGGGTGGGACAGCCCGACCCACACCGGTATACAGGGTGGAGAACATTGGAGTCATTCAAGGGGGTGCACACGTCCGTTTCGCAGAGGTCCCACTTTATGTCATAAAGTGGGAGCACGCTATGACAGGTACAGACCTCTCTGGGTGCCGGAGCCAGGGAGCACACATAATACTGTGTCCCCAGCACTTGAATGCCTATTCGAGACCACAGTGCGGGTTTAAAGCTGCTGGCGCACAACCTGTGAACTGTACCATGGAGGTAATGGCACAAGGCCATGTTTCCCCACAGGTAGCATTCATAGGGGGTGGGACATATTGTGTCACCACAAGTACGCCCCACTACCGGCATGGACAGCACATCTGGTGTCCGGTGAGTGACAGCAGTTTCTGTTTTAAACCCGAGGCAGAAGTTCAAGTGGCCCAGGAAGGGATTGTACCCATCCCTGAACCCTCAACTGTTCACCTCCCTGTCAGGGAAAACATTACCAACCTGCAAAATTACATAACACATTTCGGCTATGAAATTCCCCCTCTACCCGAACATCTTACCGCCCTATTAAAAACAGTGGACATATCACAGAAACATATCTGTACATTAGAACAGAAGACAGTCGAGATAGGGGCCAAGATCTTGGTGGGATATTTCTGAAAATATAGAGGTCCCCTCTTGGATTCGAATGGCTTCACACATTATAGTGGTTTGCCAGCTCGGTATAGTTTTCTACTTGTTGTACACAAAGTGCAAGGGAAGGGACAGGATGCTCCGCTCTCAACATGAGGGAGCATGGGACAAACATAAAAATAAAGTCTATGACCAGGTATAAAAGAAACTTTAACTGTTATTAAAAATAAAGTTTGATGAGTGTGTGTGCCATTATATTTCCTCTGTGCGTATAATTTTTCCAAGTGGTGCAGGGGTGTTGGACCCCCTCCGTGCTTGGATATGTAATGTAAACGAATTTTCGTACCTTGTATATCTGTTAAACATTACACCTAAAGGGGAACGGGAGAGTATTTTGTTTTTGTTTTTTAGTTTATATAATACAGGGGTAGGTTGGCTCCCAGGTATCAGAAATTTTGCTCACCCAGGATGATACTATAATGGATAATAAAGTATCACAGGGGGGAGTGTAAGGTTCGCAAAATTCTACAGATTCCCCCAAACCAAGAAGAGAAGAGATTTTTGGACTGTTTAAAAGAATATTGGGCCAAAAGGGGCTTAAAGGCAAAACCCCAGGATTTTGGCTATTTTAAAAAGGCATGTCTAGGCCTGTGCAAGACTGCGACAAAGGAGTTGGGATGGGCCCCTGTAAAACAAACAGTTTGAGTATTGGCATAGGCCAGATTGTCTGGGAATGTTCTGGACTGTCTCAGGCATTCATACATAATGACAATAGGCCTACGGAAGGACATTTCCTGCCAAAGATACAGGGCCATCAAGAATATGAATAATACAGTACATGCCACTGATCAACAAAAGGGACCCTGACCCCAGCAGGAGAAGACAAAACACACTAATCAGACAAAAGTTTAAACAGCCATTAAACACCAATTTAAGTTTTGACAAACCGTCCCGAAACTAGTTTACACCAACTTAAGTCAATTAAAAGTAGATGGGACCAGCCCGGAACTCGTTAAAGAATTTAAAACTATTAAAGTTAACGAGCCCGCCAAAATTAACAATGGCCAGAGAAGATTTGGCAGGCAGATAAGCAAAGCCTCAAATGGTATAATTGAGGCCTGCTTTTACACAGAAACAGAGAGTCATTTCAGACAGTGAGTGAATTTGAAGGTACAGTTCATACAGGCAGAGACACAGCTCATTCGAAAGACATCAGCCTCGGGACAATCAATCGACGGAAGGACAACAGAAGGAGAACGGAAAGGAATCGCGGCAAGCAAGGGCCCCAAGAAGCAAAGAACCAAAAATATTACCAGCAACTAGGTAATATTGGGCCACCGCGACCAACAAGAAACCAACCTGGAAGAAACCGAAGATCAGCAAGTTTTTCCACTCTACAAACTATTCCTGCGTTTGGTGAGCATTTTCCTGGTCCTCTGGAGTCCAACTTAGTCAGTGTAGTGGGATTGGGAGGGGTGAAGTATTCTGTTTATTGTTATTCTCCCTCATATATTCCAAAGTGTTCCCCCTTTTAGAGCGATAAGATTATTGTATTGTATTTTTCCTTCTCAAATAAAAACCAAAGTTCTTATATCAAATTCAGTTGTCTGCTGCAATTTCATTACAACCCCCAAATAAGTCCAGGTCTAGAACCAAGGAAGTGGGAGCGATTTGAATCGCTCAGGAGTCAGAGGCAAAGCTGACCACACACACCACCCCTTACAGGTGACATCTTGCAATCTTTCTCACTGTCTCTGCTCCCTCCGCAGTAGATCCTGGAGGGTGAGGTCGACTACCAGTACAGCCCTCATTAATGTAACAATATGTAGCACTTTGAAATTTTGTCAGAATAAATTTAACAAATTTTTAGTAGCCACAACACTCCTGATACTAAAGAACCTTTAAATTACTGAATTAAACTCATGCACAATCGCAAACAGACAAGGAAGCAGTGAAACAGTACTAACCTGACAGCTGTGACTGATCCCTTTAAATAGCACCCCTGGAGCCGCCATCCGCCTGCTTCACGCCTCCTCTTCCTGTTGTTGTCGGGGCGAGGCGCTAAGGCAGGGGGCAAAAATCAATTTGGCAGATCAGGCGCTCAGTGAGCATTGCACGTTCACTGATGTCACAATCTGCCTGGCGCTAAAGCCCCAGGTGCTAACTGTTAGTGGTGACGCTAAGGGGCAACTGGATTTGGCATGTGGCACTGGATTCGCCTCACCCCGATGCTACTTCTTTAGTGCCCCCGCCAGGTGCTAACAGGAGGTGCTAACCAAATGAATTTCTCCCCCTGTATCTCAAGCTCTAATACAAGTTTCCAGGAAACTGAAACTTAAGCAGTTCTAGTAAAACACAACTTATACATTAACCCCTTACTTAGCTCTAATACAATCATTTAAACACAGTAATATTTGTGTCACACTTACATTCGCATAACCGTATATTTTTTATGCATCCCTAATTTCTAACAGTAGTCCTGTGTGCAGCTTCCCCAGATTGGCACCTCATTTTTAGGTACTCCTAGTGCTGCTCCTGGCATGCTCTTCTATACTACTCATTGAACCAGGGTTGGTCCCCTGACTTGATGGTAATGGTAGAGTGAGGGATATGCCGGTCCATGAGGTTATAGATTGTGGTGGAATACAATTCTGCCGCTGCTGATAGCCCGCAGTACCTCATGGATGCCTAGTTTTGAGCTGCTAGATCTGTTCTGAATCTATCCCATTTAGCATGGTGGTAGTGCCACTCAACACAGTGGAGGGTGTCCTCAGTGTGAAGATGAGATTTCGTCTCCACAAGGACTGTGCGGTGGTCACTGCTACCAATGCTGTCATGGAGAGATGCATCTGTGACAGGTGGATTGGTGAGGACAAGGTCAAGTAGGTCTTTCCCTCGTGTTGTTTCTCTCACCACCTGCTGCAGTCCTAGTCTGGCAGTTATGCCCTTCAGGACTCGGCCAGCTCAGTCAGTAGTGGTGCTACTGAGCCACTCTTGGTGATGGACATTGAATCCTCCAGCCAGAGTATAGGCAAGAGGGTAACCAGGGAAAGAGTGGGGCCCATTAGGGACCAAAGTGGCAATCTGTGTGTAGAGCCGAAAGATGTGGGTGAGGTTTTAAATGAATATTTTGCATCTGTGTTCACTGTTATAAATCTCATCATCATAAAGAAACTACTCATGAAACAACACTGGACGGCCAGCTGGTGGCGCCGTCCAAGGAGTATAAATACTCGGGCGTGGGCCCAGCTTGCCCAAGTACATTTTGTAAGACAGGAACTAGTGAAGTACAACTAGACCTCCATGTTCTGAAACAAGTTGTTTAAAGCCTTGCTTTATACTCAAACCAAGTGCGTAGTGAGTTTTATTATGTCATTCACTGTGGAGAAGGGCGATGTAGGCATAGAAATCAGGCAGGGGGATTGTGATATATTTGAACAATTTAGTATTGAGAGGGAGGAGGTACTATCGGTTTTAGCAGGCTTAAAAGTGGATATATCCCCAGGCCCAGATGAGATGTATCCCAGGCTGCTGTGTGAGGCAAGGGAGGAGATTGCAGGGGCTCTGACACAAATTTTCAGAACCTCTCTGGCCACAGGGGAGGTACCAGAGGACTGGAGGACAGCTAATGTAGTACCATTATTCAAGAAGGGTAGTAGGGATAAACCAGGGAATTACAGGCCAGTGAGCCTAACATCAGTGGTAGGGAAATTATTGGAAAAAATTCTGAGGGACAGAATTAGTCTCCACTTGGAGAGGCAAGGAGCAATCAAGGATAGTCAGCATGGCTTTGTCAGGGGGAGATCATGTCTAACCAATTTGATTGAATTTTTCGAGGGGGTGACTAGGTGCGTGGATGAGGGTAGTGCAGTTGATGTAGTCTACATGGACTTCAGTAAGGCTTTTGACAAAGTCCCGCATGGGAGACTGGTCAAGAAGGTAAGAGCCCATGGGATCCAGGGCAATTTGGCACATTGGATCCAAAATTGGCTTAGTGGCAGGAGGTAGAGGGTGATGGTCGAAGGTTATTTTTGTGACTGGAAGCCTGTGTCCTTTGCTGTTTGTAGTGCACATTAATGATTTAGATATGAATGTAGGAGTTATGATCAGTAAGTTCGCAGATGACACGAAAATTTGTGGAGTGGTAAATAGCGAGGAGGGAAGCCTCAGGCTACAGGATGATATAGACGGGTTGGTCAGATGGGCAGAACAGTGGCAAATGGAATTTATCCTTGAAAAGTGTGAGGTGATGCATTTTGAGAGGACTAACAAGGCAAGGGAATACACAATGAATGGTAGGACCCTAGGAAGGACAGAGGATCAGAGGGACCATGGTGTGTATGTACATAGATCCCTGAAGGCAGCAGGACAGGTAGATAAGGTGGTTAAAAAGGCATATGGGATACTTGCCTTCATTAGCCAAGGCATAGAATATAAGAGCAGGAAGGTTATGATGGAGCTGTACAAAACGCTGGTTAGGCCACATCTGGAATACTGTGTGCAGTTCTGGTCACCACACTATAGGGAGGATGTGATTGCATTGGAGAGGGTGCAGAGGAGATTCACCAGGATGTTACCTGGGCTGGAGCGCTTCAGCTATGAAGAGAGACTGGACAGGCTGGGGTTGTTTTCCTTAGAGCAGAGAAGGTTGAGGGGGGACCTGATTGAGGTGTACAAAATTATGAGTGGCATAGATAGGGTAGATAGAAAGGAACTTTTCCCCTTAGTAGAGGGGTCAATAACCAGGGGGCATAGTTTCAAGGTAAGGGGCAGGAGGTTTAGAGGGGATTTGAGGAAAAACTTTTTCACCCAGAGGGTGGTTGGAATCTGGAACTCACTGCCTGAAAGGGTGGTAGAGGCAGGAACCCTCACAACATTCATGAAGCATTTAGACGAGCACTTGAAATGCCATAACATACAAGGCTATGGACCAAGTGCTGGAAAATGGGATTAGAATAGACAGGGCTTGATGGCCGGTGCGGACACGATGGGCTGAAGGGCCTCTTTCTGTACTGTATGACTCTATGGCCTAGAAATTCGGTTGTTTGCATCAGCGATTAGCGCCGAAAGAGCCCAAGAATTGGAGCGTTACCCAATGTTCGGGCGGGCGCAATGAAGATAGCAACACCTCCCATATTGCGTATCCAGTTAGCGCCAGCACTAACTCTTAGCGCGCGCCCGCATGCGCAGGCAGTTCATGACGTCATTTCAGTGTGCAACGCCTTTTTGGCGCCCCTGACCGGATATTCGGTGGCGCCCGGAACCTTTCTGCCTGGCGCTATTAGTGACAGTTGGATGGAACGTTCCCAGGCCCTTCTCGGAGCCGGGGGGTGCTATTTAAAGGGGACAGCTCTAGTATAAAAGCTGCAGCCACTTGGCCTGTTCATTCTGTTCGTTGCTGGAGAGAGTTGGTGAACTACTGTTGCACACTATTTTTCGGATTTAGCCTTCGAAGACTTGAGACCTGCAGGCCTGTCCGGAGCAGTTGGAGCGCTAGACATTACTGCGTGTTGCCCGTCTGGCATAGCAATGGGAGCTGCTTTGGAGGGGAACGTCCTCATGGCCGGACACTTGGAAGGGGCACAGAGACGGCGGGAGAGAGGGCTGGGATTGGCCAGAAGGAGGAGGGGCAATGGAGGTCGGCCAATCCGATGATGCGCTGCGAGGGTTTTCAGGCAGCAGGTGTCATACCTTACCATGTCCGAGGAGCAGTGTCTGCGAAGGCTCAGATTCGGTAAGGAGGTTGTGACTGAGCTGTGCCACCTGCTTGCTGAGGAGCTGCAGCTGCGTCTACGGTGCAGGACCTCTCTGTCGGTTGCCGTCAAAGTGACTGTTGCCCTGAACTTTTACGCAAGCGGATCCTTTCAGTCAGCCACTGGGGACATCGCGAATAAAACACAATTTGCAGTGCATTGTTGCATCCGGCAAGTGACAGCTGCCCTCTGTAGAAGGAGGTGTCAATTAATCACCTTCCCTGTGACCCTGGAGAAACAGGCGGAGCGTGCGCAGGGCTTCGCTGCTATTGCAGACTTCCCCGTGGTGCAGGGAGCCATTGATTGCACACACGTGGCTTTGCGGGCGCCATTGCAGAATCCGGAGGAGTTCCGCAACCGCAAGGGGTTCCACTCCCTCAATGTCCAGCTGGTCTGTGACCACCACCAGATGATCATGGCAGTCAACGCACAATTCCCTGGGAGCAGCCACGATGCGTTCATCCTGCGGCAGACCTCAGTTTCTGACCTTTTTGAGGGCCCGACTCACCCACGAGGCTGGCTTCTGGGTGACAAGGGCTATCCTCTCTGCCCATGGCTCATGACCCCACTCCGTTTGCCCGCCACCCCAGCAGAAGAGCTTTACAACAACAGCCATCAGGCGACCAGGAACATTGTGGAGCACACTATTGGTGTGCTCAAACAGCGTTTCCGCTATCTAGACCATTCGGGGGGAGCCCTGCAGTACTCGTCGGAGCAAGTGGGTCGCATCGTCGTCGTCTGCTGCATGCTCCACAACTTGGCCATTCGACGAACCCAGCCAATGCCAGCCGGCCCTCAAGGTCCAGCAGAGCAGGCGGACAAGGAGGAGGAGGAGGAAGAGCAGGCAGACGAGGAGGAGCAGGAGGAGCATGCGGACGAGGTCATGTCAACAGAAACCATAACTAACAAAATAACAGTGAACTCTCTGGCAAAGCCGCAAAACTAAACAAACCATCACAAACAATCACAACAGGTGAGGGCGTCCTTGAATTTGGAGGAAGAAACGTCTCAGCAACTCCCTCTACTGCTGGCCCCTTGATGGAGAACGACTTCTCTTTCGCGGTCGGCCCCTTCCCTCCTTGCTGCTCCTACGTAATTGAACCCCAGTGACGGCGTCAAGGCTGGGGGACGCCTGCTGACTGTCTGGAATCGCAGAAGCCCCTGAGGGACGGCCTGGACGACCTCTGGGCTTGAAGGGTGCAGAGGCTGGCTGCTTAATCTGGCCATGGCTGGAAGCAGTGTGCACTGCAGGTGGTGGCAGCTGCACTGCAGACGTTCCAGCGGTGGCATGAGCAATGGTCACTTGCCAAGAGAGGACACCTGCACCATGGTCGGACGACACACTGGCTCTCTGAGGGGACCGGTTCGGCTCAGCCGCCACAATCGAATGCTCCACTGATTCCTGGCCTCGTGTGGTACTGGAAGGGCCCGGGGTGATCCTAACTAATGCAGATAGGGTGGCAGCAGTGAGAGTTCGCGTTGCCTCAATCTGGGTGTGGACGAGGCCAGCAAGTGACTGCGTGGCAGCAGTGAGGACCTGTGTGGCAGGTGCCAGTGCTTCGGAGAAGCCCTGGACAGTTCTTTCCATTGCTTCGGACAAGGCCGGAGCAGTCCGTTCCACTGCCTCGGACAAGCCCTGGACAGACCTTTTCAGGGATTGTCCGAAGCTCTGAACAGTCCGTTCCATAGCGGCCTCGAAGCCCTGGACAGTCCTCTCCATTGCTGCCCCGAAGCCCTGGACAGTCCTCTCCATTGCTGCCCCAAAGTCCAGCACACTCTTTGCCAGTGTTTCCATCGACTGAGGCATCCTCCTCACTGCAGCCATAAGCTCAGTGTGCCTGAGCCGGGCCTGGGTGCTCATTTCAGCCAGACTCCGCACCTCCTCTGCAGCAGTCATCGTTCCCTGCCTTGCCCTCCAGGGAGCCGGTGGCCGAACTTGCCTACCCCCCTCGCGTTGCTGCAGGCTGCTTGTTCCGGCAATGGGCTCCTCATCAGAGCCCCACCCCCTCCCCTCCAGGGAACTACTATCCCCAGTCTGCAGATGTGAAGGCTCCCCTGAGGCTGGAACGGATGGTCCGGCTTCCTCCTGATCCTCGCCTCCGGAGGCAGCTTCAGGGCCCGGATCCCGAGCTGGTGATGCAGCATCTGAAAGCAGGGAGGTGGAAGAGTGGCTTTAGCAAAAGGACAGGTTGGCAGCAAGGCATGCCAGATTGCGGCAAGGCTCTGACATGGCTCCACAGTGAGAAAGCATGTTGGTGGGGGGACCAAGTTGAAGGAGACAGCTGTAAAAGGTGAGAACCTTACCATCGCTGTCGACAATGGGGTCGGCAGCTGCAGTGGTAACAGGACCACTCAGATGTCCTCCAAGAATCTGGTGCACTCTCTCCTCGAGATCCGTGAGAGTGACCACTTGCGGAGGTCCTCCACCGGTTCGAAGCTGGTCTTTGCGATTCTTCGCCAGCTTGGACTGCAGGGGAAAGAAGGGGAAGTTACGTTACATGATGCCCTGAGTGATCATCTCATACCCCCCATGGTGGAAGAGCCCTTACATGAGGCCCTGAGTGATCATCTCATGCCCCCCATGGTGGAAGAGCCCTTACATGATGCCCTGAGTGATCATCTCATGCCCCCCATGGTGGAAGAGCCCTTACATGATGCCCTGAGTCAAATGTGCATGTGTGTGCCCAGAAAGGGCCATGGGTGCTTGCTGACACATGGCCATTGGGGCATCGCGCACCCTGTAGCCATAAAGTCAGGTGCAGATGGAGGGATTCAGAAGTTTGAATAAACACCACTCACCCTCACGACCCGAGTGAGGTCGTTGAATTTCTTCCTGCACTGTACAGGGCTCCTGGTCACCATGCTGCTGGAGTTGACCCTCTGAGAAACATCCCTCCAAGCTCGGCGGTATTCCTTTTGATTCAGCCTCCTGCCATTGTCTGGGTACAGAACATCTCGACGGCGCTCCACTGCGGCCACCAATTGCTCCAGAGCCTCATTGCTGAAGTGCTCTGCTCTCTGTCTCACCTTCTCCATCTGGTCCAAGGTTTTTGCGCCAGAGAAGGGCCTGCGCCGATTCTGAGGCCGACAAGGCGCTGAGTGTGGAAGCTAAGGCTGACTGACCCACCCCTTTAAGAGCCGGCCGGCGCCTGGAAGTCTCTTGGTTTTCGGTAATTGAGAGCACCTGCGCCCGTCCGCGCCGATATTGGGTTGCGCCGGAAGTTTTGCGCCTTAGGAGTCCCGTGCAATGACTGAAGTCGTGCCTCAATCACCTTTGGGGGCGATGCAACCCAATATCGCGCCAGGCAGCGATAAGTTGCGTCTGGCTATAAACTTTGCGCAGCGCCAGTTCTAACTCCTCAAGTAGGGCTATACCCAATTTCTAGGCCTATGACTCTATGACATTCTGTGCCCTTGCTACCCTCAGTGCTTCATCCAAGTGCTGTTCAAAATGGAGGAGTACTGATTAATGAGCTGAGGGAGGGCAGTAGGTGGCAATCAGCAGGAGGTTTCCTGGCCCATGCTTGACCTGAAGCCATGAGACTTCATGGGGTCCGGAGTCAATGTTGAGGATTCCCAGGGCCACTCCCTCCTGACTGTATACCACGGTGCCGCCATCTCTGGTGGGTCTGTCCTGCCGGTGGGACAGGACATACCCAGGGATGGTATTGGAGAAATCTGGGGCATTGGCTGAAAGGTATGATTCTGTGAGTATGACTATGTCAGGCTGTTGCTTGACCAGTCTGTGAGACAGCTCTCCCAATTTTGGCACAAGTCCCCAGATGTTGGTGAGGAAGACTTTGCAGGATTGACTCGGCTGGGCCTTTGTCGTGTCAGAAGTTGGTGCCGAGGTTGATGCCAGGTCCATCCGGTTTTATTCTTATTATTGTTTTTTGTAGTAGTTGTGGACAACTGAGTGGCTTGCTAGGCCATTTCAGAGGGCAGTTAAGAGTCAACCAGATTGCTGTGGGTCTGGAGTCATATATAGGCCAGACCAGGTAAGGACGGCAGATTTCCTTCCCTAAAGGACATTAGTGAACCAGATGGGTTTTTACGACAATCCGATAGTTTCATGGTCACCATTACTGATACAGGTAGACTATCCTTTATCCGAAAACCTCGGGACCAGCCGTGTTTCGGTTTTCGGAGAATTTCGGATTTCGGAAGGTGGGTCGGCAGGGGTCCGCGGGGGGGTCGGCGGGGGGTCGTGCGCACGCCCCCCCGCCGACCCCCCCGTGGACCCCCGCGGACCCCCGCCGGCCCCAACCCCCGCCGACCCCCCGCCAGCCCCGACCCCCCCGCCGGCCCCGACCCCCGCCGGCGCCGACCCCCCCGCGGACCCCCGCCAACCCCGACCCCCGCCGACTTACGGTCGGGGTCGGCGGGGGTCCGCGGGGGGGTCAGCGGGGGTCTGCGGGGGGGTCGGCGGGGGGTCGTGCGCACGACGCTCAGCGTAAGTTGGCGGGGGTCGGGGTCGGCGGGGGTCCACGGGGGGGTCGGCGGGGGTCGGGGTCGGCGGGGGGGTTGGCGGGGGTCGGGGCCGGCGGGGGTCCGCGGGGGGGTCGGCGGGGGTCGCGGCCGGCGGGGGTCCGCGGGGGGTCGTGTGCATGACTTACGCTGGACTTACGCTGACCGAAAAAACCTTCGGTTTTTAGAGGGTTTCGGTTTTCGGAAGTCCAGATAAAGGGTAGTCTACCTGTACTAGCTTTTTGTTCCAGATTTATTTAATTAACTGAATTTAAATTCCCCAGCTGCTGTGGCGGGATTTGAACTCACGTATCTGGATCATTAACCCAGGCCTCTGGATTACTAGTCCAGTAAGCTAATAATGAATAGTTAGCATGGATTTCAAAAGGGAGAGTCTTGCTTGACCAACCTCATTGAATTCTTTGAAAAGGTAACAGCGAGAGTAGACAAGATTAAGGCAGTAGATGTAATTATTCTAGATGTCCAATAGGCCTTCGATAAGGTGCCACATAATAGACTAATGAATAAGGTCAGACCATGCGGAATCAGGGGACAAGTAGTAGAATGGCTTCAAGACAGAAAGCAAAGAGTAGGGGTAAAGGATAGATATTCACTGTGGCAGAAGATGGAAAGTGGGGTTCCACAAGGATCAATGTTGGGACCACTGTTGTTCACAATTTATATTAGCAATATAGACTTTGGAATCAAAAGCACAATTTCAAAATTTGCGGATGACACCAAATTTGGGGGACGGGGGGGATAGTCAATATTGCGGAGGACTGCAACAAATTATAAGAAGACAGTAATAAACTTGTAGAATAGACATGTAATTGGAAAATGAATTTCAACATAGATAAGTATGAGGTATTACATTTTTGTAAGAAAATTAAGGAGGTGACATATTACTTGGAAAATAAGAATGTAAATGGGTAGAGGAACAAAGGCATCTGGGAGTACAAATACATAAATCACTAAACGTTGCGACGCAGGTTAATAAGGCCATAAAGAAGCAACCAAGCACTAGGGTTTATTTCTAGCGGTATAGAATTGAAAAGTAGGGAAGTTATGCTAAACCTGTATTGAACCTTGGTTAGACCACACTTGGAGTACTGCGTACAATTCTGGACACAATCTATATATATAAAGCGGCTCTTCTGTCTGTCCCGATGTCTGTCTGTCCGTGTTCTATACGTTTGAAAGTTACAGAGCGTACCGACGCGCGCGTCACCTCAAAAGAAAGCTTGCGATTCCGGACCGGTCATAGGCGTATTTACCTCTCGGCCGGACAAAAATCCCGCCCGTGGTATCCAAAAAACGTTCAGCGTTCCGCTCATTAGCATCTCATTAGCGACCGTGTGACGTCGAGGTCGACCAATCGGACGGCGGGTTCCTGGCGCGTGCCATCCTACAGTTGAGTGTCGAGTGACTCGACGATTGACCAATCCTACGCTTCGGTGACCTGACCGGTCGACCAATCGGTGCGTGTGTGGGCGGGCCTTATCCTTCTGAACCGAGGTGAGTGGCCGCCATCTTGATTTTTCACGATTTTTCCCCCCACACTTTCTGTGTGTTAGGGAACTAAGGTAAATATTTTAATGATGTGTTAGGGAATTAAATAACAATTTATTTGTGTTTTAAATTGTGTTTAGCAAATGCGCACGCGGTGGGCGGGGCAGTTGGCTCCTCGTTCGAGACCAGGCCTGCGTCCGACCCGAGGGGCCACTTAGTTAACCGGCAGCCGAGCCCTGCCTCCTATTCACATCTACCGTCCTTCTTGCATGGGCCTACCGAGCGACTCCTACTCCCTCCTCCTCTTTTGCTGCTCTCTATTTATTTAATCTCCTCTTACTCGGCGAAAGATGAGTTTATAAAAAAAAGAAGAGGCCGCCAGTTGCGCGGCCGCCTTGACGACGGCACGCATTCGCACGGCCCCCGTTACCCCGGCAACGGGGCACGCCGGCGGTCTTGAAACCACGCATGCGCACGGCCCGCCACCCCGTGACACCAGCACGCATGAGTTTAAAAAAAATGAAGAGGCCGCCAGTTGCGCAGCCGCCTTGACACCGGCACGCATGCGCACGGCCCCCGTGACGCCAGCACACAGCCTCGGGAGATCGCGGGGGGGGCGAGCCTCGGGAAATCGCGGGGGGGGAGAGCCTCGGGAAATCGCGGTGGGGGGAGAGCCTCGGGAAATCGCGGTGGGGGGAGAGCCTCGGGAAATCGCGGGGGGGGGAGAGCCTCGGGAAATCGCGGGGGGGGGGGGGAGAGCCTCGGGAAATCATGGGGGGGGGAGAGCCTCGGGAAATCGTAGCGGGGGGAGAGCCTCGGGAAATCGCGGGGGGGGAGAGCCTCGGGAAATCGCGGGGGGGTGGAGAGAGCCTCGGGAAATCGCGGGGGGGGGAGAGCCTTGGGAAATCGCGGGGGGGGAGAGCGTCTCTGTTCCCCCCCAGTCTCTCTCTGTTCCCCCCCATCTCTCTATGTTCCCCCCTCCCCCCAGTCTCTCACTGTTCCCCCCCCAGTCTCTCTCTGTTCCCCCCCCAGTCTCTCTCTGTTCCCCCCCCAGTCTCTCTCTGTTCCCCCCCCCAGTCTCTCTCTGTTCCCCCCCCCAGTCTCTCTCTGCCACCCCCCACCCCCCCAGTCGCTCTCTCTCTCTCTCTCTTCCAACAACAACATGCCCTCGAAAAAGCCTCGGCAACGCCGGGCTCACCCCAGCTAGTATTATATAAAGGACATAGAGGCACTGGGGAGGATGCAAAAAAGATTTACAAGCATGGTACTAGAAATGCGAGGTTATACCTATCAGGAAAGGATGAACAGGCTGGGTCTCTTTTCTCTTGAAAAAAGAAGGCTGAGGGGTGACCTAATAGAGGTCTTTAAAATTATGAAAGGTTTTGATAGCATGGATACAGAGAGAGAGTGTTTCCACTTGTGGGGAAGAGCAAAACTAGAAGTTATCAATATAAGACAGTCACCAAGAAATCAAATAGGGAATCCAGAAGAAACTTCTTTACCCAGAGAGGGGTGAGCAATGTTCCCCCTAAGGTGCGCAGCCACGCACCAATCGCGAGGTCCTACACAGGCCACTCACCAGCTCCTGCCACTGGAAGAGATACTGTGCAGCAAATTTAAAGGGACGGTGCACTAAAAAAAAATAAAGGGAACATTGGTGGTGAGAATGTGGAACTCGCTACCACAGGAAGTGGTTGAGGCGAATACTATAGATGCATTTAAGGGGAGGCTAGATAAGCAAATGAGGGAGAAGGGAATAGAGGGCTATGTTGATAGAGTTAGATAAAGAAAGATGGGAGGAGGCTCCAGTGGAACATAATCACGGCATGGAATGGTTGGGCCAAATGGTCTGTTTCTGTGCTGTAACGTGTCAGCATTTTTGATCAGAGCCTTCCTGATGGACATTGTGCTTTGTGGGGCTGGGGTGGTAATCTCACCCTCCTGGTACTAATCTGCAAATCTCTCCCAATGCGATCTGCCACATGGGATATTAGGACCAAAGGCTTGGTCAATGAGGTGGGTTTGAATGAAGCACGGGTTCCCATCAGACCTCCGGTGTGTAAAACAAGGTGTTCAGAAAGCCAATTCTTTCCCCGGACCCCAATGATGGGGTCAGGCAGGCCTCTCCCAAGTATTTGTTACATTATGGCTCATATGGATGACCTTGTGTAACCGTCGATTTTTTAAAAGTGTGTAGGGAATGCTGCTGGATGCTTGCAAGGCCTCAGATGGTAAGGGAAGGCCTCTGAGAAAACAGAAAATGCTGCAAATATTCAACAGGTCAGGCAACATCCATGGAGAGAGAAACAGAGTTCACATCTCAGGTCGAGATGCTGCCTGAGCTGTTTAGTATTTCCAGCATTTTATGCTGGCACTTCAGATTTACAGCATCCGCTCGCATTGGGAAGAGGAAGACTCAGAAGAGGAAGAAGCAGAAGAGGAGGAAGCAGATGGAAGGATGCATTCCAGATAGCCCCTTTGTGGCCAGGGTATCCGGGTTTGAATCCGGTATCGCCTGCGGTACCAGGGACCACAACCCCAATTCCCCTTTCAACATTAGTCCCACATCTTACCTTTCCTCTGTTACTGACCATCAGAGTGTCCTCTTGGCCACGATGCTGAAATAAAAGCCACCACAAAGCATACTTTCCAATCCAACTTTATACATCTATCCATCCAATACGACATCCAGAAATCAACTCATCACCCTTATGCATTGTCTTAGTGACTGTCTTGTGCATGCCTTTGCCTACCCTACTGATATCACGTAGTTCTATCCCAGTGGCTGCAGCATAGCTGGTGGTAGGCTGCTGACTTTCTTTAGGAGGATAACGTATGAGGATACCAGCATCTTGTAACCTTTCAGCCCCACCGCTGGCCAAGGGCTGAGTCATGCCCCTGCCAAGAATGGCCTGCACCGTTTCCTCCAAGGGGGTGAGGTGAGGCTAAGAATAGGAGGTGTGCCTCATGATTGGTGCAGATTGTTGGTAGGTGAGTGATTGAGGTGTTGTGGGAGTCTTGCATTGAGCAGTGTGTGAGGCTAGTGATGCAGTTGGTAGGAGACGGTTTTTGAAGATGCATTCACTGACCTTGACTAGTGGTCTGAGGTCATGAAGCTTCTTTGGGCACTGGAGACAGGTGGTGGGGGCGACACTGCTGGTAGTGACGGCCTCTGTGATGTGATCCCACATCGTTCTTTCCGGAGGGCTCCTGTGGGTAGAGGTGTTGACCCCCTACAAAAAGCTGGAGTGCTGCGTGCGAGACCCTGGGTGGCTCTTCCCTGGCTTGCTGAGCCATTTGTGTTCGTGCTGAAGCACCTTTCCCATTTTTTGAGGTTCGGAAGTGAATTCAGCTTTAAGTGCTGAAGACTATCCCATTTGGGACTTCTTTTTAATGGTCATTTTTTTATTGAAAGGCAGTAAGGGCTGAAAGCTGCATTTTTTCACTGCATTGTAATTTTTATTAGTTCTGAATGCATTGCTCCTTTAATTGCCCACACTGCCTTGCGAACTCCACAACCTCACTCACACAGGCTTTAAAAAGCTGCAATGCCGACTGTGGACGGGAACTTCTGGTCGGAGGCCGGCATTAACGCCTCCAGGAGGGCGTTGCACGGTAAGCTAGCGCTGTGTTACACATCGCCAACTCCCAGCACGAATTTTTCACCGGTAGCACTGCGGCCATTTTCAGCGGCCGTTAACTTGAGTTGCCGCTGACACCAGCAAATCTGTTGGCACGCATGAATTTTTCCCCCAGGATCTATTAAGAGTACTTGGGTGTACGCAATTATTAATCTGCCGAATATGAAAGGAGTGTTAGGAGCAGATATACTGGTGGGTAGGCAATGGATTGTGGATTTAGCAAACAGCGCTATTTGTCAAACTGAGGAAACAGAAATAGAGGACCCCATATGGAGAAAACTGCGTGATCATCGTGGTATAGGGGTCTGATTTGGACAAAATATCTCCGAGATGCAAGTGGTAAAAGAAAATGAGGAGGCGTTCACCAAACACAAACACGATTGTGATACAATGAAGGGAGTGGTTGACATAGAAGAACCCGCTCTGCCCCATCCATTAAAGCAATATTGCTTCCCACGAGGAGCAAATGAGCATGTTAGAAAGGCTATTGACTCACTCCTCCAGCAAGGATAGTCAGCACGGATTTGTTAAGGGAAGGTCTTGTCTGATAAACTTGATTGAATTTTTTGAGGAGGTAACAAGGAGGGTAGAGCATTTGATGTAGTATATATGGACTTTAGCAAGGCTTTTGATAAGGTTCCACATGGCAGACTGGTCACGAAGTTAAAAGCCCATGTGATCCAGGGCAATGTGTCAAGTTGGATTCAAAACTGTCTCGGAGACAGGAAGCAGTGGGTAATGACTGATGGGTGTTTTTGTGACTGGAAGGCTGTTTCTAGTGGGGTTCCGCAGGGCTCAGTACTAGGTCCCTTGCTTTTTGTGGTATATATCAACGATCTAGACTTGAATATGGGGGTATGATTAAGAAGTTTGCAGACGATACTAAAATCGGCTGTGTGGTTGATACTGAAGAAGGAAGCTGTAGACTGCAGGAAGATACCAATAAATTGGTCAGGTGGGCAGAACAGTGGCAAATGGAATTCAATCTGGAGAAGTGTGAGGTAATGCATTTGGGGAGGGCTAACAAGGAAAGGGAATACACATTAAATGGTAGGACACTGAGTAGTGTAGAGGAACAAAGGGACCTTGGAGTGCATGTCCACAGATCCCTGAAGGTAGCAGGCCAAGTAGATAAGGTGGTTAAGAAGGCATATGGAATGCTTGCCTTTATTAGCCGTGATATAGGATACAAGAGCAGGGGGGTTATGCTTCAACTGTATAAAACACTAGTTAGGCCTCAGCTAGAGTACTGCCTGCAGTTCTGGTCACTACATTACAGGAAAGATATGATTGCACTAGAGAGGGTACAGAGGAGATTTACAAGGATGTTGCCGGGAGTAGAGAATCTTAGCTATGAGTAAAGGCTGGATAGGCTGGGTCTGTTTTCCTTGGAACAGAGGAGGCTGAGGTGTATAAAATTATGAGGGGCATAGGTTAAGTGGATAGAAAGGACCTATTTCCCTTAGCAGAGGGGTCAAAAACCAGGGGGCATAGATTTAAAGTAGGGATTTAAAGAGGGGATTTGAGGGGAAATGTCTTCACCCAGAGGGTTGTGGGGGTCTGGAACTCACTGCCTAAAAGGGTGGTAGAGGCAGGAACCCTAACCACATTTAAAAAGTACTTGGATGTGCACTTGGGATGCTCTAACCTGCAGGGCTGCGGACCAAGAGCTGGGAAGTGGGATTAGGCTGGATAGCTCTTTGTTGGCCGGCGCGGACACAATGGGCCGAAATGGCCTCTTTCCGTGCTGTAACTTTCTATTATTCTATGATTCTAAGGCATCTTGCACCCATTAGTGATTAAGACAAACTCACCTATTTAGCCTGTCAGAAAATCCGATGGCTCTTGGTGACTAACCACTGATTATCAACAGCTAAATAAGGCAATGCCCTCACGTGCTCCAACTGTCGAATCAGCACCAGGGTGTTCATAAGACCAATCTCAAAATCCAGTGTTCATAGTATTGGACATATTGAATGAATTTTGGTCCATTCCCTTTAATCTGGAACACCAGTACAAGTTTGCCTTTATATTCCAGGACCAACAGTATACCTGGATTTCTTTACCACAGGGGTTCCACGATTCTCCCTCTATTTTCCACCAACAAATGACTAAAGCCATAATTCAATTTAGCCAGCCTAAATGTTTGCTATCATTTGTGGGCGATTTCCTATTGGAACGGCGTGTGATAATGTTAAGAGAGCTGTTGTTATTGACCAGAGAAGACTTAAAGGTTAATCCGAAAAAAGGCGCGGATAGCACAAAACCAGGTAACCTTACTGGGAATAAATATTTGCAAAGGAGGGAGGGGCATTGATGGGCTATATATGTTGACGGATCCAGCAAAATGAAAGATGAAGAAAGGATATATACAGTCCTGATAGACAAACAGAACTAGCGTTGAAGCTGCCCACCCATACGTCTGCTCAAGCGGCCGAATTTGTGGCTGTAGCATATTCCTTAATATCTCCCGACATGGAAAAAGAGGGTGTTCATTTCAGCAGATAGGAAAGCCTTACCCTCCACTCCAAGTTTATGGGTAATTTTTAATAAGGCAAAGAAAGTGCCCGGAGACATAGCAATCCATAAAGGGCACAAACCAAAACTGAACCTCTATGGGACAGGAATCAGAAAACTGATGAAAGGAGGTGAAGAGGGAATGGATTGCGATCCGGTAGAAATATTTCCCCCAATGGATGCCAAACAGCCCATGAAAGTACCTGACCCAACTGATTTGAAACAATTGCAAAATGGGGGTCCTGAAATAAAGGCAGTAATAGCAACATTATTAAATTAAAGTCCACATGGAGAATATGCTAATTAACCAAAAGTGGAGGTGAAAGATGGAGTCTTGTTGTACGACCGAAAATGGGTAGTACCGCAGAACAAGAGGAATGCTTTTCTCTACCAAGCCCGTGATGCAATGACCTCATTACATCAAGGACAATGGGGCACCTTAGAAAGACTCCAAAAGGTCTCCTGGTGACCAGGAATATGAGGCCAAATGGGGCACTTTTGCCATAACTGTCTAATCTGTGTGCAACACAATACCAATGTTGTAGTGTCCGCGTATCAATAACACACAGACTGCAGGAGAACGGTAATAACAGGTGTTTACTGAACAGAGGGTATGCTGGAACTGAAAGTACAGAAGCCTGCTACAGCTTTATATACAGGTGTGGTCACTGCCGGTACTACAGTATAAAAGCAGTTCTCTCTTAAAGGTACACACACAACAATTCCTCCCCATTTAGAAAAACAGTACATAACATTCATTTAACAATTAAATAACTAATTACAATTACAATTTTCTCTGTACTATATACATCAACTGAAGTAATCATTTATAAATTCAGTCTTTGAGGAGGCTTCCTGATCCTGTCTGGATAGCGCCTTTCTCGAGTATCCTGTTCTTGCGGCGGAGTCGATTCTGGCTCATTGTCATTGGTTGGTTCATCAGCTTCCAATACCACTGATTCTGAGGTAGACGCAATCTGTACTTCGGGTTCATCACCAGGTGCGCATGCTCGTGGTATGGGTTTGACTTGTTCCTGTGACTCTAGAATCTGGTCAGCATGGCATCTCACGATGCTCTCTCCAACGTCCACTGTGTACATCAGTGGTCCCTGCTGTGTGCATATCGTTCCTGGCTGCCATTTTTCTGTTCGGTAGTCGCGGGCCAAGGCTAGTTGCCCTATCTTGAAGCTCTTGGTTGGCTTCTCATTGATGTGCTGGAATTGCTTATCCTCAACATCTCATCTTATGTTTGGTTTGAGCAAATCCAGGGGACATCTTAACCTTTGATGCACTATCAACAACACCAAAGACTACAAGTTGAACTTATACGAAGTAGGCTTTTATTGACTAAGAACTGGAGCATGCCTCTGCTAGTGGATCCATCCTAAGAGCTCCCGGGGGAAGGGTGGTGAGTCACCTTTATACCCGGGCTTAGGGGTGGAGTCAGGGGCGGAGACATGCCTGGACCTGTACAGAGTTAACAGTGGTTTACCACACAGACATGTAGAGTTAGCAGTGGTTTACCACATTCACCCCTCGTTTAAAAAAGAGTCCGGCGGGGTGAAGTGTTTCAAAAGTTCGTATACGAAAGTCTCTCCGGGGGTCTTGTCTGCCGTAATGATCTTCGTGGTGCCGGTTGCGGCGGTTCTTTGCCCGCGGCCGCTTCTCGCGTGGGACAGAGCACTGGCGTGCCGTCCTCTCGGGGTAGGGATGGCACCGGCATGTCGTCAGTTCATGGTAGACACCCCGGTGGTGCGTCGTGGGTAGTGGTGGTGGGTGGAGGTAGTGGATGGTGATTGATGGTGTTTCAGGTGGTACCTGAGGGTGCGAGGTCTCGAATTGAGACTGTGTCCTCCCGCCCGTCAGGATACGCCACGTAGGCGTACTGTGGGTTGGCGTGGAGGAGGTGAACCTTTTCAACCAGGGGGTCCGTCTTATGGCTCCTCACGTGTTTCCTGAGCAGGACGGGTCCCGGAGACGTCAGCCATGGCGGTAGTGATGTCCCCGAGGTGGATTTCCTGGGGAAGACGAACATCTTCTCGTGAGGGGTGGCGTTTGTGGCAGTACAGAGCAGTGATCGTATGGAGTGGAGCGCATCGGGGAGGACATCTTGCCAGCGGGAGATTGGGAGGCCCTTGGATTTTAGGGCGAGCATGGCGGTCTTCCACACCGTTGCGTTCTCCCTCTCTACCTGTCCGTTACCCCGGGGGTTGTAGCTGGTAGTCCATCTCGTGGCTATGCCCTTCTCGAGCAGGTACTGGCGCAGCTCGTCGCTCATGAACGACGAGCCCCTGTCGCTGTGGATGTAATTGGGGAAGCCAAATACGGCGAACAGGTCGTTGAGGCACCTGATGACTGTGGCGCTGGTCATGTCCGGGCAGGGGATGGCGAAGGGGAAACGGGAGTACTCGTCAATAATATTGAGGAAGTACGTGTTGCGGTCAGAGGAGGGAAGGGGCCCCTTGAAATCGACGCTGAGACATTCGAAGGGGCGGGTGGCTTTAATCAGGTGTGCCCTGTCTGGCCTATAAAAATGCGGTTTGCATTCGGCGCAGACCTGGCAGTTCCTGGTCCTGACCTCCTCGATGGAGTAAGGCAGGTTGCGAGCTTTAATAAAATGGAAGAACCTGGTGACCCCCGGGTGGCAGAGATCATTGTGGAGGGTCCGTAGCCTATCGACTTGTGCGTTGGCACATGTCCCACGGGATAGGGCGTCTGGGGGCTCATTAAGTTTCCCGGGCCGGTATAAGATATCGTAGTTGTAGGTGGATAACTCGATCCTCCACCGCAATATCTTATCATTTTTGATTTTCCCCCTTTGTCTGTTGTTAAACATAAATGCTACTGACCGTTGGTCAGTGAGCAGGGTGAAACGTTTACCGGCCAGGTAATGCCTCCAGTGCCGTACAGCCTCCACTATCGCCTGGGCCTCCTTCTTGACTGAGGAGTGTCGAATTTCGGGGCCCTGGAGGGTCCGTGAAAAGAAGGCCACGGGTCTCCCCGCCTGGTTAAGGGTTGCGGCTAGGGCGAAGTCGGATGCATCGCACTCCACTTGGAAAGGGATGGACTCATCTACTGCGTGCATTGTGGCCTTCGCAATGTCCTCTTTTATGAGGGTGAAGGCCGCACGGGCCTCTGCCGTCAGGGGGAAGGAGGTTGACTTGATGAGGGGCCGGGCTTTGTCCGCATAGTTGGGCACCCACTGGGCGTAGTAAGAGAAGAACCCTAGGCATCTCTTCAGGGCTTTTAGGCAGTGGGGGAGGGGTAGTTCCAGGAGGGGGTGCATTCGGTCGGGGTCGGGGCCGATGACTCCGTTTTCCACCACGCAGCGAAGAATAGCGAGGCGCGTGGTGCGGAACATACATTTTTCTCTGTTGTATGTCAGATTCAGCCGTTGGGCCATACGGAGGAATTTTTCTAGGTTGGCGTCGTGGTCATGCCGGTCATGGCCGCAGATGGTGACGTTGTCTAGATAGGGGAAGGTGGCCTGCAGCGCGTTCTGGTCAACCATCCGGTCCATCTCCCTTTGGAAGACCGAGACCCCGTTGGTGACGCCGAAGGGGACTCGGAGGAAGTGGTAGAGGCGACCGTCGGCCTCGAAGGCCGTGTACTGGCGGTCCTCAGGCCTGATGGGGAGCTGGTGGTATGCCGACTTCAGATCAATCGTCGAGAATACCCGGTATTGTGCTATCTGGTTGACCATGTCAGATATGCGGGGAAGTGGGTATGCGTCTAATTGTGTGTATCGATTGATCGTCTGGCTGTAACCAATAACCAAGCGCTGTTTTTCGCTGGTCTTCACTACCACCACTTGGGCTCGCCATGGGCTGGTGCTGCCCTCGATAATCCCTTCCCTCAGGAGTCTTTCTACTTCGGATTTAATAAAGCTCCTATCCCCGGCACTGTACCGCCTGCTTTTAGTAGCAATTGGCTTGCAGTCTTTGGCGAGGTTAGCGAACAACGGGGGGGGTTTGACCTTCAAGGTGGACAGGCCGCATACTTTGCGCGGCGCCGTGTTTAAATTCTGTCGGCTGCAGACTGTAAGTGGGGGCAGGCGCCCACCATATGCCATCGTGACGCTCTCCAGATGGCACTGGAAGTCTAATCCTAGCAGTACGGGAGCGCAGAGCTGTGGCAGGACGAGGAATTAAAAATCTCTGTACTCCACGCCGTTCACTGTCAGAGTCGCTACACAGTAGCCGCCGACGTCCGCCGTATGGGACTTTGAGGCCATAAAGACCTGGTGGCGTGTGGGCATAACCGATAGTGAGTAGCGTCGCACCGTGTCGGGGTGGATGAAGCTCTCCGTGCTTCCGCAGTCGAAAAGGCAATTTGTGGCATGGCCATTTACCTTTACATTCATCATGGACCTGGCTAGTTGATGGGGCCTAGATTGGTCCAGGGTGATGGAGGCCATCGTCGAGGTCGGTGGGTCGCTGTAGTATTCGCCCGCGCCGGGGGCCTGGTCCCGAAATGGTGTCCAAGATGGCGGCTCCCCCGCGGCTGGTGGTGCCCAAAATGGCGGCCCGCACGGCTCACACGTGGTTGGTGGGGTCCAAAATGGCGGCCTGCACGGTTCACACGCGGCGCTGCTGGAATTGGGGTTCGATTTCGCCCTGCACACTCTCGCGTAGTGGCCTTTCTTGCCGCATTTGGAGCAGGTCGCGTCCTTTGCTAGGCACTGCTGTCTGGGGTGCTTGGCCTGGCCGCAGAAGTAGCATTTCTGGCCTCTGGTCATTGCAGCTGTAGTTGGGCTGCTGGCGGCTTGTGGCCTTACCGGGTCCCAAGATGGCTGCTCCCGTGACATCCACGTGGCCATCCGGTCAGGGGGGTAGGCGTCCATGTTCTGGAGGGCCACGTCTAACGAGTTAGCGAGGACCACCGTCTTCTGCAGGTCGAGCCCCCTCTGTTCCAGCAGCCTCTGCCGAGTATAGTTGGACCTGATGCCGGCTACGTAGGCGTCTCGGATCAGGTCTTCCGTGCATTCCTTGGCCGTCACCGCTTTGCAATTACAGGCCCGGCCGAGGACTCTCAGTGCCAGTAAATATTCGGCGCCCGATTCCCTGGGGCGCTGTTT
This sequence comes from Somniosus microcephalus, assembly GCF_052327205.1. Taxonomy (NCBI): domain Eukaryota; kingdom Metazoa; phylum Chordata; class Chondrichthyes; order Squaliformes; family Somniosidae; genus Somniosus; species Somniosus microcephalus. Next base: position 54,956,988 of record NC_140993.1, on the reverse strand, counting down.
TCGGGTAGCCAGGAGGTGTCTGGCGTAGACCTCGTTAACAGGCCTCACGTATTGTTCCTTTAGCGTCGCGATGGCGGCCGCGTAAGTTGTGGCGTCTCGGATGATCGAGTAGACTCGGTGGCTCACCCGTGAGTTCAAGACAAGCCGTTTCGCGTCATCTGTAGTGACGGTAGTGCTGGAGGCCTCCAGGAAGGCTTCGAAACAGCTCAGCCAGTGTTCAAAGTTATTGGCTGCATCTGCTGTTTGAGGATCCAGGTCTAAACGTTCCGGCTTCAAGATTTGCTCCATGTCGAAAATTTAGTCAATAAAATTGATGCACTATAAACAACACCAAAGACTACGAGTTGAACTTATACGAAGTAGGCTTTTATTGACTAAGAACTGGAGCATGCCTCTGCTAGTGGATCCATCCTAAGAGCTCCCGGGGGAAGGGTGGTGAGTCACCTTTATACCCGGGCTTAGGGGTGGAGCCAGGGGCGGAGACATGCCCGGACCTGTACAGAGTTAACAGTGGTTTACCACACAGACATGTACAGAGTTAGCAGTGGTTTACCACAACCTTCGGTTGAAGAACATTATGGCTGGAGCTTGGTTGGTGACTGCATGTGTCGCATTCCGGTAAGCAAACAAGAAATTATCCACCTTGTGTTGTAGTGGTATGTTGTCGTTATACATCGCCTTTATTGCTTTTTTAAAGTTCTGAACAAACCTCTCAGCCAATCCATTTGTGGCTGGATGATATGGGGCAGATGTGTAATGTTTTACCCCATTATTCCTCAAAAACCTCCGGAAATTCTCGGACACAAACTGTGGTCCATTGTCGGAGCAAATCTGTTCTGGCAAGCCATTCCTGGCGAAGATGGTCCGTAGGACTGCAATAGTTTTCTCCGTGGTGGTGGAGGACATTTTGATGACCTCTGGCCATTTTGAATGTGCATCCACGGCGATTAAAAACATTGAGTCCATAAATGGACCAGCAAAATCAATGTGTACCCGTTGCCATGGAGATGAGGGCCACTCCCATGGGTGTAGCGGGGCCTGTGGTGGAGCGTTTTGGACTTTCTGGCATCCTGTGCATCTCTTGGTCATATCCTCAATTTCTTTATCGATTCCTGGCCACCACACAAACGCCCTGGCTAGGCTCTTCATTTTTACCCCTCCCAGATGACCCTCATGAAGCTCATTGAGCACTCTCTCTTTCAACGTGGGTGGAATTACCACTCGGGATCCACACATCAAGGTCCCCCGGCACACTGACAGCTGTTCTCTCCTTGGCGAGAATGCTGGCAACAGTGAGTCGCCATGTGCTGGCCATCCCTTCACCATCAAATCATAGACCCGAGAGAGTGTCGGGTCATTTCGGGTTTCCTTCTCTATACTTCAGTTTGTAACAGGTAAACATTCGACTATGGTCGAATGGAATATCTCAACAGGGTCCACTGCAGGTGCTTCCTCCACCGTAGGCAACGGCAGGCGCGACAGCCCATCAGCGCTTCCATGCTGTTTTGTACCCTTGTACTCTGTCGTATTGATGTGCCCCTAGAAAAAGGGACCATCTTTGCAGCCGTTGCACCGTCATCACCGGAACGCCCTTCATTGGGCTAAAAATGGAGACAAGAGGCTGGTGATCAGTCAGTAGGGTGAATTTCTGCCCGTGCAGATAGTGATTGAACTACTTCACCCCCCACACCAGGCTGAGGGCCTCCCTGTCAATCTGGGCATAGTTACACTCGGCTGAGGTTAACAAGCGCGACGCAAAGGCTATTGGCCTCTCTGAACCATCAAGGAATTTGTGTGACAGCACCGCTCCAATGCCGTAGGGAGTCGCATCACATGCCAACCGAATCGGTAGTGTTGGATCGTAGTGGGCCAATACTTCTTTTGAAGTGATTAGGCATTTACATTTCTGAAAGGCACGCTTACACTCATCACTCCATTTCCATGCTACTCCAGTTTGCAGCAGGGCGTTCAGTGGGTGCAGAATTGTAGATAAATTTGGCAAGAACTTGTGGTAGTAGTTCACCAACCCGAGGAACGACCTCAGTTGCGACACATTTTCTGGTGCTGGAGCCTTGACTACTGCCTCAATCTTGTCTGGGGACTTATGTAACCCCTCTTCATCAATCATGTGGCCACAATACGAGATTTGTTTCCTGAAAAACTCGCATTTGGGGCGGTTGGCTCGTAGCCCATATTCTTGCAATCTAGTGAGCACCTGCTCCAGGTTGGCAAGGTGTTCACTGTCATTTTCGCCCGTAACCAGGATGTCGTCCAAATAACACTGGGTCCCCGGGATCCCTTGCAGGACTTGTTCCATCGCCCTCTGCCAAATAGCCGGGGCTGATGCTACCAGGAATACCAGTCGGTTGTACTGGTAAAGACCTTTGTGAGTGTTTATCATGAGGTATTTTCTAGATGCTTCTTCTACCTCCATTTTAGATACGCTTGGGCCAGATCAATCTTCGTAAAGCGTTTCCCTCCAGATAGTGAGGCGAAAATATCTTCTATCCGCGGAAGTGGATATTGTACTGTGTGCAGGACTGGGTTCACAGTTACCTTAAAGTCCCCACCGATGCGAACCTTCTTCGGCTGCCCAGGCGTGCTGCTCAATGATTTCTTCATTACAGGAACGATGGGTGTTGCCCACTCGCTCCAGTCCACCTTGGACAGCACACCTGAACGCTCCAGACTCTCCAGCTCTGCTTCGATGGCTGGGCGGATCGCGTACGGTACCGGTCTGGCCTTAAAAAAATTTGGGTTTGCGTTATCTTCAATTTTTATCATTGCCGTTACTCCTTTTAGAGTCCCAAGTCCTTGCTGGAACACCTCTTTCACGTCAGTTAGAATTTTTGACAGTCGCCCAGGTGTGACGTCGTCATCCTTTTTGTCAACCACAGTTAGCGCCTGAATGGAATGCCAATCCAATTGTATTTTTCGGATCCATTCACGTCTCAATAATGGTGGTCCTCCATCTTGTAGTATATATAGATACAGTTTCTGTGTTTCCTTGCCGTTGTATTTAACGGACACCCTTATTTTTCTTCTGGGGTAGACTTTTTGCCCCGTATATGTCTTCAATACAATGGACGTGTCCTTCAAGGGTATGTGTGAGAATAGCCGCTCATAGGGCTGATCCTGTGTCCAATTCCATCTTTACTTGGGACCCTGCTATCATGAGGGTGACCCAAATGGTTCGGTGATCCTCCTTTGCGATCACGTTGTGTAACTTTAGACAACTTAGTCTCCTGCTCCCGAAGTCATTATCACTCTCCTGATCTTCTGAACTACTGTCTGTCATTTTTTTTACTTTCTTGTACTTTTCCTTAGTAGTTCTTTTAGTGTTGGTTTTCTTTCCCGACCTGCAGACTCGTGCTATGTGTCCCACTTTTCCACATTGCCTGCATACTTTGTCCTTAAACCAGCAGTCCTTCTGCTCATGGGTTGTTCTGCCGCAGCAATAGCACTTTTCTGCTCCATATGCCATTTCGTTGGTGCTATATTCTTGCGGTTTCTGTTGTATTTCCGCAGCTCCCCCTGCTGCTGCTTCGTAGGATACTGCCACGCTGAAAGCCTGTTCTAGTGTAAGGTCCTTTTCCGAAAGTAGTCGTTTCACTCTGGAGCCCGCAGGCAAACTTATCCCTTAAGGTATCTGCCAGTCCTGCTCCGAACTGGCAGTGCTTCAATAACTTGCGTAGTTCCGTAAGATAGTCAGCATTACTCTCATCTTTGTGCTGGTTTCTTTTATGGAACTTGAATCTTTCTGCTATCAGCAGCGGTGTAGGGTTTAGATGTTCCTGTAAGATATTGACAATCTCTTCAAAGCTTTTCTCCATTGGTTTAGCTGGGGTAATTAAATTCCGCAATAGGCTGTACGTTCTCGCGCCCATCAAATTTAATAATACCGACGCCTTCTTTTCATTGGCCACCCCATTTGCCTTGCAGTACACTTCAATTCTTTCCACATACATGGTCCAGTCTTCTATTTCGTTGTCAAAAGCAGTGATACTGCCACTCTTCGGCATCTTGGGTGGTTTAAAATGGCGCCTCCCGCACTTTTCCTTCTTCCCCAATGGATTAAAATGGCGCCGCCCACGCTTTTCCTTCTTCCCCTTGCTGCCAATGCTGCTCCTAGCGTTCTAAATAGTAATGGCGGCGCCCCGCGGCTTCGGCGCATCTCTCTTTTGTTAGTTAAATTCCTTAGTTTTATTCTTCTTCGACGCTGTCCACTGCGCGTCTCTTTTCCTTCCCCTCTTTTATTTTCTCTAACACTGCCCGGCGCTTGAGCACCGACCGCGCCCTGTGCGCTCCACCCTCTCTCTCTCTTTTCCTTCCTGATGATGCTGCACGGCCCCCTCGCAGAGCCGCTCGATCGAGCTCAAGCCCGCCGCAGTCCGGAAGGGTCAGCGCATTACTTGTTACCAGCATGATTTGCTGGAACACCTTGACTGGGGAGCCAAGCCCAGCTCTCCACAGCTTCCCCTGCGATTCACTGAACTCCGATGGATCACTGGGCGGTTGCCCACGGTCGACGCCCATTGCTCTGGCTTCGACCTCCAAGAAGCTTCTTTTCAGGGATGGATCCCCGTGAGGTGGTGCAGTACTGCAGGTGAGTTTGAACCTGCTCGTCACCACTGTAGTGTCCACGTATCAATAACACACAGACTGCAGGAGAACGGTAATAACAGGTGTTTACTGAACAGAGGGTATGCTGGTACTGAAAGTACAGAAGCCTGCTACGGCTTTATATACAGGTGTGGTCACTGCCGGTACTACAGTATAAAAGCAGTTCTCTCTTAAAGGTACATACACAACAAATGTAAATACAAAAAAGGCACTGTTGCGCCACACCCAGCCAACAGCAGGCCCTTGGATCAATTTGCGAACAGATTATATCGGACCATTTCCCCCATCCACAAGAGGAAATAAATATGTATCAGTAATAGTAGACACCTTCTCCAAGTGGATGGAGGCGATCCTGACCCCCAATGTGATAGCTCAAGCCACAGCAAAGATACTGGTAAACCATATATTCACCAAATGGAGCCTTCCGAAATCCAATGACTAGGATCAGGGGAGCCACTTCACTGGAAAGATTATGCAAACCTCAATGCAGCTGCTAGGAATCAAAACGCAATTTCATATTTCGCACAATCCTACGTCATCAGTTATAGTTGAGAGGATGAACCGCACAATGAAAACTATGCTAAAGAAACTAATTAGACAATTCCATCAGACATGGGATCAATTGCTACTCCTGGTATTAATGGCCATGAGGTCTTGTGAGTCACGTTCCACGAATATCTCGCCTCCTGAATTCATGACTGGGAGAACACCTGAACATTTAAAGTACCAGGATATGTCTGAACCCCAATACCAGGCCCTGACCCAGGAACAGTATGTTAACCAGTTACACAAATAATGATCTTTGCCACTGCTAATATCAGTCAGTCTAAAAGAGCCAATAAAATGTATTTTGTTGGTTAAGGTTAAGGTAATAGAATGGGAGGCGGGACCTTATCCCATTGTTGATAAGGCTAGTCCATCTGTTTATAAGGTCGCTTTTCAGAAGGGAAAGGATAAATGGTTCCATATTAACCAGCTAAAGGAATATAAAGGCATGGTGTACATGCTTGATGACATCCCCAGACTTGGGCCCATCATGTGGGATGATGGAGGGCTGGTGGTGCCCCCATCTGGGGTGTGCCAGGGTAGCAGGACAAATGTTGTGGATTTGAGACGACAACAAACTCCCAGACATCAGGGCCTAGAAATTCGGTTGGTTGCGCCAGCGATTAGCGCCTAAAGAGCCCGAGATTTGGGGCGTTACCCAATTTTCGGACGTGCGCAGTGATCCCAGCGCATCCTGCCATATTGAGTAGCCTGTTAGCGCTGGCGCAGCCAGATCATGACGTCATTTCATTGTGCAACGTCTTTTTGGCGCCCCGTACCGGAAATTCAGTAGCGCCCCCCTCCGTTCCGCCTGGCGCTATTAGTGACAGTTGGATGGAACGTTACCAGGTCCTTCTCGGACTCGGGGGGCACTCTTTAAAGGGGACAGCACTAGTATAAAAGCGGCAGCTATTTGGCCTGGCCATCCTGCTCGCTGCTGGAGAGAGTTGCAGACCTTCAGTTACAGAGAGTTGTTCTTATTGAGCCAGAGGAGCCTTGGGACCTTCAGCCTTGTCCAGAACAGTTGGATCCAGAAAGCTGACTGCGTCTTACTCGTCGGCAAGAATAATGGGAGCTGCTTTGGAGGGGAACGTCATCCTGGCTGAACAACTGGCAAGGGCACAGAGACGGAGGGAGAGAGGGCCAGGATTGGTCAGAAGGAGGAGGGCCAATGGATGTCGCCAAATCCGACCATACGCTGCCAGGGTTTTCAGGCAGCAGGTCTCGTACCTTACCATGTCGGAGGAGCAGTGTCTGCGAAGGCTCAGATTTGGTAAGGATGTTGTGACTGAGCTGTGCCACCTGCTTGCTGGGGATCTGCAGCCGCGGATACGGTGCAGGACCTCTCTGTCGGTGGCCGTGAAAGTCACTGTTGCGCTCAACTTTTACGCCAGCGGCTCGTTTCAGGCAGCAACTGGGGACATATCAAATATCTCTCAAGTTGCGGTGCATTGCTGCATCCGGCAAGTGACAGCTGCCCTCTACAGAAGGAGGCGCGAATTAATCACCTTCCCTGTGACCTTGGAGAAGCAGGTGGAGCGCGCGCGCAGGGCTTCGCGGCTATTGCGGACTCCCCCATGGTGCAGGGGGCCATTGATTGCACACACGTGGCTTTGCGGGCGCCATTACAGAATCCAGAGGAGTTCCGTAACTGCAAGGGGTTCCACTCCCTTAATGTGCAGCTGGTCTGTGATCACCGGCAGATGATCATGGCGGTGATCTGACCTGGCCCTTAACATCAAGAAAACCAAAGAAATCATTGTGGACTTCAGGAAGTCTAAAGGCGGAAGTCACACCCCCATCCACATCCATGGGGCTGTGGTGGAAAGGGTGGACAGCTTTAAGTTCCTCGGAGTCCACATCACGGAAGACCTCTCCTGGTCCCTCAATACCTCCTCTCTGGTGAAGAAGACCCAGCAGCGCCTATATTTCCTAAGGAGGCTGAAGGGATGTAACCTGTCACCCCTGATCCTCTCTAACTTTTACCGCTGCACAATAGAGAGCATCCTGACAAACTGTATCACAGTATGGTATGGCAGCTGCAGCTACTATGACCGGAAAGCCCTGCAGCGGGTAGTCAAAACTGCCCAACGCATTACCGGCACCCGGCTACCGACCATAGAGCACATATACCAGAAACGCTGTTTACGGAGGTCATGGACCATCATCAAAGACCCTACCCACCCCAGCCACAGTCTGTTCACCCACCTGCCATCTGGGAGACGCTACAGATGCATTCGCACCCGTACGACCAGATTTAGGAACAGCATCTTTCCCAGGGCTGTCATCCTACTGAACTCCACAAATAAACTCTAAAGTCTGCACATCTGCCAATGCACTTTATTATGGTTATGTTTATGTTAATGTATTACAAGCCAAATGAATGTTGAATGTTTAAATGTCTTAATCTAAATGTACACTCTCGGGAGCCGCAAGCCTACATTTCGTTGTACTGCACTTGTGCACTAACAATGACAATAAAAGTTGATTATGATTATGATTATGAACGCACAATTCCCTGGCAGCAGCCATGACGCGTTCATCCTGCGGCAGACCTCAGTGGCTGACCTTTTTGAGGCCCCGGCTCACTCACGAGGCTGGCTTCTGGGCGACAAGAGCTATCCTCTCTGCCCATGGCTCATGACCCCGCTCCGTTTGCCCAGCACCCCGGCAGAAGAGCATTACAACAGCAGCCATCAGGCCACCAGGAACATTGTGGAGCACACAATTGGTGTGCTGAAGCAGCGTTTCCGTTGTCTAGACCATTCGGGGGGGCGCCCTACAGTACTCGCCGGAGCATGTGGCGCGCATCGTTGTTGTCTGCTGCATGTTCCACAACCTGGCCATTTGACGCACCCAGCCAATGCCAGCCGACCCTCAAGGTCCAGCAGAGCAGGCGGACGAGGAGGAGGAGGAGGAGCATGCAGGCGAGGAGGATCAGGAGGAGGAGGAGGAGGAGGAAGACGGGAGGGCTCCAGAAACTGGAAGGGCCATTTGTCAGAGGCTCATAAGGACTCGGTTCTAGGCCCCTTGGACAGAATGGTGGCTGTGATTCGAACAGCGCCCTCCGGCTCGCAGTAAGCCTATGAAGGCCTCGATGATTGTAAATAGTGTACAGCTCGATTGTAAATAAAAAGTTTTCTTTATTTTCAAACAAGTGCTTCCTTCCAGCATGACAACGTAATGGTAACAGAAATCATAACTAACAAACTAACAGATAACTGTCTGGCAACCCGGCAAAACTAACCAAAACATAACAAACAAAGACAGCAGGTGTGAACGGCCTTAAATCCGGAAAAAAACACGTCTTAGCACCTCCCTCTACTGATGACCCCTTGATGGAGACCGACTCCTCTTACGAGGTCGGCCCCTTCCCTCCCTGCAGCTCCTCCGTAATTGGACTCCAGTGGCTGCGTCAAGGCTGGGGGACGCCTGCTGAGTGTCTGGAAGCGCTGAAGCCCTGAGGGGCGGCCTGGACGACCTCTGGGCTTGGAGGGCCCGCAAGCAGGCTGCTCCAACTGGGCATGTCTGCTAGCAGTCTGCCACGCAGGTGGTGGCAGCTGCACTTCTGACGTGCCAGCGGTGGCATCAGGACTGCTCACATGCAGAGAGAGGACACCTGCACCGTGGTCGGCCGACACACTAGCACTCTGACGGGGCCGCACCGGATCATCCGCCACAATCGACTGCTCCACAGATTCATGGCCTGCTGTGGTGCTGCAAGGACCTGGGGTGATCCTGCCTGATGCAGCTAGGGTGGCAGCAGAGAGTGTTCGCGTGGCCTCAATTTGCGTGTGGACAAGGCCAGCAAGTGACTGCGTGGCAGCAGTGAGGACCTGCGTGGCAGGTGCCAGTGCTTCGGAAAAGCCATGGACAGCCCTTTCCACTGCTTTGGACAAGCCCTGGACAGGCCTTTCCACTGCCTCAGACAAGCCCTGGACAGACCTTTCCATTGCTGGGCCGAAGCCCTGGACAGACCTTTCCATTGCTGCCCCGAAGCCCTGGACAGACCTTTCCATTGCTGCTCCAAAGTCCAGCACACTCTTTGCCAGTGTGTCGATTGACTCAGGCATCCTCCCCACTACAGCCATAAGCTCAGTGTGCCTGAGCCGGGCCTGGGCGCTCATTTCGGCAAGGCTACACACCTCCTCTGCACTCTGTGCAGCAGTCATGGTGGCCTGCCTCGCCCTTCGGGGAGACGGCCCCCGAGCGTCCCTACCCCCGCGCGTTGCTGCAGGCCACTGGTTCCTGCAACTGGCTCCTCATCAGAGCCCCCCCCCCCCTCCCCTCAAGGGAACTACTATTCCCCAGTCTCCACATGCGGTGGCTCCCCTGAGGCTGGCACGGATGGTCCAGCTTCCTCCTGGTCGTCGCCTCCGGAGGCACTGGCACTGGCAGCTTGAGGGGCTGGCTCCCGAGCTGGTGATGCAGCATCTGAAAGCAGGGAGGTTGAAGAGTGGCTTTAGCAAAAGGACAGTTTGGCAGCAAGGGATGCAACAGTGCGGCAATGCTATGACATGGCTCCACATTGAGAAAGCATGCTGGCAGGGGAAACAACTGGAAGGTGACAGCTGTAATAGTTGAGAACCTTACCATCGCTGTGGACAATGGGGTCAGCGGCTGCAGTGGTGACAGGACCACTCAGACGTCCTCCCACAATCTGGTGGACTCTCTCCTCGAGATTCGTCAGAGGCTCCAGTTGAGAACGGCCTCCTCCGGTGCGAAGCTGTTCCTTGCGGTTTCTCGCCAGCTTGGCCTGCAGGGCAAAGGACGGGAAGTGATGCTACATGATGCCCTGAGTTATGATCTCATGCCCCCCATGGTGGAACAGCCCTTACATGATGCCCTGGGTTATGATCTCATGCCCCCCATGGTGGAACAGCCCTTACGTGATGCCCTGGGTTATCATCTCATGCCTCCCATGGTGGAACAGCCCTTACATGATGCCCTGGGTTATCATCTCATGCCCCCCATGGTGGAACAGCCCTTACATGATGCCCTGGGTTGTCATCGCATGCGCCCCATGGTGGAACAGCCCTTACATGATGCCCTGAGTCAAATGTGCATGTGTGTGACTAGAAAGGGCCATGGGTGCTTGCTGACAGATGGCCAGTGGGGCATAGCGCACCCTGTAGCCATAAAGTCAGGTGCTAATGGAGGGATGCATAAGTTTACATTAACTCCACTCACCCTCACGACCCGAGTGAGGTCATTGAATTTCTTCCTGCACTGCACAAGGCTCCTGGTCACCATGCTGCTGGAGTTGACCCGCTGAGAAACATCCCTCCAAGCGCGTTGGTAGTCCTTATGATTAGGCCTCTTGCCATTGTCGGGGTAGAGGACATCTCACCGGCACTCCACTGCGGACACCAATTCCTCCAGAGACTCATTGGTGAAGCGCTCTGCTCTCTGCCTCACCCTCTCCATATGCTCCAAGTTTTTTGCGCCAGAGAAGGGCCTGCGCCGATTTGCAGGCCTACAAGGCGCAGACTGTGGATGCTGGAGCTGCCTGACCCACCCCTTTAAGAGCTGGCCGGCAACTGGAAGTCTCGTGGTGATGGGTAATTGAGAGCACCTGCGCTGCGGCTGGATGCCCCGATATTGGGTTGCGCCGGCATGTTAGAGCCTTAGGTGCCCCGTGTAACGCCTGACCTCGCGCCTCAATCACCTTTGGGGCGCTGCAACCCAATATCGCACGAGGTGTCGAGAAGTTGCGTCTGGCTATAAAATTTGCGCTCCGCCAATTCTAACGCCCCAAGCAGGGCTATACCCAATTTCTAGGCCCAGATGTTTAACAGTTGTAGATGTGCTAGAAAAAGGCGTAAACCTAAATAAGATATTAAACAAGAACAGCTACTACCTGGTGTGTTCTTCCTTTTGCAACACTCGGCTGATCTGCAAGAAGGAACACATACAGAACAAAATTAAGATATTCTCTCTCCACGGATGCTGCCTGGCCTGCTGAGTATTTCCAGCATTTTCTGTTGTGATTTCAGATTTCCAGCGTCCGCAGTATTTTGCAATTATAAGAGAGTGTGGTGGTGGATGTTGTGTGTGTGAAGGAATAGGCCGTATAACCTATTCAGAAAAAGACACCATCTTATGAAAGAATTCTGGCCTTATTAAAACATGACAAACTGGGTTTGGAAATTTACAAACCTAACGATGAAATAGCTGTGAAAGAATTCTGGCTATTGAGATAAGACAGTTGTTGACACTGAATAAATAACCTTACTAAAAAAGGTGAAGGGCTCCGACAGGCTGAACTTTTGGGAACGAAACAATGGTTCACCCTGGATAAGGTGTTCTAATTTACACTTCGTAAAGAAGCACATAAGGAACGTCTGCCTTCATAAAGATGACAAAGTAAGGAACACCTGCCGTCACATCATTTTTAAATGGTAAACTTAGAACACCTAGAGATGAGACATGAGTCTGGCTGAGATGGCAGTAAGAGTTGCAGAGGTCGGCAGAAAAATGACTCGAGATAATTAGCTTGCATCAGCAGAAAACGTTAAAGGAAATACCACTGGAAAAGGGTATAAATATTGAACTCTCAAATGGGATAACAGACTTGCTTTAATCGGGCAAAGCGATTTTCAGCTTCAGAGGCGGCTTTGTAGTCTCCAACTCTTTGTACCGCGGGGATCAAAGGTATTTGATATTGGTGGATATCCTGTATAAGAACTTTAAGAACTGTAATACTGTAGTGAAGTTAAGATTTAAAAGTAAAATTCTCTGTTAATAATAAGATAGCATTTTTTCTCTTTTTAGAATTGTTAATGTTGTGATTGACTGATTCACCAACTATAAATTGCATGTCGGTTCTTTAATAAATCTATATATTTTTAGAATTGTCTCACATAAGACTTCGGTATCAAAAACTTGCAAACTCAATCTGTGTACAATCTTTGGTGAGGAGTTGCAGAATTCTGAGGGAGTTTTCCGGACCCTAATAATATCCAGAACGTTACAGTCTAGCTAAATGTATTAAAAGCGTTATAGAAACATAGAAGATAGGAGCAGGAGTAGGCCATTCGGCCCTTCGAGCCTGCTCCGCCATTCAATGAGATCATGGCTGATCATCCAAATTCAGTACCCTGTCCCTGCCTTCTCCCCATATCCCTTGATCCCTTTAGCCTCAAGAAACATATCCAACTCTTTCTTGAATATATTTAATGAACTGGCCTCCACCGCCCTCTGTGGCAGAGAATTCCACAGGTTCACCACTCTCTGGGTGAAGAAATTCCTCCTCATTTCAGTCCTAAATGGCTTACCCCTTATCCTTAGACTATGACCCCTGGTTCTGGACTCCCCGGCCATCATAAACATCCTTCCTGCATCTAGTCTGTCCAGGCCTGACAGAATTTTATAGGTTTCGATGAGATCCCCTCTCAATCTTCTAAACTCCAGTGAGTATAAGCCCAATCGACACAATCTCTCCTCATACGTCATTCCTGCCATCCCAGGTATCAGCCTGGTGAATCTTTGCTGCACTCCTTCCATGGCAAGTACGTCCTTCCTCCGGTAAGGCGACCAAAACTGCACACAATACTCAAGGTGCAGTCTCACCAAGACACTGTACAACTGTAGCAAGACATCCTTGTTCCTGTACTCGAACCCTCTTGCTACGAAGGCCAACATACCATTTGCCTTCTTAACCGCCTGCTGCACCTGCATGTTTACCTTCAGCGACTGGTGCACAAGAACACCCAGGTCTCTTTGCACTTCCCCTTCTCCCAATCTATTGCCATTCAAATAATAATCTGCCTTCCTGGTTTTGCCACCAAAGTGGATAACCTCACATTTATCCACATTATAGTGCATTTGCCATGTTTCTGCCCAATCACCCAACCTGTCCAAATCGTACTGGAGTTTCACGACATCCTCCTCACAGCATACCCTCCCACCCAGCTTTGTGTCGTCTGCAAATTTGGAGATATTACATCCAATTCCCTCATCCAGATCATGAATATATATTGTGAACAGCTGGGGTCCTAGGACCGATCCTTGCGGTACCCCACTAGTCACTGCCTGCCACTCAGAAAACGACCCGTTTATTCAAACTCTGCTTTCTGTCCGCCAACCAGTTCTCTATCCAAGTCAATACCTTGCCCCCAATCCCATGTGCCTTAATTTTGCACGCTAATCTCTTATGTGGGACCTTATCGAAAGCCTTCCGAAAGTCCAAATACACCACATCCACTGGTTCTCCCTTATTTATTTTACCAGTTACATCCTCAAAAAATTCCAGTAGATTAGTCAAGCATGATTTACCTTTTGTAAATCCATGTTGACTTTGTCCGATCCTGTCACTGCTTTCCAAGTGCTCTGCTATTACATCTTTTATAATAGACTCCAGCATTTTCCCCACTACCGATGTCAGGCTTACCGGTCTATAATTCCCCGCTTTTTCTCTACCACCTTTTTTGAATAGTGGGGTAACATTAGCTACCCTCCAATCCATGGGTACTGTTCCAGAGTCTATCAAGTTCTGGACGATGACCAGCAATGCATCTATTATTTCTAGGGCCACTTCCTTAAGTACCCTGGGATGTAGATTATCAGGCCCTGGGGATTTATCGGCCTTCAGTCCCATCAATTTTCCTAACACCATTTCCCTACAAATACTGATTTCTTTCAGTTCCACCCTTTCATCAGACCCTATGTTCCCCGGCATCTCTGGGAGGTTATTTGTGTCCTCCTTTGTGAAGACAGAACCAAAGTATGAATTTAGGTGGTCTGCCATTTCTTTGTTTCCCATTATAAATTCCCCTGATTCTGACTGCAAGGGACCTACGCTTGACTTCACCAATCTTTTTCTCTTCACATATCTATAAAAGCTTTTACAGTCAGTTTTTATGTTCCACTGCAAGCTTACTCTCATATTCTATTTTCCCTTTCTTAATTCATCCCTTTGTCTTCCTTTGTTGAATCCTAAACTGCTCCCAATCCTCAGGATTATTGCTTTTTCTGGCCAATTTATATGTCCTCTCCTTGGATCTTATGTTATCCCTAATTTCCCTTGTTAGCCATGGTTGAGTCACCTTTTTTGTTTTATTTTTATGCCAAACTGGGATGAACAAATTCTGAGCTCATCCATTCGGTCTTTGAATGTTTGCCATTGCCTATCCACCGTCAACCCTTTGAGTGCCATTCCCCAATCAATCCTACCCAACTCGCTCCTCAGTCCATCGTAGTTTCTTTTATTTAAACTGAGGACCCTAGTCTCTGAATCAACTACTTCATTCTCCATCTTAATGAAGAATTCGATCATATTATGATCGCTCCGACCCAAGGGGCCTCGTACAACAAGATTGCTAATTAATCCTTTCTCGTTACATAATACCCAATCTAAGATGGCCTGATCTCTGGTTGGTTCCTCGACATATTGGTCCAGGAAACCATCCCGTAAACACTCCAGGAATTCCTCCTCCACAGTATTGTTACTAATTTGGTTGGTCCAATCTATATGTAGATTAAAGTCACCCATGATGACTGCTGTGCCCTTATTGCACGCTTCTTTAATTTCCCTTTTCATGCCATCCCCAACCTCCGCCTTACTGTTGGGAGGTCTATATACCACTCCCACTAATGTTTTTTTCCCCTTAGTATTTCTCAATTCTGCCCATACAGATTCCACATCATCAGAGCTAATATCCTTCATTACAATTGTATTAATCCCTTCTTTAACCAGTAATGCTACCCCACCTCCCTTTCCTTTTTGCCTATCTTTCCTGAATATCGAATACCCCTGGATGTTGAGTTCCCAGTCTTGGACATCCTTGAGCCACGTTTCCGTAATCCCAACCAAATCATATTCGTTTACCTCTATTTGCGCAGCCAATTCGCCCACCTTATTACAAATGCTCCTCGCATTAAGACACAAAGCCTTCAGGCTTGTTTTTTTAACGCTCTTAGACCTATTAGAATTATTATTTACTGTGGCCACATTTGATTTAAACCGTTGATTTCTCTGACTGCCACTTTTGTTTTTCTCCTTCCTATCTTTTGCTTTTATCCCTGTTTCCCTTTCCTCTGTCTCCCTGCTCAGGTTCCCAAACCCCTGCCATTTTAGTTTAAACCCCCCCCGAACAGTGCTAGCAAACCTCCGCGCAAGGATATTTGTCCCACTCTGGTTCAGGTGCAACCCGTCCGACTTGTACAATTCCCACCTTCCCCCGAAACAGGCCCAGTGGTCCAGGAAACTAAAGCCCTCCCTCCTGCACCAACTCTTTAGCCACACATTCATCTGCTCTATCCTCCTATTCCTATACTCACTAGCACGTGGCACCGGGGGTAATCCAGAGATTACAACCTTTGAGGGCCTGCTCTTTAATCTGCTACCTAGCTCCCTAAATTCTTGCTGCAGGACCTCATCCCTCTTCCTACCCATGTCATTGGTCCCAATGTGAACCGCGACCTCTGACTGTTCACCCTCCCCCTTCAGAATGCCCTGCAGCCGTTCAGTGACATCCTTGACCCTGGCACCAGGGAGGCAACAAACCATCCTGGAGTCACGTCTATGGCCACAGAAACGCCTATCTGTTCCCCTTACGATAGAATCCCCTACCACTATTGCTCTCCCACTCTTTTTCCTCCCTTCCTGAGCAGCAGAAGCACCCCTGGTGCCAGGAAGTTGGTTGCTGCTGCCTTCCTCTGCTAAGTCATCCCCCTCAACAGTATCCAAATCGGTATACCTGTTTGAGAGGGGGATGGCCACAGGGGTCCCCTGCACTACCTGCCTGTCTCTACTGCTCTGCCTGATGGTCACCCATTTCCCTTCTGCCTGTGCAGCCCTTACCTGCGGTGTGACCACCTCACTAAACGTGTTATCCACGACCCGCTCAGCATCGTGAATGCTCCAAAGCCCATCCATCCGCAGCTCCAGTGCCGCAATGCGGTCTGCTAGTAGCTGCAGCTGGATGCATTTCTGGCACACATGGTCGTCAGGGACACAGGCAGCGACCCTGAATTCTCACGTAGAGCAAGAGGAGCATAACACGGGGCTGGGCTGTCCTGACATGGCTTACCCTTTAATTAATTTAAAATTAATTCACTATCACCAATTAAAGATAAACTCTAAGGCGCTTATCTGGATGACGGCCACATTCTCAGGTTGTTCCTTTCCTTTAGGGAGAGATAGACTCAATTAAGCGTCTTTAGGATTAGGCTACCTCAAACATTAGTTGAAAGTGAATGTCTGAGAAATACGCCTGATCCGGGGTAGCCCTAAAGGGGCTAGGACTAGTAAAAATCCCTTCATGTAATACTTGTCATATGTTATGTACCTATATTAAAGTACTTGGAATGATTGGAGCTGTCTTGACTGCTATATACCTACTTTCCCTAATGAGATAACATGGAAAACCTTAAAAATAAGGAAGGAAACAATTCTGTTAAAATACAGGAGACAAAGGGTGTGCGTTTAACCTGTAAATGCACGGGGAGTGAACTGACCACAAAATTGGGATGGTATCAGGGGATGGTATCAGAAACCATTATGGGCATGCTGTCTAATGCAAAATAATACCTTGCCTGTGGGGCATCATGGGATACCATATAGAGTAGACGAACCCCAGAAACAAGGAAAGTTTGAATCTAGCCTCAATTGACCCTAGTTTGGACCATGGTATGCTGATTGGCATCAATGCAAGGTCTGGACTACCACCAAATGATACTGTCCTTGCAAACTACCGCACCATCTCCAACCTCCCTTTTCTCTCCAAAGTCCTTGAACGTGTTGTCGCCTCCCAAATCGTGCCCATTTCCCGCAATTCCATGTTTGAATCCCTCCAATCAGATTTCCGCCCCCGCCACAGTATTGAAACGGCCTTTATCAAAGCCACAAATGACATTCTATGTGACCGTGGTAAACAATCCCTCCTCATCCTTCTCAACCTATCGGCAGCCTTCAACACAGTCGACCGCACCATCCTCCTTCAACGCCTCTCCTCTGTCATCTAGCTGGGTGAAACTGCCCTTGCCTGGTTCTGTTTTTATCTATTAAATCATAGCCAGAGAATCTGCAACGGCATCTCTTCCCACTCCCTCACCATTGCCTCTGGAGTTCCCCCAAGGATCTATCATTGGCCCCCTCTTATTTTTCATCTTCATGCTGCCCCGCCGCGACATCACCCGAAAACACATGTTTCACATGCATGCTGATGACACTCAGCTCTATCTCACCACCACTTCTGTTGGCCTCTCTATTGTCTCTGATTCATCACACTGCTTGTCCGACACCAGTATTGGATGAGCAGAAATTTCCTCCAACTAAATATTGGGAAGACCGAAGACATTGTCATTGGTCCCTGCCACAAACTCCGTTCCCTGACCACCGTTTTCATTTCTCTCCCTGGCAACTGTCTGAAGCTGAGCCAGACCATTCGCAACCTTGGTGTTGTGTTTGACCCAGAGATGAGTTCCTGACCACATATACACTCCATCACCAAGGCTGCTTACTTCCACCTCCGTAATATCGCCCGACTCCAATCGTGCCTCAGCTCATCTGCTGCTGAAACCCTCATCCATGCCTTTGTTACCTCTAGACTTGACTATTCCAATGCTCTCCTGGCCATCCTCCCATCTTCCACCCTACATAAACTTGTGCTCATCCAAAACTCTGCTGCCTGTATCTTAACTTGCACGAAGTCCCATTCACCCCTCACCTCTGTGCTTGCTGGCCTTCACTGGCTTTTGGTCCGATAGCGCCTCAATTTAAAATCCTCATCCTTGTTTTCAAATCCTTCCATGGCCTCGCCCCTCTCTAGCTCTATAACCTCCTCCAGCCCTACAAGCCTTGGAGATCTCTGCGCTCCTCCAATTCTGGTATCTTGTGCACCCATGGTTTTAATCGCTCCACCATTGGTGGCTGTGCTTCCAGCTGCCTTGGCCCTAAGCTCTGGAATTCCTTCCCTAAACCTCTCTCCTCCTCCTTTAAGATGTCCCCTAAAACCTACCACTTTGACCAAGCTTTTACTCATATCCTAATATCTCCTTACATGGCTCGGTGTCAAATTTTGTTTCATAAGGCTCCTGTGAAGCACCTTGGGACATTTTACTACGTTAAAGGCGCTATATATATATACAAGTTGTTGTTGTTCCATCAATGTACTTTAGCCCCCAAACACAACACAACTCTAAGGGCTAAAAATTGAGTAGTGCCTGGGGCGCTAACTTCGCCGGCACCCCGGAAAAATTAGCGTCCCCGTGCCAGAAATTGAATGGTTGCGCCCCAAGAGGGAAGCGGGGCACTACTGGAAGTGCCCTGCATCCCTCTTGGGGTGCTGTGAGTCAATATTGTGGCGTTATGTGCCAGAGTGCCACATGCTGTGGCACGTCGTGCCGCGGTATTGCAGGCCTTCCTCCCCTTCTTAAAGGGGAGGGGCCTTGTGCAGCGCGACCTGGGGCCCAGCTGGGCCCCCGGGGATCGGGAGTGCAGGCAAAAGAGCCCGGCACGCAAGAGAAGTGCTGGGCTCTTGGAGCGCAGCCAGCACTTCGTGGTGGTGGTGGGGGGGAGGGGGGCGTTTCAGGAGGTCTGGGATGGGAGCACAGGCAGGTGCTGGCAGGCGGCCAGCAACAAAAATGGCCGCCCTGCACCTTGCCTTTAAATTGCACCTCCCCGGCCGCAGGTATGCCCCCCTGACCCCATCGGACATAGTGTCCGGCGGTAAGTCAGGGGGTGCTCCCAAAGATCGTGGCCGGGGCATGAGCGGGGCACTGCGCACGCCAATGACGTCATCGCCAGCTGCGCAGCGCTATTGGTTAGCGTCACCACTAACCTCCTGCTGAATTTTGCGGGAGGCGTGGGCAGTGCCGCACCCGGGCGCTAGTAGGTTTGCGTCCCGTTAGCGCCCTCTTAAGGCGCTAACGGGAGGCGCAACCAACTGACTTTTTCCCCCTAACTGTTCGACTAATTATGGGATGTGCATAGTGTACACTATCAATCCATGCCCTTCAGGGAATTTTTTTCAATTAAATTTTCAATTATTGTTTTACACTTGAAGCTTCTCCGAGAGGCTCGAGCAACTCAATTTACTTTTGCCCTTTGTAAGCGGCTGATAATCAAATGACATCAGAAGCTCATTAAAGTAATAAGACTGGACAGACAAAAACAAAAAGGTTGCTTATAAGTGGACTGGCACGTTCCAATACCAACACTAGTGGTAGACTCCACCCCAATCTTAAAACTTTCTCTTACCTGCTATTTGTTTATGCAACATTTGAGCAAGTGGGGGATAAGTAAATAATCCAAGCTAGACACAGCTAAATCTTCAGCATTGGGAGATTGTCGTCAAAAAGTGGACTCATCTTCCCATTTTCCATATCGTCTGATCGTTCCAATTCTCTTTCAGTCCTCTTTTAATCTTTGTTACTTTTGCTTTAATCTTACTAAACCTATTTATTCACTTTGAGCTGACCGTTTCTGAAGGGTGATCCTCGGCCCCAAAAGTAGCTACCCTCCTGTGCTGCTCTTCCCACAGCAGGACTGCCAGTGCTTCATCACAGAATGGAGCAGTTTTGTTCATGATGCTCTTCCAGCATTGACCCTAAAGCTTCAATGTAATTCAGCACACCTGAAAAGTGTCTTCCCTTTAAGAGTGAGTATTCTCCCTTCAAATAGCAAATATTCTCACTAATGTGCATACCCATAGAGTCTCTCACTGTACTATCACAGTGAGATACTCAAAGAGTCTCTTATATGCTAGTATTGATTGATATTTGTCTATAGTTTTCTATATAGGGAAAGCGTGGAGGGAGTGGGACTAACAGAATAGCTCTTTCAAAGAGGCAGAACAGGCATGATGGGCCAAACTGACTCCTTCTGTTTTGTAAGATTGTATGATTCTAGTTTTGCAGTAGTCTTCAAATCTCCATTAACACACGTCAACAGTCGCAATATGGCAGTAAATGTGGCCAGGTATTTGCCTGAATAATATGCTGTCGAAAAACATATGGCAAGTGACATTAACCCTCGCACCCCCGCCTTCATTAACATTTTTCTTTTTCCTCAGCAATTTCCAAATTGAGCTTTTGAGAAATGGCTGCTGGTTGAAACACTGGGAAATTTGGCAAGGATCATAACCAGGTAAAATCTTCATCTGCAACCAAGACTTTGAACCCCTCAAAAGAACATTGTGGATATCTGTGGTGTATGTAACCTGTTCCACCTTAAGAGAACTACCTTAAGAGATGTACTACTTTCTCTTGGCTGCTGTATACTGTCATACTGTAATACCGGTGGTGACCACACCGGTATATAAGTGTTGTGTAGGGATTTGCTGGGCAGTTCAGCCCTGACCTCCGAATAGTAAAGACCTGTTAAAAGTTATTCTTGTTGTCTGTGTCCAGTGATTGATCCTAAACATAACTGGGACACACAGACTCAACAGTGGCGACGAGTCCGATCTTACCCTGCGGCAGTTTTACATCCAAGACAGCTTCGTCCTCAGAACGGGCGTCGAGAAGAGGCATCCGCCCTCATCATCCTGCTGAGCACCATCGCACGGGAGGCATCGAGAACCCGGGTTTAAAAATAAAAATTCTGACCACGAAGCCCTCCATCAGCGACAGGCAGTGATCATCCCTTCTACCACGGTGGTGGGTAAGCCGATCAGTGACACAAGCAGAAAGTCGGCCGCGTTGGCTGTGGAGTAGGGGAGGGAAAACGGAGTAATAAGGGCGGAGAACTCGACCACGGCCGGTAAAAAGGGCCGCACTGCAATCGAGGCCGAGAGGCGCAGCGACTGGGGCAGCTTAAGGCACGAGAGCCGCGGAGAAATCAAACACAGCCGGTGTAAAGGACCGGGCTGCAAGCGGGGCTGCGAGGCAAAGCAGCGTCGGGGAATTGAGAACTGCTGGGGAGGCGAGAATGGCAGCAGCACGGCAATCGCCATTGCAGCCAGCGGGGGAAGAAGGCAAACGCGGGAATCCGCCATTGTAGTCGGCGGGGGACGAAGACGAGCACGGGAAAGACCGCCAAGCGCGGGAAGTCGCCATTTTAGTAGGCGGGGGAAGAAGACAAGCGCGGGAAGCCGCCATTTTGAGAAAAAGAAAAATTAAAAAACTTGCAAAGATGCCTAAACATGGGAGCATTAATACCTTTGATAGTGATATCGAAGATTGGACCACGTATGTAGAACGCATGGAAGTTTATTGTAAAGCAAATAAGGTACCAGATGATGAGAAAGCACTAACCTTATTAAGCTCAATGGGTGCGAAGACATACGGGCTATTGAAGCACCTTCTATCACCAAATAAACCGGCGGATCAGACTTTCGCGAATATTGTTACTGTCCTGAAAAATCATTTAAACCCCACGCCGCTGATGATAGCGGAACAATTTAAATTTTACAGAAGAACGCAGCTGAAAGACGAAAGCGACGCTGAATTTTTAATTGAACTGCGTAAGCTATCGAAGAACTGTCAGTTTGGAACAGGACTAGCAGATGCGCTGAGAGATAAATTTGTGTGTGGATTGTTAAAAGAAGGAACACAAAAGTGACTGCTTGAGGAGAATGATCTTACGCTTGATAAAGCTGTCACTATTGCAGCATCGCAAGAAGCCACAGTGAGAGGCACGGCGGAAATGCAGCTACGGTCACCGGAACTCAGCACCAATCAAATGGTCTTGAGTACAGTAAAATGTTATCGTTGTGGAAAGACAACGCACGATCAGAACCAGTGCTGGTTCAAAAATCAGGAATGCAGAAAATGTGGCAGGCTTGGTCACATAGCTAAAGTATGCCGGTCAGGAAAGAAGACCAGCAACAAAAAGTCACCGCAGGAAAAGTACAGAAAGGTACACAAGGTGACAGAGAACAGTTCGAACGAACAGAAGTCAGATTCAGACTCCAGCAGTAATGAACTGGGTAGTCTAAGAGTACACAATGTTGGTAAGGAAGCAGACCTCCAAACAATTTGGGTCACACTTCAGATAGCAGGAGTCCAAGTGAAGATGGAATTGGACACTGGATCGGCATTGACGGTCATGAATAAGCAAGATTACAAAAGGTTATTCCCACATATTCCCCTACGGGATACGGAGATTGTATTGAAAACATACACGGGGCAAAGAGTATACCCCATCAGGAAGATAGAGGTAAAGGTGGTCCACAAGGGCAAAGAAAGCCGAGGAATGGACTTATATGTGTTACCTGAGGGAGGTCCACCACTACTGGGATGGGAGTGGATTAGGAAAATAAATATGGACTGGCATTCCTTAAAAGCACTAACGGTAGATTCCGGTAAAAAAGATGTCAAACCTAAACAATTGTCCAGAATATTGGACAATGCTAAAGAGGTGTTTCAACAGGGACTGGGAACACTGAGAGGAATCACGGCAAACATCAAGGTTGAAGAACATGCAAACCCGAAATTTTTCAAAGCCAGACCGGTACCTTATGCGATACGACCTGCTGTGGAAGCTGAGCTGGAAGGGCTAGAACGTTCAGGAGTACTGTCTAAGGTAGACTGGAGTGAGTGGGCCACGCCCATTGTTCCCGTCATGAAGCGTTCATCAAGCAACAAGCCGGGGGAACCGGGGAAGGTTCGCATCTGTGGAGATTTCAAGATCACTGTTAATCCGGTGCTTCACACGGTGCAGTATCCGCTTCCGCGGATTGAGGATATCTTCGCTTCGTTGTCTGGCGGGAAACACTTCACCAAGATAGACCTGGTGCAGGCGTACTTACAGATGGAAGTTGAGGAAGAGTCACGCCAGTATCTCACGATCAACACGCATAGAGGCTTGTACTGGTATAATAGACTGGTTTTTGGAGTGGCATCGGCGCCAGCAATTTGGCAGAGGGCCATGCAGCAGGTATTACAGGGAATTCCAGGCACACAATGTTACCTGGACGATATTCTGATTACAGGAGATGATGACGAGGAACACCTTGCAAATTTGGAACTGGTGCTCACCAGATTGAAAGAATATGGACTTCGAGTTAATCGCCAGAAATGTGAGTTCTTTCAGAAGAGGATCTCGTACTGTGGTCATGTCATTGACCAGGAGGGGCTTCATAAGTCTCCTGACAAGATCGAAGCTGTTGTGAAGGCTCCCGCTCCGGATAATGTATCCCAGTTGAGGTCGTTCCTAGGGTTGATTAACTATTACCATAAGTTTCTGCCAAATTTATCCACGGTGCTGCACCCGCTGAACGCTCTTTTGCAGAAGGGAGTACCATGGAAGTGGAGCGAGGACTGTAAGAGGGCCTTTCGCAAAAGCAAGGCATTGATCACCTCAGAGGAAGTGTTGGCTCACTTCAACCCAACGCTGCCTATTCGTTTGGCTTGTGATGCTTCTCCATATGGTATTGGGGCAGTACTCTCACACAAGTTGCCAAATGGCCAGGAGAGGCCAGTTGCGTTCGCATCCAGATCATTGACCTCCGCTGAGCGCAACTATGCTCAGATAGATAGGGAGGCTCTCAGCCTTGTGTGGGGAGTAAAGAAGTTTAATCGTTACCTCCGAATAGTAAAGACCTGTTAAAAGTTATTCTTGTTGTCTGTGTCCAGTGATTGATCCTAAACATAACTGGGACACACAGACTCAACAATATCAAACTCGAAAAACTTGTGGCCTCCATTTCCTACACTAGCCATCCTATGCTCCTCCATTCACATTCCCTAATGACATAGATTCCTTGCTTGGGTACATTTCCATAGGTCCTGGTTACCCTCTGGTACCTTACTCAAGCAAGAATGATTCACACATGATCCTTAACAGTGAATCTCAGCAGGCTGTTTGGGGTCGATTTTGACCCAGGTGGGATTGGAACGCGGGGGGCCCTAAACGGGTGGCGCTCCCAGAAGTTTGAAAGCTGGTTTTAACATGATCAACAGTATTGAACCGGTGCAATTGGTCAGCTTTGATTAGTGGAGATGTATAAGTTTAAAAAACAAATCTGGAAATATAAGCTAGTGTTAGTGGCCTGGATTTTGCAATAAGAACGGTGAGGCTCGAAATCTGGAAGTCGCTGTCAAAGATACTCCGCTCCTCCATGGAGTGCGCTGTTGCAGTCCTTACTGATAGACTCGGCACTGAAATCAATGCAATGGCGTGAACTTGTGGAACTTCCGCACTAAGACACTATGACTAAAGATGGCAGAAAAAGTTAGGCTGGTGCATTCAGGAGTAAGTGAGTTTTTAATGGTGTGATAAGTGGCAATTACTGCCAAATAACCTCCTTGGCCCTGGAAAATTTATTTTATAAGTGTGGAGTCTCATTCCCTCAGAATATAATTAGTGTTGGAAATTTCAACAACAAAAAAATATTTAACATTTCTGGCTATCTCTTTTATCACTCTCTATTAATCCTGTCTGTATTTCTCAATCTTTATTTTGATTTCTGTTCATGATATAAATCTGATTTATATTTCCTGCTTTATACCTCCGGGTTTAGATTCGGTCGTGTTTATTTCCAACACCAGACTTCTGATTGGTCACCTTGGAGGACAAGGCCCGAGTTCTGATTGGTCCACATGGAGGACAAAACACTCCCAGCAGTTTCTCTGGAATGTGTAATTAGAGCCAGCCAGCCTAAGTAATCAATTACTTTGCAAAGTGTAATTGGAGCCATTCTGACTGCCAGGCTCCAGCAGAACAGAGCTCACATAGAATAGATAGGGATCACCGTCGCAGTTAAGACCTTCTCTCACCCACCAAAAAAGTTCCTGCCACTCCCAACAAGCTCCTAACCTTCCACCCACCACCACAACCCCACCGAGTTTCTGACCATTTCCCTCCCGAAGTTCCTGACCCTGACTTTCCCCACCGCCTCAACTGAGTTCATGACCTCCTCTCCCGCCCAAGTTTCTATCCTCCTCCCCCACCCACGTGTCTGACCGCCTCCCCACCCACGTTTCTGACCTATTCCACACCCAAGCTCCTGACCATCCCCACTCCCCCAGGTTCCTGACCTTCTCCCCCTATCCAAGTTCCTCCACCTTGCCTAGTTTTGTAGCCGTCCTACCTGCAAAAATTTCCTGACCTTGCCCACACCCACCACCCCCTCTCTCCCTCCCCCTCCCTCTCTCCCCTCCCTCTCTCCCCCTCCCTCCCTCCTCCCTCTCTCCCCCTCCGATCCCACCTCTCTCTCTCCCCCCTCCGTTCCCCTCTCTCTCTCTCCGCCCCTCCAATCCCCTCACTCTCTCTCTCCCCCTCTGATTCCCTCACTCTCTCTCTCCCCCCTCTGATCCCCTCTCTCTCTCCCCCTCCGATTCCCTCCCTCTTTCTCCCCCCTCCAATTCCCTCCCTCTCTCTCCCCCCTCCGATTCCCTCCCTCTCTCTCCCCCCTCCGATCCCCTCTCTCCCTCTCCCTCCCCTCCGTTTCCCTCTCTCTCGCTCCCCTCTCCGATCCCCTCTCTCTCTCTCCCATCCCCACTCTCTCTCCCCTCTCCGATCCCCTCTCTCTCTCCCCTCTCCGATCCCCCCTCTCTCTCTCCCCTCTCTCTCTCCCCTCTCTTTCTCCCCTCCGATCCCCTCTCTTTCTTCCCCCCCGATCCCCCTCGCTCTCTCTCCCCTCTCCGATCCCTCTCTCTCTCTCCCCTCTCCGATCCCCTGTCTCCCCTCTCCGATCCCCTCTCTCTCTCTCCCCTCTCCGATCCCCTCTCTCTCCCCTCTCCGATCCCCTCTCTCTCCCCTCTCCGATCCCCTCTCTCTCCCCTCTCCGATCCCCTCTCTCTCTCTCCCCTCTCCGATCCCCTCTCTATCTCTCCCCTCTCCGCTCCCCTCTCTCTCTCTCCCCTCTCCGATCCCCTCTCTCTCTCTCTCCCCTCTCCGATCCCCTCTTTCTCTCTCCCCTCTCCGATCCCCCCTCTCTCCCCTCTCCGATCCCCTCTCTCCCCTCTCTCCGATCCCCTCTCTCCCCTCTCTCCGATCCCCTCTCTCTCTCTCCCCTCTCCGATCCCCTCTCTCTCTCCCCTCTCTCCGATCCCCTCTTTCTCTCTCCCCTCTCCGATCCCCTCTCGCTCTCTCCCCTCTCGCTCTCTCCCCTCTCCGATTCCCCCTCTCTGTCCCCCCTTCAAATTCCCCTCTCTCTTCCCCCCCTTCAATCCTCTCTCTCTTCCCCCCTTCAATCCTCTCTCTTCCCCCTCTCTCTCTCTCCCCTCTCCGATTCCCACTCGCTCTCTTCCCCCATCCGATCACCTCTCTTCCCCCCCAACTGATCCCTTCTCTCTTCCCGCCCTCCGATTCCCCCCCTTTCTCCCCTCTCCGATTCCACCTCTCTCTCTCTCTCCCCCCTCCGATCCCCTCTCTCTCTCTCCCCCCTCCGATCCCCTCTCTCTCTCTCCCCCCTCCGATCCCCTCTCTCTCTCTCCCCCCTCCGATCCCCTCTCTCTCTCCCCCCTCCGATCCCCTCTCTCTCTCCCCCCTCCGAACCCCTCTCTCACCCCCTCCGAACCCCTCTCTCACCCCCTCCGAACCCCCTCTCTCACCCCCTCCGAACCCCCCTCCCCCCTCCGATCCCCTCTCTCCCCCCCTGATCCCCTCTCTCTCTTCCCCTCCGATCCCCTCTCTCCCCCCCTCCGATCCCCCTCTCTCCCCCTCCGATCCCCCTCTCTCCCCCTCCGATCCCCCTCTCTCTCCCCCCTCCGATCCCCCCTCTCTCTCCCCCCTCCGACCCCCTCTCTCTCTCCACCCCGACCCCCTCTCTCTCCATCCCGACCCCCTCTCTCTCCACCCCGACCCCCTCTCTCTCCCCCCTCCGACCCCCTCTCTCTCCCCCCTTCGAACCACTTTCTCTCCCCCCCTCCGATCCCCTCTCTCTCGCCCCCTCTCTGATCCCCTCTCTCTCGCCCCCCCGATCCCATCTCTCTCTCGCCTCCTCTGATCATCTCTCCCCCCTCCGATCCCCTCTCTCCCCCCCTCCGATCCCCTCTCTCCCCCCCTCCGATCCCCTCTCTCCCCCCTCCGATCCCCTCTCTCCCCCCTCCGATCCCCTCTCTCCCCCCCTCCGATCCCCTCTCTCCCCCCCTCCGATCCCCTCTCTCCCCCCCTCCGATCCCGTCTCACTCCCCCCTCCGTTCCCGTCCCACTCCCCCCTCCGTTCCCGTCTCACTCCCCCGAACGCCTCCCTCCCCCCCGAACCCCTCTCCCCCCTCCCCTCTCTCCCCCTCTGAACCCTTCTCTCTCCCCCCTCCGAACCCTTCTCTCTCCTCCCTCCGAACCCCTCTCTCTCCCCCCTCCAATCCCCTCTCTCTCCCCCCTCCAATCCCCTCTCTCTCTCCCCCTCTGATCCCCTCTCTCTCTCCTCCCTCCGATCCCTCTCTCTCTGTCCCCCCTTCGAATCCCCCTCTCTCTTCCCCCCTTCAATCCTCTCTCTCTTCCCTCTCTCTCTCTCCCCTCTCCGATTCCCGCTCGCTCTCTTCCCCCATCCGATCACCTCTCTTCCCCCCCCACTGATCCCTTCTCTCTTCCCCCCTCCGATCCCTTCTCTCTTCCCCCCTCCGATCCCCCCCTTTCTCCCCTCGCCGATTCCAACCCCCCTTTCTCCCCTCTCCGATTCCACCCCCCCTTCTCCCCTCTCCGATTCCACCTCTCTTCCCCGCTCCGATCCCCTCTCTCTCCCCCCTCCGATCCCCTCTCTCCTGCCTCTGATCCCCTCTCTTCCCCCCTCTGATCCCCTCTCTCCCCCCTCTGATCCCCTCTCTCTCTCCCCCCTCCGATCCTTCTCTCTCCCCCTCCGATCCCCTCTCTCTCTCTCCCCCCTCCGATCCCTTCTCTCTCCCCCTGATCCCCTCTCCATCCCCCCTGATCCCCTCTCCATCCCCCCTGATCGCCTCTCCATCCCCCCGACCCCCTCTCCATCCCCCCTCCGATCCCCTCTCTCTCCCCCCTCCGACCCCCTCTCTCTCCACCCCGACCCCCTCTCTCTCCACCCCGACCCCCCCGACCCCCTCTCTTTCCACCCCGACCCCCTCTCTCTTCACCCCGACCCCCTCTCTCTCTCCACCCTGACCCCCTCTCTCTCCCCCCTCCGACCCCCTCTCTCTCCCCCCTTTGACCCCCTCTCTCTCCCCCCTCCGATCCCCTCTCTGTTGCCCCCTCTCTGATCCCCTCTCTCTTGCCCCCCCCGATCCCATCTCTCTCTCGCCTCCTCTGATCATCTCTCTCCCCTCCAATCCTCTCCCCCATCCGATCCTCTCTCCCCCCTCCGATCCCCTCTCTCCCCCCTCCGAACCCCTCTCTCCCCCACTCCGATCCCCTCTCTCCCCCCTCCGAACCCCTCTCTCCCCCCCTCCGATCCCCTCTCTCCCCCCCTCCGATCCCCTCTCTCCCCCCCTCCGATCCCCTCTCTCCCCGTCTCACTCCCCCCTCCGTTCCCGTCTCACTCCCCCCTCTGTTCCCGTCTCACTCCCCCCTCCGTTCCCGTCTCACTCCCCCGAATGCCTCTCTCCCCCCTCCGAACCCCTCTCCCCCCTCTCCCTCCCCCCCGAACCCCTCTCTCTCCCCCCTCCGAACCCTTCTCTCTCCCCCTCCGAACCCCTCTCTCCCCCTGAACCCCCCTCTCTCCCCCCTCCGATCCCCTCTCTCCCCCCCTCCGATCCCCTCTCTCCCCCCCTCCGATCCCCTCTCTCCACCCCCTCCGATCCCCTCTCTCCCCCCCTCCGATCCCCCCTCTCCCCCCCCCTCCGATCCCCTCTCTCCCCCCCTCCGATCCCCTCTCTCCCCCCCTCCGATCCCCTCTCTCCCCCCCCTCCGATCCCCTCTCTCCCCCCCTCCGATCCCCTCTCTCCCCCCCTCCGATCCCCTCTCTCCCCCCCCTCCGATCCCCTCTCTCCCCCCCTCCGATCCCCTCTCTCCCCCCTCCGATCCCCTCTCTCTCCCCCCTCCGATCCCCTCCCTCCCCCCTCTGATCCCCTCTCTCCCACCTCCGTTCCCGTCTCACTCCCCCCTCCGTTCCCGTCTCACTCCCCCCTCCGTTCCCGTCTCACTCCCCCCTCCGTTCCCGTCTCACTCCCCCGAACGCCTCTCTCCCCCCTCCGAACCCCTCTCCCCCCCTCCCCTCTCTCCCTCCCCCCTCCAAACCCCTCTCTCTCCCCCTCCAAACCCTTCTCTCTCCCCCCTCCGAACCCCTCTCTCCCCCCTCCGAACCCCTCTCTCCCCCCTCCGATCCCCTCTCTCCCCGCTCCGATCCCCTCTCTCTCCCCGCTCCGATCCCCTCTCTCTCCCCCCTCCGATCCCCTCTCTCTCCCCCTCCGATCCCCTCTCTCCCCCCTCCGATCCCCTCTCTCTCCCCCCTCCGATCCCCTCTCTCCCCCCTCCGATCCCCTCTCTCTCCCCCCTCCGATCCCCTCTCTCTCCCCCCTCCGATCCCCTCTCTCTCCCCCCTCCGATCCCCTCTCTCTCCCCGCTCCGATCCCCTCTCTCCCCCCTCCGATCCCCTCTCCCCCCTCCGATCCCCTCTCTCCCCCCTCCGATCCCCTCTCTCCCCCCTCCGATCCCCTCTCTCCCCCCTCCGATCCCCTCTCTCCCCCCTCCGATCCCCTCTCTCCCCCCTCCGATCCCCTCTCTCCCCCCTCCGATCCCCTCTCTCCCCCCTCCGATCCCCTTTCTCTCCCCCCTCCGAACGTCCCTCTCTTCCCCCCTCCGATCCCCTCTCTCCCACCTCCGATCCCCTCTCTCCCACCTCCGATCCCCTCTCTCCCACCTCCGATCCCCTCTCTCTCCCCCCTCCCATCTCCCTCCTCTCCCCCCTCCCATCTCCTCCCTCTCCCCCTCCGATCCCCTCTCAATTCAATTTCAATTAAATTCAAATTGCTTTATTGGCATGACAAGATACATCTTATGTTGCCAAAGCACAGAAAAACCATGTATGATTGAACACCTAAATGCAGATCTAGACATACAGTGTATAGACAAATATACCCATGTACACATAAATATACACACATAGAATATACATGTAATCTTTTCTTAGATTTAATGGTCACTGGTTGTCCCTCTGCTTATGGCAAGCTGTAACATAGTTTGCTGCTAAAGTTACGCATTTTCTCTGTTCCCCTAATAGATATGGGAGTTTTTGGTAGTCATTCAAATTTTTGAATTCAGGGCATATTTTTATGAATTTTGGGTAGAAATTCCCCCTTATGTCCTGATAGTTTCCACAAGTTGTGAGAAAGTGCATCTCTCTCTCCACCACTCCCTGACTGCAGTGCGAGCATATCCTGTCCTCACTGGGCAGCCAGGTCTGCCTTTTTCGATGGCCAGGCTATGCTCACTAAGTCTGTACATTGTCAAGGTTTTTCTCAGTTTGCTATCTTTTACCATGGTCAGGTAATCAGCCATGGTGTATTGTCTGTTTAGGGCCAAATAGCAATCGAGTTTGTTTTGGGTTTTTGTCGTTTCTGTCCAATAGGTCAAATATTTTTCTTTTTGTTTAGTAATAATTGTGTTGGGTCGAATTCTCTGTGCTAGGATGTCACTGTCCTGGGGCTGATTATTATTATTAGTGTTAGTAGTTACTTCACTGAGTCCCAGGACCAGTTGACTGAGGGGACTCTTCTCTATGATCATCTCTTGGCATTTCAGGGCTTTGTAATGATAGCAGTGGGGTTGCTCATTTTTAGGCGTTTCCAAAATTTGATGGCTCTTTTTTGGAAATTAGTAGTGGATATTGGCCTAGTTCTGCCCTGCATGCATTGTTTGCGGTTTTCCTCTGAGTCCGGAGGATACTTTTACAGAATTCTGCATGTAGGATCTCAATTGGATGTTTGTCCCATTTTGCAAATTCTTGTTGTGTTAACGGACCCCACACCTCACTGCCATAAAGTGCAATTGGTTCAATTACTGATTTTAAAATTTTGAGCCAAATGCCAATTGGAATTTCTGTTTGGATTGACTTTTTAATGGCATAGAAAGCCCTTTTTGCTTTCTCTTTCAGTTCATTAACAACCAAATGAAAATTTCCCGTAGAACTGATTTTTAAGCCTAAGTATGTGTAATTTGTAATTTGTTCAATTTTAGTTGCTCCTAATGTGAAGTTTATTCTGGGTCCCTGATGTCTGGATCTTTGCTGGAATACAAGAACTTTGGTTTTTTGGGGGTTTATTGTCAGGGCCCAGGTCTGACAGAACGACTCTTGCAGATCCAGGTTCTGCTGTAGACCCTCCTCAGTTGGTGAGAGCAGAACCAGGTCATCTGCATAGAGGAGGAATTTAACCTTGGAGTCATGTAGGGCGAGGCCAGGTGCTGTAGATTGTTCAAGTTGTTTTGCCAATTCATTTATGTAAATATTAAAGTGTCGGTGAGATAGGCGAGCCCTGTGCCACGCCACGCCCGCGAGAAATATTTTGTTTGTTTGTCTCCAATTTTAACTGCACATTTATTGTTTGTATACATTGATTTAATTACATCATATGTTTATCCCCCTACACCACTTTCAATAAGTTTTAAGAATAGACCGTCGTGCCAAATAGAATCGATAGCCCTTCTGGAAATCTTTAAAGCAGGCAAAAATGTTGCTTTTGTTTTGGTGAACAGGTTTGTCAATTAGGGTGTGTAGGATGAAAATATGATCCGATGTTCTATAATTTGGTAAGAATCCAATTTGGCTTTTACTCAAGACATTGTGCACCTCAAGGAAGTTTATAAGTCTTTGGTTTATGATACTACAGAATACCTTACCCAGGTTACTGTTCACACAGATGCCTCAATAGTTATTTGGGTCAACTTTGTCTCCACTTTTGTATATGGGCGTTATGAGTCCTTTGTTCCAGATATCAGGGAAGTAACCGACACTCAGAACCAAGTTGAAGAGTTTTAGGATAGCCAATTTCATTTTATCGACAGTGTGTTCATGAACAGAGGGACAACCAGTAAACTAAGAAAAAAAATA